>NC_141461.1:69913214-70587857 GCF_015680905.1 Coptis chinensis
GGTCCTCGTTCACCTTCTCCATATCCTTTTCAATTGTTCAACAATTGCCATAAGAAATGTTCTTTCTTCAAAGATTTCTGCAAAAAATAAATCAATCAGCTCACAAGAATAAAAAAAGAAAACCTAAGTATGCCCAATAGAGCAAATTTGGAAGGTAACATACTTTTAGCTTATTATGATAAAGCAAACATATGTAATCGCCCTAACAAAGAAAGCTTATGAACACAAAGATCATTTAGTAGTTGAAAGATACGGAAAAAAAAACTTGGAAGGAAATGAACAATGCAAGATGTGTATAGGAAATAAGCCAACACTTAAATACAGAATAGTAGCACGATGAGCATATTAAGGCACTTGAGCATTGTAAATTTGTAACCGGACAAGTTAGCAACCATCGAAAACAATTATGTATTCTATATGAATGTTCCAAATTAATTTCGAATCTATATCAACATTTTCTATAAGATAATTGGTTGGGTAACTTTCTTTTCATTTTAGGCATGCTTAATACAATGCAAGACTTTGCAGAGAGAACAATGATTTGACATAATGTTGGGAATCTTCTATTTATTCTATTCAAATAGGGATCTATTCGTGCCCTGTCTATAAAGCCCACTCAAATAAGCCAATGACGAAGGCAAAGAACATCAAAACTAAGCTGCCCCTTCGAAGTTGCAAAGTATTGCCTAATTTTCCTCTAATAGACTATATTTCACTCCTAAATACTTAACCTAAAACACAACCACTAACCTAAAAACATTTGGATTATAACTGACAGCAGCTCATACTTTGTTCTCCATGGTTTTTCCTTTACATGAAACAAAACATTGGTTTCATAAACATTAGTCAGATTAATCCCAAAATAAATACCCAACTTAGGTACACATTTTATAAGCAACTACATAACCTAAAATATAAACACTCCCATGCCTACAATTACCAATTCATTTTTCTTAAAATATAAATATACTCATTCCTTCACAAAGTTTATAAACAAAAATTTAAGTCCCACGTCAAAACAATAGGCATATTAAATTCTTGTTGTATGTTGAAAACATAAATTTTCTTATTTCTTGCCGAACAGTCGAACACATATACAAATCTGCAATTGAGAAATCCAAATAATGCCCAAGTGTGTTACAAACTAAATTCTTAACTACACAACACAAAACGTAACATATGTTACATGGACACGCCATATACTGTCCCTCGACTTCAATTGTATACATTGACATGCTTGACTACATAAACTAATTATAAGAATCAAAATTAATTTTAAGAAACTTAAACTAAACAAAGGTATAGCAGACAAACATACAATGGATGATTAAATCGATTTCTGTAATTAATGTTAATAAATATGATTTGATTCCCTATACTAGCTAACTTTTAGAAGCAAAAACAGGAGAGTATAAAAAAAAATAAGAAAAAACTTATGGAGAAAAAAAAAAGAAAAAAATGAACTTCATTCCTCCAATTAACTGTTCATAGAGTCTCTTACAAGATCTCCGGACTCCAATAACTCCATACTCTTTAGCAGTTTTTCTAGCTTCATCTCTTGGTCTCTCAACCTTCTCTAACAAGAACCGACCCATTTGGTCTACACTCATCTCGTCCCACAACAAACGAAATGATAGAACATCACTCCATTGAAAGTGAATCATAGATATCTAATGGTGAAGAGTTTTTTAATCGAATAGAAAGTTTCAAATCCATGACCGATCAGTCCATTTGAGATAATGTGAGACACAAATCCTAGAATTTGTGCTTAGAATCATAAATAAAAATTTATACTCACCCATATGTGATTGGTTGCAAACATAGCAACTTCAGTACGTTTCGCGAATATCCGAACAGGCAAGGTAGCTGCCTCCTAATACTCTTCCTCCACATCTCTGACAACACAATCTTCCTCCTAGATTTATCATCGATAGCTTTTGCAACTTAGTGTCCTGTTTACAAGAGATTCCCATTAAAAATCCCAACACAGTTTTGAGTAGGGGAGGAAAAATAAAAACACGAAAGTGAAAAAAGATATAATACCTCAAAATATAATATTTTTCAAAAGTTGTGTGTCTGACTCACTTATTCTTATATCAGTTCGGAAGGGAGGATTAGCAGGATCTTTAGCAAGCTATGAATAAGATCATAGCATCATTTTAGTCACATGAATAATAACTACCAGTTCTATGGTTCATACAAAAATGAAATCCTTCCGTGAACCGAAAGTCAGCTTCATCTTTTAAATTCCAAGCCAACGCTTCCAAGGGTATTTAAATAACCATGATGTGTTCGAACTCAGGCTACTTCCAAGCCAAAGCTTATTACCATTAAGTTTCAGGAGCACAAAAATTAAATAACAAATAAAGACACTCGATTTTCAAGGGAGTCTACACTAAGTTCATGCACATAACAGGGTCCAAATATACATGTCAGCAGCCTGACACTTCCTTCCTTATTTTTGCTTCTCGCTTGTATTGCTTAAAAAGTCAAATACACACTAGTCCGATTGTCAACCATGCATGTTTATAAAGATGTTGTCACGACAAGCAATAGAATCGTAAAGTAGGGAGCTGAAAACTCACCCAAAGATCCACAATGAAACTGCAAAAAGCATTGTACCCACCATCACCCATTCATTCTTTGTCACAAGACCCATCTGCTCTAGTTTCAAAGTCTACTGGCCGAGGGGCATTTAGAGATTCTTCAGTTTCAGGTGGAAAAAACTTATATAGGATATATGGATTAGCTAAAAGAGAAACAGAGAAACAAATGCAGGTAAGCTTTCAGCCTTGAACAAAGTAACCCATGGACTCCCAATTTTGACCCCAAGTTCCTTGGCTAGCTTGAGGCACAACAAGTTATTAGTCAGCAGCTAGCGATTGAATACGCTAAACATGTAATATGCAACAAGTTATTAGTCGCTGCAAATCAAGACACCACTAGATGAAACTTATTCAGACGCTAATATGCTAGACATGCATTAGTAGCTAATCACTGCTCACATAATCACATTACCTTAAGTTTGCATATTGAAAATAAAAACACACACACCACACACCACACACCACACACACCCAACAGAACAAGATTGACAAATATAAAACCACAACAGGCGGTGTATCTTGACTCGGACCCATCTTGACTAATCTGAGATGTTTGGTCTAAAGATAAACCGTTAAACCATTTTTTCACGATTCTTTGAAGGATTAAGAGGTGGGTCAGTTAGTAAAATCTTACATTCTGTTGGATCTATCTGTGTATATATATATATATAAGAACCAATCCTATAATCTTTCACAATAAAAGAGTGTCAGGACCAATGAAAGGATTTACTTTTAGTTCATTGAAACATGCATGATCCCAAACATGGCCCATATCATCCCAATTCTGAACAATCCCATTATTAAAAAGATCATGTTAATTTAGTAGTACTACCAAATGACATTATGTTAATTTTGGAATAAATTCATTTATTTATGTATCCTAAATTCAACAACTTCACAATTCATGGTCACTTCATCACATTTTGATTAAACTAGCATTCAAATAACCAAATACATTTACTGAATAACTCCAGAAGAACAAAAACAATTGAACTGCAAATAGGTTTCATGTTTTAACATGCTAACAGAATATCAATATCTAACCAGAAACACCATCACAAGGGACAGCCCAAAAAATACATGAAAAAACACACTTTCACCTAAAACTTGACCAATCAAACACATAAAACCTCCAAAACAAGCAATTTCACCACTAATCAAAACCAAAAGCAAACATTTTGATCAAACTGCCCTTACAAAAATGAAACTATCTAATTCATCAAAGTAATAAACACTAACCATATCAAAAAAAATTATTATTATTACCCCGGTGCCATTGTCGCAGACGATTACATTTTTGGTGTCCATCTTCTCCGAAATTTCTCCGATCTACAGCAAAATTTGAAGCGAAAATAAGAAACCTAAAAATTTAAGAAATTTGCACAACCCTTGACTAGAAATTGGGGTTCTAACAAAAACGAAAATTGATGAGAGAGAGAGTGTGTGTGGGTTTCCAAAACTTGAGAGAGATAGATGAAGCTTTTTCCGATTTTGAGAGAGATTTGAAGCTCTTACTATCAAACATTCAAACCACTACCACCAAAGATTTACTATCAGAGCCCTCCCACCAAATCCTCACTTTCTTCTTATACTAGGGTTAGTGAAAGAAAGAAATAATGGGCAGGGTAGTCAAATATTCACAAAATGTTGAGCGCGAAAGAGACAAGTGAATCACTTTCTTTCTGAAAATCATCTACGACGGTCACCGAACTGGAAAAGCACACAATGTCTAGTCTCTGATTTGGGACGAAAACTAATGTCGTTCAGTCAACCAAAGTAATCCTAATTCAACCTAAAAAAGCAGTACGACGGGGCTCAAACAATTTAAGACGGCAATTATTGTTCCTAATTAGAGACAGGGTATATAGTTCCAAGAGTGTGTCCTAATTCTTAAATTCTGGTGTAGTGACTCTAGTGTAGTCAAGGCCTACAACTAATGTATGTGGGGCAAAAAGATAACAATGACACTTACCACGATAAGTATAAGAGGTTCCAATAATAATGACAACTTATATGACTTTTCCTTTATGTATCATTCAACAATATTTCACAACAAATTGGATTACACAATGTCCCAAGTTAACATTAAACATAACGTAATATTATAGTACCTTTAGTGGTGTCCCACTTAAACGCGCCTCGGCGAAGATTACCAATAGAATGCTAATATTACCCCTTTAACAGTTTTTTTCTTCTTCACTCATCGATGATGTCTAGCAAAGAACTTCAAAAGCCCCTGCTCCCCTTGACAATAAAAAGAAATATTTTTTTTTCATGGTTCAAGAATAGTAGATAACTAGAAATGAAACAAGAACTAAAAATTGAGGTAATCTACAAGTAGAAAGAGTACAAACGGAGTTATGGATCATCACTAACAAATAGTACACACAAAAACAGCAGAGAAGGAAATATATAGAAGAAGGAAACAAGATAAATGCTTACAGGGAACAGGTCAAAAGGGAATTAAATTATCCCAGTACAGGAAGCTTGTTAAAATAAATAAAACCTAATCAAAATGAAAAAGATTTATTTATTATTTAAAAAATGAATCCGCTCAAGTGTTTTTCAATGCAAAAAAAACAGCACGAAGAAAATGTAGAAGAACAAAACATGCTTATTGCTTCCAGGGAACAAGTAAAGAAAGCTTGTTAAAGAAATAAATAAATAAAAAGTAACCAAAACTAAAAATATTTACTTTTTCATTTCAATAAATGTGTTTGCTCTAGTGTTATTCAGTGCGAAAAAACAATAAAGAATAAAATGTGCAGAAGAATAAAACATGATCATTGCTTCCAGGGAACGAGTCAAAGGGTATTGAAATATCCAGAAGAACCAGGTAAAGGAAGTTTTGTTAATTAATAATAACCAACACAAAAGCAAACATTTTTATGTGCAATTATGCAATTCAAAAAAAAAAAAAAAAAAAAAAAAAAAAAAAAAAAAAAAAACTCTTGTAGAATTTGAACAAAAAAAGTGACATTTATTTTCTCGTTTCAAAGTAAATAAAACTGAGCAAATAAGTTTAAAAAATGGTAAAAATGAAAGATTATACCTAGGCATGATACCATCGGGTTGGATTCCATGTTCGAGACAATAGAGTTCCCAACATGAGTTACCAACTTGAATCCCGGCCTGACCAATATGAATACTAATTATTTCTCTCATTTTCTGCTTTTTAGATCTACGTTCTTTTTACAAAGAAAGAAACTAGATCTGGAAAAATAAGTTGAAAATAAAACCCTAAAAAATTGATGTTCTAGTTATAAACAAATTTGAAGGCAAATGATTTGTATGGATTCAAGGATTTGAAGAGAGAGAAGTAAAAATTTGAGAAGTGCGAGATCTATTTTAGGGCGAGAGAGAGAAAGAAAGTTGTGTTTTATACTTAGACCGAAATAATAGAGCTGCGATTTTTTTTGTTTCCCTCTTTCGCGAAATTTTAATTTGTAAGACTTATCGAACGATTTTTAAGCGTTAGCAATTAATTTATGAAATTCACCTAAATAAACCAACGCTTTACAACATTGCCAACGCTTATTTAACGTTGGCAACTTGCTAACGGTAAATAACCGTTGCAAAGCAAAAAAGGTGCGTGTTGCAAATATCCTATTATGGTGTAGTGCATATAGTGTAATATAGCTTTAGTTTTACTTATTCATAGCATAACTAGTTAAGAGTAGATAAAACTATTGTTTTACAGTTTATCAAATGGCGCCGCTGCCGTCTTAGTTTTGTATAGATTCATTTTTTTTTAGCATTTTCGTCCCTACCAAAACCCTATTAAACCCACCCACCCTTGTTTGGTTCTAACTGTGTTTGTTTGGTTTAGGAATAATTTTTTTTTTGGAATTCTACCTTGAGCGCGCCCAAGCCCTAGGTACGCTATTACGAGAACGCGCACGCCCTAAAAACATTGGACATCGATTCAAGCAAAAGCGCGCCCGTGCCCTTCTATGCCTGTTTCCAAGCGCGCCCGCGCCCATTTCTGAAGTAGCCCAATTTTTCACAGGTTAGTTTCCAATTCTCTTCGTTCAAGTTATTCAATGTTTCCAACTTCTTGAATACACTGAGATTGCGTATACAAGACGTTATTCAAACGTGTAGCAAGGAGGCATTCAGGTACTCCTTCTTCTACTCCTCGCCTCTTCTGTCAGAGGTGTTTTTAATTCTAGCATATCAGGGTTGTTTGACTGTTGTTAGTGGTTTGTTTCTTATTGGCCTTAGTCTTGCATGAGATTAAAGTCCGGTACTAGTAAAACCATCTTCTGTTATTTATCGCAAACGTCAACGCACACGTCTATCTAGAATACCACACACTACACCTGAAATAATAGCTGACGAAACATAGACTCCTCTCTCTGAATTTTATAAGGCCCTTAACGATAACCCTAAATCTTGCATCGTTCTTGCAGACCCAGTGGGGGATTTTTGAATCCCCCCGAATATATTTAATTTGTTACCAGTTTTTCGTGGGTTAGACCATGAGAAGCCTTATCAGCATATGCGTAGGATAGAACAAGTTCTTACCACATTTCATCATCCTACCACAGGTTCGGAACAAATTAAATTGATGGTGTTTCCTTTCACCCTAGCCGATAAAGCGGCATCTTGGTTAACTGCCTAAGCGCCTAATTCTGTGGACTCATGGGCCAAACTTGTTCAATTATTCATGGAACAGTTTTACCCACCATTGAAGACAGATGAAATGATATATAAGATTCATTTCTTCTGCCAGAACCCTCATGAATCCTTTTTAGAGATCTGGAATCGTTTCACTGATCTTCTCATCGAGTGTCCACATCATAACCTTGCGAAAGACACGCTAGTTCGTGCCTTTTTCAAAGGGTTTTTACATCACCATAAGGAGGTTCTTGATATAATGAATGGGGGTAGTTTCCTTAGTAAAGGAGCCTCAGAGGCTTATAAGTTTTTGGAGGATCAATCTAAGCGTATAGTAATAATAACTGGGGGGGGGGGTGGTAATGACATCTCCCGCTTCGCTAATTCTTCTTCCACAGTTAAGGCTGTCAGTATGTTTGAGGTTAAATCTGATTCTGAGCTTAAAACTTTAATCAAATCTCTCACTAAAAAGGTTGAAGCTATTTCTGTCCAACAAAAGCCTACTCCTATCATGAATATCAACTATATTCCTTGTAATTTCTATTTGAGTTCTGAGCATCCCGACTCCTATTGTCCTCTAGTCTATGAACAACCATCCGCACAACCGGACAATGTTTGTTCCATTAATAGCGAACCTAACGCACCTTGGAGACAACATCCCAACTTCAGTTGGAGAAATAATCAACAAGTTACACCTCCAGGATTTAATAATCAAAATGTTAGGCCAGCGACCAATTACAACCAAGCTCCACCGAGACAAGGACAAGGTAATTATAATAATTATAATGCTAATAGAGGTATCGTTCTGGTTAATAATAACTATCGCAACCCATCCATTAATAATTAACATGAGATAGTTCTAGTCACACCACCTGTGGCCACTACACCTTCACAACCGGATTGTTTCGAAGCCTACATCCAGGCTAGCCAACAGATTTTACAATCCATTAATCATTCTAACCAACAACTTTTACAATCCATTAATCATTCCATCCAGCAGTTAGCCCAAGAGAAAGCCCAACCAAAAAGTGTGTTTCTAGGTCAAACCATACCTAATCCTAAAATGCCAAACACATCCTTTGAAATAATCGGTACTCCTAGTAATGAACATTTAAATATAGGTGAGTTAAATGTCATCACCACTCTCCGTTCTGGCAAGGTGGTGGATAATGTCGTAACTATGTCTGTTCTTACCCCACCTGTGGTCATTGCACCTGATAATTTACTAGATACCGATGTAGTAACTGACGATCCTACTCCTATAGAGGTACCAGTTAAATCTCAACCTAAGAGGAAAGCGGCCAAGGTTAAAACTCCTATTAATCCTTATGCTAAATATAGAGAGAACCCACCATTTCCCCAGAGACTAGCCATGTAACACAAGGATACAAACTTTGATGAGATTAGGGAAGTTTTTAAAAATCTAACGATAAACCTACCTTTTCTTGATGCTATTAAAAAGTTACCATAACATGTTAAGTTTCTAAAAAAGTTATGCACTACTAGGCGGAAGACCAATATACCAAAAGACGCCTTTTTAACTGAACAATTTCCAACTCTATCTGAACATAATGGAATCGTTAAGTACAAGGACCCGGTCGCCCCATCTGATGCACCTTGGGGGATACCCACACGACGACAGCGTTATTAGACCTGGGGGCGAGTGTTAACTTACTCCCATATTATCTATATAAACAAATAGGTCTACAAGAGATGCAACCTACTAAAATGACGTTACAATTAGTTGATCGGTCTATTAAGTATCCTAAAGGTGTTGTTAAAAATGTGCTGGTTAAAGTTCAAGATTTTTACTACCTAGCAGACTTCGTTATCCTAGACATAGAAGTCGCTAACGACTCTGTTCCTATCATTTTAGGGCGTCCTTTCTTGGCAACTGCCAACGCGCTCATAAACTACCGCGATGGTTCGATGTCCATGTCCTT
Source organism: Coptis chinensis (assembly GCF_015680905.1). Lineage (NCBI taxonomy): Eukaryota > Viridiplantae > Streptophyta > Magnoliopsida > Ranunculales > Ranunculaceae > Coptis > Coptis chinensis. The sequence goes on from NC_141461.1 coordinate 69,922,384, forward strand.
TGGTCATCTTTCTGTTGAGGTAAATATTTTCAAAATGATGAAACAGTTACCCGATTCGTCTATAGATGGAGAGGTTAGCATGATCGAGAGCTTAGCTTAAGATTATTTCAACAATACGTTTCCAGAAAATCAGATGCACCAGTTTCTTTCCTTCGGAAATTCCGACTTCAACGATGACTCCTACTTAGAGGAAGTCAATGCCCTTTTTGAGTCTACTCCTATCTTAGACCCTTCTATAGCTCCATCTTCCGAGTTTGAAGACCTCTTACCTAAACAGGTCTTCACTACTCAAGACGAGGACCCTCCGGAATCCTTTTTACCCATTCCTCCCACCCTTGTGCTTAGACCTCTTCCTGCTGAGTTTAAATATATCCAGCTTGATCCGGATGGTAGTCATCCGGTGATCATATCTTCTCAGTTATCTACTAATGAAGAGGCACATTTGATTAGGGTGATTAGGGAACATCATTCCGCGATCGGTTGGTCCTTGGATGACATTAAGGGGATTAGCCCTAGTGTATGCATACATCACATACCTTTGTAGGATAATGTGAAAACTTCACGCGAACCTCAGTGATGCTTGAACCCTACCATGAAAGAGGTGGTCAGGGAAGAAGTCTTACAATTACTCGATGCGGGGATCATATATCCCATCTTCGATAATAAATGGGTAAGTCCTATTCACGTAGTCCCTAAGAAATCGGGGGTTACTGTTGTTCGTAATGCTGTAGATGAATATGTTTTCACGCGAGTTCCTATGAAATTGAGGATCTGTATTGATTATAGATACTTAAACACCATGACATGAAAGGATCATTTTCCTTTACCATTTATAGATCAGATGCTCGAACGTCTAGCTGGTCATGCTTATTATTATTTTTTAGATGGCTATTCTGGCTATTTTCATATCATTATCGAGCCTAATGACCAAGACAAGATTACCTTCACATGTCCTTTTAGAACTTATGCTTATAAACGGATGCATTTTGGTCTCTGTAATGCTCTTGGTACCTTCTAATGGTGTATGCTTCATATCATTAGTGACATGGTGGAGCGCTTCATGGATGATTTTTCTATCTATGGAGACTCTTTCGGTGACTGCCTGTCTAACCTCTCTAAGGTGTTGACACGGTGTGAGGAGAAGAATTTGGTTTTAAATTGGGAGAAGTGTCATTTTATGGTAAAGAAAGGGATAGTGTTAGGTCATATTGTATCTAGTGGCGACATAAAAGTAGATAAGGCTAAATTGGATAAGATATAGTCTTTACCTATACCATGGACTGTCCGTGACATTAGAGCCTTTTTAGGCCATGCAGGTTTCTATAGGCATTTTATCAAGGATTTTTCGAAAATAGTTAGGCCTTTAACTAATCTGCTTTTAAAAGATGCCATTTTTTATTTCAATTTTGACTGCAAGTAAGCTTTTGAAACTTTAAAAGCCGCTTTAACATCTGCACCGATTATACAGCCTTCAGATTGGTTTAAACCTTTCGAGCTTATGTGTGACGCTAGCGATTATGCTATTGGTGTTGTGTTAGGCCAAAAACTAAATGATAAGTCCACCGTAATTTATTATGCTAGTAAAACTTTAAATGATGCTTAACGCAATTACACTACTACTGAAAAGGAATTTTTAGCTGTGGTTTATGCTTTAGATAAGTTCCACCCTTATTTGGTTGGTTCTAAGACCTTAGTCTACACCAAACATGCAGCTCTTAGGTACCTTCTCGCCAAGAAGGATGCTAAACAGAGATTGATCTGATGGATTCTTTTCCTGCAAGTGTTTACCATAGAAATTAAGGATAAATGAGGGGTTGAAAATGTAGTTGCCGACCACTTATCTAGACTTACCAATGACAGTGATAGTGATTCTGAGTCCATACCTGATTCTTTTCCTGATGAGCATCTTTATGATATTTTTTATGCACATTGGTATGCCGACATTGTGAATTATTTAGCTTCTGATATTATTCCTAATGTTTGGTCAAGAAATAAATGTAAGAAATTTTTGGCCAAAGTTAAGCTATACTACTGGGATGAGCCCTACCTTTTTAAGTATTGTGCGGATCAGATTATTCGTCATTGTATCCGTCAGTGGGAATATAATGAGGTTTTATCCTTCTGCCATGACAAAGAGTATGGTGGCCATTTTAGTGGTATGAAAATGGCAGCTAAAGTTCTTCAATGTGATTTTTATTGGCCTACCCTTTTTAAAGATGCCCAGGTTCACTGCAAGACGTGTGTTCGCTGCCAACAACTTGGGCGTACCACTAAACGTTATGATGCCTTTGAATCCCATTATGGTGGTAGATATTTTTGATGTCTGGGGAATTGATTTCATGGGACCTTTTCCTATTTTCCCACGTTTTATTTATATTCTTGTTGTCGTGGACTACGTTTCCAAATGGATAGAGGCTATGGCTTGCCTTAGCAATGACCATAAGAGAGTTGTGTTTTTTATTAAGGAATACATTTTCAGTCGTTTTGGCATTCCTAAAGCCATCATCAGTGATGGTGGAACGCATTTTTACAACAGAGTTGTTGCTTATTTAGTTAAAAAGTACGGAGTCACCCATAAGGTGGCAACTCCTTATCATCCACAAACTAGTGGCCAAGTAGAAGTCTCTAATAGGGAAATAAAGAAAATATTAGAAACAACAGTAAATCCTTATTGGAAAGATTGGTCTAAGCGTCTTACTGATGCCTTATGGGCATATCGGACTGCTTTTAAAACTCTTATAGGTATGTCTCCCTTTAGACTTATGTTTGGAAAACCTTGTCACTTGCCCGTTGAATTAGAGCACCGTGCTATGTTGGCTATAAAAAGCCTTAACTTCAATTATGATGAGGCAAGTGTCAGGCGCAAATTGCAATTAAATGAGCTTGATGAAATCCGTAGCGATTTTTATGATCTCGTGAAATATTATAAAGCTAACATGAAACGTGTTCATGATAAACAAATTTTTCATAAAGAGTTTGTAGTTGGTCAAAAGGTCTTGCTTTATAACTCCCGTTTGCAAATTTCCCCAGAAAATTAAAACCCCGTTGGTCTGGTCCTTTTCTGGTAACTGAAGTCACCCCTTACGAGGCAATCACCTTGGTAAATCCCAAGGACAACAGTACCTTTCAAGTTAATGGCCAACGTTTAAAATATTTTCACAAGTTAATGTCATCACAGGTGGAGGATATCCTTTTATAGGACCCTGTCTATGAGGACTGACCTTTGATGTTTGGTGTACTTCCTTTCATTTCCATATATTGGTGAGTGCACCACTATATTCAAGTAACCAGGCCCTCCCTTTGGAGTGTGTGGCTATAAGTACCAGATCCTAAGTCCATGTTTAACATAATTCACATTTTCCACTCTTGCATGTTTTCTCGATTTTTGAGTCATGTTTCTCTATGGTATAAATTATGTCTTTATTGCTTTATTGTTTTCCTTTATATTAAACCTTATTCATAAAAAGTAAAAAATATTAAGAAATAAAAATAGTAATCTAGCAAGTCTTGGGAATCTGACTTTAAAAGACCCACGTTTTTAAAACAAATTTTCTAAACTATGTTTGCAAAAATTTGTTTGGGGGTGGGGTGTTGGTCTTTCCATTTTTGATCGCTCAACTTCCTATTCTTATTGTTTATGCCGTTTAGTCGTATTTTGATCCGAGTTGACACTATCTATAAATTTAGATTCCTTTTGCTCACATAACTTATGTCATGCACGCACTTTGAGGCATTTTCTATTTTTTTATATATCAACCACGGTTATATTTGAGTTCTTTATAGATCATTGGATTGTACTCTCTTTAATGATCGTTTTCATAGCTCATTCGCAAAAATCGGACCGTTAACGAATCGGGTATTTTAGTTTTAATTTTACGAGGCATAAGGACAAGATGGGTATGTAATTTGGAATTTGTTTTGGGCTTGGGCCCAAAATGTTTACCCTACGTACGCACGTGTTTCGTACGTGATCTTCTAAAATCCCAACACAGAGAAAGAAAAACCCTTCGCGAGTTCTTCTTCTCCACACTTCCATGCATCTATTAACCATAAAAAAAAATACAACAACCACCGCGACCCACTCCATATTTTCGATTGTTTACACTCTTCCCCACCTTACTTCACCCCAAATTCGAAATCTAAACCTCAATGGCTACTCAAAACCGAAAAATTCTTCCAAAACAAGCTTTTACTTTCAACCAATTTTCATCGTTTTACAGTAACGAGATGATTAGTAGGAAGTGGCAAAAGTTGCGGTATTCGACAAATGTTTTTTATCATACTAATTTGGTGTTGAATTTTTATAAGAAAAGAGAGATTGAGGGTCAGAAGATTTTTTTTGAAAGTGGATGGTAGGAAGAGGGAATTGAATGCAGCTGTGTTGTCTAGGATTCTTGGCATTGAGGCAAGACACCTTGTACTTACATTGCAGGAATCTCAGTTTGGAGGAATCGAGGCTTTGATGAGAGAGACTGTATTGGAAAGGCAGTACAATGCGAAATCGCATTGTGTTCGACAATCGTCTCTGAGAACCAACCAGTGGGTCAGAGCTCGATGGGTTGGTCAGAATGTCATTTGCACCACGAAAGTCAGTGACATCAATTCGAACTGTCTGCACGTTCTCTGGGTCTTGCAGGAGAAGAGGTATGATTTTTACATCCTCGATTTTTTGATAGTTGAGATTAGATGCGTTGGTATAAATAATGCACCTTTCCCTACATTGATTACAAAGATTATGATGCATTGGGGTTGTGTTCCGAAGACTAATAGGATTAACTTTAAGGAGCATGCGAATCCATGAATTTATAAGGATTGTATTCAGAGGAGGTGGAAGTTGCCTGAGGATAGGGGTGTTGAGACGGAATTGGATGAGGAGGATGAGGACGAGACGTCGTGTTTTGATGTCAGAGTTTGGGAAAAGGCTACTATGGATGAAGCTCGTGCCTCCTTACTGCATAGTGGCTTGCGTTCTCTTAATACCATTTGTGAGGATCTTCGGACTAGGCAGGTTACCATTCATGAGAATTTTAAGAAGATCAGTGATAGTCACCGGGATCTCCAAGCTAACATGGAGACTCTCATCCAACGTGAGGATGAGCGTTGGGAAGCCATGAATGCATTTATGGAGCAACAACGCAGATTCCAAGTAGAAGTTCTACGATGCTTGCCACCTCATGAGGGTTCTTCTTCTGATGACTCTATGAGGCATGAGTGTCGTCGGCGCAGGACGGATGACTCTGGTCCATCCTCGTCTCGTGGCTAGTTTTATTTTGTATTATTTTTGTGTTAAGACCTTTTCCCTATTTTTAGTAGATTTTGTTTCTGAATTGTTAAGTAGTTAAATTTGAATTATGCATTTGTTATTTTAAATTTAAAGTTTTTTTAATTTTCGGCATATGCTATGTTGTGTATCGTGAATCCCACCCTTCCAACTTGTTTGGGGGTGGATTTATATATTTAGCAATGCCTCTAATCATATCCACGTATTTTTGTTGAAATATTATTGCCTGCTTGATAATGATCGGTTTATGTGAGTATGTTGCTAAATTGGTGTAGCTAGAATTAGCTAGTGTTGTTTGGTGCAACCTCAAGAAGTCATAATTAGATGACTGCTATTTTAATTCCAGCCAAAAAGCTATTTGTTTGGTTTTGGAGTATGCATCTTCTCTGTTTCTATTTTTGGATTTAGAAATGTCTTTTTCCATCATGTTGCCTTAACTAGTTGGGGAACTTGTGGAACTTAGAAACTAGTCCTCTATAAATATAGGGTTCACTCTCAACTTCACATAACACCTCTCACTTTGCATCTCTCACTTTACCTTTGATTTTCACTTCATAGCACTTATCATACATGGAGCTCGCACTCCCCTTGTTTTGCCTATACTCAGAGCGTGTGCGCCCTGAAAACACTAGACCTCTCCTCAAGCAAGAGCGCACCTGCGCCTGTGCCCTTACACAGGCAATCTTGAGTGCGCTCGCGCCATTCACCTCCGCAGCCATTTCCAGTTCTAATTTTTTGTGGGTTCTTCTGAGGTTGTTTCCAGCAATTCTAGAGTGTGTGTGTGTGATATGAAGTCTCCTTAGATCATTCTGGAGCAGTCCTTCGAAGACTTGTTCGCGAGTGACATGTATGGATCTTGGTTCCACAACGTGATTATATAGGCAGGATGGCAGCCTCTAATGGTAAGCTCTGATGAACTCTATTCTCCTGCACTTACAACTTATTTTTATGAGCATTGTAAGTTCTTTGAAAGACCGAACGGAGAACAAGTGTTCTCTGTCACCATTGGCGATGAAACAATGGACTTAACCAAGTTCTTGTTGCCTTTTGCTCTTGGACTGTCTATGCCTGCTGAAATCCAAAACCAATAGGGCTATTGGGTAGATAATATGTATGTCTACACCTATGACCTTTTACATGAGACCTATGGGGCAGGAATTTTTCGTGTAGAGGACTAAGGGCAATATAACGTAGCCCTTGGTAGCTTGTCCCTTAACGTGGGCACGGTGATGTTTTTTTTATCATGCTAAACATACTAGGGGAATGACATTTTTCTTCTGCGAATGACGCCACTTGTGACATTTTCCTTGCTCTAGCTACGAGATATATGCTCTATGACCTTCCCCAAACCTTAGTTTCTAGTTTAGCACGAGCCCATAGTATGAGGAATAAGTACCTTCTTATGCCTGTCTTAGTTTGTCACATCATGCTATGTTTCTTTCCGACGTTTTGTGCCCGTTTCACAGATTGGGTTGGGGTTGACATTGTGCGACCCACCAATTGCATTATACATTCTTTCCATGCAATGACTTGGCCGAGGTGCAGGCTACAACCTAATTGGGTTGCCCCTTACACCCCATCTGACTAAGTGGCGCTTAACAGGTTAGCGATTGTAGATGATAAATGGCGTGAGGCCTGGCAAATTATCATGGCGTGGCAGGATGCCAAAGAACCTCAATTCTTCATAGAAAAGGAGGACAACGTGTAAATGCTGGATATAAGGTAAGTTTTACTTTTTGTTCGTGTCTTTTTATGTCCCAGGCAATTTAATTCTTGTTATCCCCATAACGGGTGGAACTCATATAGAGTTGCGTCTATTTTTATTTATCTATATTAGTATGTTATAAATTTGTTTTGCAAGTGTTCTTCAATTTTCACGCATTTCCATGGTATTTCCTACCCTTCTTATTTTAATACTTTGACGACAAAGCATGTTCCTGTTTGGGGGTGGCATAGAAACACACGTAATTTAAGGCACCTATTATATATATATATATATATATATATATATATATATACACTTGTTTTCTAGTAAAGAAATTCAAAAATATAAATAAAAAGTTTATGCTATACACTTAGGAATATTAGTATTGTTTCTTTCTCTATGATGATAATAGTCTAGATATTTCACGTTAGCTCTTATATTAGAATAGTTTTTAGAAATTTAGGTTAATATGTAGGTAATAATCATTGCATCTTTCTATAAATATATTACATGAGTATCTATTATTGTTTGGCAGTAAGTTTCTGAAATCTAGGCTAGAGTACTTATTCTACAAATCCAGTGAGAATATAACCTAAAGCCTTATATGAGTGAAATATTTGAGAAATGACACAAGGAAGAAGTAAATTATGAATAGAGAAATCACACGTCCACTTGCTTGATCACTATACTATCATATCCTAAGCGAGAATTTAGGCCCTTTTTGGATCAATATAGCCAGAAATTCAAATCTTATGAAATTATTTTCCGCTAGTCGCCCCTCTGAGCCTTTCTTTAGCCTTTCATAAACCAAAAATCCTTTACCCGGCCTTTTACAAAACAAAATAAAAATAAAAATCAGCCTACCCATTTTTTAATGAGTTTGAGAATAGAGATGAAATGAAGAGAAGAGAAAGACCTGTGAAACAAAGAATTTGTTAGTTGCTACAAATAAGAAAAGAAAAGAATGTTTCCATCCAAAGAAAAGAAAAAAAAAACAAATAAATAAAAGTTAGAACTCCAAAAACATAATCAAAGGAGTCAAAAGCCAAAAGAAAAAGAAAAAAAAATGGCTAAGGATGGAAACAAAGTGTAGAAGCAAAGTAAGAATAAGGTTTTCTTTAGTTACATAATATGAAGACTCTATTATCTCAGACTTGTCCTTTCTGAATATCCATTTTCTTCATTCTTAAACCATCACCTAATCCCCGCAACACATAATAAAGACCTCTAGCTCAGTTAGTGTGATAGTAAGTGACAGATGTGTTTGATCAACTTCGGCTTCCTTGTGTGTCATTGAGATTGTAAGGTAAAGTGTGCCCACTGCGCACTGGAGTGAGCGAAACTTGAGTGGAAAAATTAGAGTGTTTTGTCTTGACATATATGTGAGGACCTACTTAAAGACGTTATTCCAAAGTTTTAGAAACGGACCTGTTATTGCATTCCATAGCATATAGTTCATTATATATATGTTTATCCGTAGATGATTGATTATTATGCACATATTAGCTTAGATTTTGAATTGATTATTCTGTATTCATTGCTAGTGAGATGTATAGATATCTGAGAATAAAGTAGGAAACAGTAATTTTATTTCTTAGTCGTTATAGTATAAATGAAGTTTGTGAGTACCTTCTCTGGAAAACTCTCACGAGGCTATAACTCGTCCACTAGGGAATTTCTAATGATTTAAGGCCTTATTGCATATGGTCAATACAATCGCACTCGGCGAAACAAGATTAGTTATAACTTTATTTTTGTCACTTATATTAATTTCTCATATTTGCTTAAGGACAAGCAAAATGCTATTTGGGAGTGGTTTGATAAGAGCCCAAAACTGTAGTTTTAACCCCTTAATATCATTATATTTAGACCAATTATGTTTATAATAAATAAGAGTTAGTACTGTTTATGTGCTTTTGTGTATTTCAGGTATTGGAGTCGAATATGAGAATAAATATATCACTTTTGCGAGATAAAGGAGCAAATATTGGTTGCTAAGAAGTTCTATGCTTAAAGGTCAATATTTAAGGAGAAAAAGTCTTTTTAAAGCCCGATCAAAGCTAAAAAGTCAAAGTCAACGCGGGCAGAAATAGAGTAGAAAAGTCAACAGAACTTCTGCCTACCGTATCTTTGGACTCAGACCTCAGAATTGGGCCTATTATATGTCAAAACGACCGGCTCGGAAAGAGCTTTCCAATGGTCTAGATGTTAACCAAATTAGAGGAGCAGAAGTAGACAAAAAGGCTGTTTTAGTCATTTCTAGCAGAAAAACCCTTTTTAGACTTAAGTAATTAGGTTTTGGTCTTGATTTAAGGGCCCAAAACATGGATCCAAAGCCCATGCATGAAATTCTAAACCTATCCCTCTCTTATATAAAGAGGACTAAGGCATAACTCTTAGCGACCTAGGTTTTAATTCATATAGCTCTTTCATTAGCTTCAAGTTAGTTGTTTGTTCTTCATTATGTCTTCTTCTTATTTATATATTAATGATAGTCTAATGATTTCTAGCTAAGCCTCCATTAGAGGAGTTTTATGAAGCTTTAATGAAGACTTGATGTGTTAGTTAGAATTATTGCATTTAAGAGTTTCGCTCTAGTAAGTTAGTTGATTCACCATGAGAATGGGTTAAACTTCCTCATATGCTAATTATTAGTTGGTAGAGATTGCCATGAATAATTAGGGATCAATTACTTAATCTTTATTGGTTAGGATTGCAATAATCTACGTTAGCATATTAGGAATTTATCTAAGTGGAATCAAATCTTCCTAATCCCTTCTCCATATTCACATCTTAGTATTAAATTGCCGTTAGTATAATCTAGTTATCATAATTACAATCACCATATTAGTATAATTACATCCATTACTTTCATTCATTTTTGTTAGAATCGATTAAACTAGCGAAACCTTACGTCTAAACAAACTAGGAGTGGAACGAATTCTCTACTCCACATATTTCACGATAATCGAGAGTAGAATATTTAATCATATAGCGTAATATAGCTTTAGTTTTACTTATTCATAGCATAACTAGTTAAGAGTAGGTAAAACTATTGTTTTACAATTTATCAGTATGATCTTTTTATGCAAGTGTATTGAAACCATGTAGTTCTCATTTAGGCCACTCATCAAACAGTTATAGATAAATGTGTGATTTTTTATTTTATTTTTTAGACGTTAAATGTCGAAGGGAGTGCGAAAGATAGATTCTTTTTTAAAACCAAAAGAAATGGCCGACACATCCAATGTTGCTAGTACTATTGAAAACGATGATCAAGGCCGTTTAAAGTTCCAAAGAGTTGAACCTATTGAACAAGTTCGTCCCAACTCTCAAGGGATTGAACCTATTGAACAAGTTTGTCCTAACTCTCAAGGGATTGAATCTAGTCAAACCGGTGTTACTAGTTCTTTGGTACGTGACCCGGGGTTACGCCGTCAAATAAGTAAATATCCTATTAATCAGCGTGATGAAATCCGACGAGCTTATGTCACATTGGGGCCACTTCATTCTAGACTCGACGAATATCTAGCCACCATTGATGGAAAACAAAACCGGTATTTTAATAGTCATTGGTTTGACAATTTTCATTAGGTAGAATATTCTGAAGAAAAAGATAATGTTTTTTGTTTTTCTTGCTTTGTCTTCAGTTCTAGACGTTCTAATTTTGTTGTTAATGGATTTCAAAGTTGGAAGAGAATTCACTGTGGAGTTAAATGTGTATTTTTGCAACATGTTAGAGGCCCTTGTTCCGCTCATATGTCTACTGTAGCTGCTTGTGAGGATCTAGTGAATTCATCTTGGCACATCATTGGTAATCTTTTAAATGCCCAATACAAACAGGAGGTAGTGAAGAATAGGTTTATGTTAAAAACTATTTTACGGACTCTCCGATGGCTTGTATTACAAGGTTGTGCACTTAGAGGACATGATGAATCAATCAAGTCAAGTAATTTCTAGAATTTATTGAGTTCTTAGCTGAATTGGACCCTGATATTGATCGTGTTTTAGATAATGCTTCCGAAAAAGCCACATATACTTCTTTGAATATTCAAAAATAGCTTTTGAATATTATTAGTGATCATGTGAGGGGTAAGATTCGCGAGGAAGTTGGAGATGCTATGCTTTGTATTCTTGTTGATGAATCACAAGATGTTTCAAATAAAGAACAAATGGCTCTTGTATTAAGATTTGTCGACTATGGTGGTTTTGTACGTGAACGGTTTTTAGATGTTGTTTGCGTTGATGACACTTGTTCACAAACCCTCAAGAATGAAATATGTGATATTCTTGTTCAGAACAATCTCTTTGTTGTTGATATGAGGGGTCAAGGGTATGATGGTGCTAGCAACATGCGGGGTGCTTGGAATAGATTGCAAGCTTTATTTCTTAGGGAGTGCTCTAGTGCATATTACGTGCATTGTTTCACTCATCGTTTACAATTAGCATTGGTTGTAGCTGCTAAAGATGTATCAGATATTTGGTTGTTTTTTTCGAAGTTGGGCACAATTGTCAATTATTTTAAGGCTTCTCCTAAGCGCCAACCTGAGTTACTAGTTGTTCAAGTCGAAGAAATTCAAAAATTGATTGATTATGGTGAACTGGAGACATGAAGGGGGGAGAATCAGATTACGACATTGTAGAGAGCTGGGTCTACTCGTTGGAGCTCCCATTTTCGATCTGTAAAGAGTTTGATAGTTTCATTTAGTGCACTTTCTCGTGTTCTTGAGAACAACACAAAAAACGGATCAACTAATTCTAATCGGGGGGAAGCTAAAGGTGCTCTTATTGCACTTAGATCGTTTGTGTTTGTTTTCATGTTACATTTGCTACATAAGACTATGGGAATCATTGACATACTTTGCAAAGCTCTGCAAGACCAATCTCAAGACATTATTAACGCTATACATCTAGTCTCTACCACAAAAGTACTCCTTCAAAACCTGAGAGACGATGGTTGGAGCATTTTTTTTTTGTGAAGTTGACTTGTTTTGCAAAAAGAATAACATTGATATGCCTAATATGGATGCACGTTATACGATGGGCACGGGTTGTTCTTGTCAGCAACATGATTGCATAACGTTTGAGCATCGGTATCGCGTTGATATATATAACAGTGTCATAGATTTTCAGTTAATGGAGTTGAAAAGTAGATTGACCGAGGAAACAATAGAACTTTTTACTTTTAGCTTTGTTTTGACCCCTAAAGATGCTTTCAGATCACTTAGGATTGATGATATTTGCAGTCTTGATGAGAGATTTTACTTTCAAGATTTCAGTGATCAAGAGTTACTTATATTGAGAACTCAGCTGCAGCACTATGAGATTGATGTTTGTCGTAATTCGGTTTTCCATAATATGTCCACGATGTCTAAGCTGCATGTGTAGAATATTAGTTGAGACTGGAAAGTCGAAGTCTTACCACTTGATTGATAGATTGGTTCGTCTTGTACTTACTTTTCCCATATCTACAGCAACTACAGAAAGGGCATTCTCAGCCATGAAACTTATCAAAACATAACTTCGAAACAAGATGGAGAATGAGTTTCTTGCAGATTCAATGGTCATCTACATTGAAAGAGTTTGCTAATGATATTTGTGAGGGACTAATATACACAACCCACGTATATTATACACGTGTCCATCACAACTCGTCACTATATCAAGACCTGCCAGGTCGCTCATACCAAGACCTGCCAGGACGCTCATATCATGACCGCAACCAGGTCACTTATATCAAGACCACAACCAGGCCCTGTAACGCTCAAAGATGGAAAGGCAGACGTTACAACAATTATGTAACAACAACCATGCACTTTATTGCATCCGCATTAAAGCTCATTCAAGACCACATTAAGTGGAGGGGCTATAAAATCAGGAGGAGACATCATCTAGAAAGGACCTTCTCCACTCTAGAAGGGCATTGCTTCTTCTCCACGATCAATCCATTTTCCTATTCAAAGGACCAATCAATAGGAACTACGTCATACTTGATTCCAGTTCACCAGAGAACTGGATACGTAGGCAGCTCACGTCTATCGCGAGCTCAGTCAAATCCACAACTCAATCCCATTATCCTACGTTGTAAGACTAATTATGAAATCTAGTCTTTACAATATTGATATGGATTTGGTAATAGATGATTTTGACGCCCACAAGACCTGCAAAATACCGTTTAAGTAGTTTTGCTTTTTAAATAGATTTGTAGTCAAACTTAATTAGATATTTTGATGAATTAGTATATATATTTGGCTACTTGTGAATTCTGGTGTTTCATTTGTTTCTTTGGAATGTGTCTATTATTATTTTTTGTTTGAGACTCTGGTTATCGTTATTTACCCCAGAGATAGTTGAAATGTTGGGTCCGCCACTGCCTGAGACAATTTAACACAAGAATTGTACTTCAACAAACCCATGAAAACCCAAACTTAACAAAACCAATAAGAAAACAGTAAGCATTATGCATCAGTTACGTACAGGAAACCCAAACTGCCGAACAAAGAAATGTGCACACATATACTTGCACATCACATATCATGCACTTTCATTTTATAACTCCAACTAGTTTTACTTTACTATAAATAACCTCAAACAAACAAACCCGTAACAATTAGCTAGTAGAAATAACCCCAAATGTCATCAACATTAACACGACTAACATTAACAATTAGCTCTTTTATTTAAAAGTATTCCTCGACAGGGTTTGTCTCGATAACTCTCGATAGGGTTCTCTTGTCTACTTTTATTTCTCTGTTCTAACCTTCATGGCTACTCCAGCGGCAGGAGGATCGTCGACAAGGCAGGCTATTAATCCAAATCCAATTTTTAAGAGTTATGCGGCTATTTTGGTCACTAGGAATAAGGTTGATGAGTTCACCATTGATGGTAAAGTTGATAAGAATGATGAATGTCCTGCTGTGATTTTTGCACCCAATGATGTATCAAGATTAGAGGTTTCACTTAATATGAGTTTGATTCTGAAATTTTCTGCAGGAAAGCCACAATCAATGTTCATACCTCAATATAATGTATATATGATCAGTAATAATACATATTGGAGTATGAACAATCATTGTTCATACTATTCATACCTCAACATAATGTATGATCAGTAAGAACACTTATTGGAGTATGAACAATCATTGTTCATATCTATTTGGGGTATGAACAATCACTGTTCATACGTCAATATGAGCTATGAAGACTCATTGTTCATACCTATTTGGGGTATGAACAATCAATGTTCATACCTCAATATAATGTATGATCAGTAAGAACACCTACTAGAGTGTGAAGAATCATTGTTCATATCTATTTGGGGTATGAACAATCATTGTTCATATCTCAATTCAACATGAGCTATGAACACTCATTGTTCTTACTGATCATACGTTATATGATGTATGAACAGTATGAACACTGATTGGAAGTATGATTGGGGTATGAACAATCACTATTCGTACCTCAACATGAGCTATGAACACTCATTGTTCATATGAAAAATCAATGTTCATATCTCAATAATATAATGTATGATCAGTAAGAACATCTATTAGAGTATAAACAATCATTGTTCATACCTATTTGAGGTCATTGTTCATACCTTAACATGAGCTATAAACATTCATTGTTCATACATCAACATAATGTATGATCAATAAGAACACTTATTGGAGTATGAACAATCATTGTTCATACTTATTTGGGGTGTGAACAATCACTGTTCATACCTCAACATGAGCTATGAACACTCATTGTTCATATGAACAATCACTGTTCATATCTATTTGGGTTATGAACAATCACTGTTCACACCTCAACGTAATGTATGATCAGTAATAACACCTATTGGAGTATGAATGATTGTTCATACTTATTTGGGGTATGAACAATCACTGTTCATACTAACATGAGCTACGAACAATCATTGTTCATACATATTTGGGGTATGAACAAGTGATTGTTCATACCTTACATAATGTATGATCAGTAAGAACACATATTGGAGTATGAAAAATCATTATTTATATCTCAACATGAGTTATGAACAATCATTGTTCATACCTCAACATATTGCATGAGGTACGTTAATCTATTTGGGTATGAAAAATCAATGTTCATACATCAATATAAGATATGAACACTTATTGTTCATAGCAAAACGACTGAAAGGGTAAAATCGAAAAATATTTATTTCAAATCTGGGTTATTTGTCCTTACGAGTTATTTTCACTGAAAATTTGGTTTTCCGGGTTATTTACACCCGAAAATTGTTCTTGAGAGTGATTTAAAAAAACACTGGTTTTGTGAGTGATTTTCACTCGCAAATGGGAATTGGGACCAATTTTTTGTATATCATGAACTTTCATTTTATAACTCCAACTAGAAATAACCCCAAATTAAACCAACAACAATGAATTAGTAGAAGTAAAGCTAAATCTAAATTAAAAATTAAAAATTATCACCAAAACCCTTTAAAAAATGATTTTATTACGGAGACGTTTGAGTACGAGTAGCTCTGACTGACGATGATATCAATACACCACAATAATTGTCGATCGACAAGTTCAGAGGAAAAAAATCCATCAAAAACAAACCACAAATGACAAATTTGTTGATTCTTCACAAGTCAAGTTTTTGAGTTTTGAATTTTGACAACACTCGAAAGTAGAAACCCACACTCAGCTCACTCACTCACTCACTCAAGATTAGGGGTGTTAAAAGGGCCGGGTCGGGCTAGCCCGACCCTCAAACCATAAAAGCCCTCATGACTAAGGGTCGAGTCAGCCCGCCCCTAATGTGTGTTATGAGGGTCGGGCCGGGCCCAATAAAATTATACACTACTAATTTACTTAATTTTTTTAGTAGTTTTAATTTTTTTTATTATACTTTTGATTATGTATATCAATTTCAACTAAGGATATAAAACTTATTTTTATATATTTAGAAAATGAGATATAGAGATGGTGGAAGAGATGAGAGCCTTACACTTTCAATATTGAACTTGTTACTACGTTAGAATTGCATGTTAACTTTGTCTTTATATAACGTATATATCTCTTTTTCATTTAATTATAAAAAAATGTATATGTTATGTTCTAATCTACTCCTTATTAAATACTAATTGTAGTGAAAAAAGTTGATATAATCTAGATAATTAAATTAGAAAACATATATGCAATGTAAAACAACAACAAAAATCATGAGGGCCAAGTGAGGGCTTAATGAGGGTCGGGATCATGTTCCAGAACCTAAGCCCTAGCCCGCCCCTAATAGGCATGAGGGTCGGGCCGGTCCGCCCCTCAAATCTATGAGGGCTCACTTTTGAAGGCTTTTGCAAGCATTTTTTAGGGCCGGGTTGAGGGCCTGACGGCCGAATTATCACCCCTACTCAGTATCCCAATCCCACCTAGTAATCAATTACCCTGTGGGTAGTGGGCATTCATGTATTGGGCCCATGAGTCTTTCACATACACTTTTGAGCCCAATATATGCCCAGCCCAAACATACATACATCATCTAATAGTCCAAAAGATGTATTTAACCAGAATGACAAGTACAGTGTTGTTTATTCCAACTTGTATGGCGACCCGCACTGATTCTTGTAAGGTTTTGCAAAAAAAAATGGTACTATAGTACTTGCAAAATTTCTTGGAAAAATCATGAGACTTGAAAAATCCTAATCCTATGAGGTAAAATAGGAAGGAGGTAGTTTCCAATAGCGTGGGGAGGTATTACTAAATAATTAAATAAAAAGAGGTGCTTACAAATGTATAGGGAGCTATTACTAAATAATTAAATAAAAATGAGGTGCTTGATAAGCACCCAAAACTGTATTATAAACTCCGTAGAGACATAACATTTTAGTTAATTATGTACTTAATAATCATGAAATAATCGTATTTTCGTGTTTTTGCAGGTTTGCGCAACCAACGTAAAAATGAGAATAAAACTAGTATTTAAGTACGAAATAATGGGCCTACGTAAACTTTTCTGATTTAGCTCATGCAAAGCTCAACAAAATCCACCTAAAGCCCATAAACTCCCACAGGACGATTCCAAGTTAGAAAGGGATTACGTGCACAGGAGCATCAAACTTCAAAAGCTCATATCTCTTGAACCGGGACTCTGATTTTGGCGAGTGAGCTGCTCAGACGATCAGTGCGACGAACTCTACGCAAATGTGGGAAGTTGTAAAAATGCCAGAAGTCCGGCCTACCACTATATGCAGCACATGGACCCACTCTGCAGGCCCACATGATTGGATGAGTCATCAAGCAAGTCAAGACAAAATACGCAAATTATTGGCACAAATTGACACCTTGCATGACATTAATTAAGTTTACTAGATTTAGGTGCTAATAGTGTCAAATTGTGCAAGGTGTCAATTTGTTTGGATTAGAAGATAATATAGGAGTAAATGTGGGAGGTGGTTTCACGTGGGATGAATGAGATAATGCTCTCATATGTATTGAATTAGGAGATGGAGTATTGATTCTCATTCATGCATGTGTTTTCATTTTTAGAAAAAAGGCTTTAAGTTTTCTTGTAATAGTGTTAATGGAATAGCTCTTTTTCCTCTCAATAAAATATTTTGTTCTTCAAGTAAAATCATGCCTTTAATTTCTCTTCTTCTATTGTTTTCTTAACTTAGCATAGTTTCAATTTGCACAATCATTTCAATCCCATGAACATGAGTTAAAACCCTCCCAAGGGGAGGGTTAATGATGCTCATGTGAGGATCAGGCTACATATTTTTGGAGTCCAGAATAACTACCTAGGAACTTAGGAATCATTTGACATCCTACCCCAAAATGGTAGAGTCCGGCCAAGTTAAGACCCTTAAATTTGACTGGTTGACGTAGAATGAAATCAGGAGTTGAAAGGATATTTCAGAGATGAAATATTAGTTCAACTCCTTATGCTAGTAAGATGGACTCAAAGATGAGTACATCTTACTAGGGATTTGAGATAGTAGTGATATGTTTCTAAAAGACTTGTAGCTAGAATTTGCATGAGTAGGATTAATCCTCTTCTTTTCTCTCTCTCTAGTTTTCTTGTTTAAACAGCTAAAGTTCATTTTTTTTACCTTGTCTTGCATGTTAAGTTATCGTAGGAAGTAAAAAATAAAAGTTGAAAACAAAACTCCTTCTCACTAGTTCCCTTGAAAATATTCTAGTTGTAACAGCAGCCTAGTATTTAGGTTGGAACGAAACTCTTACTCTAACCATACAAACAAAAAAAATCTGAGTAAGGAAATCTTGAAAATTGGTACGTAAATGGTTGTTATTGTTTCATACATTTAAAACCATCAAAGTGCTAACATCAGTGCTTACAAATATGTAGGGAGGTGTTACTAAAAAAGTGGAAATAGGGAGATTAGAAATGCACTGTTGGACTAGCTAGTGATAGGGGATTTCTAAGTTGTTTGTTATCCAAATTTGCATGGCCACATGCCCACATAGATAGTCAATGCACATGTTCAAATACTTATAGCCAAAATTCTAGTGAATATAATTGATTGGCCACCCCGCCATACCTTCAATACCTTATGGAAGGACATTTCGAAGTTGTTGGTCACCTCTCACAATGATTGAGGGACTTGCTACATTGAAAAAGGAGATTAGTTTGCATACTAATTGTCGTAATGGTCTTGCTAAATTAAGTTAGTACATAATGTTAGAATAAGATGTTCATATTCTTCCCTCAGCTTCTTCCACACAACATCAAGAAATATTGTCATTGCATCAAAACCTTTGAACCCACCAGGCCTTGAACTATTGAGTCAGAGCAAAATTAGGCATATACAAAATCTCATTGATTTGATGATAATTTGATGGGAAGATCGGGTTCTATGAAACATATCTTACAAAAGCACGTAAACAAACTCAAAATTGTTAAAGCATTTATAAGTTTTAGATTAGGCTAATTTTTTTGTAGATATGATCTCCTAACTATTCTAAACATTGTCACAAAACATTTAAAAATAAAGTAACAAATTTCTAAACTTGCCAAATATATAGTATAAAAAATGGTGAAAATGAACGGTCCAGAATTATCCAAATTTTTTAATCTGTTTATGATATGGCCTAAACTCTTGTTTTGTTGTATGCACAATCTACCTAATAGTAGTTGTGTTTTGGGTTTTAGCAAAGAAGACCTTATTGACTTTTCATGCAACCATATGGATCTCATTGCCACATATTATCACCACTCTTTGCCAAGAAAATTACAATCACAAAACCTCGTCCACAAGTTTCCTTTCCCTAATAATAGAGAGTTAAAAAAAAATGTAAACTAGAAAGATGATTAATGTAAACCTACTCACCATTTCTACTTGATTTTCTCTAAAAACAGATTAATACATAAACACCACTTTTAATCACATCATATTTTCAATTAAACTACGTGTGCCCAAAAGTATATACATAAGTTCAACTTGTTCCAAATTATAATAATCAGTCCAGCAACTCTCTTTATGTGGGTGTGTTGTTCTTCTCGTGCTTTTTATGTTGTCCACTCGTTTTCATGTAAAAAGAGTCACATCTTTTAACTTCAATTTTGTGCATGGGCAGCTCAAGGCAATCGGGTGCCCTAAGCAAAGTTCCAATAAAATTGTTACATCTTATAGATTTGTTTACGCTATTTCATATGAATGTAAACTCTTAGTTTATTTAACAAAAAAATTAGAAAATAACAATTATTGTAAAAAATTGATCCTAACATTTTCTTTTTTCTTTCTTGAATAGTCTCTTCACAAAAAAAAAATTCTTGATAATTTAATTTTATTAATAAAAAGAACATAAATACAAAGTGAAGTAGAAACATAAGAGTGTTGTGAGGAGATCCTCACAGACAGAGAAATCCAAGATAAGACACCATAAATACATGAGGAATGAAGACTAGAAGAATAAAACATGTCCTACACCTAAAACACTACCGCAGCAGATCATGGACAAACAACAAGATCACAAACTTGAAATTTCAATAGATTTATTTAACAAAGAATTACATGAGAGAGAGAGAGAGAGAGAGAGAGAGAGAGAGAGAGAGAAGAGAAGAAGAAGAAGAATAAGAAGAAGAAGAAGAAGAAGAAGAAGAATTCTATACCAAATTAAACAATATAGAAAAACCAAAGAAGGCAAAAGAATGATAGAGATAAGATTGAATTCCTGGCTTTAGTGCCTCACATTTGATAATTTGTCATAGGATAATGAAGAGTTTAATTAGTTATGGAGGCGTGCCTATTTATTTGTTGGAGAAGGCGAAAACACGAGGGAAACGAAGGGGTTTAATGCGATTGTCTAATTCTAATTTTCCAATATAAAAACATTTATCTAATGGATTAAAATAAATGAAAAACAATAGTGGGATTTTTTCGCAATAAAATAATAATGGACTGTACGTGGGCTAGAATATATTGGGGGGCCTTGGGTTACGGGACCCTAAGCGGCTGCAATTGTTTTGCTATAAGGTAGAGCCGGCCCTGATTATGTGATTCCCTCCAAAATCCTAGCACCTCATCACACACTCACATACATACACATCCACTTTTCTTTGTTTGTTACTATCAAACTTTTCTACTACTGTTACTTTCCCTCATTTTTCTCACTCTAACAATGAACCACTATCTTCAACAAGTTGAGTGGAAAAAAATCCATCTACAACAAACTACAATATGCAAATGATTTGTTGATTCTTCATAAGACAAGCTTTTGAGTTTTGACAACACTCGAAAGTAGAAACCCACACTCACTCACTCAATATCCCAATCCCACCTATTAATGATCATTTACTCTATGGGTCATGTGCATTCATATATCAAGCCTAGGATTCTTTCACATACACTTTCGGGCCCAATATATACCCAACCCAAACCAACATACCATCAACCAAAAGTTCAAAAGATGTATTTAACAAAAATGACAAATTCGATGTTGTTTTGTTATTATCTAGATTTGCATGGCCACATGCCCACATCGTGGATTGTTGACGCTAGTGGTGGAGCCAGGAATTTAAGTGAGGGTGAGCCACCTAGAAACTAAGCATAAAAAAAAAATACACTAATTTTTTTTAACTAAAAATTCAAACCCGATCACAAAATAAGTATATTTCAAACATAAAAAAAATCATATAAAAGGATTACAATAAATGTAATATAAAAAATAAGAAAAGAAAAAATAATTCAATCTAAACAAGTATTTCTTCATAATTGTCCTCGACGACCTTCTTTTTTGTCATCATTCTTCATCTTATGGAAGCGTTGCAAGATCAACTTGGTATCAATGCTATCAAAAACTTTTTTTTCAATGTATGTTATTAAACAATCATTCAACCATTCATCTGCCATCCGATTGCACAGACAATTTTTTAATTTATGATATTCATAGCAGAAAATGCCCTCTCCACGGTAGCAGTAGCAACAGGTAAAATCAGCGCCAACTTATTCAACAAATACACAAGTGGGTACACAATGTCTTTCTTCGTCTCAACCATTTTTTTGGCTAGGCAGCTAATTCCATTTACTTTACCAAACTTAGTATCAGAACGCACATCAATAATATAATTCTCAAGCTGATCCGCTAATTCCATCTGATCTATCTCTGAAAAATCATCAGGATAAAGTCGAGCAAAATGGATCAACTTTTGCTTATCGAAAGCAGCAAACAACTCACAAAGATAAAGACATGTCATGCAAAGAAGTAATTATGTGTTTGCTTCATTAAACCGATCATTTAACTCTTGAAGTTGTAAATCAATACATTGATAGAATAATCCAACACGATGGTAATGTAAATTGGTGCTTCCTTCCCCTCTTCGTCGAGGTCTCCCTCGAGCCACATACCTTAATCTCTTCCATATTTGGAACAACCACATCATGTTTGGCACATAGTGAAGAAACTTCAATCAGGAGACTATCCCACCCATCATCTCCCATCGTCTGTAAGCGTACCTTTGTTATTTTAACAATAGTCATGGTATTGACAATGTCTTGGTCTTCTCGCTGCAAAACCTTGGACAAATCATTGCTAATTTCTAGTATCATTTTCATCAAATGCAAATTTAAGATAAATTCAAAAGACTGTACTGAACTTAATAATCCGTAAGCCTCACCTTTTTGTTCCGAGCTTGAACCATCTTCCGCTACATTATCAAGCACATCAAGTACTGAATCATAAGTGTTTTATCATGCCAAGAAATGTATAATAGTGTTAGCCCCATTGAGTGTCACTAGATCATTTAAAACTAGTCTCTTGATTCAACCATTTGCCACTTGAAATTTCTCCGCTTTGTAAGGCTGCAACAACTCTAGCCTTCATTGTTTCGCATAACATATCACGTCGCTTACATGATGCTCCAACAATATTTACCACATTAGAGAGAATACTAAAAATGTTAGCAATTGACTCATGTATGGTTCTTTGCAACTAATACAAGGGTTAACTGAAGCTGATGAGCGAAATAATGAACATAAAATGCAGACTCATTCTCTTTCATTATAAGTGTTTTTGGCCATTCGAATCACCTTGCATATTGCTGGCCCCATCATACCCTTGTCTACGCAGTCTAGATATATATGCTTAACTCATGCTTAGAGAACAACTCATCAATTGCATTTTTAAGTGTTACTGCACTAGCTAGTTTCTTTAACATGCATAACTCCAAAAAAATTCTCAATCACGCAACTTTTCTTGTCGACATAACGCAAAACAACTGCTATGTGCTCTTTAATTGATATATCACGTGCTTCATCAACTAAAATAGCAAACAATGAATTTCCATAATCCTTTAAAATAGCATTTGTAGTTTCCACAGTAGCTACATTCACAATCTCTTTTTGTATAACAGGCGAGGTCAATTTCAGATTTTTAGAAGCATTATCAAGAACGTTCTTAATGACTTCATTCATTATAATCTTTCAAAAATCGTTTAAGTTCAAGAAAATTGCCTTTAGTAATCGACTCCTCTGATTTATCATGGTCACGGAAAGCTAAACCTTGTCTTAAAAAAAACCTAATACATTCAATTATCGTAGTTAGATGTATTTGATAATCCCTTCGAATTTGGTCAGATTGTCTCTCAAGAAATATTTCGATATGTTGCTCTTAATTTAGCATTGCCCGTGCTGCCTTGTAAACAATATTATGAGCACTATTTGGTCCTCCAAAATACTCTTTTAATTTGGATTTCCTTTCCCAATTAGTAAACCCCTTGTGAGAAAAAAAAAATATATGTCCGCCTCCTTGTGCCCCCTGATCAGGTTTAAGGAGATAATAATAGTGACAAAACACGTCATCTTTGTTGAATACTATATTCCAACCAACTAAACTCTCCATACCACTCTTCTGAAAGCAATGGTCCTCTTTCCTATTGTCTTTGGAGGAAAAGTATGATTAGGCTGGCAAGGACTCCGAAGCAAATATGCTCTTCTTACTGAGTCATGATCATTAGGATGATAATCTAAAATCTTGTTCCTCAATCCAGGGTCTCCCGGAATGCTAGATAAGTCAAGTTCTTCACGATTTTCATGTTGAACCCGCTTTGACGTAGATTGTTCAACACCACCATCCTCAATTTTCTAGTGGCCGGCTTCACTTTGAAGAGGATCCTACTTCAACACTAACAACATGATCTGTGTTACTAGTTAGTTGAGCGGGCAGTGACTTTTTTTTATCAAATACTTTAGCATAGCTATTTAAACAATTAAAATAAACCACTAATCAATTTAATTGAAATTACACGAATTAAAATAAACTACCAATAATGTTCACAAAATAAAATAATAATTACAAACATATAAAAATCTAAATAATTTGGTATATGAATCAATACAAAAAGATAAAAAAAAAAAATACGACAAAAAATTAAATAATATAAAGATTGCCTAGTTACTCTACAAAACCGGTAGGTATAAAAGTGTTTGTTGGGGTAGAAGAGTAGAAGACTTAAATTTTAATATAGAGTAATAGAGAATGGAGGAGACAAGAGAAATAGAGTAAATGAGGGTTTTTTTTTTCCTGTTTTTTTTATAAATACGAGAGAGTTTCTTTGTTTGGGTTTATATATGGGTGGGCTTTTTTGTTTGAGTGATGGATTGTTGGGTTTTCTACTTTCATTTTTTTGCCATTTTGGTACTGTTTTCAGGTTTGTACATCAAGTACATCATCATGTGCACCCTTTTATATCGTTTGTACGTCTAACTACATCAGAAAGTGATAAACTGATAACTACATTATTTTTTAGTAAAATTGAGGGTACCTAGTAGGGCAGGGATCGGGTCGGATATGGTTATATCCGAATCCGAATCCGAATAGTTTTATAATATCCGAGCCCGAATCCGAACTCGATTATATTCGAAATTTAATATTTGAACCCGACCCGAACCCAATTATATCCGACTAACCAGATCGGATAACACTAAAAATTCAAAAAAAGCCCAAAAAATATATCCGAATCCGACAGACCCGAACCCGAACCCTACCCGAATAAATAAACGAATACAAAAATCGACCCGAACCCAAACTATTCAGATTCAGGTCGGGTCGGGTACTCAAACCCGACCCGATTCCCTGTCCTAGTACCTAGGGTGTACCCTTCCCCCTGGCTCCGCCTGGTTGACGCACATGTTCAAATTTCTATATCCAAAATTCTAGTGAATATAATTGATCGACCGCCCCGTTCAATACATTATGGAATGATACTCCAAAAAATGTGGTCACCTCTCAAAAAGAATAAGGGATGTGTATGGGATTCAAGCTGCTGCATTGAACTATTGAAGTCGGAGCAAAATTAGACATGTACAAAATCTTATTTATTTGATGATAATATGATATGGGCTAAACTTTAGCTTTGTTGTGTTTTGGGTTTTAGCAGAGAAGACACTCGTTGACTTTTTTGTGCAACCGGATTTTCATTTCCCTTGAAAATATCCCAATTAACTAAAGCCACATATCAGATATCAGTATATCACCACTCTTACCAAAAAAAAAAAATCACAATCACAAAACCTCATCCACAAGTTTCATTTCCATAATAATAATAATAGAATTAAAAAATGTAAACGAGAAAGATGATTAAGGGAAGCCTACTCACCATTTCTACTTGCTTTTCTCTAAAAACACTTTAATACATAAACACAACTTTTAATCAAACATATTTTCAATTAAACTACGTGTGCTTAAAAGTATAGAGTATATACAAATTCAACTTGTTCCAAATCATAATCATCATCGATCAGATATATAACAATAATCAGTCGGACAACTCTCTTTGTGTGGGTGTGTTGTGCTTCTCGTGCTTTTTATGCTGTCCACTCGTTTTCACGTAAAAAGAGCCACGTCTTTTAACTTCAATTATGTGATTCCCTCCAAAATCCTCCTTTGAGTCCCACCTCGTCACTCACACTCCTGAATACACATCCACTTTTCTTTGTTTCTTACTCTCAAACTTTTCTACTAGTGTTACTTTCCCTCGTTTTTCTCACTCTAACAATGAACCACCATAGATGTTTAGTTAAGCAAAGATAGGTATAAAATCACTTTCATGCACAAGCCCCACTAGTGGTTTAAAATGGTCTTATTCTGTTGTCCTAAAGTGGGGTTGTAGTGAAATTGTACGTTTTGTGTTTGTCTGGTCAATATTACCACTACAAGATTTTTATGTAATCTATCTAGCTCACTCCGAAGGACGGTGAATCCCACGTTTATTTCTTGTTCTTGACCGATACACGTTATGGTAGACTAATTTTTTAATATATATTGGAAGAGATATGGATTGTTTTTTGTTGTATGTAGCTGTCCATATAGATAATCTTTGAAGTTGTGTTACTCTTGTCAATTAAGGATCATATTTAAAGAGTGCTGTGTGTGATGGAATGTAAATTATTCGATTCGAAATTGATGTCTGCATCATCAGAGATACTTTGTTTGGGAAGAACATGTTCTAATGCATCTAATAGATGGAGTGATGGGGGTACTTTTGTTAAAGGAGCAAGACAATTCTGTTCTACTCGTCGAGGTATGTGTTTTACTACATTTTTTGAGTACCTATTAAGTTAAATTGTTGCATTGTTATAATTGTATGTGTTCCTTCAAGCATTTTAAGTGGTTGCTCTATGTATTATGTTGACAGTCAAGTTGTTTAGATTTAGGCACTGGATCTTCTAATAACAAAAGTTTCAATCTAGTTCAAGGTTTCATTTGGGCGGGTGTATGATTTTTTTGCTTGATTTTGTATCAATGTGCTGAACTGAAGTCAATTGTAATTAACAGAACAGAAACAGTAAAGCCAGTTATGCCTCAAAGCATATAATGAGTAGAAGGTACTTGTAATTGATTTCTACAGAATGACTTGTACATATACCGTATTAGCTTGTTACTTATAGTAACTTGTTTTGCATCAATTTTATGCTTTGCATTTGTGTAAATGACAAAGCTTATGCAACATTTCGGCACTGATGTTGAATAACTTGAGTTAAAACTCAACTAATTATTTCCCCCTTGGTTATTTAATTCAGGCATATTAATTAAGGTTTCTTATTCGACTACAAGAAAATCAAAACAATCTATTGATTGGGGTGGCCAAGAGAAATTTTCAGTTAGAAACAGTTCACCTTGGATTATTGAAACAAATGGTGTGATTTCTAGTTCACCTTTGGGACAGTGCTCTGTACTGGATGCTGCTGAAGACAACTATGAGGGAGTTATTGTTGATCCAGACAGACTACCGATTAACTCAAGTGCATTTGCTTCCATGCTTCAATCTTCTCTTTCACATTGGAGATCAAAGGTACTATCTTGTATCTTAATTGCTCATAAAATTAGGATGCAGTTGAGAATTTTGCTTATTCTTTTAGTAGTTTTAACTATTTGAATACATTCACTTGTCTTCTGAAATGATCCATAGGCATATTATAGCCTAATCTGAGCATTGTGGCTGTGCTTCTGAGCAACCATGGATTCCCCTAACGCCCTAATCTTGAACTATTTATGATTTTATTTTAGGGAAAGAAGGGAGTCTGGCTTAAGTTGCCAACAGAAAGGTCTGATCTCGTTCCTATAGCTGTGAAGGTAAACTTTTGTGTTCTCAACTCTCAGCTCTTAAACTGTGAGACAACAATAACATAAAGCATTTGGCCTCCATAGAAAGAAGCATACAAAGAGAATGTATCGCAATAACTATGGATGGAAAGTAATTTGACCATGTTTTTCTCATTTTATGAATGTAACAGTCTTTCTGAAATTTTAATTTGATTACAGCAAGGTTTTCATTATCACCACGCGGAGCGTGAGTACGTTATGCTGACAATTTGGATTTCTGAAGGACCTTCTATGCTTCCTGCCAATGCTTCGCATCAAGTTGGGGTTGGGGGTTTTGTCATCAATGACAACAATGAGGTATATTCAAATTTTTGAAATAGACACATAAACGTCTAATCCATATCCCAATTGAATTAGGATATGTGTCAACATGAGAGCACACATACTTTATTTTTAGCTTAGCAATTTCATAGTAAGGAAATCTCTAGCTGTTTGAACTTCGAGTTTAGATTGTACAATGTTTTCAGAGTCATTTCATATAGTATAGTAAGGACCATAGTACAAAATATCCCGGTATATCATGATATTTGAGAATATCTATTCAGATTTCAGATAAAGATATATAAATATCACGATATGTTCATAAATATATACGACTGCAAATATCAATAATATTTTGACGATATTTATAATATTTGTAATATTTGGAGATATTTGGCGATATTTTTTGTATATAATAATTTTATTTAATATTTATTATTATATTTCAAATAAATATAAATAATGTATTATGATAAATCAAAAAATATCTACGATATTTGCATGTGAAACAATATCAAATATTTCCAAAAAAAAATATATATATATATCTACGATACATATCCAGAAATTGAATATCGATAAATACCAATATCTTGATATTTTGTAGCATGGTAAAAACAACATATTCAGCATAAATTGTCTTGATGACCCTCTACAGGTGCTTGTGGTGCAAGAGAAGCACTGCACTCCTGCATGCGCTGGTCTCTGGAAGTTACCTACAGGTTTCATTCTTGAGGTACACTAGCACAAGCCCTTACTTTTAATGTTGATCCATGTAGGTTTGCATAATGGACCTCCAGGCCAGGAGCTCAAAAGAAATAAGATGAAGTATTAAACATATTTTGATCATTATTTTCTTTCGCTCCAACTTAACTATACTTTGTGATTGACCAGTCGGAGGAGATCTATACAGGAGTTGTAAGAGAAGTTAAAGAGGAAACCGGTGTAAGAAGCTAATACTCCAAATTCTTTTCCTTTAATTACTTGCTCTTTCCTGCATTTAGTCTAACAACATTATTCTTTGATGTTTCAGATTGATACAGAATTTGTGGAGGTTATTTCTTTTAGGTACCTTTTGCACCTAAAGTACCTTTCTTTAATTCCATATATAAGGTTGATAAATTCTTTTATTAAGACGATTGGAATGAAAGTATTACCCTGCTAACAGCAAATAAGTGTAAAATAAAAGTGTTTTCTCTCCTTCAGTGTTTGAACCTCTAGCTTGGCTTAGACGCGTGCCATCATCTAATAACAGTAGGTTGCTAGATGCTAAAATCCATAACGAATTTTTTGGTTGCCATAGACCAAGTGCTAGTACCTATTGCTAAATATGCAGTTTGTATTTGGGATGTTATGCTTTACCTGTTGCACACACCATTTTAAGTAGGCTAAACAGACTTTATGCCATCATTTTCTTCTTAGATATAGGTTCAAAGGTACCCACTCACCCCTTTCGAAATTTGTGGAGGCCAAAGATGCCAATCCCTGGGGCCATTGTTGGCTGTGTGCCTGCACTGGGGTGTTGATGGGAGTAATCCCGCCCTTTATTAGACCCACTATCCATTTGCTACACAGTCTTTAGTATCTCAGGCAATTGAGGTGATAGTTGGCACATAATATCAAAGGAACCTGCCCTTAAGGTGGCACTGTTGTCTCTAGTGAGAGCGCTGTGAAGAGTGACTTAGATGGGTGCCTGCCTCCTGTTCGACCCAGCATCGTCTTGATATACATTGTTGCACCTCTTAACAGCTTCAACGCATCTAGCTGGGTCTGAGATTGTGAAGTTATTCTTACTAACGAATCAGGATATTTTGGATATAAACGATTTTACCAAATTGTTGAAATTCCTAAAAAATAAAGTCCATGCTCTTTTGAATTTAGTTGTCAAATTCTAAATTAAGTTAAGCAAGTATGGAACATATGGATCTCTGCCACTTTAATGGAGTTTAGGACAGGATAAGAGTTACACAACATATATGCCAAGTCAGATGTGCTTGTGAGTTGTGAGTTTCTTTCAAATTAGGCTATAATCAGCTCAACCTGTACACACTACTCTGCACGCAACAGGTGCTATGAGTATACCTTAGGGGCTGACAACACCATTGCCTGTTTGCTGACATAGTCAAATCCTAAATGATTTTCTCTTACTTGCTAAGTCAGGACACAAACAATCGGATTTCCTCATTCATTTTCAAGTTTCACCATGTGGCTAATTTGAATCGAATACCCTAATTTTCGGTTATATATAAAGCAATGACATGGACCCATACAGCCATACCATAAATCTATACAAGTGTCTTGCTTGACACATTAGAGCCAATGGGGCAGGGCATCATCGATGGTACTAGATTCTTTAAGAATGCAGGAACCCAGTTACATTGTTATCTCAGTACTCAACTATTTCTGCCACTCACTCAGTTCCTTTTTCTTATGCTTCTTTCTATTTTCCGTTTAACTAGATGCGTGAAACTGATCTAGTGGGGTCTATTTTTCTTATATGATTGATTAACTTCCATAGCTCTGATGATTAGATTTTTAATTCTGTCTACGAAACTGATCTTATATATTTTCTGTAAATATTTAATATCAGACATGCCCTACGTGTAGCTTTCGAAAAGTCAGATTTGTTGTTCATATGCATGTTAAGACCTTTATCAACAGAAATCATAGCTGATGATTTGGAAGTTCAAGCTGCCAAGGTATTTAACTCACACATACTTTCATACTTCCTACTGCTATCAGACCACTTTATACCAACAGAATAATTGGGCTGTCATTAATATCATATAGTTAAGCAAATATTGAGTTTTTGCTTTTTTTTTGCTAAGTAGGTTTGAATTGTATTGATGTAAATAGAGGTATACATTGTATACAGGAGTGTAGAGTTCAAGACCCCAACTTCTGTGATCGAGCATAGTCAAATCTATAGTAAGTCTGATCAGGGACCTCCCATTTATAAATCCATGGGGGGTTACCTTCACACAAAAAGCTATTGTTAACTGGTAGCTCCACACCGAAATTCACTGCCTTGTTTGCTGAGAAGTTCGCTTCTCTCCATGTGCTAGTGATTCTGAGTATGGTCAGCTTGGTTGTTATGTCCCGCCATTTTTCTTTCAATTTCCATGGAATTTTCCCAGAATTAAAGGCAGCGACAGCTGCCTTGGAGTCTGATTCAATCCAGATAGAGCTTCTTCCTTTATTGAGTGAAACTTCTAAGTCTTCAATGATAGCAGTGCATTTGGCTATGAAGTTATTGGTAGCAGTACGTACCAATATTTCGACAGTAGACAAAACTAAAAGCACCATTTGAATCTCTTCCCACAACTCCAACTCCCGCTTGTCCTGGATTACCTTTTGCTGCTCCGTCAGTGTTGACTTTGGTCACATTTTCTTCCGGTAAGCTCCAAGTACAAGGCAAGATGCGTGGTGCTATTCTTGCTTTCATTTCAATGCACCAAATTCGAAGCATGTCTTTGTCTTGCAGGTTGCAGGTAACTTTAGACAAAGACACAGTAACCATAATCTGCTTTCTAACAAAACTCTTACAAGAACTCATCTTACTAGGCAAGTCCTCATGAAAAATCTTATTTCTGTTGTTCCATAAAGCCACCATACCTCCAAGCACCGCAGCCATCCATAAGTTACTGAGAAGAGAATTGAGTCCCTTGCCTTTGTTGATTGCTTCTGAGAAATCTGAGAAGTCTGCCCTGAGTTTAAATCTAGCTGTAATCCAGTTCCACATGTCTCTTGCAACCATACAACTCCACCATAAATGCTCTAGGTTCTCAGTAGCACTAGCACAAACACAAGTAGACTGCCATATATCCAAGTAGACTTTTTTTTTCCAGAACTTCATGATTCTCTGAGAGTATTGTTGCAGCTTAAAATAGTTAATCCTGTTTACCTGTTTTTCATATATCGTGCAGTCCCTTGTTACTAATACAAGAACTTCTATAATAACTATGAAGTGTATTGCTCATTTTCTTGCTAACTAATTTTAAACAAATGAACCTTTTCATAAACTTTTATCCTAAAGCATCTTATTCATTTAAAAGAAAGAGAAGATAAGCATCAATAGGGTACTTCGTTTCCAAGGTCGAAGTGGTAGGCTTTTACGACTTGTGCAATCAAATCAGAAAAGCTCGAGACAAACAATTTTGATTCATAGCACAAGATCAGTTCAACAGTCATACAAAGAATAATGTTGAGAAATGGATTCTTTCCCCACATTTACTAAAAACATGTTTCTAAGAATGTCTGAATACCGACTGAATGCGGTTCTACAGTTCATATCGTCATTGCAAGGTAGGCTGTTGAATCATTTGTTGCGATTGTTTTATTGAAACTTGCACTTATTTGGTAGATTTAAAAGGATATGTGAGACATGTTAGTGACTCTAGTCATACATGTTTGTCCTAGGGTTTTAAATTTCAGCTAGATTTCAACTTTGTTTAGCGATTCTAATTATCTCACTTGAATCTGAAACAATAGATACAAACGTCACAAGTAAGCCTACCCTAGCTTAACATTCAAAAAATGAAAACAAATTTAAGCAAATACCACTTAACTAGCACAATTAACCACAAACCTTGACTTTGTATCGCTAGATATCACAGATTCTATTGCCAAGTAAGATATATGTAAAGAAGTTACTGCTAGGGGTGAACATTGTGCGACTAGGTTCTGAACAAATTTATATGTTGAAATGTGCTAGCTGTCTAGCTTCCTTTCTTCTTTTTGTTGAAAGGTTTATATCCTGTTCGCTTCTGATAGTAATGTCCTGCTTATGTCACAGTGGATGCCCCTAACCGAATATCTTGCGCAATCACGAATCCGAGGAGACAGAATGTTCAAGAAGATAATAGATATGTGCATTGCACGCCTTGGTAAGCGTTACTGTGGATTGCAATCCCATAAAGTCATCTCGAAATTTGATGGGAAATCATCTACCTTGTACTATAATGTTGTTGAAGCTCCAGATAATTGCCTGGGAAGATGAAGCTAACCAATTCTACATATCCATTGTATGATTCCATCCGTAGTTCTCTAGATTGAGTTTTGTGTATTTTCCATATTCAATCTCTATGTCTGTAACATGTAATTGACTTGTATAACATAAGCTACACCTGAACTCGATCTGATGGTAGCCCTGATCCCCTGATTCGTAACGTGTACCTATGAACTTTCTTTATATTAATTGTACAAATTACACTCTATATAACGTGGATAATGTTTATACTGCATGTGTCTTATAAGTCCATTTAGTTGTTTTTATTTGCTATGATCGAGCACAATTGCACAATACATTTCTATTGAGACACCACTTAATCATCTCAATATCCTAAAATTTTACTGCACAAAGTGTCAAAGTCCATGAACATGTCCATTCTTTATAGTCCAATCCTTGTCTCCTGAAACATAGAAGTGACGAGGGATTAAGTGTGAACTGTGATGACTACTGAACTCATGACTTGAAAGAGCCGACCACATATACGGCCAGTTTGGATTCCACGAGTGTATGTATAACTGGATATAACTCTATGTGTTGACACAAACTTGTCTATATCAGCATTAGATTGACTTGCCACGATGCATTTTGGATTGGCGAAGAATTTTTCAAACTTCTAAGTTCATATTGGTTGGCCTGAGGCCAGTCCAGTCTTTAATAATTTTGCTTTCCTATTTATTATTTCTTTTGGCCTTCAATTCATGTCTGCAAGAAACAAAAGTTTGTTTTGCTTTCATATGAACTATGTTGTTGTTTAAAACTAATAATTCTACGTAAATCTACATTTATTTATACATGTAAAATTAATGGCCGGATTGAACATGCCATTTTTGTACAATCCTTAAAAGTTAAAACCATTGGATGATAGAAATTTTAGACGTTTTATAAATGTCAATTTGAAACTGATTATTCCAATAATAAAACTTTTTCGTAATAAAAAAAACCGCCAATAATCTCTCTTGTGGACCCCACCAATAATACCACCCCATTCCTTCTTTCTTCCCAATCCTCAAAACTCATCAATTTCCAAGATCCAATTTCTCGTTTCCCAATTTCTCGTCCCCAAAATAAAGATTTAGGCGTTTCTTTACTGCTCATAAATTTTAAATTTTGACAACCTGGGCTTATGATTTTGATTGTGAATTAGAAGAATTTGGTGTCAATTTGAAGAAAGGACATCAAATTTAGAGTTGTGATTTGATATATGAATTAGAATAATTTGATGAGAAATTGAAGGAAGGAGGAAGGGGGTGGAATGATCATGCGCTTTTTACCAAGTTTAACGATTTCGAGAGATCAGAGTAAAAATGGAGCAAGTAGTAATAATAGGACCCAGTTGTTTCTTAATGTTTATGATCTTACACCAATAAATAATTACCTTTATTGGTTTGGACTGGGCATTTTTCACTCTGGGATTGAAGGTATAATATATATAAACTCTTTGTTTAGTTATCTACTTCTTTTCCTGTTTTTTTTTTATAGCTTGAGTTTAGCTGTATATAGACTTTTTGGTAGATGTATGTGTATATATATACATTATCTCCTTAGTGCCTATTGTATAGTTTTTACTGCGGTTTACCAGTGAAAATCTTAGCGTTTAAGGGTGTGTTTGATTTGTGGGAAAATTCCATTTTAATAGGTAGATGTGGATGGGAACTTTTCAGAACTCAATAGTGTGATTGTGTGGGAAAGTTCTTTTGAGGAGGGAGTGGAAGAATTTGGGTGTGATTTAGGGCTTTTGAAGTAATCAACATGATTTTAGCTTATAAATGATTGTGGAATTTACTCCCACAAATTGAGCACACTTACTTTGCTTGCTTGCTTGTGCTGCTTGAGGGAACTTTTTGCTTTGAATCTCATTTGGCCATTTTAATAGTTCTGAAAGCATGGTCGTACTAAAGTGTGATGCCTCACCCTCTATTCTAACAACTAACAATAGAAGGTTTATTCTTTGATTTTCACCGAAGGTTTGTTATGTCATGTTGTGCCAGCTGACTAGCACATTAAGTGCTGCGTATGGAATAGCTTATAGCGAAGAGTTATGGGATCCCTTCTCTCTTTACATTCTGTTTATTTGCTTTTCAAATATGTTTTGTTATTCGTGGGTTTGCTTTTGCTTCCGTTTTAATTCATGCAGTAGATGTGATATATCATCTTTTTAGCATTGGCTAGTCTTCTGAAGCGAATTCTGCATTAGAAGAAACTGATGATTTCTACCTTGGTGAAGTGGTACATGGGCTGGAGCAGTTGATTTAAAAAAAAAATGTCGGGTTTGGTGTGTCTAGGGATTACTTCATCGTTTATGCGTGTTCAACTACTAAGTTGTAATTTTCGTTAGCGCATTAGTTTTATATGAAATTAGAGATGATGTTACTGCAAAGATACCAGCCAAATTGGTTTGTCTGAATTCAACCTTTGGGGTTTTCAGTAATTTCTTTTAAAGTTGTAAGTTAAATGAAACGCGCAACTTGTTTACGAGAAATTTTGAGTTCCTACATTCTCTTTAAGTCTTTCACCATCTTTTTGCATGATATTCCTTTTCCCATGAGATTGATTCTTTAGCAGTATAGTAAACTTCTCTACCTATTTTGGTTTTTACAAGTTAATATTGGTGGTCTCTCAACTTTTCAAATAGAATTTGTAAAGATACAAGATCTTATTTATTTCTAAAAGGTTGATCTTATCCGACTATATATAATCTGTTGTTGCTCTTATAAACAAAATCACTTTGTTATGTTTTGGAGCATAAATTGGTTGTGATCTACTGGACATAATTTGCACTTATGTTCATAGTTTTATCATATAGGATCCGTTTTAAGTTTAATTTTCATAAGTCATGATAGATTTCTAGCTTGTTACAGTGTTTTGACTGTTGATTTCATACTCCATGACAAGCGTTTCCAACGATCCATATAAGTATCTAACTAGAGTTTATTGTTATTTGCGGTTTTATGCTGATTTTATAATATTACGTGTTGAACTTAGATTTCCTGCGTGTTGCAATTGCTTACGATCATGGTACATTGTTTGTAACACTTTTTCTATTAGTAATTTGTTTAGCACACAGTTAATTGCAGTGAAAAGTAGGCTCTGTAGAAATGCTTTCTTTGTTGGGGCAAGAATATTGTAGTTTGGATATGGGAGCCTCTTTAATGGAGGGACTTTAGAGTATTTGGACAATAGTACATGTATTTTGTTAAGGATTTCTAGTCCTATAAAATCTCACAAGTGCTGGATATTCCCTTAAGATCTTGCCTTGCAGATATTTTATCATTTAACGTGCAAAGTGCAATTATTACTCCTTATACTATGCCTCGATCCTATGGTTAGTAGCAAACAAATTATAAACTGTGACTTGTTCTTGTCTTAAGTTAGCCTAAAGTGGGATAACATGAGTACTTTAATTGTTGATGCGGAGGTTGTAGCTGAAAATTAGGTTTTGAGTTATAAGTGACTTGGGAAACAACTGAAGTAGTTAATTGAGTTGAATATGACACTTATGTGACTATCAATGAGTAAACGTCAAGAAGTCAAGGTTTAGAACTGCGTAGGAGTACTTAAGAAGCAAGATTCGGTTAGTGAACGCCCTGAACTTGTGATTTTTTATCTGAGCGAGGTCGTGCTACTGATAAACTTACTGTTGCTAGAAATGTTGAGATTCTCATAGACTCATATTTGAAAGCTTCAGTACAATCTCATGATAGAGTTCTTTGACCGACACTAGCTGGCATGAACCTGTCTACAATTGTCTGAAACGTCACTAGTATTAGCTACTGCCCAACAACTTTTCAGGTTGTTAAAGATTCTGTCGGGTAACAAAGAGGTGCTAACATTCATGTGTTGGGCGTCAACTAATAAGCATCAAGTTGTGGGTACCTCTTATCAAGTGGTGCTAGGCCTTTGTAAAGAAAGTGGGATTTTCAGTGTTGGACACCAGTTAGGGTGTTCGTTTTGTCAATGTGAATATTGTGTGCCTGGTGTGTCCCAAATTCTATTCCTGATTTGTGATTACTAATAATTTTACCATCATGCTAGCTACCTCTGCATAGGGTCTTATTTCGTTGTTGGTATCTTTTTAGTACTGTTCATTCTTCTGAATACATATTGACAAGATTGTATTTGATTTTGACACAGTACATGGTATGGAATATGCATTTGGAGCTCATGAGTACCCCACTAGTGGTGTGTTTGAGGTGGAACCAAAGAGCTGTCCCGGTTTTACTTTCAGAAGGTCTGTGCCGTTGGGCAGCACTAACATGTCTCGTTCAGAATTCAGGTCGTTCATGGAGCACCTATCTGGAAGATATCATGGGGACACATATCATCTGATTGCCAAGAATTGCAACCATTTTACTGAAGATGTTTGCAAGCGTCTCACCGGAAAAGCCATTCCTGGCTGGGTGAATCGGCTTGCTAGATTAGGTAAGAGTTAAGATGTTTGTGAGCTTGTTAATAAAGTTATATGGCAGCATGGCACCTTCAGCCCAATATGGCCTTTGTGTCTCTTTTTTCGCATGAAGTTTTGGATTACTTTTCATCAATTTGCAAAGTGGCACTTAAATTATATGATTCTCATTGTCTTATATTTATCATGTGAATCTTGAAGTTTCAGGTTCTTTCTGCAATTGTCTACTTCCAGAAAGTATTCAAGTTACCACGGCAATCAGGCATCTACCTGATCATGCTGTTTATTCTGGTGAGTTGGCTTTCACAAAACCTTTGTTTTACATTCTTTTTCTAGTTTAAGTTGGCTATATGTTTTATGCTATGTCACATTGACACGAATACGCGTGTCAGTGTCCGTCACGGATACGGAGTGCCTGACACAGGACCTATGTGAAGTAGGACAACGGGACACAACTAATTAAAAAGAAAATTATTCGTATTGTTTTTAAGAAATTTATTTCTATTCTTTAGTTACACAACTAATTCTTTGGCTCAAGTCCCTGCAGAACGCCTCCTTGCAAATAAATAAATATGAAAGTGTTAATAGATTATTTTCTTAGTCTTTTAGGGTATAGAAGAAACCCTTGCTGGAAATCATATCCACAAGGTGTCTGTGTCTCCGACAGGGATTTTTTTAAGAATATGAAGTGTCCATAAAACCTTTACGCTAATTGAAACTTGCAAGAGAACTGAGAAACTTATGTGCTTTGTAAAAAGGAAGTCACTGATGATCATTTGTGACTTTGCATTACTTTTAAACCACGTGAGTCTATCTGTCAAATTGCACGAGTCATTTCTTGAAGTTGTGGCTGCAGAACTGTATCTGCCTCTCTTTTTCTTTTTATTTTTCCCTCTTTTCGATTGATTTTTGGGCACAACACAATACTCACCCTTTGGATAATCTTTTATGAGAAGTTGCTGCACTGCTTGATTATTTGAGAGCTTATGATGGTTTAACTTCATCTGATTTCACAACATTGACATCACTCATTCTATTTAGTTATAGTGGCCGGACTATGTCCATATCAATATGTGACTGGAATATAACTTTCACTTTGCTGTCTTAAACAGATGATGGATCAGATTCTGTAGTATCATCTGCAGCTGGCGAAAGTGAAGATGACGATTCTGATCATCAATTGCTGACGTTACCTACCAATGATGTTGCATTTCTTAAGGATAAATCAGTTAGGCTCGCAAGAGAGCTCATGTGAGTTGCATCTTTTTTGTTTTTATTTTTTCATTTTTTCAGGTTTATTTGTCATAAGTTGTGTGATTTTGTTGTATGTAATAGTTTATGAATTTCAGTTGTATCATTTATCACAACTTTTGTAGTGGTTATCTAAGCTCTACTGTTTCTGTATCTTTGATTGATGATGCTCAAGGCTAAACACTTTCTCTTTCCATCTGCTCTTTTTTTATATTAGTTTTCCTCAGACCCTCCTACACATGGTCATGCAGTTAACTTACCCCTTTGATTTCTCTAAGTTGATTGGATGTTTCCTCCTGGTTTTTGTTTTCTTTTTTCTTTTTTTCTTTTTTCATTTCATTTTTCACTAAATATCAGAGACACTCTCTCTATAGTTGCTTCTTCTTTTGGTGCTTTGATCATGAATTTAATATCAGAATGGCATCAGATAAGTTCTAGCTGAATGATCTTATCTGATGCCATTCTGATACTGATATGCACATCGGATTTTTTCTGCTACTTTGTGCCTGGTTTAAAGTTAAAGATTTTAGACCATATTTTGATTATTGGGTTTAGAGGAGGCTAGGGTGTGTTTTTGCCTAGGTATAAATATCAGTTCAAATCTCATGGATAAAAGCTTTACTTGGATGGAATAGTTACTTTCAATTTCTACATACTTTGAGAATATATTAGAAACTAACAGTCTTTCAGTAATCTGAAAGTTGGTTTCTATTTTTTGAGATTGAAGTGATTTGTTTGAACTTTGAACTACTGCTGGCCCTAGACTAAAAACTGAAGTTCTTTGTTTATGTTTTCACAAGTAATGTTTTGTTGATAAAAGAGGTGGTTAAAATTGAGGCACTCCGTACACTATGCTAAACAAAGCAGAAGTAAGCTACATGTGGGTCGTCGGTCGTCCTTACAATTTTGATGATCCATCTTTATAATGATCTCCTTATTTAATATATTTCAACTTACCTAGCAACAAAAAAAACTAGTAATACCACAGTAAGCTTTTAACCTGAAAACCGTACGAGAAAGTTCTTTTAGTGGATGGTGTTGCGATCCTGCAATTATTATCACTGCGCCTTAACCTAAACTCTAATTTCAGCCATTAGCTAAGCAAATGGTGAAGTGTATGGAAGAAGTAGATGATCCCATTAGGATCTGTGATGGCTGGCATCAATTCCAACAAGACCATAGTTTTCAGTTTTAATTCCTGCAAACATTTAGTTGCATGCTTGCATGCCAGGGTTTTCTTTTACTTTCGCTATTGGTAGCATGAAAGGGTTTACTTTCACTGCCTTTGGTACTCCAACCCCATAACCAGTTGTCCTCCATATGAAAGGATTGAACAGAAAAGGTAGCATTACTACTCCAGGCTTGTAACCAAACTAACCATGCATCTTCTACGAAGCGAAGTGGAATGAATATTCAACACGGACTGCCGCAGCTAAAATCGTTGTTTGTATCTGTTGAAAACTTGAAATGATATTGCCTGCAAGTCACAGCGCTCTTGTTAGTTTTAGCATTTTCACATGCTGCATTAACACCGAAATGGAAGGAAAATGGCGAGTGGAACCATAATATAAGACTTATCTTCGACATAGGCCTTGTTTGCTTTCTGGTTCATGCACAATTTGTAGTGTGTTTAAAATGATGGTCTTAATAAGGCCCAAAATATGGAATTCGGTTAATATTTTGATATACCCAAAAAGCGATATATATTAGATATATTGAAAATATCAAAAATATCTATTTTTTTGTTGATCAGTTAAAATTTTGTTTTGTATATCAATATATTGAAAATATCGTCGATTATATTAGAAATATTGACAATATATCGGTCAAAATCAATAATTGGTCAAAATCAACAATTTATATCATATATATTGTATATATCAATCAATATATATCATTATATCAAAAATTACGATATATATCGAGAAAAAAAAATTCAATATTGAGTTGAAATATATCAAATATATCCATATCAGTATACTAAAAAACGATATTCTGGGCCTTGGGTCTTATCAGATACCTCTTATGATTGTCACTTATTTTGAAATTTATAGTGGTCCTAAATAACATTTGGGAGTTGACTCTATTAATTTAATTTGTACCAATTTTTCAGTGGGAAAATTGATGTAAGAAAGAACTACGCAAAAAAGTATTCTTAAAATCAATCGGGTATCCAATTACTTCGATACTGGTGGTCAAATTATTTGCAACCGGTTGTAGATACGCAATTCGAAGCCTACATAAATCACCAGTATAAAGTCGGCACTATGGTACAAATTGCCGCAAATAATTGCGGAATTTTGGGATACCTGATTGGCGACTTTTTCAGAGATAGGCATCGATGCCCACAGATGGTAGTCTGTAGTTATGGTACAAAGGAAACCAGCTTGAAACTTGGAAGTACTTTTTAATAGAGTATTAACTCTGTAATGCTTAATGCCTTAATTTAAATATTGACTCAGTCATTGTAAGTCAAGGTTGTAAGGACAGGTGTCAATGTAAGAAGGTATCCTATAAATACTTGTAATTAGACAGAACAAACTAATGAAAATTTTCTATTTCTTCATTTCTTGTTTTCATTCTATTATGGTATCAGAGCCTTTTTAGTCTCACGACGAAAGCGATCCTTCATCATCAGAGATAAGATTTTTTTTTTTTTAGATCCATCCTCTTTTCTTCAATTACTTGATTGATTTGTTCCACTTGATTGTTGTTCATATGTTGTTGTTGATAAATTTGATCGATTATAGATTTCTTTTCAATTTCTTGATTCAGAAACCCTAATTTTTCATCATCATCAAATTTTTTTTTATTATCATGGCTCAAAACATCACTTTCCACAACATCAATAACTTCATCTCTATCAAATTAACCAAAGACAATTACATTGTATGGAAGTCATTATTCATTCCTGTCCTTTCTAGCTTTGATATGCTCAGTTTTATCGATGGATCTAATGTTTGTCCTGCTCAGTATATTGAGACAACCACTGAAAACAATACAACTCGAGTTGTTAATGATAAGTATCTCGATTGGAAGAAGAAGGATCAACAGGTGTTAATTTGGTTGAATGCTACCATTTCAGAGTCTCTTTTACCTTATGTTGTGGGTATAAGATCATCTTTTGAACTATGGAGTGTTTTGGAAAGGCGTTTCTCTGCCACGATCACTAGAACTCATCATGTGTTGCGCCTTAAAACACACTTCACAACATCAAAAAGGGTTCTTCTACTATGGCAAAGTATCTTCAAACTATTAAAGAGACCTGTGATTTACTTGCTGCTTCTGGAGAAATAGTTTCTGATAGTGATATCATCTACTATACTTTAAAAGGATTACCAAATGAGTACAAGCCTTTTGCAACATCAATTCGTATTAGAGAGCCACCTATTGTACCTGATGAGCTTTATAGTCTACTCATGAGTGAAGAACTTACTACAAATGAAGAAGTTTCAAGTATGTTTCAAGCTGATTCATCTAGTCCAGCTCAAGCCTTTGCTGCTAGCTCAAATCAATTATATTCTAATTCTAACAGAGGAGGAAGAGCTCCATTTCGTGGAAGAGGTCATGGCAGATCATTCTACAGAGGTTCTAATGGTTTTCATACAAATGGTTCTGCAAGTTCAAATGGTCAAAGTTCAACTCAATATTCTGCAAGTTCTTCAAGACCTATCTGTCAGATATGTAATAAGCCTGGACATCTGGCTATTGATTGCTTTCAAAGAATGAATCATGCATACATTGGAAGGCATCCTCCAGCCAAACTACAAGCAATGGTTGCAAATAAATCCTCTTTCTCAGATGGCTACACCAACACTTCATCACTTGGTCACACTGGTTATAATCATTATGATGCTGATGTTGATTACAATGGTTATCATGGCTTTACTGATTACAATGGCTCTAATCATTATGATGTTTGGCTCTACTTCTTTTATCACACCTCATCTTCACCTTGGATTGCGATCTGAGGGGCTACAAAATCATGTAACTCCTCATGTTTCAATCTCAACACTTATTCCCTCACTATGATGGCAATGAGAAGATTTCTCATTGGCAATGGCCAAGGTCTCAATATAGCTCACACCGGTAACTCTACCCTCTTAACTCCATCTACTATTTTCCAGTTGAAAAATATCTTACATGTTCCTCATATATCCCATAATTTGCTTTCTGTACATAAATTCGCAACAGATAATAATTGCTCATTAACTTTTACATCAAATTCCTTTTTTGTAAAGGACAACTTCTCAAGGAGGATTCTTTTCCAAGGACATCCTGAGAATGGTTTGTACCCTTTTCATCCTAAAACATCTTCATCACATCATTCATCTCAACATCCTCATGGTCTCTCACCTTCCTCGCTCAAGCCTCCACTTTATATTCTCTACCATCGCATTCATTGGAGAGAACAACCCGAGCTCTCCGGCATCAAAGATTGGGACATCCCTCTCTTTCAACTTTGTCTTTTGTTTTGAATAAATGCAATTTACCTGTTTCATGTAAGACTGATGTATCTCATTTCTTCATCAAATCATGTAAACTTGGTAAAAGTGCAAAACTTCCTTTTAAATCTAATACATGTCATTCTATCGCTCCTCTTCAACTTATACACATTGATTTATGGGGTCCTGCACCTTGCTATTCCATTTTGGATATAGATACTATGTCGATCTTGTTGATGACTATACCAAGTATACTTGGATTTACCCTCTTACAGACTAAATCTCAATTTTATAATGCTTTTCTGGTTTTACTTCTTTGGTTGAAAACATGTTAAGCACCACCATCAAAAAACAAAGAGAACTGATGCAGGGGTGAATTCATTAGTCATGTCTTTAGAAATTTCTTGAAATCTAAAGGCATTTTTCACCGATTTTCCTGCCCTCATACTCCGAGCAAAACTCCATTGTTGAAAGAAAAACATAGACACATCCTTGATCTAAGAGAACACTTTTTGCACAAAGCAATGTCCCTTTTTTGTAATTGGGTTGAAGTCTTTTACACTTCAGTCTTTCTCATTAACGGACTTCCCTCTAAAGTTCTTTCAAATTCTTCTCCTTTTGAAAAACTCTTTAACCAAAACCCGACATGGTTTTTCTCAAATCTTTTGGCTGCTCTTGTTATCCATGGATTAAACCATACATTTCAAATAAACTCCAAAACGAAGTCTCCAGATTGTATTTTCATTGGATATAGCCGAACCATAAGGGATATAGGTGTCTTGACATTAAAAGCCGCAAAGTCTACATCTCAAGACATGTAGTCTTTCATGAAAATAATTTTCCCTGTCACACTTCTTCAAGTCCTTCTACAGTTCCAAATTCTTCTCTTCTACTTCCTATTATTGTTCCTATTTTTCAACACGTCACCACTCCTCCTCCACCCATGGTTCCTACTACACATTCTATTCCCGTTGAAGTATTACAACCTATTATTCCTCAAATTTCAGACCAACCTATTCTTAATAACAGTCCCCAATCTTCATTAAACCCCTCCTCCTCCGCATCAAATGCATTAACTTCAAACTCCAACTCAAGTCATTCAAACAACAATTTAATTAGTTCAATCTGTTGCTCACACCATGCAAACACGAGCTAAAAATAATATTACCAAACCAACTACAAAATACCCTCTCAGTCATTATGTGATGAACACCACTCTCACTACTATCTCAACTCCAACTTGTTATACACAAGCCATCAAAGACCCAAACTGGAGAAATGCTATGGCCGAGGAGTTTAGTGCTTTACAAAATAACAACACTTGGATTCTTGTACCGTATGATCCTTCCATGAATCCTGTTGGAGCAAAATGGGTTTTTAGAGTCAAATACAAGCCAACTGGTGCTATTGATAAACTTAAAGCTAGGCTAGTGGCAAAAGGTTATCACCAGCAATATGGCTTTGATTATCTTGACACTTTCAGCCCAGTAGCCAAGCCTGCCACAATCAGACTCATTCTCTCAATTGCCCTAAATAATGATTGGTCAATCAAACAATTGGATGTAAGTAATGCTTTTCTTCATGGCTCTTTAAAAGAGCAAGTTTATATGATTCAACCCCCAGGTTTTGTTGATCCTCAAAAACCTTTCTATGTCTGTAAACTACAAAAATCCTTGTATGGCTTAAAACAAGCTCCTCGAGCCTGGTACCAAGAACTTTTCTCTCTCAGACATTCTTGGAACTTGGATTCATTGCTTCTCAAGCGACACCTCATTGTTCACAAGGAGGGATTCCAAGTGTACTACTTATGTCCTCATCTATGTAGATGACATTTTAATAACTAACGCTTCTTCTTCTTCAAAATCTCTCAAATAATTCAATAGTTAAGTTTGAAATTCCCAATGAAAGATCTAGGATGACTACATTACTTCTTAGGCTTGGAAGTAAAGAGAACCTCTCAAGCAATGTTTCTTACTCACCAAAGTACATTCTTGACTGTTGAAGAAAGCAAACATGGAGGGAGCTAAACCATGCTCACCAATCTCTACAGCCCAAAGCTCAATAATTCTCGATGGTGATCCATTACAAAATGTAACCAATATAGGTCATTGGTTGGTGCTCTTCAAGATCTCTGTTGGACAAGACCCGACATCACTTTTTCTCAGAATCAAGTTTGTCAATTTCTTCACAGTCCAAGAACTATTCATCTTGCTGCAGTGAAGAGAATCATAAGATATTTGAAAGGGACTATTGATCATGGTCTCAAATTTACAAAAGGATCTCCTGCTATCACTGCATTCTGTGATGCGGACTTCAGGCAGGCTGTCCAATTGACAGAAGGTCTACTAATGGCTTTATCATCTTCTCTAGTACAAATCCTATTAGTTGGAGTGCAAAAAGCAAAATATTGTCTCACGGTCTTCTCATCGAGTCGAGTCACGAGCCTTAGCTCACACCTTCTTGCCGAATTGTATTGGCTCAGAAA
This sequence comes from Coptis chinensis, assembly GCF_015680905.1. Classification (NCBI taxonomy): domain Eukaryota; kingdom Viridiplantae; phylum Streptophyta; class Magnoliopsida; order Ranunculales; family Ranunculaceae; genus Coptis; species Coptis chinensis. Next base: position 69,967,324 of record NC_141461.1, read on the forward strand.
ATCTTGCAAGATCTTGGTATTCCATTACATACCGCACCTATTCTATGGTGTGATAATATTGGGGCACTTGCTTTGGCTTCCAATCCCTTCCATGCACAAGAAAAACACATTGAAGTTGACTACCATTACACAAGGGAATTGGTAACTAGCGGCACTCTTCAACTCAAGTACATATGCACTCAAGACCAAGTGGCGGATGTCTTCACCAAAGGTCTTTCCAGACAAGGTTTAATTTCTTGAAGTCCAAGCTTTGTTCGCTCAACCAAAAAAAGCTTGAGGGGGTGTAATAGAGTATTAACTCTGTAATGCTTAATGCCTTAATTTAAATATTGACTCAGTCATTGTAAGTCAAGGTTGTAAGGACAGGTGTCAATGTAAGAAGGTATCCTATAAATACTTGTAATTAGACAGAACAAACTAATGAAAATTTTCTATTTCTTCATTTCTTGTTTTCATTCTATTACTTTTTGCGTATAATTGCTTTCAGAAACCCAAGGAACCTCGGCAAGTTTGGCACCAGGATATCATGTCTTGCTTCCCTGAAAAATACTAAGTAGGAGGTGGGGGATTGGAATTTCAGAAATGGTTGCAGAATGAGTGTCAAATTGAAAATGGAAATGCTTTAAATTTGGCCAACCAAATGGACCATAGAAATGAAAACATCCCAGTTCCTAAAAGGTTTTTTGTCTAATTGTTGTACTGGTAAAATCCATGCCTACATAATGCCAACTGGCGACATGTACATCACTATGACTCTATCTAACCTGTATGCATGTATATCGTGCGTTTTCACCTTCTATGTTGTAAAAATATTTCTGGGGTCAATGGCATTATGTCATAGATTGTCCGCAGCAAAGGACGTTGATTTTATGAATTTGACAAGACCTGGCGTCCTTAGGCAGAGTGACCTTTGAATGTTGCTTGTTGAGCAGGTAGAAGCCTTAATACTGCATTTAGTGATTACCTGAAGACTGGAATATGAAACACTATTTAGAGAGGAACTTGTTCATGACACCATTTAGAGATAGGAGTCACTTGAAGATCATTCATAATTTTAACAGCTAAGAAAATGCGTCTCAACCTCTCACGGGGTCGCTTTGGTGCAAAAGCTGAACACTGCTCGAGTTTGCATGCCAAAAAGAGGAAGAAGGGATTTGAATTCTACAAGATAATTCACCAGCCCTCCAACGCTCCAGTGCAATGCCTTGTAAGACCATCTCCCTCTCCTACATGCAACACAATGAGTCGATGACTGTTGAGAAACAAAAGTGAAATAAAAGAAACACAAAATTACATACATCTTTATGTGGTTCCTTGCTAAGATTATCTCCATAGCTGATCTCAAGTATTTTGTAGTTTAGTTTGTATTTTACTAAGAAAAGAGTTGCTATCTATATATTATTATTATTTTTTCCTCAAATATTTGCATATTATTTATACTAATCTGGGCGTCGAAACACCCATACAGTCGAAATAGAGTTTTTTCGACTGTATCTAAAACTTTATCTATAGATTATTTAGTTAAGTGGAGAAGAACAAGTTTATGGTGTACTGTAGATCAGTTTTGAAAAAATTACGAAGGAGCATGCATCAAGTCTTAGCTCCTTCAAACCTCCTTTAGATTTAATTTTCCCTTGCAACATATCAAAGAGAGAAATTCTAAACAACATGGTTATATAGGTTCTCAACACCAAGTTATTATATAGGTAAGTAGCCAATCATTGAACTTTTTATTTTGATATCATACCTCACTCCTTTCTAATTTCACTTTAGAAACTAGCCCAAGTTGGAAATGTTTTCCCAACAAAGCTGAAAAGCATACAACATTTGGCTGCCTTTAGTGGCACAACATAAATGCTACTTGTTTTCACAAGTATGGCTCATGCCACTTTCTGTTTTATTGCCAATGCAATCTTATTCTTTGCACAAGTTCAAAATGACTTCAATAAAACTTATTTTTGTACTGACCAGAATTCTATTGACATCTTATCGGGTCACATCTATATTTCTTGTTTCTAATTGGCAACTTTGCAGAAGCTCCCTCCGAAGTTTGTGCAGAAGTTTGGTAATGATTTGTCTGATGATGTTGCACATCTAAAGGTTCCTGGTGGCAAAACGTGGCAAGTAGAGTTGAGGAAAAGTGATGGCTGCGAGGTGTTTCTCCATAGTGGTTGGCAGGAATTTGTAGAGTATTACTCTATATCATCTGGCCATTTTTTACTTTTCAGATATGATGGAAATTCTAATTTTCATGTCCTTATATTTGATATGACTTGTTGTGAGATACGCTATCCACACAACATTGATCATAAAGCCAATTCTGGTGAAGAAACTCAAAAGGGAAGATTTAAAACTTCAGGTATTTTATGTTCAGCTTTGCAGTATTGAAAAATTATACTCAATATGCTTTTCACTTTTACTTATTAATTGTCTTTTAATTTACTGTATAATGTACTGATGGACATAATTTTTCAGAAAGCGAAGACGAGGATTTACCATTTGCAAAAAGACGACCTTCATTTACTAAGAATTCTGTGGCAAAGAGGCAGACCGTTACTAAGACTGGACAACCAAGTGAATTGAAACTTAAACACCCTTCTTACACTGTTGTTATGAGCTCGTCCTATGCGAAACATTATTTGGTGAGCTTGCTCTTTTCCCAATAGCTCGTCCCATGCGTACCTTGATATGTTACTAGAATCAGAGCCGATCAGCATGAGCGTTTTCAATGCTCCCCTTTTCCTATAAATCTAGCTACGAAGTGACTATGTGATGCTTCTGAATGAATTTTTGAATGCGAGGCTTTTGGTTTTGGAAGTACCATGGTTTCTGTTGCTTTTGTAAACTTTAAGTCTTTAACTCATGGTGAAAGTGTGATGTTAAGAAGAAGTCCACTAGCTATTAAGTGACTTCCACAATCATTTAAAAGGTAAAATATCCTGTCATACGTTTATCCAACACACTTCATACCTAACTGGCTCATTTTGGTGCACAATGTTTGCAATGAATGGTTAAGAATGCTACTTATAAGCATATGCTAAATGTAAGCGGGTAAAAGCCTCGTGTGTTTTACAGACTAAAGATCTGGAGTTTTATGTTGTATGAGGCCAGAGATGTTAGAATACTCAATAGCTGCATGCATAAGAGGTTAACACTTAGAATTGTCTTCAAATATCTATTTGTTTTATTTGTTCAAGTACATACCAATAGAATGGATCCTGATATTTCAAGGTAAAAATGTATATGGATGGTTCATCCACTTGGCCTTAGTATTCTGAATTCACTCTAAGATGTGGTATTGTCTATTATCAGGATTGCATACTAACTTTTCTCTTTTGCAGCCATTGCCATTAAGCTTTGTCAAGAGATATCTAAGATATGGCTTGAGGAGTTTAACCCTTGAGGCTTCAAATGGGCGTAGATGGGTTGTCGGACTTAATGTATATAAGAATCATGCTCGTCTAAGTAAAGGTTGGACATCGTTTGCAACAGAAAACAATCTTAAAGAAGGGGATGCTTGTGAATTTGAATTGATCAAAGATGCTTTGCTTAAAGTTTACATTTTCCCCAACGCTAAAGGCAAGTTGCCATCAATTTTAAACATGGAAGATGGACATCAATCACCAGAGAAACAGGAAGACAGAGTTATTGTGCCCTTTTATGGACGTCATTCTTATGTCAAGGCTTCTATGCCACCTATAGGAAAAAGTAGAGCAACTGATGCATCAAAATCATTGAAGCTTAAATTTCCTTCTTTCAGAGTAGTTATGAGACCAGTTTCTATCAACAATGGTTTTACGGTGAGCATGCTCTTATTCAAAAACATTATACTATGTTATGCTAACTAACTAGGATTGCTATTGTTGCTTATCACTTTTCTTCATATGGTTTTTGGGTGAAAATGGTCCAAAGAAATATTATTCGTAGGAACGCTGAAGCTGGTTTTCAAACAATACACCGCTGCACATTGTGATTTTTGTAAACTTTGATTCCTTTAATTCCTTTGCGCTACTGAATCATATACAGAGCTCTCTAAGACAAATTAACCCCTCTAAAGTACCATCCAACGGCTCTGAGAACTTGATCTGGTGTGGCTTTATCATTGGCTCTTGGTTCATTTTTTTTTTTTTTTTTTTTCCTTTTGTTAAAGAAAGTGAACTAGTGAGTTAGTTGTGACCATTTATCTGGCCATTTGATATTAATAATTCTATAATTATTCAGTACGTGGGCAAGTTTAATAATGGAACTTGTGTCCTAAGTTTGCTCTAAAACTTTCATTTCGCCCATTTGGTTTGCAGGTAATTCCATTGGCGTTTGTCAAGAAATATGCAAAATCTGGCTTGAGAAATTTAACACTTGAGGCTTTAAATGGGCGTAGATGGGCTGTTCGAATTATTACCTACAAGGCTCATGCTATTCTAAGTAAAGGTTGGGGATTGTTTGTAAGAGAAAACAATCTTAAAGAAGGGGATGCTTGTGTATTTGAAATGGTTAAGGATGCTTTGCTCAAAGTTTATATTTTCCCCAATGCTAAAGGTAAGTCGCCAGAAATTATAATCATCGAAGATGAACATCAACCACCAGTGAAACAGGAAGACAGGGACATCAATCCCTTTGATCAACGACATTCTTTTGCCAAGGCTTTTGTGCCACCAAGAGCATTGAAGCTTAAACCCGCACAACCAGCATCAGCTCCACCATTAACATTTCACCATGTTAGGAGGTCACCAGGGCTCTCTACACCACCACCACCACAAGCAGGTCCAACTCAGAGTCAAGTTAAGGATGTGGTGCTTGGTCTAGGTGCTGCTGGTGTATGGATGAAGAATGTTGGAAAACGGGTACTGACTGAGTATAAGTATAGGGGCGCACTCCCCATAATATACCTTGGTTAAGAGGTGCACGCCCCCTCGTCTTGATCAGTAGAGTTTCTCCAAGAAGTGATTTGTTGGTGTTTTAGTGCAACGGTTTAAGTCAATGTTTTGTTTTTAATTACTTCCTGATAGTCGTTTTGTTGGGCTGAATCAAGCGGTGGTCGTTTTGATTGATTAGGTAGACTACAATGTTTTCCTATTAATTCAACTTTTGGTTGTTTTCTTTCCTGTTTTAATATGTTTCACAGCAATTGATTGTCAAATTCTAACAAAACCGATGAAATTAAACCAAGTTACCAACATTAAAATTAAAATAAATTATTACATGTGATTTTTTTAACTTAAAACCCCCTTTTAACACCTTGGCCTCAAACCCTTTACATAATTTATCCACAGATTTTCGCCTTCCCATTGAGGAGCTCCCGCGATCTTCAAACAACAAATTCCTAGGCTCGATTGACCTTTTCACAACATCCTTCATCCATTGAAAGCGATTACAATGTGGACAAGAAAAAAAACTTCTCTCCCCATTAATTGTTGCCAGTGAATTACGCACAACACGATTTGTCGAGCATTTATTGCAAGAAGAGATTTGAAAGGGCAAACCACATGAGAAACAACACGAGGTAATAAAAATGTTTTTTAGTCTTCACACCCACACCCACACCCACACCCACATGTAATAAAAATTATTAATAGCACAAATGTACAATGTACTGAAAAACTGAAAATGGCCAAATAAATAATTTTCATAGAAATACTGGTGTAGATTTGCGAAGCGTTAGCTCTCAAACAATTTGAATAATCAAAAATCGATCAAAAGTCGATATTTAACCAAGAATCAATTAAAAAAAAAAGGTCAATCCAATTTGACTTTTTTTTTTTTTTGTATTTGGAGGAGAAGAGACCCTAATTTCCCATATAGTGGGGGGAAATCATAATTGGGTCATCTAGTGTGTGTGTGAATAAATCAGAAGTCTCTCAAAACCCTAAGTTTAGCCTTATCAAGGCGTCCTAAAACACAACCAGAAAATAAGGACCAAAGTACCCTTTGTGTTGATTACAAAGGCCCAAAACTATGGAATGAAAATAAAAGTATTAACAACAACCCATAGGTATGTGCCTATAAATTGGACAAGAAACATAGGCGCCCGCTCAAACTCTGTTGGTATCCCTGAAAAGGTAGGTAATTTGAACTTGGTTTCCTTTTATTCCATAACATTCAAAAGAGTCTTTGGAACTTTCTTACTGGAAAGCGAGTCCAGTTTATACACAACAATATGTCTTTATAACTTTAAATATCCACAACAACTAATGTAATTAGACTAACTTAACCTAATCCTAATCATGTCCTATAAAATACGATTACGCCTTTCAGCAATATCATTATATTGTGGCGTTCTAAGGATTGTGTATTTATTACAAATACAACGTTTTTCTAAAACTTCAACAATTATTAGTCTAAGACATTGACCTTTATCTTAATTTGGTTTGACAATCTTCACTTGTCTGTTTAGCTGCTTACAATCTCAATAATGTAAATTTTAACGACTCACACTGCTAAAGATTCATTATGTATATAAGAACATAATCTTAATGTGAATTGTCATCTTCATGTGAGATGTATCTCACAACGAAATACAAAGTGGCAAAAAGTATATAAAAGTCAATACTGCTTATTGTGGCTTTCATTTCTTGTGTGTTGGTTTGTTTTTATAATACACTCCACACACATATGAGATTAGCAAATTTAGATTTTTTCTTTGAATTTAATCTTCATACCACAACTAAGAAAACATGACAATCATATGCTAATCTTTCTATAAAAAGTTTTTGATAATCAAACAAGTATGGTATCTGTGGATATCTTAGGGATGTCCATTCTCCTAAACCCCGCCCAAAACCCGAAAAAAACGACTTTCTATATTTTTTTTCTTTGACATTCTTCATACCATAACTAAGAAAACATGACAATCCTTTAACTTAACTTTACTAATTACTACGCTTCAACTCTAACTTTAATAATAAAAAGTCCAATACAAGTATGGTATGTCATGGATATCTTTAGGGATGTCCATGTTTTTCAATAAAGTCCATATTTGATAATCAAACAAAATATGGTATCTGTGGATATCCGATATCTTATACTTATTTAATTTTTGGTCACCAAAATACCGAACCCGAATGCATATTACCCCTTAATGTTTATTCAACCTTATCATGTGTGGTCTTACCCTTAATGTTTATTTCATATATTTACATGGTAACTCAAAATAATCGAATAAACAAACAACAATTATTGTCACTATTATAACATTCAAGAACATAGTTGGTTCACTATGGTGAATACCAAACTATACATAAAGTGAATGTTTAAGTCAATATTCATGGACAAAGTTGGAATTACTGTGGTGAACACCAACTTTTACGTAATATGAATATTTGACACCTTAGGTTTTGACAAGTAAAATTTTATAGTATATGAATCAAGACTTTAATTTAAAAAAATAATGCTCGCTACATTAAAAGCTTTGATTATTAACACAAAAAACTATAATTTAGATTAAAATCTAATTATGAACAATTGAACATAATAGTGTCATTGCAGTACCACCTGTGGGTGAGTACTACAACACACGAGGTGTTCACTTCATAATAATATGATGATGAACGTACATTATAATTGTGAAACCACCTGTGGGCATATATCACAATATACAAAGAGTTCACTTACATTTAGGGCTAAGTCATTAAGTATGTCAAAATTAGATAGGTTTGCTACCAGTGGGAAGTCAATTCCATATCTAACTCTTTAGGTACACATTATCACCCTAAATTAATTAGAATTGTAACGTTAATGATATTTACAACTTCTCAATGTTGGGTCACTGTGGTGATTACCAAATGATTAGCTTTCTATCAATTATTTTAACTACATTATAATCTCAATGGATCCTTAATCATCATCATAAATAACATTATACAATGTCACTAACAATAATACGATGAAGTATTCACAATATCTTACTATTGGACCACTGTGGCAACTACCAATATCACCTAATTTGTGAGTACCAAATCGTTAAATGACATTGATTAACATCTTAATCATAATCATAGTGAATATCTAAATGTGCATGCAGTGGAATAACATGTGTTCTTTCATAATGTACAAGATCAAAAAGTTCACTATGCAATAATCTTTATAGTGGAAATTAATAGACATCAATAATATTAATAAACCAAAAGAAATATTCATTCTATCATATTGCATGCTTTAAACGTATTAAAACAAATAATGCACGCAAGTTCATAAGTCAAAAGAAACATTCATTCTAACATATTGCATGCATTGAACATAAGAAAACAAATTATGCATGGAAGTTCATAAGTCAAAACCTAAAAAAGCTTCGTAATGGCTATTCATACGTCAAAAACGGGCTTCAAATGAGTGTTGTGTGTCCAAAAGAAGGTTAATGTGCCTACATAAATGACCACTTTAATGCGCCAAAACCAGACTAGTCCTTATGGGTCAGACCTGACCAAGCCAATATGGTCAAATTAGACCCGCAGGTCATAAAGGGTAAGATCCAAACCCGAGTAGTTCATGGGCTAAATGGCTAAACAATTAGTTGGGTTGGCTATCAAGCTTAAAAGGCTAAGAGGACCGATAGTTATGGGTCAAGTTTGAGTGTCTGACCCGGTCAGAACCAACTAAAAAGGAATAGATTCATGGGCCACAAGACAAGGTTATATATAAATAGGACCGAAAGAGCTAAAGACCAAAATGAATTAATTGTTAACACATTAGAGTTAGATAAAAGGCTTAGGGTGAGAAATAGTTTCCTTAATTGGACAATTTCCTATAAAAATTAGACTATAATTTGGAAACAACTTTTAATTGCCAAAATATTCATATGGATTTGGATACTTCATCATATAAGCTCATATTTTATAAACCAATAATTATACATGACATGTGTCCATCATATGGGACATCTTTAGGGATTCAATAAAATCCAACAGTACAAACTCTTAACCATCTGTTTCAAATTCAGAATAACTCACAACATACTATTAATTATATTCGTAGGTCTGCATATGTAAGATATCGTAATATACATGGACGAAGGGTGGAGGTGGCCCAATGTCACAATGAGTACAATCCTCGCTTGGAACTATCGGGGGTGCTAGAAAACCTCAACAGTTCGCCATCTCTTGTCCCTGATTGGGAAAGAAAATACCGACATCCTTTTCCTCTCAGTGACAAAACTTTCTGGAACTAGTATGACTACTATTAATTTACAATTAGGATTTCCTAATATTTTTTAGTTTATTCTTATAATAAAGCGGGAGGACTATCACTCTTGTGGAAAGACAACATAGCTAGACTTAAATATTGTTTACTCTTGTAAGCAAACACATCCTGGATAGCATCTTTCTTTTATGGGAGCCCCTATGCCCCATTAAAAGAATCCAGCTGGAACTACATTAAGAATACCATAAGGGTGGGGGACGAACCATGGCTTATCATCGGTGACCTGAATGTCATCTTTGAACAATCAAAAAAGCAAGTGGGGAGCTATATGATCTACTACAATCAGATTTTGCTACGGATTTGAACCAACATGAAGTTCTGATTGATCTTAGTTACTCAGGTAACTCGTTCACTTGGACTAATGGTAGGGAATGCAGAGCAAACGTGAGGCAACGTCTTGACCGTAGGCTAGCCAATACCGACTGGTTTATTTTATTTTCGGATTTTAAGTTGTTCCACCTTCCTCGTATTGAATCTGATCACTGCCCCATAATGCTACATCTGAACCCAGACACCAATAGAGGCCCAAAACCTTTTCGTTTTCAAGCTATGTGGATTAACCATGAATCTTATCCCTCAGTGATTAATCAGGCGTGGGACAATTTAAAGTCTAGAAATAAAATCTTTGAGGTTAAAGATAAATTACAAAACACAAAAAAAGATTTAAAGGAGTGGAACAAAAAAGTTTTTGGCGACATTAGAAAATATATTTCTGAAACTACCAAAGCCATTGAAGATATCTAAATTATGTACCCTAATGTCCAAAATTGTAGGGAGGAATCATTTTTAAAGGATAAGTTGGAAAATCTTTTGAAAAATGAAGAGATGTTTTGGAAGCAGAAGTCCAGGGATAAGTGGATCCTTGCGGGGACTGGTGATTTTAAGACAAAATCTTTCCATGCTACGACCATCTGTCGGAGGAAAAGAAACATGATTGATTGGTTAAAACATGAGGGGGAGATGGTTATCTCACAAGAGGGATATTAGTGATTGCCTTGTCCACCACTTCTCCTCCCTTCTTTCTCATGATATTCCAAATTTGTTGGGTATCCCTCTGGACCTTATCAACCCTATTATCTCTGTCGTCGTTGATAATATTGGGTTGAATGATATTCCTTCTCAAGAAGAGATCAAGCATGCTCTCTTATCTATTGGAGAGCTAAAAGCACCTGACCTTGATGGTTTCCCTAGTCCCTTTTATCATAATGACTAGGAAACTGTTGGCAGTTTGGTCATTATGATGGTTTCTCATTTCTTCACTGAAGTTCATAGTCTTGAGCATATTAACCATACAAATATTGGGCTCATTCCAAAGATCCCTGATAAGTACCTAAAACTATGTTTTAAACCCCGTGGAGACATTACATTTAGGTCAATTATGTGTTTGATAAATGTAAATTAATTGTATTTTCATGTTTTCACAGGTTTTGACAATCAATGATAAAATACACTCAAAATCTACATTTTAGCACATAATACGGTTGAATAAAGCTTGGTATTGAAATCTTTTGTCTCAGCCGTTCAAAGCTCACAGATGCCAAAATAAAGCTCATGGACTCAACGGGCTATAATAGGTGACCTGCCCAGAAGATCAGTGCGACATGCTCTATCCAATGCCAGATTTTGCAAAAAGTCAACTTTCGAGTCTCACTGGTAAAAACTACAAGTCCCACCACGTACAGGAATGGGCCTCACCATGGAAAGAGCCATGAAACAAGTCAAATAAACAAACCTAATAAGCCCCTGAGCCAGCCAAAAGAGTCATTTTCAGGTCAAGACTTGGTCAAACTGACCTAAAACAACCCAAGAATCAGGAGAAAGTTCAAACGACGACATCTTCCGTTTCCTAACTCTGATTGAAGCATATATATGACCTGTCAAAATGATCAGCGCAAAAAACTCTACACAACGGTATATTGATTCTACAAAATAGACATACAGTTTGAAATTAGAGATAAAGCCAAGCACGTCACTATTCATCAAAGACGACGTAGATATTTTAGATTTTTTATTATTTAACTTTTTGTAAAGTCAAAAGATGAATAGTTCTGAATAGTGTCAAATAGTGATTACTATTCCTTAAAGTCAAAAAGTTGAATAGTGATCAAATCTCAATCGTTGGATTAGATTTCTGAGATTCGATCACAACCGTCCATTCAACTATAAATAGAATGGTATAGTTTTAGTTTTTCTCATTGAATGGTTAGCATTCAATCATAGGATTTAGAGTAGTTTACTGCTTTTCTAGTGTAATGAAGAATTTAATTCCCAGTTTTTAATTAAAATGTTTTTAATTCAGTTTTATTTTCTGTTAATTAGAATAATACTTTAGCTCTGTGATCTCGGAGTAGAAACTCTGCCTGAGTGAGGATTATCTCCATTAGGGAGGGTGTTTCGATAATTATAACGATTAGGAATCGAGTAAGTTCACCCAGAGATGGGGTTCTGAATCGATGTCACGCCCAATAACATTCGTCCAGAGATAAAAGTCGTTATTAGAGATCAAAAATCGAGACTAACACTTTCAATGGAGATATGATTCGCTCAAATGGATTTTCTATCTCTATAATCAAAGTCTATTTTCCTTTATTTTCATCATTTTCTCACCAAATTTCACTTTACAAATTCACGTGATCAGATTAGTTTTGTTTATAAATAACATTTTGCAATTTTATTAAAATGTAAACAACCCGACCGCTGTTTTACGAACAGATCAATCCCCAACCCCATCTCCTTTCAAGAGTTTTGCCCTATCAGCTTGTGTAATATATCATATAAGATTATTTCCAAAATCCTTACCAATAGGCTAAAACCTTTGTTGGAAAAAATCATTTCACCCATACAAAGTGCTTTTGTTCAACATAGACAAATCACTGACAATATTTTCATCGCTCACGAAATTCTCCACTCTATTAGAACTAGAAAGAGAAAGCATAGTTTAATGGCTATAAATTGATACGTCAAAAGCTTTTGACAGAATGAACTGGGAAACTATTGTTTCTATGCTGAGCCAACTCGGCTTCAATGACAATTGGTGCAACATGATATGCCAATGCATCTCTTCGGTTAACTTATCCATCCTCCTTAATGGTTCGCCAGAAGGGTTTATTCAAATCCAGTAGAGGGCTCAGACAGGGAGACCCTATTTCGCCGATGTTATTTATTGTTTGTATGGAGATTCTATCTCGCCTCCTACAACAAAAAGAAATGACCAGCAAGATCCATGGAGTGAAGATCTCAAGGCAGGGTCCTTGTTGTGAATAACTAAAGCGGAAACGATATTATCCACTACAAAAAAGAATCAACTCTACACAAGGATTGATTTTTCATTCAAGACAATGCTTCAACACCCTCCAAGTACTATCCCAACACTTATCAATATCAACTAATAAACATATAAAGTAAAGAGACTAATGTATAAGAGAACAAACCATAAGACACGGATATAATGTGGTTCAGCAACGTGCCTACGTCCACATGCGAGATCCAAGCTTTACTAGATGCACAAAGTAACAGATTATAAGAGCTTTCAATTCGCTCACAAAGAATGAACACTTAAACACTCACTTAGAATGCACTCTTCAATGTCTGTCTCTATTCTAGTATTGGTTAGGTTGAGCAGAATAGAAAACCTAACTTCGTTTTATATTTGGACCTAAAAATCGATGTGTTGCGTGAAGGGGGGTCCGAAGCCGAAGTCGCTACTTTTGCCTTAGGCGTAGGTAAGCACGAGTGCACCTAATAAAATGTGTACACAAAAGTCCAATAACTTTTCTTTTGCTCGATCCAAAATTTGGCTAAGCACAAATTCTCCAAGGGAGCGTGCACGCTGTGCGCCAAGCCAACTAGTGCACGGGTCGCGCCTTACAAAGAAAAAGCAAACTGCCCTTTTTCTCTACATTCTCCACCTCGGTGAGGTTTTAACACATAAAACCAAGCCGAACACATCCATCAAGAAGCACTAGTCTTCAAATCATATCCCAAACTCGCCGTCAACCGCCCCGAAGGGCCATGCCCACAAAGGGCTCTAATTAAACATGTAGGATTTGGAGCAAGTCCAAACAGTGTTGGAACTTAACTCCGGTGACAACCTTAGTCAGCATATCAGTAGGATTATCATGGGTGCCCACTTTATCAAGTGTTACCCCCACCATCCTCAACTACATCCCACACAAAAAGATAATGGACATCAATATGCTTGGTCCGAGAATGATGAACCTGGTTCTTCGCCAAATGAATAGCACTCTAACTATCACAATACAAAGCAACACTATTCTTCTCAATACCCATATCATCTAGAAGACCTCGAAGCCATAGTGCCTCTTTCACTGCCTCTGCCACTACTGTCACACCCCGAATTTCGACAGAATTCGGAAAAAACATTATTTGTTCCCGACTCTTCGATCTCCGAGGTGTGACGCACTCTCAACTCCCAAAAACCCATAAACAGTTTAAATATGCGGATAATTAAAAACCAATAAAAATTTCAATTAAACAAATGTCATCTTCATTACCAAAAATTCATCAAATAAGATTAGGTTACAAATCTCTTTTCAATAACTCTTTAATTAAAATTACAAATAATATTTCATCAACTGAAAATCTATATCACCTTAAGGGAAAACAAAACCTATCTGGAAAAGCAACGCTAACGCATGCCACAAGCAGCATCCAATCTTCTTCAACACTAAACCTGTCAAGACTTATCAACTGTGTTCATTTAATGAACACACCCGATAAGCAAACATGCAAATCGGGTCAGCATTATAAAAATGCTGGTGTGAGTAGCTCTAAAACACAATATATACTTATACATATATTTATATACACTCCATACGGCAGTTAGTTCCTCCACCGAGGCGCCTTAACTTTCCACGACTAATACATCATCCTTAAGTACAATAATCTAGGCAGGTAGTTCCTCCACTGAGGCGCCTTAACTTTCCACGACTAATACATCATCCTTAAGTACAATAATCTAGGCAGGTAGTTCCTCCACTGAGGCGCCTTAACTTTCCACTAACCACACAACAGACTATACGTATAATAAATAAGGCATGTAGTTCCTCCATCGAGGCGCCTTAGGTTCTAACTAAACAAATAACCAACATATTACCATAATTAGATTATTAAGGCTTTCTTTGTATGTCCCTAAAATCACGTCGTATCTATGTCTTACCTAGTTTCCCTGGCTACCACAATCGCTACCCAACGCCGAACATGTACATCCACATGCCTCCCTTTATATAATGTACCACTCCGTGCGTAACCACCTCGAAAGGGATGCCGCGATACAGTAAATCCTCACACGGAAGCCATTATATAAGTAATGCCCCTATTCGGCATAAAATATCGCGACGTCTCGTTCCAATATTTGCGAACGGAATAATCAAGCCACTATTCGGCTACGATTGCCCAACACATGGGTCAATCAACATCTTATATATACAACATCTTATATATACAACATCTTATATATCACATACGCCCGAAGGCCATTCAGATTAACTGAAACGCCAGAAGGGCCAATCACATGAGTTGTGGTAGCTAGGTTCTAGGATTTTCGTTACGTAGTTTATTCAAGTGTCATACATCTATAACTCATAATCATTCCACTATATCACGTACAGGTCAATTACATTATTGCACTAAGCCACAATATTTAGAAATATCTTAATTATATCTCATAACCAATTTCATTCTTTCACGTGCCAATATATTATTGCACTACACCACACTCCCGTGGGCAAATATTCATCAATACTATACTACCTCATAGTAGCATCTCACATATATAATAATAGAGCGGTGATAGATTTATTTCTCCAAAACTATTGCATTTAATATATACATCCCAATATATCATATGATATCACAATTGCTTCAAACGTATCGCATATATTTTTATAGCGTTTTAGGAATAATATATCTCATACAGTTTCTATCTCAGCAAGTGTCAAAAATACACAACATCAATGTCAAATCTTTCTTAGATAAGGACTAACCAATTTATACAAGCTTCCACAGCCTTTTAGCATTGGATTTGTCCATACAATATACAACATAAAACGTAGCGTAATTAGATAGTCCATCCACAATCAAAGCCCAATATATATATATATATATATATATATATATATATATATATATATATATATATTTTACACACTACTACTACTCGCCAAATCATAATTAGATAATGACAAACCACGTTATATAATGTTCGACAACATTTTATTATTATAATAGTCCATAAAATCAAATATGAGAAAAACTGGAAAAAGTCAACAGTCAATGGTCAACGGTCAAAGTCAAAATCAACATGCCATGGTCAAAGTCAACACATCATGGTCGAAGTCAAAGTCAACACATCATGGTCAAAGTCAAAGTCAACACATCATGGTCAAAGTCAAAGTCAACCCATCATGGTCAAAGTCAACACATCATGGTCAAAGTCAAAATCAACCCATCATGGTCAAAGTCAAAATCAACACATCATGGTCAAAGTCAAAATCTCATTGTCAAAGTCAAACTGTCGTTTCCATGTTCGACATGTTCAGGGTCATAGCCATGGTTCATGGCTAAAGTCAAAGTGCATGGCTCGTGGGCTCATGACTAAGGTAATGGTTCGGACCCAACTAGCCGAGCCCAAACCTTAGAACCCGAAAGTCTAAAAGTTGAAAGACCCATATAGATCTATTTTAAGTCCTATGGACTGGCCCCAAACAATATTAAAAACTAGCCCAAAACAGTTAAGTGGTTCGGCCCAAAAATTAAACTGAAACCGGCCCAACAAAACAATCTAAGTTCTGGCCCAAAGACTTAAAAGAAAATGGACCAAACCAACTAAAACAAACCAGGCCCAAACAAAACTAAAATATTTCGGCCCAACCAAACCAACCAAACCCAAAAGAAACCGACCCAGGCCCAAGCCCAGGTCGTCATCTCCTTTCTCCAGCAGCTCCACCAGCCACCAAAATCCGGCCACCACCATCTCCACTCGACCACCCATTTTGACCCCGCGGTTTCGAACCCCGCGACAACCCCTACCACTTTTACAAAAGCCAAAATCCTATAAGCATTTAAATCAACCTCTTCATCAACCTAGATCTGTAACTTTTGGCCACCATTAATGGTGTCTCAAGCTCCACTCGACAGCACCATATACATCCCCCACACTCACACTACCCCCAAATCTAAATTAACCAACCCATCACCAACAAAACACCACAACCAATTAAACCAAAACAGCCCAACCACCGGCATTTCCATCATACCTCAACAACCAACCATACCACAACAAAAAGAAAGTTCACACAAGCCAAATATGATTTCGTTCAACTGTTGGGAGACGCCATTAGCGACTTCTTCAAAGCTTGAACAGCTCATCCAATCACCGACAACCACCCTCCAGTACTTAACCCCTGACCTCCATCAACCAATTATACCGACTAACACACCATACATTCCACCCAAGACAAGTTTAAAAGGCAACAGAGACGATCTCTCTGTTTTGCGCCGCCATTGTCAACTTCTCGAAGCTTCGACAGTTTAAGGCACAGTTCAATAGTTTAACAGTTCAAATAAAATTTCCAGAGTTTCAAGTTTAATAACACACAGATTTCCACCGAAAGAAACCGACAGTAATGAGACTTTAATAAAAAAATTCTACAAAATATCTACTCACAATAATGAACAGCTCGACAAAATCCTCTTAGTCCGAGTCGTCGCGCTCCAACGCTCCAGCAAACGAGTTTTTAGCTCTGCCTCTATTTTTATTATTTTTTTATTCTTTCAGAACCCTATTCTCTAGAACAATGTGTTTATATACTTGGGTCTGAAACCCAAGCCCAACACAAACTCGGGCCCAGAAACCAGGCCCACATGTCCCGAGTCCAATCCAACGAATTTTGAAAATAAATAATTAAATTAATTAATTAAATAGATAAAAACGTATTTTAAAAATACGGGCGTTACAACTGCCATATACTCTACCTCTGTAGTAGTTAGAACAACTGTAGCCTGTATTATAGACCTCAAACTAACCGGTGCACCATGCATCATAAACACATAACCCATAGTCGATCGTCGTCTATCTAGATCACCTGCATAATCTGAATCCACATAACCACTGACATAACAAGTACCTCCACCATAAACTAATCCCATATCCAAGGTACCTTTCAAGTACCTCAATACCCATTTCACTGCCTCCCAATGCTACTTACTAGGATTTGCCATTTACCTGCTTACAACACTGACTGCCTGTGAAATGTCCAGGCGTGTGCACACCATAGCATACATCAAACTGCCCACTACACTAGCATAAGGAACATGATCCATATGTTTTTGTTCCTCCACCGAATTAGGAAAAAACTTAGCTGAAAACCTAAAATGCCCAGCCAAAGGAGTAGAAACTGACTTTGCATTCTCCATACCAAACTGAGAAATTACTTTCTGAAGGTATTCTTCTAAGATACAACTAGCTGTCGCTTTCTTCCTATCTCTGTCAATCTCCATGCCCAATATCTTCTTGGCTCCACCCAAGTCTTTCATCTCAAACTCAGAGCTAAGTTGAGATTTCAACTTGTCTATCTTCACCATGCTTTTGAAACAATAAGCATGTCATCCACATAAAGCAAGAGATAGATGAATTCATTATCACGAAGCCTACGAAAGTAAACACAATAGTCATACTTACTTCGGATATACTCATGTTACATCATGAACGTGTCAAAGCACTTGTACCATTACCTTGGTGATTGCTTTAAACCATACAATGACTGATTCAACTTGCACACATGATCTTCTTTCTTAGCAACAACAAAACCTTCAGGTTGTCTTATATAGATCTCTTCCTCCAAGTCTCCATGCAAGAAAGCAGTTTTCACATCAAGTTGCTCTAACTCCAAGTCAAAGTGAGCAACTAAACTCAATAACACACGAATGGAAGTATGTTTGACCACTGGGGAAAATACCTCATTATAGTCGACTCCTTCCTTCTGTGAGAAACCCTTTGCTACCACTCTTGCCTTATACCTAGTATTGTTATACTCATGAAGGACCTCTTTCTTTCTGAACACCCATTTACTGTCGATAGTCCTCTTGCCCTTTGGCAATAAAACAAGGTTCCATGTGTGATTTTTATCAAGAGATTCCGTCTCTTCTTGCATAGCAACCAACCAATCTCTATAATGAGCATCTCTAACAGCTTCCTTGAAGCTATCTGGCTTATCATCTTCAATATTCAGTGCATATGCCACTAAATCCACCTAACCATAATGTTTCTCCAGCTTATCATGCCCATACTTGTGCACTTCCTTAACTTGTCTCTTTGGCCTAGGGTTAGCCACTACAAGTTGTGGATGCTCATGCTCTTCTTTCTGTTGCTGCGTGGTTCCATGATCTGGTACCTCATCATGAACCAACTAGTCATCTACTGCATCAGACAACTCAAGCTCAGTAGCTTGAACTTCTATAGACTCACCATTCTGCCCAGTTTTTTTTTCTGACTTACTGAAAGATAACACGAAAGTCTCATCAAAGATAACATCTCTGCTGACCAGGAACTTGTGGTCTTCTAGACACTACAATCTGTATTTCTTTACCCCATTTGCGAATCCCAAGAATATTATCTTCTTAGCTCTAGGATCTAGCTTGTATTCCTTCACATGGTAGTAAGCAGTCGATCCAAACATTCACAAAATACTATAATCAGCTGGGTTACCTGACCATACCTCATAAGGCGTCTTGTAATCTATAGCTAGAACAGGTGACCTATTATACAGATAACACGCCATGGACATTGCATCTGCCCAATACTCTTTGCCTAGAGTAGCATTAAATAACAAACATCTCGCTCTTTCAAGCAAGGTTCTATTCATTCTCTCTGCCATCCCATTCTGCTGGGGCATGCCCCTGACTGTCCAGTGTCTAGCAATACCATGTAGTGCACAAAACTCTTGGAAAGGCACATAGGTATACTTAGTACCATTGTCAGACCTTAAAGTCTTCACCTTCCAATCTGTGCAATTCTCAACCCTTGCCTTCCACTTCTTAAATATCTCAAACACTTCATCTTTCATTTTCATCATATACACCCACACATAGCGAGTATGATCATTAATGAATGAGACATAGTAATGGTTACCTCCTTTTAAAGCCACTCTGGAGGGTCCCCAAACATCCGTATGTACATAATCAAGGATGTCTGTTGTCGTGTGCTTGTTTGAACTGAACTTGACTCTGCAATGCTTCCCATAGACACAATGCTCACAGAACCCCATACTTGGCTTCTTCAATCCTTCAAAAACCCTCGCTTGCACAACTCAGACAAACCATGTTCACTCATATGCTCTAAATGCATATGCCACATCTTGGTGCACTCACAATCATCACTATATGTACCGTACTACCCATCAAAGTATATAAGGTTTCATGTCTTTGGCCCTTCATAACAACTAAAGAGCCACTAATAATCTTTAGGACTCCACCTTCTCCCACAAACTTGTGGCCTTTGGAATCCAAGGTACCAAGAGAAATAAGATTCTTCTTTAGCTCAGGAACATGTCATATATCATTTAGAGTGCTCACAACACCATTGTTTCGGTAGTAATCTGCTTCAATACAACGAGAGCAATGGTAAAAAACGCACTAAGAAACAGAGGAATTTGATGTTGGGAGAGATGAAACTGAACCAAATAAAGGCTGTCTACGTACCCAAGATATATTCTCTAGGGATCAAGTTTCAACGTAGTTCACATTATGAGAATAAGTAAATTTTATATGAATGAAGAGATTGAGTCCTACGAAGACTGTGTTTGTTTTTGTCAAAAGAATTCTTATCCTTTTGAACATCTATCCTTATATTCTACAATAATGAACCTGGACATATTCTTACATAGACCAGTTATTGGGTGTAGCTAGGATTAAGCCCTTGGGCTTAATTGAACTAGGCTAGATCCGTGGGCTTAATGAGCCACAAAGTGGGGGTCTATACATCGCCCTCTCTTTGGTAGATGGGTAAAGCCCATGTCGCAAAGAAGTTAATATAGAAAAAAGAATGGAAGAACCTCGATTTAAAAGAAAAAAATAAAATAGAATAAATGTTACCAAGTATTGGCGTGCGTAATCTCATTGTCAAAAGCGATAGTAGGCGATGACAGGAGACGAAAATTATTGGCGACAAAAGACGGAAATAATTAGCGGAAGTAATTGGCGAAAATTATTGGTGGAAGTAATTGGCGAAAATTATTGACGAAAATAATTGGCGGAAGGGCGAAGTTATTGGCGGAAGTTAGTGGCGAAAATTATCAGCGGAAATTATTGGCGGAAGGGCGGAAGTTAGTGGCGAAAATTATTGGCGGAAATAATTGGCGAAAAGTATTGGCGAAAGGGCGGAAATAATTGGCGAAAATTATTGGCGGAAGGGCGGAAGTTAGTGGCGGAAATTATTGGCGGAAATAATTGGCGAAAAGTATTGACGAAAATAATTGGCGAAAACAATTAGGGAAAAGTATTGGCGAAAGGGCAGAAGTTATTGGTGGAATTAATAGAGTGGTAAAAGTAATAACAAGATAGGACTGGCCAAATTATATGGCCGGTTTTAATGAAGTGAAAATATATGGCCGGTTTAAACACATGGGATTTGGCCGGTTAAAATTTTGGGTAATAGAATTTTGTTTTGGGACTTGGTTTTTGAGCTGGTAATAAAAATAGTCTAGGTGAATACGTAAAAGCTTGGCCGGCCTTTAGGCGGTCATATATAGACTTTAAGATGAATAAAAGATAGCCCACGTGATAGTTTGAATAAAAGAGCTAGTAGGACCAATTTGCTTTATGCGGTTTGTGTCTTTAAGAAGAGACAAAAAACAATCTCCGATTTCGCTAGCGATTTGTTTTGTTTTTTTTGTCAGGCTGTATGATTTGTACAAAAACTAAACAATCTTCCGAGTGAAATAGAGTCCCATCGCAAGAGGGAAACAGACTGACAGTTCTAATCCAACTCAAACAAAAAAGTTAACTATTATAAATAACAAGGTACTACACCATGGATAAACCATAGTGAAAGAAAGAAAAAAATAACAGGAAAGCGAGATTAAGTAATCTGATATAACAAATTAGAAGCGAGAATTTGATACGATAATGGAGAGAATTCAACTTCAATGAAGATGGACCAAAACAAAAAGTACTCTATACATACGAGGTCAACCAAGGAAGACTTCAATAACGGAGATGAAGAAACGGTTTGCATTACAAGAATTCAATGTGGACAGTGTGAAAAGTGTTTTACAAAAAGCCGAAGAAGATGAAGTAGTAGCAACATGGCACCAATTATCATATTGGTTGAAATTTCCTTTGGATAATACCGTTGCAAGGATCTTAGAATGGTGGCATGTTACACCCGCACAGATGTCAGTTCCGTTTTGGTTAATAGTTTCAAGGATGCGAAGATTACAACTACGGTACAAGCGAAGATTTGGGTGTCAAGAGCTTTACTCAATTGCAAGGCCTCGTGTCACTCCGAAAGACAATTTCATAATACTCGGCATGCACTTTAAAAAAAGAAGGGAGAGATTTAGTGGTCTTCCTGATAGCTACAAGCATTGGGAAGATTATCCGTATCGCATACGAGGGAAGTGGAACACGACAGGAAGGGACGTTCCAAACAATTTTACTGGTAAGAAACTGTATTGTGTTTACGCATAGGTTGATACTATGTTTGTGTTAAGAAAGGAAGATTTTGTAATAACTTAATTACTAATTGTGTTTTTGGTGGTGGCTGTATTTTTGGATGAAATTCCGCTGATTGACATGGTAGACATGGATAGCAAAACACAAGATAACTTAAAATTTTACTTCCATGGGAAAATACCAGCTGAAGTATTTGACCTAAGTTTTCCAGATGATATAGTGGACTTCCTATGTGAGGTGGAGGAAGAGGCGGAAAAAGAGGATGAAAGTGAAGAGCAAGAAAGTGAAGAAGAAAGTGATGAGGGAGAAGAAGAAAGAAGTTTTGAAAGAGAGGATGAAGATGAGAGTTGTAAAGTTGTAGGAAGGAAAAATAGTAAAAGATATGTGGAGGAAAAGTGAACTAAAGAATTTGAAGTGATGAGTGGATAATTAATTAGACAAAATAAGATCAAAGATCAAAACAATATTATTAGAAATAAGCGAATAATCGTAGAAGATGAAGATAGTAATAGTGATACAGAGGAAGGAGTGAATACTTCAAAAAAGAGGAGAACATTAAGAAGAAAAGATTATGAGTTACCGTTGAAGGACGACGGTGAAACTTATAAATTTTTAGAAGATGGTTATGGGAGAGAAGAGAGCGTAAAAGAAAAGGAAAAAACTGTGGCTAAAAATTTAGAGAAGAAAAACGATACTGTACAGGTTGGAGTTGGCATTTTAGCACTGAAGGAAAATCACAAAACGCAAGGTGAATCCAACAATCTAATCCATGTGACAACTAGCATGCAACGAGAGAGAAGGAACGAGATAAATTATGGTTATATTTGTTTATTATTTATCGGTAGCATGTGTTTTAAGGTTACGTTAATGTTTCAGGTAGTGAGAATAATGGAAGAATTAAATGAGATGGAAGAACAAGAGCGGAACGCCGCTGTAAGGACCGAATAATTAGAAGATTTGAAAGCCCAGGTGAAAACGCAGGAAGAAGAAAACGAAAAGATGACTGCAAAAATGTTGGGGTTAGAAAAGGAATTAAGTGCTGCTAAGAAAGAGAATGTGGAAAACAAGAAATTGTTAACACAAGCTTCTCTAGAGATAGGAAATAAGGAGATGGAAAGGATGCAAGCAGTTATGTAAAAGGCAGATGTTCTAGAAGTGAATGAAAAGAGAAAGAAGACCTATAATAAATTATATCTAATGCATATGGAGATTGTTAAAGTTGCTCCGAAAGGTGTGCCTTTCCCGGAGGGAACTTAATAGACTGTTGATTTTGAAATAAATATAGTAAAAATACTACCAACCTTGAATGAACATGCATTGACGACAATAATTTGATAATAATATATCATCTTGCTTTTGATCTTGCGTTCTTTGCTGCATGTCGATACATAGTATGGATAGAAAAATATGGTAGCAATATAACGAGGAAAACAGATGCCCCCAATATAAAATCCATTGGAGAAAGTGTGATTGAAAAGCAAAAGGGCCATGATCATCCTCTATGAACCTAGCTATTCATGTGTCAAAATATTTGTACCGAACGTTAGGCAAGGCCTGACAACTGTTGGAGTTGCACAGGTGCAAGGTCGTCACCCGTGCACTGGGACCAAACTAAAACACAACGCCGTTGCCTTAGTAGTGGAATGTGCACAGATATTGTAATTTGGGAGTATATCAATAATTGTACCGAGCAAGAATAACTATCTTATTGACTTGGATTTCTTTCAAGTAGGCATGAATGCGACTTAATCGGACCGAAGAAGGCATAATATGGATGAGTTCTCCGGAATTAACGTTAATGAATGACATTGTTGAAAGGAAAAGTATAGACTAATAGAGTAATATAAAATGACAGCCAAACATATGAGAATGGAGTTTGAATGCCTTTATTGATGGATAAAATAGAATGAACCATATAGATGGATAGATTTGTTATTGATGGAGTAATGTAAAAATGCAAAAGAGTTCCTAACGGTAAAACTTGCGAAGGTGGTAAGCATTCCATGACTTCTCTATCATTCTTCCAGAAATAGTACGGAGGAAATATGACCCCTTAGATGCCGGATGATCTATGATGTAGGGTCCTTACCAATTTTCTCCAAACTTTCCTGATTCTATAAGCTTTGGGTTTCTACAGAGAACCCAGTCCTCAGGAGCAAAAAACTTAGGACGGATCTTCTTGTCGTAGTTCTATTTCATGTCAGCTTGATACTTAATAAGCTGTTGTAGTCCCTCAGAGCGAACCTCATCAATAAAAGCTTTTGACTGAGCCAAAGTATTGTCATTGGAACCTATTTCAACAGCAATTGACCGAGATGTACTGGAAATCAGCTTTGTAGGTGAGACTGCTTCAGCACCATATGCAAGGTTAAAAGGTGATAATGCAGTTGAATATTTTGGCATTGTCCTATAAGCCCACAAGACAGTTGGTAACTCCTTGACCCCATTTCCTTTGGAGCCAGTCAAACGTCTCTTTAGGTTGGCCAAAATCACCTTATTGGTGGCTTCGGCCTGCCCATTAGCTTGCGGATGATAAGGTGCGGAGAAGTTATGTCGTATGTTCAAATTAGTACAGAACTGATGAATTTCTTCAGCATCAAACTGTTTATCATTATCTGATACAAGTGCAGTAGGGATGCCAAAACGACAGATAATATCTCCATAAAAACATCTTGACGTTGGAAGCATGGATTTGAACCAAAGGTTTTGCTTCTACCCATTTGGTAAAGTAATTGGTTGCCACAAGTAGGAATCGTATACTACCTGGAGCTTTAGGTAAAGGGCCAATAATGTCTAAGCCCCATTTGGCAAATGGCCATGGGCTAAGCATGGGATGCAACTCAGTAACAGGGAGTTTACTCATATTGTCGTGCTTTTGGCATGGCTCACACCTCTCATATAGGTGTTTTGCATCCTTTTGCATCTCTGGCCACCAATAGCCCTGTGTCATAGCCTTATGAGCTAAACTTCTTCCCTTGGAGTGGTTTCCGCATAAGCCGCGAGTGAATCTCTTCCAAAACTTGAAGTCCTTCCTGTTTTGAGAGGCATCGCAACATAGGGTTTAAGTCTGAGCCTTTGTGATATAATTGCAAACTTCTGTCAGTAGCAGATATCACCAAAAACTTCCATGCATCGCGTTTGATTCTTTTACCGAGTTTTGGTTCTGGCGAAGTGAAGAAACTTGCAAGTAGTGGATATAAGGAAGATGATAACTATAAAAAGATAGTCTTACTCACAAATAAAGCAATGAAACTCTAAACGCAAGTAAAACTATAAACTAAACTGTTACTAGATTTATCAAAGATATTTGTTTTCTACTCTCGAATCTATTGACGTAGAGTTGGAATAGAAGATTCGTTCCACTCCTAGTCCTTTAGCATTCAAGTTTTCTACAATTGACGAGTCTATCCAAAGTCTAAGAGTAATGGTGGAATTTATACTACGATGTGAATTCAAATAACAAGCTACGAATAACGAAATGACAAAATGCTAAGAGTTGAATCTAGATAAAGAATTAGGGGAATTTGATTCCACCTTGAATCCAACTTAATAAACTAGGATAGAATTGTTGTAAACCAATTCTTACCGTAATCGTTCTAATCCCTAATTATACATGGCATTTCTACCAATTCATAACTAGCATGTGAAGTCGTCTACCCATTCTCATGGCGAATCAACGACCTTCTAGAGTAGAATAGATTCTTACAACGATTCTATACTACACAATCAAGTTTTCATCAAGGCTTCATCAAACCCCTCTAATAGAGGTTTAGCCTTGATTCATCAAACTATCATTTCCCATTGAATTAAAACTAGACATAATATAAAGATTTGAACTTTACTAATTTTAACTAACAATACTTCAAATCTAATTAATAACTAAGAATTGAATACCAACAAGAATTGAAATTAGATCTACAAATTTAAATGACCAAAATCGAAATGATCAAGAACCATTATTTTATTTATCTAATCAATGAAGAACAATTATTCCAATAACTAATCTAAAACAATGTATGAAACTAATTAATTAACTAATTGAAATTCCAAAAACTAGATCTACAAGCTATTTTAATGGCCACTTTCTATTCTAAGCTATCTAACTATCTTTTCTTAAGAGCTAAGTCTTGTTTTATGTAAAGCAGAATACCAGATCCACAATTTCGTGCATGGGCTGAGGAGCCATGTTTTGGGCCGGAAAATCGAGCCCAAAGCCCACTTTCTTCAGTCCACAGATCCCGTTTCAGCTGGCTTTGATTTTAGCAGACTTTTCGTCCACTTCTGCTCCTCTAATTGGGTCAAGGCTTGGACCATTGGAAATCTCTTTCTGAGCCGGTCGTTTTGACGTAAGGTAGGCCAAAATCCGAGGCCTGAGTCCAAAGATATGGTCTTTGGAAGTTCTGCTGACTTGTGCACTGTTTCTGCCCGTGTTGACTTTTCAGCTTTTGACCGGGCTTCATAAAGGCCTTGTCTCCTTGAAAATTGGCCTTTATCACAGAACTTCTTAGCAACCAACCATTTACTCCTTTATATCGCCAAAGTGGCACATTTCTGCACATAATTGAGTTCCATGTCTGAAATACATAAAAGCACGTAATTAGCATTAACTCTTATTTATTACTCACATAATTGGTCTAAAAGTAGTATTATTAAGGGGTTAAAACTACAGTTTTGGGGTCTTATCAGAAGACGCCAATCTTGCTCATCGAAGATCATCACTGGCTCTGATAGTATCATATCGGGAACTTCAGGACTACCATCTGCTTCATGTACCAACTCACTATCCGTTTCGGGAGCGAATTCAGGAGGAACAAATGGATCTATAGATTCTAATGGAAGATCCAAAGTATTGTCATGTTGTGAATTTTCCATCTCCCTTTTCCGCTTCCGAGTCATGATTGGTGCGATTATACGTGGGTCGTATTTCGTTGTTGCGTACAAGCAAAACAAGTAATTGCTTTCATGTACATACAAGTCATGCAATTTTTTTTCGGTAAAGTCAATGCTTGGCTCTTTTTGGAACTCCACAGTGATGTGTCTTGACTTCAAATGGCAGCCTCATATTCGGCTTCGTTATTTGAAGCGGCGAAGCCAAGTCGCATAGATTTCTCAATCTTCTCTCCATCGGGTTTAACAAAAATGCATCTAATTCCAGACCCAGATTTATTATGGGAGCCATCTGAGTAAATAATCCATAGGTCAATGGGATTAGGAATTGCGTTTTCAAGTTGGTCTTCGTCGCCCCCAGTTATTGGCGGTAGAATGTCTTCCATAGATTCTTTCTGGCGCAAAAAATTGTCAATAGGAGAATCATCAATCGGAAAATCAACTATCAAAGAAGCCAGAGCATGTCCTTTTTCAGCAGTACGACTTTCAAAGACAATGCTATATGCACTAAGAAAACTTTCCCATTTGGCTAATCTGCTTGATTCCTGTGCATTACGAAAGATCTTGCGTAAGGGATACTCAGTATAAACTCTGACCAACCTCCCCTGGAAGTATGGTTTCAATCGACGAGGGGCATGAACCAATGCAAGTGCAATTTTTTCCATTTTTGAATAACGAGACTCAGCTCCGGTTAAAGTCTTACTGATAAAAAAGACGGGTCTACCATCATCGACGAAAAGGACAGCACTAACAGCTTGGGTTGTAGCTGCTAGGTATATGCCAATAGGTTGACCCGTTGAAGGACTTGTCAATATAGGAGGACTGACCAAGTATTTTTCAATTGGTGCAATGCCATCTCACAATCAACATTCCAAGTTGTCGCCCCCTTTAAAGTCTGGAAGAAGGGATGACAACGATCGGAATATTTAGAAATAAATCTATGAAGAGCGGCAAGCCGACCAGTAAGCCATTGAATTTCCTTCTTATATTTTGGTGATGGCATATCAATAATGGCGCGTATCTGATCAGGATTAGCCTCAATACCTCTACGAGTCATGAGGTATCCTAGAAATTCTCCAGAAGAGAGGCCAAAAGAACATTTGGTGGGATTGAGTCTTATATTATACTTGTTAAGCCTATCAAAAACAAGTTGAAGATCAGAAAGATGATCACCAGTAAGCTTCGATTTAACGACTATATCATCGATATAAGCCTCCATTATTTTCCCCAACAGATCGGAAAAAATTGTATTGACAAGCTTTTGGTAGGTTGCAGACCGCATTTTTCGCACCAAAAGGCATAACAAATTAGCAGCGCGAAAAATGCCTTGGTCGGTGATGAAGGCGGTGAACTCTTGGTCATCCACATTCAAAGATATCTTGTAGTACCCTGAAGAAGCATCCATGAAAGATAGGTGTTGGAAGCCCGAAGTGGCACCCACCAGTTCGGAAATTCGTGGCAATGGATACAAATGAATCGGACAAGCTTCGTTAAGGTTTGTAAAGTCAATACAAATTCTGATTTGTCTGTTCTTTTTCGGCACTGCGACGACATTAGCAAGCCATTTTGGGTAAGTAACTCGTCCGATAAGGTTAACCGCAAGTAGCTTATCAATCTCCTCCTTAACTTTGAGCTTCCGATCAGGTGCCATTCTTCTTGGTTTTTGGCGAACTGGCCTGAAACTTAGATCAATGTCAAGTTTATGACAGGCAACAGAAGGATCTATTCCCGGTATTTCTTCAATTTTCCAAGCGAAGATACGCTTATTTTGCTATAAAAGGGAAACCAACTCTTTTTGCTCCACGCTCGAAAGTTCAGCAGAAATAAAAGTGGTTTCTTTTGTTGAATCTCCTACTTGTACTTCCAGAAGGCGATCCACTGTAGGTGGCCCTTTCACATGAGTCTCAATATTATAGATGGAGGGCACGCCACTAGGTAACTACGAACCTTGCAAATATGCCCAGAGAATGGGAACTTGACACACTGATGAAATGAGGAGACTACAGCCCCCATGGAATGTATCCAATCTCTGCCCAAAATTGCGTTATAGTGGGAATGACAGTCCATCAATAAGAAATCGAGCTGAACTTCTTTGTTCATTAATTTGATTGGTAAAGTAATTCTTCCAACCGCTGAAGACGTTGTCCTGTCAAAACCGATAATAGGATTATCTTCGGCAATGATCATACCCTCGCGAAGTTGCATCTGAGAATAACATCCACTGAAAATGACGCTGGAAGTGGCCCCTATGTCGATCATTACCCGTTGAACACGAGAAGCACCTATAGACACAATAATTATGATTGCGTCATAGTGAGGGTGATATACACCAAGGAGATCGTCATCAGTGAATCGGAGGGGCTCTTCTTCAGAAGTTTTGATCAGGATTCCTTTGACAAAATTGACTTTGTTGACATGGTTAAACTCACTAACATAACTAACTTTCAAACGCTTTTGATTCTTACTCTGACTTTTGGAAAGAGACTCAATATGAAAATGGGAAACATTAATGACATGCTCATAAGTTGCAACAACTGGTTGTTGAGAGTTTTTAGTAAGATATTCGTTTAAAAGTCCTTTCTCCACTAATTTCTGAATCCGACCCCGGAGAGAGCGACAAAGTTCTGTCTCATGGTCATAGTCATTATGGAATTTACATCGCAAGGATTTGTCCCTTATACCTTTGGTATCTTCTGAAAGTGGATAAGGCGGGGAAAGAAGATTCCCACCTTTCAACTTCTCATATATAACAGAGTACTCGGCATTGAGCGGGGTCAGTTTTAGATCAGGTAGAGTCTTTCCATCACGATTGAAATTGACTTGCTTCTGATTGTCATTCTTTCCATCATTATGTTGTTGATCTTACTGTCCTTACTTCGGCTTAGAATTCTTGCTGTCAGAAAAATCTTTACTCCGAATATCTTTGTCTCTTGTTGCTTTCGTCGATAGGTTATCCTCGATACGGATGTGTTGTTCAAATTCAACAACATACGATCGTCTCGAAGTTTTAGGACATTTTAATTAGAGAGTGGTAAAGATCCCTTACAATGAAATTCAAACTTCTGTCTCTTTCATAATATAATGCTTCTTTAAAGGCGAAAAAAAGCATTCCATCAGAAACTTCTAGAACATCTGCTGCTGCCTTACGGAACCTAGTAACAAAAGTACGTAACTTTCGTCACGTTGTTGCTTGATGTTCAGAAGTGATTCGACATCCTTTGGCGTCTTGCAATTATGGCAAAACGATTAACAAATTAATTTTCTAGTTCATTGTATTGATGAATTGATCTTGAAGGCAACTCAATAAACCAGCGTAACGCTTCTCCCTTTAGAGTTGATGGAAAGAGCTTACACATGAGCGGATCATCTCCACCCCATAACACCAACTTATTTTTGAATGATAGAACAAGCAAGCCAGGATCTCCTTCCGACTCATCATAAAGTTCAAAATCAGGTTGTTTGAAGTCGGGGTGGTGGTAAGCTTCCTGAATGTCGAGCGAAAACTTATCAAGTACGCCATCATTGACTGTCAAGTTTTTCATTCTGACATCCCTTGACTCTCTATCGTTAAGTTCTTTTGCAATCAACTATTTCAACTGTTGTTCTGTTATAGTTAAAGTATTGGCTCGAACAACTGGACGCCCCCGGTCGTGCCCATGTGGAAAAGGATACCTTCCATTATCTCTTATTGGAGTTAGAGATCTTTGGCGGTACGCACGATTAGCTCCGACCGGTGATTGTCTTTGTCTATCCCTGTAACCAGCCTGGCTAGGCTGGTAGTCACCCTTGGCAGGGTGGTCGGTATAATTATACCACTTCTCCATGTTTTGTTGCTCTTGTTTGGGATGCCTGCCTTTCCAGTCATGTCGGACATATCTTGGATGGCGGTCTTCCCTGAAATTGCTTCTCAGAGGTAAATCTCCCTTTGAGATCGGACATGTCTAGGGTAGTAGTTATCCCTGCCAATCTGATTCTCCCCATAAGTTCGGGTAATAGAGTCATTACTCTTAGAGCATGCATTGTTTAACTATGCTTAAGAAGTAACACGTTGCTGAGGACGATGAAGTGGATCTTCAAGACAGTCCCATACACTAGAATGGTCTGCGTCCCTGCGTGGTCGCCTTGATGTAGTTGAATTGGCAACATCGTACACCGGCCTTTGCCTCTTTGCCAACTTCCTTCTCAAGTTCCTATTTAAATTTTTAACTCGTCTTAACTCACGCTCAACCGTATTAGGGGTGTATTGGCTGTTACTATCCCCTTTTTCGTTAGTTGGTGTGAGAGTAATGTCCACGTCCATATCCATGTCAACTGAAGGATTGACACGGACGGATGGTGGACCACGTGAGGGATTACTGACTTGCAGGTTTTCTTGTTGCAAAACTGTTAGGGGTGGTGGCGGTAGCGTTTGTACTTCCGTTTGCGGTGGCGGCGGTGCTGCTACAGTTGGATGTTGAGAATTAATCCTACCACTAGGAGCAACTCGATTGTTCAACGGTTCTTGCATTGGCTGATTTGAATTTTGAGAATTGCGATTCCTATTAGCAGGAGGAATATGTTGACTATTTGGTTTGCTTCTTGTGCTTACCATCTTGATTGTTTCACGTGATAATGGATTCTAAATTCCCCACAGACGGCGCCAATTATGTTTCGGCAGTAACCTGCTTCAACACAACGAGAGCAATGGTAAAGAACGCACTAAAAAATAGAGGAATTTGATGTTGGGGGAGATGAAACTGAACCAAATAAAGGCTGCCTACGTACCCAAGATCTATTCTCTAGGGATCAAGTTTCAACGTAGTTCACATTATGATAATAAGTAAATTTTATATGAATGAAGAGATTGAGTCCTACAAGGACTGTGTTTGTTTTTGTCAAAAGAATTCTTATCCCTTTGAACCTCTATCCTTATATTCTACAATAATGAACCTGGACATATTCTTACATAAACCAGTTATTGGGTGTAGCTAGGATTAAGCCCTTGGGCTTAATTGAACTGGGCTGGATCCGTGGGCTTAATGAGCCACAAAGTGGGGTCTATACAACCATCATGCATCTTGACCCATATAGTTCCAATCCCAACCGTCTTGCACGAATGGTCATTACTCATCAAAACGGAACCGTCATCGATGCTCTCATAGGAAGCAAACCACTTTCTATTCGGGCACATATGGTAGGAACACCCGAAATCAAGGATCCACCGATCCGCCATATAGTTTTGCGATGTGGACACACAAAGACTTAAATCTTCCACTTCAGAGCCTGAAGCAAAACTTGCCTCAACATTAGCCTTACCTTTCTTCTTACCATTTTTCTTGTTATCTTTCTTCGAGTGAGGACAATTACTTGTGTAATGTCCCTTTTCTTCGTAATTGTAGCACTTCACATGTTTCAACAGCTTTTTTGACTTGGACCTAGACCTCTAATTGCTTGTAGACGTCTTTTCATACGACCTTCCTCTTGCCACTAGCCCTTGTCCTGCATCAATGTTATTCTCAACTTGTGTCTTCTTCATCAACTCATAAAAAAGAAGCACACTTTGAACTTCGTCAAGATCAACATCTTCTCTGTTCATAAATGTAGTCATTAGATGCTCATAGCTCTCGGGCAAAGAGGATATTAAACATGCCGCTTGATCCTCATCATTCATTTTCATGCCAACTTCAAATAATCCACGAGGCATCGACGGAACTTAGTAACATGCTCTTGCATCATTGAATCATCCACCATCATGTACCGATAAAGACGCTTCTTAAGGTACATCTTGCTCGTCATGCTCTTGGTCATATACATAGATTCTAGCTTGAGCCAAATACCGGCGGCGGTACTTTCTCCCATCACATTATACATGACCTCATTAGCAAGACACAACCGGATAGATGAACAAACCTGTAGATCGAACTCTTCCCAATCATCATCACTTATATTCGCCGCCTTTGATTTAATCCCCTTTAAAGCATGCCTTGTGCAAATCTTGTTGGATGAGGATAACCTTTACTTAGACTTGCCAAATCCTAAAGTTATTCTTCCCATTAAATTTCTCTACTTCAAACCTAGCATTTGACATCTTGAGAGCCATTTTTTCAAGTCACGCACAATAACAAAAAAAAAGTTCACTTGGGAATTTTATCAAACACCTTGTCTCTAGAAATTTTTTGAGTTCACAGACTCAAACTCGAAAGGTCTTAAACCTCGCTATGATACCAATTGTTGTGAATAACTAAAGCGGAAACAATGTTATCCACTACATAAAAGAATCAACTCTACACAAGGATTGATTCTTCTTTTAAGACAAGACTTCAACACCCTCCAAGTACTATCCTAATACTTCTCAATATCAACTAACAAGCATATAAAGTAGAAAGATTAATGTAAAAGAGAATTGATAAAATGTTAAATCCTCACGTTATTGGTTTTATTACTTAAGTCCGAGGTCCACAGTCTGAAGACCAAAGTTCAAAGTCCGTATAGTTGTTCATTTAGTCAAGTTACCTTACTCACATGGGTTTAGTAGGATAGGTCGAGTAAGGGATCGTCCAAACCTTAGGGCTCAGCAAGATTCACAACTGGAATTACAACTTTTAGTGAATAGGATTTTAGGTTTTTTAGTTGGTTTAATTAATTTAACGAAAATGTAAATAATGTAAATTACTAACGGTGATTTTGATGTAAATAATGTAAATTACTAATGGTGATTTCGATGTAAATAAACAAAGATAGAGAAACAGGGAGAGAGTTAATCATGCTCGTGCAAGAATCATTTTTTAACAGTTTATATTACCACATCACTACAGCTCTAATTCGTCTTGAGTTCATAGACAAATCTGAGACGACGTCGAGTATTGATCCCTAGCGAAATGCCCACATCTCTGAGCCGCATCGTACTAGCATAAGAAGTTGAACTAATATTTCATCTCTAGAATATCATTTCAACTCCTGGTTCGATTCTACATCAGCTGGACAAATTGGAGAGTTGTCTAACACCAGAGAGTCGCGCGCAAGACATTTTAGGTCTCTTGCGAGACTGTTCTGGAGCATCAGCACTCCAATTTGTCCTTTTGTGTTGGGCTTCACTGGGGGTTGAGTGGAAAACTTCAAATATTCCAGTATTCCCATACTTCGATGCATGTTTTATCATTATATTCATGTTAATTGTAGAAACCTGCAAAAGTACAAAATTATAATTATTACATGATTATTAAACACATAATTAATCAAAATGCTATGTCTCTCGGGGTTTAATATTACAGTTTTAGGTTCTTATCACACCACCCCCAAACAGCACTTTGCTTGTCCTCAAGCAAAGAAGAGACATTAAAATGATAAGTGGTCAAAAATGTGTTGTCCTAAGCTAAATCTCATTTCGCATAGTGCGGTTGCATTGACCGTATGCAACAAGGCCTTGAACCACTAGGAATTCCCTATTGGACGAGTTATAGCCTCATGAGAGTTTTCCAGAGAAGATACTCACAAACTTCATTTATACTACAACGTCTCAGTAACAAGGGCATGTTTCCTTAATCAATCTCAAGTATCTAGACATCTCACTAGCGGGGAAAACAAGGATTTAATTCTTTCAAAATTCAAGTTAATATATATACAATAATCAAAACATCTACGTATGAGCATGCATGCAGTGATCTTATAATGAAATGTATGAGCAGGGCCGTTTCTGGATCCTTTGGATAGCGTCCTTAAGTAGGTTCTCACATGTATGTGTCAAAACACAATTTCTCTCTTATTTTTCCACTCAAGTTTTGCTATCTCCAGTGTGTAGTGGGCACACGTTTCCTCACATACTCAATGACAATCAGAGGAGTCGAGGTCGAGCAGTCACAACTACTACTTATTATCACACTATTCTACTCTTAATTGAGCTAGAGGTCTTTATTAGGTGTTATGGGGCTTAGGAGGTAGTGTAGAAGAAAATGGAATAGAAAATTCAAAAAAATTGATAAGTATGAAATAATAAGGTCTTCGAGATATTTATACTAGAGAAATCTTTTTTCTTTCCTGCTTCTAACATTGGTTTCCATACTTGGCTTTTTCAAGCTTTTGTATTTCCTTTTGATTTGATTTGGGGGGGGATTCTAACTTTGATATTTCTTTTGATTTTTGGAAACATATTTCTATTTTTCTTTTTCTTTCCTTCTGAAACAGATAACTGATTTTGGTTTGTGACAAGGTTTTTCTCTTCATTTTTCTGCACTTCATCCTATTTCACATACTCATCATCTAGGTAGGCTTATTTATTTATGGTCAATAGATGGGTAATGAATTTTTAGTGAAATAGAAAGGGTTAATGAAAAGGTTCAGTGGGGCGACTAGCGGTAAATGTTTTTTACAGGTGTGAACTTTTAGCTATATCGATCCAAGAAGGCCTAAATTCTCGCCTAGGATTTGGGTAGTGATCAAGTAAGTAGACGTGTGAACGTTTCTATTCGGAAAAACTACTCCTCTGTGTCATTACTCACATATCACACATTTTGAGGCTTTCTGGTTAGATTCTTACAGGATATGGAAACTAAGTTGTCTAACCGTGGGTCCCAGAAACTTACTGCTGTGTACATTTAATGATAGTCAGTGCATGAATGCTCATGAAAAGATGCAAAAACTATTGCATACATAGTAAATTAAGTTTCTAATAACAAGTCCTAATTCTGATGCTATGGTGAGATTTCTAAATATTTTTCATCACAAAAAAGGAAACAAGAATTTGTCACTAAATATGTTTATTTAGACATAAAGTAAACTATATACAACTATGCATACTTAATTTTTGCGAAAGGTTCTCACCACCACCAAACAGTCGGACGCTGTGTCCTCAAAGTGTTAAGAGGAAGAAAGAGTATACCTGAGAGGCTTTGAGCCAAAATATAGCTGACATCTTCAACATAAATTTATTATAACACACTATATATTATACATCATAAAAGTGAAAGCACACTGTTAGATTGGCACACTATTAGGTTATTTATTTATCTCACATCAAAACATAAAACAAATATGTACATACATCAACTCACATTGCCCTAACCAAGAACTGGGGGATAGTCCATCCTTGCTTCGTTTTTGTAGAAATGTCATTCCTTTGCATCACGCCAATCTATCATAGCTTTTCAAACTTCGCTCCACTTCCTCTTCTTTGCAGTGTCCAGATGAGATATCATTTTATCATCATTAGCGAAGGAACGCACTTTCTTGAGATACCTTGCAGGGCGTCGCCATGTCCGAAATCGCAAAGAACGAATGATCTTGTTGGTTGGACACATAGAGTCGACCTTAACCCAATCCTGAAAGGTGGCCGCAAACTGTGAGAAGTACATCCTCACTATCCTGCATGCTGTGACTGGCAAGGTGATATAGTGCTGCCGAAAAGACCGAGCCCTCTTTAGGTTCTCAATTACTAGATCTGTGATGTCGAAGGCGGTATGTTGCTGGGCTAGTGCATGGAACGTCTTACAAGATGACTTTGATGCAGTGGAAAAATGTCAATCCCCCATGATGTTCAGAAGAATAAATAACATGGTAGTTCCAACATTCATGGTCATACTGGCAAGTGGAATAGTAAAGTCTGGCCATCGGCCCGCCTACGACATTACGTTCAATCGACTGGCAAGCAAGCCATCGCCATAACGGGCGACAAATTTTTCCCAAGAATAGTCGTTAAAGTTGTTTTCTACCATGTATTGGATGGGGATGTTTGGCTGAAAAGGAGGAAGGTCTAGAGCCGTAGCAACTGTTGGCTCGTAAAAAAAGTGTCGGGTGTTACCAATACGGATTGTAAATCCATTCAAAGGGAAACCCCGCATAAATTAGATCTTCCATATGATTGTAAAAATAAGTTGCCAAACCTGGGGAGTATGTCTGCTCCGGGTGTAGAATAAGAGAGTTCCAAACGACTCGAGTGATGTAGTCTTTGAAAAGATGTCCATATGCAGGAGAATTCAGCAACGAATGGAAAAATTGTTATGGAATCATCTTTAGAGCTTCCATTGTAGAAGATGTGTGAAGAAAGATGCTACCTGTTAGACAAAGATAAACAAATATTAGAATATGATGAGAATAATTAAGAAAAAACAAATTACCATAGGGAAATTGCACTATATTTGAAAAAACTAAAAAGAAAATGACAAAGAACATAAAATTGCAAAATTTAAATTGTGTCATGGGCCCAAGTAAAGGCGAGAATCTTTTTGTGAAAGGAATCCATTTATAAGATCTTCGATGCCATCAATTCCGCAAAAATCGTTGTATAATTTCACTCGTGTCCGTAAATCTCAAACGGGTTCTCCATTATGAGAGTGTGATTTGCCGAGAACAAAGTTGACGACCGTGCAAGAATTGTGCTTGTTCCTCTTCCCCGTATTGTCCGCAGTCGTGAAAATTCAAGGAGACCGGTGATGATAATGTTTTGACATTTGTATAATGTCATCGATCATTGTTGAATTAAACAAAGGCCTTCCATAGGATTAAATACATTGCTTAATGCATTTTCGGTGAAGATGTTGTCAACGAAAACAAGCTTCTTCGATTTACATCTATGACATGGTTCTTTGCAACGCGTCGGGATTCCGAAACCGTTCCCCGCAAACCGAAAGTGAATGGTAAGAATGTTAGCTGTTCTAAGAGGTGTATTAGGAGAAGTACTAGAAAAACCCCAACGCATCATGATAAGTGTCACAATGGTAGGCAAAGGAGTTGCCTTTTTCCTGTCATGTGTGATAGCGTTCTAGATAAATTTAATAATGCAAAAATCATTGCAGTTAGTCTGCAAGACCCATAGTATATAGAGGAGGGGCTTTGTTATTTCGGAAGTCTTAGACGTGCCGAGCACATTATGAGCCAGCCATTGGATCACAGATAATTGGTTATTTTGCAAGGATCGCTGATAAACAACACGGTTTTTTCGGTTGTATTCACCGTGAAGGATAGTTTCAAACATCAGATGTCTGATATTGTCGAATGGTGAATCCTGAAGATGTATCCCTTGGTTTGTAATGGGAATTTGAAGTACCTCGGAGATAATTTCCATAGTCAATTCACGCTCGCATCCGTTTGCACGGACAAAGAATTGCCCGTTTTGGAAATAACCATGTTTATAGAACAACAGGACCAATTCTCTGGAAAGAAATGCCTGGTTATGATGTAAAAGAGGGTACCATCCTCGACGTAAAATTTCTGTATCAAAAAATGGATGAAAAAGACCGTTTTGGAAATTTTCCATAAAATTTTGCTCGGGCTCGAAAATTCGAGTGAGGGCCATTAAAGATGGAGGGGTAAAGAAAATTTTTAGTGGAAAAAGGGAAATTGGTATTTAGGGTGTCTATCCTTATTATAAATAGGCACCAATCCTAAGATGTAGAAAATACATATCGAGGTGTCACAGGGTAGTTAAACCACGTGTATTTTCTAAAATATGGCGCAAAGTGTGGATGAGAAGAATGGGGCATGTGACTACAAGGAGTGCCCTTTTTTTTTGGAAAAGAAATAGCGTAAGTAGAAGGCAAAGGAAGATGTAAATATATTATTATAATAAGATGAAAGAACGTACAGAGGATTGGAAACACATCATAATGATACGTGAAATAAAATACAAACCTAAATATTAGATAGAATTATATGCCACATTAACAACATTACTATAATAAAACAACCGAGCATGAAGACTTGAGTAGCATATTCAATTTGCTGCTGCTCAAACTTTTCTAGTGCATCCATGAATCTTGGAACTTGGAGTGATCTAAAAATGATTTTTAGAATAAAAAGTGGAGAGGGGAGAAAGTGAAAGGAGTGAAATGTGAAGAATGTGTTGAACTTATTTATAGAAGAAAATTGAGACATTTTCTAACCGTTTTCTGACCGTTTTTAGATGCGATTTCATGACCGTTTTTAGGATGCGATTTCATGACCGTTTTCTAACCGTTTTGCAAAACGTTGGTTTTCGGTAAAAAATTTCCATTAATTGTGACGTTAAAAATATATGTATATATTTTTATATATCTATATATATTTTTATTACTAATATTATTATATATGTTTCTAGCTATATAATATAATATTGGAGATAACTAATATACTATTTAACAAGACAGAAATTTTGGAGAATGTAGGAATTGACAGACATCCTAAGTTCGAAAATAAAAATGCAAACACGTAAATAAAATATCCGACATAATTAATATACAAGAACGGTGAAAATAAACTGTCTACTGAGAATCCTTGAGGGCTGCAGAAGAATCCTCAGGGGCTGCAGAAGAAGAACCAGGAGTCCTGCGACGTCGTGCAGGATGAGCTCCTGTGGAGGCTAACTGCTCCTGGATATCTCCCAAAGTATCCAACACCTTGGCCTGAAAATGATGCTGGTTTGCCATGGACATTCGCTGGAACTTATTCTGGCAAGTAGTCATTTGGTCCTGAAATGCATTCATGGAAGCTCGCAATTCCTGCTGAAATTTGCCCATGCTGTCTGTCAATGCCTCGTGGTGAGTGGTCATATCTGTCCTTAACTCTCCCAAGGCATGTTTCATCGATACCTGGCGAGTGTACATGTCTCTCATTCCACTGTTTATAGCACGTAAAGCATCCATAGGGTGACTCATCTTACTCATAGCAGTCTCATCAAAGTAGGGTGGGTGAGATGGGCCTACGTTAGCGTGCTTAGCAGCCATTGGTGATGTGGGTTCCCAAGGGGTCAGTATACATTTCTTGAAGACAAGCATATTCTCATATAGTGGTATAGGGAGAAGTGGGGTGGCGGACAGAAAACCCAAATTAATCATAACTTGCATTACAAGAACGGCAAGAGGGGCTGACCTAAGAGTGGCATGCGTAATAATATCAAAAAGAAAGGTAACTATGCAGATGTTACCCTTTCGCTTCTGGAGGATCCAGAGAAGGTGGAGGAAGGTCTTGTTGATGTCCGAGGGCTTCGAGGTGCCAATGACGTTCAGTCCCAGCCATTGAGTCACAGCTAGCTGGTTCCGTCGCACCAAGCGTTGATACACGCATTTCCAATCTATGTTATACTCTCCCTCGATTAGCATGTCGAGCATTAGGTCGTAAGTCTGTGGGTACACGGACTGCTGCTGAGTCAGCACCTGGTCGACCAGAGGAATGCCCGTGATCCCGGAGATCAAAACAGGTGTGACTTCGTGGCGCACACCTCGACGGTAACCCAAAAATGGTCCCCATTAAAGCTCCCATTGTCATAAAATTTCATCACCAAATCCTTAGAATAAATCCCGCCATTAGCATATAACAAGTACTCCCATCCTCTAGAGTGAATTTCATTATCAAAGAATGGAGCAAACATCCCATTTTCGAATAAATTTCCAAAACTTTTCTCCACACAAATTCGCCTGTTTCCGGCCATTACTGCTCTTAGGGAGAGGCTGGCTATTGATTTATGATGAGGGGGATAAATGGGACTTGCTGAAGGAAGGGAATTGGAATCGGAGTTGTAGGAGTCGCGCGCGAGACCTGGATATAACGTGGGCCTATCTCATGCGAGACTGAATCGAGAGGGGACAAGATTCGGATATTGGGGAAGACGAAGTGTGTGATGGTGACGCGTGTGGTTGGGTTTGTCGAGTTTAAATGGCCCGAGATTTCGAGATTTGGTTGGGCCAAAAAAAATTCCCAAGCCCAAATCAAGCCTAAAACCCAATTTAAGCCTAAAAAATCTAAACGCTCACCCACGACTCGTTTGGACTCTGAATTGGATGAACGAAATATCAAAATGATCGGCACGAAAAATGCCATCCAATTATATGAGTCATTCTCAAAGGTCACAAAAGTTTTTGAAAAGAAAGGAGGGTTGTTTTATTTATAAACAAATGTTTTATTTATATACAAGGGAGATTACGTGAAACACACTGGATGTCCAGAAGAGTCAACATCGAAATTCATAGGCAACTGTCATGTCGGCTTTGGAGTGAACCCAATCCAGCCAGACTGTGGCTTCCCCTATGTATTATGTGGTTAAGGGGCTACGGTCTAATAATATTGCCTTTATTACATACGGCTATCCTCAAACCACCCCAAAGGGAACTTAAAGTAACCAATTCTAGGGGTTGGTCTGGTGGAACCATTGCCCATTTGTGTTCCAAGTATGCAACATCTGAGGTTGAACACGAATCTCTATGTGTATAACTTAAAGCACGGGGAATTTGTTTATAAAAGGCAACAATATATACATATCTACAAGGTAAGTCTTTTAACGTCAGATCCTCAAGACGAATCGAGTCTTTTATTATCAGATTCTCAAGACGTTTGTGAGTCTTTTAACGTCAGATTCTCAAAATGATTCTCAAACCATGGGAGAAACGGCGCGGCGGCGAAGATTATCCTACGCAACTGGTGTCAGACAAAAGTATACCTTAAACTGGCTAATATCGGATAGGAAGTCAGGACATGGACAAAAAGGTGTTTGGCAATGCATACACCATCCCATCTTTCGCGCACGTCGTTTACGAGCAAAAGTACTACGACCATTCCCTATTCGTGATGAGTGAGACTTACACCAAATGATTAGCTGAAGTTCGCGAGGTAGAGAATAGAAAAGGGAAGAGAAGGAAGGAAGTGAAATTTTAGGTACCCATCGTTTACCGACAGGCACGTTTGCTCGTGTTGCAAAAGACATTTATACTCAGTTCTGAAATAGAGTTTCCGTGGACTAAGGTTCCGGTGCTTGCAACCACATACTTCAAAGAACTTTTGAAATCATAAAATAGAAGATGGTCCGGCTACCAAAATGGCGTACCCTCTATAGAAACAAGATTGATTACATCAAACGAAACATTTAGTCTATGTAGACTGGATCTTGAAGAAGAGTCTGTTCAACATCTGGGGAGCATAATTCGTGGTAATGTTTTAAGCGTTGTCCATTGACTTGAAATTTGCTGTTATCTTGTGGATTAAGCAAAGAGATTGCCCCATAATGTGTCACAGCTGACACAATGAAAGGACTAGACCATCGTGTTTTCAATTTACCAGAAAAAATGTGTAATCTGGAGTTGTACAGTAAAACCTTTTGGCCAATTTTAAAATCCTTACGCAAAATATGTTTGTCGTGCACTATTTTCATATTAGCTTTGTAGGATTTTGAGAGATCATAAGCATCACTCCGAATCTCCTCAAGCTTATTTAATTGCAATTTTTGCTTCTCGCCTGCCTCGTTGATATTGTAATTGAGACTTTTGATGGCCCAAAGGGCACGATGCTCAAGTTCAACTGGCAGATGACAAGGTTTTCCAAAAATAATGTGGTAAGGAGACATCCCTATAGGTGTCTTAAATGTTATTCGGTATGCCCACAAGGCATTCGATAAGCGGAGAGACCACTAGTCCTTTCCTGATGGATTGACAATTTTCTCCAGAATGGACTTAATCTCTCTGTTGGAGACTTCCACTTGGCCACTCGTTTGTGGGTGATATGGAGTAGCAACTTTGTGAGTAACTCCATATTTCTTCATTAAAAACCCAAAAATTTTATTACAAAAATGTGTACCCCCATTACTGATGATAGCTTTGGGGACACCAAAACGAGAGAAAATGTTTTCTTTTACAAATTTCATGACAGTCTTATGGTCATTTGAGCGACATGCGAGTGCCTCAATCCATTTGGACACGTAGTCTACAGCGACTAGAATATAGAGAAAACTTTGAGAAATCGGGAAGGGTCCCATAAAATTAATGCCCCAAACATAAAAAATTTCCACAATCAAGATAGGATTTAGGGGCATTATATTGTGTTTTGTAATTCGACCTAGGTGCTGACAACGAATGCAGGCTATGCAATGTTCGTGTGCATCGCGAAAAAGGGTAGGCCAATAAAAACCACATTGTAACACCTTAGTCGCAGTTTTCTTTCCACTGAAATGACCTCCACAAGATTGTTCATGGCAAAATGATAATACGTCGGTGTGCTCCCAATCGGGAATACAGCGACGAATGAGTTAGTCAAACCAATACTTAAAAAGGTAGGGGTCATCCCAGAAATAATATTTTACAGTGGATAAGAACTTTTTACGATCGAGACGTGACCAAGAGGAAGGAACTTCCTCAGTAACTAGGTAGTTAACGATATCCGCGTACCATGGAGATGAGAAAATATAATACAAATATTCGTTTGGGAAGGAATCAAAGATGGCTTCAGAATCACTATCAATGTCGCCAACCAGCCTTGATAAATGGTCGACCCGCGACATTTTGGTTCCTTTCTTGTCTTTGATTTCCGTGGTGAATTCTTGCAAGAGAAGGATCCAAATGAACAATCGCTGTTTCAGGCCCTTTTCTCGAGTAAGTATCGAAGTGTGGCATAGTCAGTATATACGATGGTGGATGATCCAACTAGGTAAGGGCAAAACTTATCCAAAGCATAGACAACAGCTAGGAACTCTTTCTCAGTTGTTGTGTAATTGCGTTGAGCATCATTAAGAGTTTCACTAGCGTAGTAAATGACAATGGGTTTGTCATCACGTCGTTGGCCTAGTACGGCGCCAATAGCAAAGTCGCTAGCGTTACACATCAGTTCGAATGGTTGAGACCAATCAGGGGGTTGAATGATAGGAGCGGTAGTCAGGGAGGTTTTTAGAGTTTCAAAAGCTTGTTTGCAATTGTAATTGAAGTCGAATACCGCATCCTTAAGCAGGAGATTGGTTAAAGGTCGAGCAATTTTAGAAAAATCTTGAATGAATCGCCTGTAAAACCTAGTGTGGCCTAAAAAGGCACGAATATCATGAACTGTATGTGGGAAAGGTAGCGAAGCAATTTTAACAATTTTAGCTTTATCAACCTCTATCCCGTCTTTCGAAACGATATAACCTAGAACAAGTCCTTTGGTAACCATGAAATGGCACTTCTCCCAATTAAGTACCAAATTTTTCTCT
Source organism: Coptis chinensis (assembly GCF_015680905.1). Lineage (NCBI taxonomy): Eukaryota > Viridiplantae > Streptophyta > Magnoliopsida > Ranunculales > Ranunculaceae > Coptis > Coptis chinensis. The sequence continues at coordinate 70,010,987 of NC_141461.1, forward strand.
TCGCAACGCGTTAATACTTTAGAAAGGTTGGATAGGCAGTCGTCAAAGGAATTTCCGTAAATGGAAAAGTCGTCCATGAAGACTTCCATATAGCGTTCCACCATATCACTGAAAATGTGAATCATGCAGCGTTGGAAGGTGTCTGGGGTATTGCAAAGACCAAAAGGCATTCGTCTGTATGCAAAGGTTCCAAAGGCGCATGTGAAAGTTGTCTTTTCTTGATCGGCGAGATCGATGACAATTTGGAAATAGCCGGAATAGCCATCAAGAAAACAGTAGTAAGCATGACCGGCTAAACGTTCTAGCATCTGGTCAATGAATGGGAGAGGGAAGTGATCTTTACGTGTTCTGGCATTAAGTTTGCGATAGTCAATGCAAATTCTCCATTTTAATGGAATGCGAGTGGAGATGCATTCACCATTTTCATTCTGTACAACTTGAATGCCGGACTTTTAGGAACAATGTGGACAAGACTAACCCAGTCACTATCAGAGATAGGGTATATGATACCTGCATCAAGTAAACCTAAAACTTCCTCTCTTACCACCTCTTTCATGGCGGGGTTAAGGCGACGTTGCAATTCTCGTGATGTCTTTGAGCCATCATCGAGATGTATACGATGCGTGCATACACTAGGGTCTATTCCCTTGATATCATCTAAGGACCAACCGATAGTGGAGCGGTGTTCACGAATGACACGAATCAAACGTGCTTCTTCGTCGGTAGTTAAGTGAGCATAAATTATTATAGGATAACTACCATCGGGATCGAGATGCACGTACTTCAAATCAGAGGGTAGAGATTTTAAATCTGGAGTTGGAGGATTGGGGATTAAGGATTCATGAGCGACCGTCTCTTCAATGGAAAAGATCGAGTCTGGTTCTTCTGAATCAATTGGCACCGCAGTAGTAGGATCAAATAATGGTACTGACTCTAATAATGCGTGGACATCCTTGATGTACGAGTCATCGATAAACTCAGGATTATCAAAAGAAAGAAATTGGTGTATCTCATCTTCGAGAAAAGAGTTTGTGAAATAATCGTGTGTCAGGCTATCAACCAAGCTAATCTTACCCTCCATTATAGGATCGGGAAATTATTTCATTAATTTGAACACGTTGAGTTCGACAGAAAGGTTCCCAAAAGACAACGTCATTGAACCGTCCCGACAATTTATGAGAGCGTTAGCAGTTGCAAGAAATGGACGTCCCAAGATGATAGGAATGGAGTCACAGGTCACTTCGATATCTAGAATGACAAAATCAATGGGGTAGTAAAAATCTTGAACCTTGACTATGACGTTTTCTACTATGCCCTTTGGGTACTTGATGGAGCGATCCGTGAGTTGCAGAGTCATATTGGTAGGTTTTAATTCATAAAGACCTAACTGCTTAAATAAGTAGTAAGGAAGTAGGTTAACACTGGCGCCTAGGTCTAAAAGTGCGGTAGCGGTATACTTGTCGCCCAACGTGCATGGTACAGTTGGTCGACTTGGGTCTTTATATTTAACCACACCATTGGTAGCAGTGATTGAGGGAAACTGCTCAGTGAGGAATGCTTGTTGAGGAACATTCATACGTCGTTTGGTGGTGCACATGTCCTTCAAAAACTTGGCATGGTTGGGCAAATGCTTAAGCGCATCTAGAAAAGGTAAGTTTATGGTTAAATTTTTGAAGGTTTCATGGATCTCATCGAAATGTTCGTCACGTTTGTTCTTTGCCAAACGGGCAGGAACGGAGCTTTTGGGCGGAATCGCGCATAAGGATCAGTGGTGTCTTTCCCTAGGGACGTGGGTGTAGATTTGGAAGGAACAACTTCGTTTGTTATAGGTTGCGAGGTAGGAGTTGGAAGGACGTCAGCTGTGGCTTCCGTCAATTCTTCGTCTAGCATACGTATGTTATTGTCGATGGTTCGGCCAGAACGAAGAGTGGTAATGGCATTTACCTCACCCTGGCTTGGATTACTAGATCCTGGTGCATTGTTGAGTTCAAAGGCAGTGTTTGTAAGCTTAAGGTTTGGAACTGCTTGGCCAGGGAACACGCCCTTTTGACTTTTATCTTGTGCTAACAAAGAGACTGTTGGATAGATGCAAAGATTTGATTCTATTGATTCATGTAAGTCAGAAAAGTTTCAAGTTTGTTTTATCGGCAAATGGATTGTACCCGGTGGAGCAAAGAGGAACAAGTTCACGGTTATTGTTTATGGGTTGATTTTGGTAGCCATATCCTTGATTAACGGGAACAAGGTTGCGGTTGTTTTGGTACCTTATATTTGTGTTGTTGGGAAAATTATTTTGCCCCTGCTAAAATTGTGGAGGATTTCCTTGACGGTAGGAATTGTAGTTCACGGGTAGTCGTGTAGAAGCGTTGTTGACTCCCGGAAGAGCTTGTTGTTGGGCAGGGGGTGCCCAAGCCAAATTCGGATGTTGTCACCAAGGTGCATTAGGGATGTTAAAAGCACAAACCTCTTCAGAAGATTGGGGAGGGCACTCGTATTCTTTTAAGGACAATAAGAATCGGCGTGCTCAGGACTTAAGCAAAGAGGACATGGGGAAGCGTTGGCAGCCATGACCTGTTTGGGTTTCTGATCATTTACTTGAACCGAAAGAGCATCGACCTTTTTGTTTAGGGACTCGATCAGGGTTTTTAATTCCAGATCGGGTTTGACCTCAAACATAAACGTAACTTTGGTAGGAGTGTCTTTAGAAGATCTGGAAGAATCAGTGTTTCCCCAATGGGTGCTTCGTGAAGCCTATTTCTCAAGGAAAGTGTATGCTTCAAGAATACTTTGTCCATGAAACAACCACCGCTCATAATATCTAATGTTTCCTTTTGATGGTCGAGAGACTATTAAAGAATGAACGGACTAATACAAATGTCGAAGTTGATGATGGGGACATTCGAGAAGCAGATCAGTAAATCTGCTCCATGCTTCTGAAAAGGATTCCTGGGGGTGTTAGTGAAAGAATTGAATCTTCTGAAGCATTTCTGTAGTTTTCTTCTAAGTATAGAATTTTATCATGATTGCTTGTACGAGTTTGGCCCATGTGTCAATGGATTACGGCGTTTGTCCGGTGAGCCAAACTGAAGCTTTATCAGCTAAGGTGAAGGGAAACAACCTAAGCAAGACTTGTTCATTGGTAACGGTTGGATGGCGGAAAGTGGTGACTACTTGTTGCATCCGACGAAGATGATTGTATGGTTTTTCATGGTCTAAACCATGGTAAACAGGTAACAAACCGAAAATGTTTGGCGGAATGCGAAAATCACCTACAATCGCATCGAGTTTAATGCAAGAAGCGTGTCCTTCCCGTAAAGGCACTATAGAACCGAAGGGGTTTCTCGACTGTGGGATTTTCCTGGGCCATAATTAAAGGAGATAATGGCAACGGAGATGTTTGACGAGGTTGGTTTACGGAGGAGGAACTATGTCTAGGAGATAGCATAAGCAGTTGTTTATTGTATTTTCGATGACGATATATAAGTTCTAATTCCTTATGTTTACCAGACCGTAGTCTCATACAAATACAAATTTTAATTCAATGCTCATAAGGAACAAATTATGACTAAAGATTTTAGAATTAAGGGAGGAGGGAGGTGAAGCACGTCTTCCTGAGCTGTTGCTAACTTGAGCAGGTAAGCTAGAACAACGTGTGAATATTCCAACAGCCAGGTCACCTGATAGAATTGAGGGAGGTTGTTCGTGCTAGCATGTTCCTTAATTAGGCAACCTCAATTTTTTTCAAATTTCCTAGGCACTGATGGAATAGGATGATGATTTATGATGGTGTATTATGCGGGGTGTTATTAAGATGATTAAGATGAAATTTTAATTATTAGGATTTTTTTTTATATATTTTTTTAATTTTTTTTTTTAAGTTTACGTAATTAATGTATTATGGAGACGTGATTACGAAACATGCAATTAAAAACGATAGATATCAAAATAGAAACTAAACATACAATTAACACATGCTAGTTTTACACAGGAAGTCTACATATGCAAATCTATGTGAATAGAAATGTGTCCTACGCATGCAATAATCTATAGCTATCGACACGCGTAACTTAAATGTGAGCTAGGGGAATGTCGAGAACTAACTCATACAAATGAATACCGCCAGACGAATTGATGTAACATACACATACAAAAATATTCTAAGCAGGTGGTTTGAAACTACACATATATCCAAATATATTCGAATCATATTAATCGTGTTAACATGAAGATGTAATGACGAACCACATTTATATGCAAAGAGTTCTCATGCCAACACACAAACATGCAAGGTAAAACAGGTTATAGCAACAACCAAATAATATCCTCGACAAAGTTTGAGGAGTTTAAGAATTTGAAACCTGACGTCCTGTGATTTCTCATACAACGATCGAACTAACTTCCGAGCTCGTGAACTTACTGGATAAACTAGACTAGAGAATTCAAAAGAGTACTGAAAGGGAAAGTGGCATGTACCTGAAAATTAGAGTGTTGATACTCCAGGTTAGTCTCGCGCACTACTAATATAGTCTCGTCCGAGACTCTTTTGTCAGTTCAGTACTTCAAGTTCCTACGGAATACTTAAATTGTGCTAATAAAAATAAACAAGATCTGGTTCACAGATATCAATTAGTAGAAAATGTTAGGGCAAACAAGTACGTAATACGTTAGTATTGCAAAAGAAATGGAAATAAAAAAGATGAGGGGGTAGGGGAGGGGTTTTATGTTTGATGTATTCCAGTTATTACGTTAAATGTCTAGAGTCCTTCGGCGTGCAGCGGCGCCATTTGATAAAACGTTAAATCCTCACGTTATTGGTTTTATTACTTAAGTCCGAGGTTCACAGTCCGAAGTCCGAAGACCAAAGTCCAAAGTCCAAAGTCCGTATAGTCGTTCGTTTAGTCAAGTTACCTTTTGGTATTAAGACGCAGCTTTTATGAGAAATGGTTTGAAATACTCCTTAACCTGAAAAAGACAGTAAAAACTATGAGTTGTCTTTTCGTTAAGCGTAAGAGGGACTGTAATGCAGTAATATATGGGTAATAAAATGTACATTTGGGAGCTGATCATAAACCAATATACTTCCCGAGTAAGTGCCCGAATACCCATTACGCATTCTCACATTTTTAACGTATGCATTTTTCTTCCTTTTCGTTTTTCTTTCTTGGATCTCATTCTGATTTTCAAACACATGCAGGCTACAATATATTAACATATTGAAAGTCTAGACCTGTAAAAAAAACACCGGCTTATTATGATGGGGTGCTTTTATTTGCACATTTGATTTATACTTCTTTGTATGACATTGTTTCTTTAGACAATCTAATGATATATCTAATAATCATCCAAACACAACCTCTCACATATATACACTTGAACACTCGATTCAAAAAATGTCAAAGTTAACATGAGATCAAATGCCAAGGTGCAAACTCTTCCAAATTCTTTCTCATTAATGTAGAGAACTGTGCTTCTATCGGTTTAAGATCACTATGAATGTCCATATCATCATGGAGTATGATCTTGCCAAGTTGTATAATAATATGATGTCCTATATGAGCTACTCTTGGTATTGTATAAGGAAGCTATTATTGAATTTGCATTGTGATAAACATTTCAAAGCGATGGAACTACAGTTGAACTTGCAATAGCTCAACAACCTTTATTCGATATGCAACAAACTTTGGTTGCAAAGAGACCCACCTAAACATTTTTTGGTTGTAGGAATTTTAATAATTTTAGAGTAAAATATATTGAAGCTTAAAAATTCTTACGAGTGTTCTACTGATAATTGATGAATGATAATTCTTTGGTCCAAAAGAGTGAAGAGTGTTTGTGTGAATTATTGTTATACTTATTTTTGTAGCACTTTATTAATACCATCAAACTTAACCCTTTCAACATTAGTGCAATATTGGAAGAACTTTGTGGTACTATTTCTTTATCCGAACTTTGTTTTGCAATGTGCTTGCAGAAATATTAAGAATAGATAAATCTACTATAAGAAATAAGGAAAAATATGGAATAAGATGGAATATTTGAGCATTTTATTATAAGTTCAAGGTGTGTGTTAGAAGCTTCAAGTTTGGAAAGGGAATGTTATTTGAAAGGCATACTCTTTTTCCATCCATTTGATTATTAGATTGTTCAAATATGAAAATTAATGGCCATTACTCATTTTACCCACCCAATCTTACGCTTAACACTTTGACATGTTCACATTGAAGAAAGACATAGAACGACATGATCTTCTCTATTATTCATGTTGGAATTGAATAAATATATTTTGCATGTATACAAACAATCACCTAGAGAAAGAGAAAATACTTGGGGGGAGTATTCTAAGTAGGTGAACGCATTTTCTTGAAAGAGATTTTTTTTTGTATTAATCAATTCATCGTAGAACACGTTCATGTGATAAATCTTTTCAAGTGGGAGTAGTGTATTCTTTGAAGATATGAAAACAATCAATCTGTTTTAGTGATTTGATAGATATTTTAGTGATTTGTACATATTAGTGCGTAAGCACAGTGATGATTTACCGCTAAATTACCCTAAATCTAATAAAACTATTATATAAGCTAGATTGAGTTTAAGATAATTCCATTTGAAAATTACGGATTAATATCCTAAACCACAAAGTGAATATGCTATCTTAATTTGATCCCTTAGTTTCTAAGTATTTATGCACCATAATCGCTGCTCATTAATGTATTTCGGTTTATTTTCAATAAAAATATATTCTGATTAGAAAATTTGTGTGAGACATTTTGTAAAGCCATTTCAGCACACAAAATATTTAATAGATCCGGGCATATGCCCGGGTCCAAAATCTAGTAAATCTCTAATTCCTAGTCCTCCCATTTGTTTAGGTAAACAAATGGTCATCCAGCCTAAAATGGGCCCCCATGTAGATAGATCTTGTAATAAGGTTTCACATATGTTAGCCACTAGGGCTGATCATGATCATCTCCACGACTATTTCTGGGAGATGGAAACACTCTTTTGGTTACAAAGGCAATTGCAGTATGATCTAAGTACATGTAATATCCAGGTGGCTGATGGGCCATCGAAATGAAACACATCCCAATTCCTTAAAGTTTTTTTATCAAATTGTTGTACTGATAAAACTTGGTCCATGCCTACTTAATGTGCGACATTTAGTTCACTATTTGACAGTATATAGAGGGATTGCTCGCCAGTAATGTAAAAAGTCAAGTGATAAGGAGAGATCAATCTCTCTTCCAAATGGAGCGCACTTTAGTAAGGGCCGTGAGATAGTGTGCGCATCTCAAGAATGCTGAGTCAGCAAAGGCAGGAAAATAAAACACAAAGAAAAATACTTCAACAAAAGATTCGGTCATCTTCTTCTCTCTTTTTTCACTGTCTTACAGTCTTAGGCTGGGTGTAATGGCTCCCCATTCCCTCAAAAGCGGAGAGAGTGGCGGTGGCTTTTCTCCCTATCTCAATATAACTCTCTATATATAGAGAGTGTTATTGAGAAATAGAGAGTGCATTCCACGCCACTTGAAATTTGTAAAAATCTAAACAGCAATGGAGTCAATTGTTTTGTGTCCCCACCAAGTCAAAAACTAATTATGACCAAAATTATTTTGTGTCCCCACCAACCCAAACGGTTCTGAACCATTGGACACTAAAATTGACTCTCCATCCTCAAAACACTGTTTTTTGGTGGAATAGAGATAGAGAGTAGATGCACTATTGGACTCAACCTTACTCCACTCGTTCCTCTGTATTTCATTTTTCATTTGAACAATCAAAACGACAACCACTTCCCTCTATATTTCTTGTTACATATATACCGTAATAAAAATGTTTAATTAACTCTACCTTACTAATTACTTTTGAAATTTGCACTTGTCAAGTTCTTTCGGTGTGAAGCTTTTAAAAGTGCTTCAACTATCCGTCCATTGTCAAGTAGAAATAAATAAACAACCCCCCCCCCCCCCCAAAGAAAAACATTCTCATTGTAAGCTTTTCAATTCGAGCTTTTAATTAATGTTTTGGGTCTTGATTGCTAGATGAATAAGAACTAATTTAGCATTAGATTTTTACCGAAAGAAAATGTTAAAAGAAAGAATAAGAAAGAAGATGAGGGTATTCAAAGTTAATTTTGATTTTTGTCTTGTTTGTGGGCCACGAAACAGTTTCCAAATTAGTAGTGAGACATTTTATTTTAGGGATCTGGTAGCTTCCTATCTAACGGCTATTTGGCTATGTCTCTCCGTGGCGTGGAGAGATCAATCTCTCATTATCAGGACTCATTCCATGTGAGTCAAAGATTATTGTCCAGAGTAAATGACGTTGATTTCACGAATTTGATAACACCTGGCGTCGTTAGTCAGAGACTCAGAGTGACCTTTGAATGTTGCTTGTTGAGCAGGTACTTGCCTTAATACTGCTGCTTGTTGATGACACCATTTAGAGATAGGAATCACTTGAAGATCATTAATCATCATTTTAACAGTTAAGAAAATGCGTCTCAATCTCTCCCGGGGCCGCTTTGGTGCAAAAGCTGAACACTGTTCTAGTTTGCATGTGACTGAGAGGAAGAAGGGATTCGAATTCTGCAAGATCATTCATCAGCCCTCCAACGCTCCAGAGCAATGCTTTGTAAGACCATCTCTCTCTCCTACATGCAAAACAAAACAAAGAATTACATGCATCTTTATGTAGTTTAGTTTGTATTTTACTAAGAAAAGAGTTGCTATCTATACATTATTTAGTCAAGTGGAGGAGAACAGTTTTTAAAAAGTTTCAGCTTGTTTAAACCTTCTTTAGATTTCATTTTCACTTGCAACAATTAAAAGACAAATTTCTAATCCGCCAATCACTGGACTTCCAAGGCTAGATCAGATCCGGAAACAGACTAGGTCCTTTCCACTGTTACTTTTATTTTGGTACTACTCACTCCTTTCTAATTTCACTTTAAAAACTAGCCAAGTTGAAATTTTTTCCTAACATTACCGAAAAGCATACAACATTTGGTCTTCAGTGTCGCAACATTAATGCATTCTCCACACAAGTGCAAAATGACTTAAATAAAACTTTATGATGTACTGACCATAATGAAGAACATAATTCCATTGAGTATTGACATCTATATTTCTTCTTTTTAATTGCCAACTTTGCAGAAGCTCCCTCCGAAGTTTGTGCAGAAGTTTGGTAATGATTTGTCTGATGATGTTGCACATCTAAAGGTTCCTGGTGGCAAAACGTGGCAAGTAGAGTTGAGGAAAAGTGATGGCTGCGAGGTGTTTCTCCGTAGTGGTTGGCAGGAATTTGTAGAGTATTACTCTATATCATCTGGCCATTTTTTACTTTTCAGATATGATGGAAATTCTAATTTTCATGTCCTTATATTTGATATGACTTGTTGTGAGATACACTATCCACACAACATTGATCATAAAGCCAATTCTGGTGAAGAAACTCAAAAGGGAAGACTTAAAACTTCAGGTATTTTATGTTCAGCTTTGCAGTATTGAAAAATTATACTTAATATGCTTTTCACTTTTACTTATTAATTGTCTTTTAACTTACGGTATAATGTACTGATGGACATAATTTTTCAGAAAGCGAAGATGAGGATTTACCATTTGCAAAAAGACAACGTTCATTTACTAAGAGTTCTGTGGCAAGGAGGCAGACTGTTACTAAGACTGGGCAACCAAGTGAATTGAAACTTAAACACCCTTCTTACACTGTTGTTATGAACTCGTCCTATGCAAAGCATTATTCGGTGAGCTTGCTCTTTTCCCAATAGCTCGTCCTATGCGTACCATGATATGTTACTAGAATCAGAACCGATCAACAGGAGCATTTTCAATACTCCCCTTTTCCCATAAATCTATGAAGTGACTATGTGATGCTTCTGAATGAATTTTTAAATGCGAGGCTTTTGGTTTTGGAAGTACCATGGTTTCTGTAGCTTTTGTCTAGCTTTAACTCAAGGTGAGAGTGTGATGTTAAAAGGCCAATATGAGTTCATCACCATAAATTAAGAAGAAGTCCATTAGCTATAAAGGTAAAATATCTTGTCATACGTTGATCCAAACACACTTCATACCCGGTTAACTGTCTCATTTTGGTGCACAATGTTTGTACTAAATAATGGTTAAGAATGCTACTTATAAGCATATGCTAAATGTAAGTGGGTAAAAGCCTCATGTGTTTTACAGACTAAAGATCTGTAGTTTTGTGTTGTATGAGGCCAGAGATGTTAGAATACTCAGCAGCTGCATGCATAAGAGGTTAACACTTAGAATTGTCACTACAACTCCTATATTGAAGTATTTAGGTATCATAACTAGGTTTCGTTATTCTCACATTTATTTCACCTCAAAACCAGCGAAGAGTGTTTTATCTTTTTATTTTATTTTTTTAGCACCAAGAGAATGGATCCTTATATTTCAAGGTAAAAGTCGTGTATAAATGGTTCATCCACTTGGCCTTAGTATTCTGAATTCACTTTTAGACGTGCTATTGTCTATCATCAAGATTGCATACTAACTTTTTTCTTTTGCAGCCATTGCCATTAAGCTTTGTCAAGAGATATATAAGAAATGGGTTGAGGAGTTTAACCCTTGAGGCTTCAAATGGGCGTAGATGGGTTGTCGGACTTCTTGTTTATAAGAATTATGCTCGTCTAAGTAAAGGTTGGCCATCATTTGCAACAGAAAACAATCTTGAAGAAGGGGATGCTTGTGAATTTGAAATGATCAAGGATGCTTTGCTGAAAGTTTACATTTTCCCCAACTCTAATGGCAAGTTGCCAACAACTCTAAACATGGAAGATGGACATCAATCACCAGATAAACAGGAAGACAGAGTTGCTTTGCCCATTTATGGACGACATTCTTATGTCAAGGCTTCTATGCCACCTCTAGGAAAAAGTAGAGCAACTGATGCGTCAATATCATTGAAGCTTAAATTTCCTTCCTTCAGAGTGGTTATGAGACCAGCTTATATCAACAGTGGCTATTCGGTGAGCATGCTCTTAGCCTCTTATTCAAAAGTATTATACTATGTTATGCTAACTAACTAGGATTTCTATTGTTTACTAGCTTATCACTTTTCTTCATGCGGTTTTAGGGTGAAAATGGTTCAAAGAAATATTTTTCGTAGAAATACTGAAGCTGGTATTCAAACAATACTCCACTGCACATTGTGATTTTTGTAAATTTTGATTCCTATAATTCCTTTGCGCTACTGAACCATATACAGAGTTCTCTAAGACAAATTAACCCCTCTAAAGTACCATCCAACGGCTCTGAGAACTTGATCTGATGTGGCTTTACCATCGGATTTTTTTAACTCACAGCTAAGCCTTAGACATAAACTGATGTAGTGATACTTATATTTTATTTTTATTTTTTTACTTTTGTGAAAGAAAGTGAACTAGTGACCATTTGTCTGGGTACTAATAATTCTATAATTATTCGGTAGGTGAGCAAGTTTAATAATGGAACTCGTGTCATAAGTTTGCTATAATTTTTTTCATTATCTAAGAAGAAAATCGCATTTGGTTTGCAGGTAATTCCATTGGCGTTTCTCAAGAAATATGTAAAATCTGGCTTGAGAAATTTAACACTTGAGGATTTAAATGGGCGTAGATGGGTTGTTGGATTTATTAAGTACGAGACTTCTGCTCGTCTAGGTAAAGGTTGGCGATTGTTTGTAAGAGAAAACAATCTTAAAGAAGGGGATTCTTGTGTATTTGAAATGGTTAAGTATGCTCTGCTGAAAGTTTATATTTTCCCCAATGCTAAAGGTAAGTCGCCAGAAATTATAATCATCGAAGATGGACATCAACTACCAGAGAAACAGGAAGACAGGGACATCAATCCCTTTGATGAACGACATTCTTGGGCCAAGGCTTCTACCCCACCCAAAGGAAAATGTAGTGCAATTGAAGCATCAAGGGCATTGAAGCTTAAATATCCATCCTTCAAAGTAGTTATGAGACCAGCCTATCTGAACAGTGGTTATATGGTGAGCTTGCTCTTATTCAAAGACATTATACTATGTTATGCTAACTAGGATTGCTATTGCTTTCTAGCTTATATCTTTTCTTCAAATGGTTTTAGGGTGAGAATGGTCCAAAGAAATATTTTTTGTAGAAGTACTAAAGCTGGTATTCAAACAATACAACACTGCACATTGTGATTTTTGTAAACTTTGATTCCTTTAATTCCTTTGCACTACTGAATCATATACAGAGTTCTCTAAGACAAATTAACCCCTCTAAAGTACCATCCAAGGGCAATGAGAACTTGTTCTGATGTAGCGTTACCATTCGATCTTGGTTCTTTTTTTTCTTTGTTTTTTCTGTTTTGTTTTCCTAATTTTAACTCACAGCTAAGCCTTAGACATAAAATTCTGTAGTGATACTTCTTTTTTTTTTACTTTTGTTTAAGAAAGTGAACTAGTTGACCATTTGTCTTGATACCAATAATTCTATAATTTTTCGGTAAGTGAGCAAGTTTAATAGTGTCATAAGTTTGCTCTAAAAATTTCATTATCTAAGAAGAAAATCGCATTTGGTTTGCAGGTAATTCCATCGGCATTTGTCAAGAAATATGTAAAATCTGGCTTGAGAAATCTAACACTTGAGGCTTTAAATGGGCGTAGATGGGTTGTTGGATTAATTGCCTACAAGACTGATGCTCGTCTAAGTAAAGGTTGGCCATCATTTGTAAGAGAAAACAATCTTAACGAAGGGGATGCTTGTGTATTTGAAATGGTTAAGGACGCTTCACTGAGAGTTTATATTTTCCCCAATGCTAAAGGTAAGTCGCCAGAAATTATAATCATCGAAGATGGACATCAACCACCAGAGAAACAGGGAGACAGGGACATCAATCCCTTTGATGAACGACATTCTTATGCCAAGGCTTCTGTGCCACCCGAAGGAAAATGTAGCGCAATTGAAGCATCAAGAGCATTGAAGCTTAAATATCCATCCTTCAAAGTAGTTATGAGACCAGCCTATCTGAACAGCGGTTATGCGGTGAGCTTGATCTTTTTCCAAAAACAATATAATACTAAATATGTTATACTCACAAAGATTAAGGGCCCATTTAATCCACGTCACCAAAGTATGTTGAAAACGTGTTAGGCTCATGTAATGCTGCAACTGAAGGGGCATGTCAAGATGTTAATCAGTATAGTCCAACGAGGAATGTTAAAAGTTTTGAGTTGGATGCTTCTAAAAGTTTAAGACCTTAAATGCAAACCTAACTGTATTGATACTTCTGTTATTTACTTTTGTTAAAGAAAGTGAACTAGTGACCATTTGGCTTACTAACATTGGCGTTCATAATATACATTTGCTCTTAAGCATTTCACTTATAAACAAGAAAATTGAATATGGGCTTCTGATGTTTGCAGGTATTTCCATCGCTGTTTGTCAAGAAATATCTGACAACAAAGTTGAGTCATATTACCCTTAAAGTTTCAGAAAGGTGTACGTGGTGCGTTGGCTGCCGCTTTGGCAGAAATTGGGGTCACTTGGGCAAAGGTTGGTATTCATTCACAAGAGAGAATAATGTTAAAGAAGGGGATGTTTGTGTGTTTGAGATGATTAAGAAGAAAGATGTTATGTTCAAAGTTCACATTTTCAGGAATAGTTTTCAGGAACCATGAAGGATCTTTCGTTGGAGGCATTGCAAGGTTTATCGGCTCCGCTGATAATGAGTTAACTGAAGTCTGGGCAATTAGGGATGCACTTGTTGAAGCTTTTGATAGAGGCTTTCAAATTGAAAAGTTATTATCGAGTCCGACTCATCTTTGCTATAGGCCTTCTTAAGGGTGCATTTCGATCTCCTTGGAAACTTGTTAATTTGGTTTTGGACTGTAATTCCTACATCTCTATGTTTGATGAATGTATGTATTTTGGTTCATAGGTTTGGGGAAGCCAATATGGCTGCAGACTACTTAGCTAAGAAAACTCTTACAGGGTGATTACATTGATACTGTAGCCTGTTTCTTCACACTATATGAGATGAGTTTGTTACCATAAGATGCAGTAAACACTAGTACATTGCCTGTTTGATGAATTCCCTGCCGAATCAGCATCTGTGAATCCATTTAGAAGAGACTCGCCTAGTCGCCTTTTGTAAGGTGAACTCCACGATTCATAGAACTCTTAAGAAATCCTTTTACTGCTTGCAGATGAGGCATCTCTGGATCATGTATACATTGACAGAACTTATTGACTGATTATGCTATGTCAGGTACAGTGCATGTGAATACTGTAGCCTGTAGGGCTCCAAAATCGATCTATATTCTGTTGTCTTTATTTGAATCACCAGAGGAATCAAGTTCTGTTCCAACTGAGGCACTGAGGCTGATTAGAGCAGGGCTTTGCTCCTATTTTAGCTTTCCTAAGTAAATTTTGAAATATATTTAGTCTTTGAAAAGAAGAGACCCTGTGAGCTTCTTTGAACTACTAGTAGAAATAGTGAAAATATCCTAAGTGGGTGTTTGGTTCTCAATTTTTCAAAAAATCATTTTTTCTTAAAAAACATTTTTATGAAAAAGTATTTATTCTAAAACCAGTTTTTCAATAAACATGTTTGGTTGTGTTTTTTTTTAAAAGTTATTTTATCAAATCAGATTTTGCACTATGTTTCTCGATATATTTTGGCATATCGTGGCATAAATCAATAAAGTCTAAAACATCCGGAGGAGTTTATTTGACTTCACCAAAGTGTTTCCTTTAAAGAAAAATAGTTTTTAACTTGAAAAACAAGTTTTTGGGACCAAAAAGTGTTTTTTGGATGAAAAACTATTTTTTTTTTTAATTAGAAACCAAACACATTTATTTTTTAAAAAAATATATTTTCACTAATAAACACTTTTTGGCAATAAATAAATATGATCCAAATACTCCCTAAATCTTTTATTGTATTTTTTTTTTTTTTTTTCCGCTAACAACATTTCATATATTAAAACATTAACGAAACCATACTACATTCTAACAAGAGTTTTGGCATCAGGTGAACATTCTGACCCTGGATTGTCCATTTTGCCAACTCATGGGCATCCCTATTTACTTCCCTACCAATCCAATGGAACTTACAAAACCCAAAAGACCTACATATCTCATCTACCATAAGTTTTATAGGTACAAGTTTCCAATTACACAGATTTGATTCCATAGAGTTTACAACATTTTGTATTGCTAGCTTGTTATCCCCCTCGAACAAAAAAGAGTTAGCTCCTATGCTCCTAGCCAGCTTTACTGCAACCTCTATGGCCACCATTTCTGCTTCCTCTGCATCCCTTGCTTTAAACCTTTTTGTCGCTACTCCTAGTAGACCCCCTTTATTATCCCATGCCATAGCTCCAGCAGCTGCATCTCCAGTCTCCCTGAAGAAAGCAGCATCAAATCTTATTAATACTGTGTCAATTTCAATTACAGAAAATAGATTTTCACTAAGACACTTATTAGACTTTATAGAAACTCTATTCTGGGACTGTTGAGTCCCAACTCCCTGATTATCATCAAAAGCCCTGAGGACTCTGGTCCATGTTGCAAAGGTCCTTCTTATTAGACTCTCTCTGTTCTTTCTTCTGCCTTCAAACTTCACTTTGTTTCTAGCCTCCCAAAGCTCATGCATGATTACCATAGCTAAAATTCCTTTTTCAGGTACTCCATCATCATGGTCCTTGGTCCATTCAACAAACATATCCAGCCATTCCTTTACAGTGTTTCCTGCTGCTTCTTCCATTCTGCCCCCTATGTTAGATCCAAACCAGATGGATTTAACCCATTCACATTGGAAGAAAAGATGCTCTAGATCTTCTTAGACCTCCCCCATAGAAGGGGCATAGGAAATCACCCTTCAAACCTCTTCTGCTAAGCAAATCCCCAGTGGGGAGGCTACCCATATACAACTTCCACAAAAAAATCTGAATGTTGGCATTGATAGGTGTTTTCCAGATAGCTTTTACAGTCCTCATATTACAAGAGGATGACTGTGCTATCTCTTGATTTCCCATCAGTTTTCGATAAGCTAATTTAACAGTAAGGGTACCATTTCTAGTACTCAACCATCTTATCTTATCTTGATCATCATAATTTGATCTGATGATCACTTGCTTGATGAGATTTGTAACAACTGGGGGAAATAGGTGCTCAATCCTATTTTCATCCCAGCCAGTTCCATCTTCCATCATAACATCCTTCACTTTGAGAGCCAGAGGCTCTTGCCTCATAGGCATTAGCTTACTAATGCTAATATGCTTATTGTTGATACTCAACCAAGGCTGGTTCATCAAGGAAACCTCATTCCCTTTACCTATACTCCACACCCACCCATCAGTGAGTGTTCTAGCCACCCTATGTATCCCTTTCCAGAACCAGGATGCATGAGGGGGTGGGTTTTCTTTGACATCAAACTGTTGGAGTTATCCCTCACATGAGGAGAGAAACTGGAGCTGGAGAGAAACAAGCGAATTCGGCATCGCACAAGTCGAAAGCTTTCCAGATGAAGCGCCAGCGCCGAGTTCGAAGAATATAGGGCGACCAGCGCTCAAAGTGGCCTTCAGTTTGGCCGACCTGAGCGCCAGCGGCCAGCATAATTTTTGGGGGCCTTTTCAAGATCTACCCGAAATTTGGTTTTGGAGATAAAACCAAAAATCAAGGTTTTGGAAAACCAACTGCAGAACCAAACAAGTCGGGAAGATTGGAATCCGGACTAAAACAAAAGAGATAACCTTTACGAGAGATACAACCCCGTAAAAAGAGATAAAGAGTGATCTAGTAAGGTGAGAGAGACCGAAAAGGAGAGATTGTAATCTTCCTTCCCACGCTATTAAGAACTCTCTTGTGGAAGTAGGCATCATTGGCGAACCACGGTAAATCTTTGTGTTGTGGTTTTGCCTTTTACACATTATTATTTGTTGTTGATAGTTGTTTAGCGAGTTGGGCATGTTAGTATAGGTTGTAGTTGATATTTAGATTTTGTCCTGAGTTGAATTGAGTTCACATACAAGTTATCCGTGGTAGTGGGGAACCGATTGGTATTGGTATAATCCCCAACAAGTGGTATCGAGCCTTGGTTAGAATAGCCTTAGGGTGTTATCCTAATCTTGGTCGGGAAGGTGTTTGACGAAATTCCCGAGAGAAGATTTGAGGTTAAATAACTTGTAGAGATGGACCATTCCGTGAACACTTTATTTATGAGTCCGAATAGGAAGAACTACACCATCCGGAAAGCCAAGATGGAAGACTTGCTATACCGCAAGGACTTGGCACTTCCCATGAGAATGAGGGAGTAAAACCGTAAAAGACCGATGAGGTCAATGGAAAAAGCTTGACGTAAAAGCTATTGGGTACATTCGACAATGGATAGACGCAGCGATTGTCTTTCACCATGTGGCCCAAGAGACTACTGACCCTGATCATGGAAGAAACTTCGAAGACCTTTATGAGAGGAAGTCCGGTGGAAACAAAGTGCTAGTCGTTAAGAAGTTTGCGGAACCGCGAAGTACCAAGAAGGTTCTTCAATGTCCGAGCATCTTAATGAAGTACGTAATATCATCAATCGATGCATTTGATGAAGATCAATTTGGGAGACGGTTGAGGCTTTGTTTCTATTAGGCTCTCTACCCGAAAGTTGGGAGACATTAGCGGTTCTCTACATGGAGCGACCAAGGATGGAATTGTTACCATGGAGATGGCTACCACGCCTTTGTTGAATGAGGGAGACTAGAAGGAGTGCAAGAAGCTTTTCTAACCTCGCAGGTCCTTTTCACGAGAAACGGGGAGAGGTCTCTCGCTTCTAGAGGTGATGACGTATAAATCTAGGGGTGAAGCTAGAACTCCTAAGGCGTAGAGGCAATGTTACTATTGTGCCACCAAAGGCCACTTCGGATATGAGTCGCAATTGAGAAGAATAACCGTACATGAAGACATGGTGCGAGGAACGAAACACAAAGATACTACCGCAAGTCGGCGACCTAGTGGAATTGTGTCGGTTGTGGTGTGTCCGTCTTAGTACCTCATGTCGATATCTGAGTGGGTGATAGATTTCACGTCCACACCGCATCGGGGATTCTTCACTACCTACCTACCGTGGTGAATATGGTGAAGTAAGGATGGGTAATGGAGTCTCAAGATTATAGGCATTGGAGATGTTCATGTAGAAACCAATGTCGGCTACACCTTGACACTCAAGGATGTAAGACATGTCCCCGACATACGGCTAAGCCTAATTTCGGCCGGGAAATTAGATGATGATGGCTTTGTAAACTCGTTTGGTAACGGGGTATGGAAACCCGACCGTGAGGTTCCATTGAAGCAGCCGTCTTTTGCTCTCTTTACAAAACACAGGCTAGTTTGTGTAAAGCGAAAGCGAATTTAATGCGCGAAGAAGAAGCTTCATCCAAGAAATGTGGCACAAGAGACGTGGTCACACATAAACATAAAAGGGATGGAAGTTCTTACTAAGCAAAAGGCCATGCCGCACATTAAAGGTACACATTTAAATACATGTACTCATTGTTTGGTAGGAAAGCAACACAGGGTGTCTTTCCAAAGATTCTCGTCTCACGAAAGGACAACGTCCTTGAACTAGTGCCGCTTATGTGGTCCTATGAGAGTGAAGTCCCACCGGGGAGTTTC
This sequence comes from Coptis chinensis, assembly GCF_015680905.1. NCBI lineage: Eukaryota > Viridiplantae > Streptophyta > Magnoliopsida > Ranunculales > Ranunculaceae > Coptis > Coptis chinensis. Next base: position 70,029,639 of record NC_141461.1, read on the forward strand.
TCTTTTGACATTCATTGATGATCGTCAAGAAAGATATGGCCTATACTCATAAGACCAAGGATGAAGTACTTGGCGTGTTTGAGAAATTCCACAAAGATGGTGGAAAGAGAGACCAAGTTGTTGAAGTGTATTCGCCGGATAATGGGGGTGAAAGTACATTGGGCCATTTGAAGAGTATTGCCGAGTCATGGGATTCGGCTATGAGCGGACCGCTCCCAAGACACCGCGAACAGAATGGAATAGCGAGAGAGAATGAACCGCACCATTGTAGAGGATAAGATGCATGCTATCTCCCTCTAAGCTAGCTACCTAGAAGCTCTTGGGTAGAAGCAATGCGTCTGGTAGTGCATGTGATCAACTTTGTCACCGAAAAAGCCTCCGAATAGTGATTATCCGGAGAGAGTATGGTCGGCGTAGATGTTGATTATGGATACTTGAGGGTATTTGGGTGCGGGCATTTGTGCATATTCCGAAGGATGAGAGATCCAAGCTTGATGACAAAGCCAAGCGGTGCATTTTTCCGGGTTATGGAGATGAAAAGTTTGGTTACAAACTCTATGATCCGTCAACAAGAAGGTAATCCAAGTCGAGATGTTGTGTTCTTAAAGACCAAACCATAGCAGACTTTGAGGAGGGTGAAAGCTACGATCTTTCACCAATGATCTTGTTGATTGAAAGTTCCCTCGTGGAACGTTTTGAGAATCACATTCATGATGAGAATCCTATTGCTCATGATGGGATAGAACCTATTGGTATAGAAGATGCGAGATGAGATGCATGAACCACCACCGAGCAAAGCGGTGTATCCTCCCCGAGGCACCGCCAGATGGGGCAAGAGAGGTCCGACAGAGGGAGAATAGCTTCAACCAGTATCCACCACATAATGCGTGCTACTATCGGATGGTGGAGAACCTATGTACTATCAAGAGGCACTTGAAGGTACGCATAAAGAAAAATGGTTGAAGGCCATGCATGGAGATGGATTCTTTGCATAAGAATCACACTTATGAAGTTAGTTTGAGAAACCCACAGGAGAAAAGTTCTCAAGAATAAGTGGATATACAAAGTCAAGCATGAGGAGAACAATCTCACCCAAGGCACAAAGCTTCGCCTTGTTGTGAAGGATTCGGTCAAAGGAAAGGGATTGACTTTGATGAGATTTTCTCTCTGTAGTGAAGATGACTTCTATCCGGGTGGTATTGGGTATGACCGCAAGTATGAACCTAGAGGTTGAAAGCGGCTAGATGTCAAGACAGCTTTTCTTCATGGAGACCTTGAAGAAGATGTCTACATGGACCAACCGAGGGGTTTGAGGTCAAAGGCAAGGAGCACCTAGTATGCAAGCCGATAAAGAGCTTGTACGGATTGAAGCAAGCACCGAGACGGTGGTACATAAAGTTTGATTCCTTTATGGCGAAGCAAGGATACAAGAAGTCCGCTTCATTGTGTGTTTGTTCGAGATTTCCGATGGGGATTTCATAGTGCTATTAAAATGTGGATGATATGTTGATAGTTGGCCCAAACATCAACAAGATATCCAAGCCGAAAGACTTGAGTAAGTCCTTTGAGATGAAGGATTTGGGTCAAGCAAAGCAGATACTTGGGATCGGGATCACTTTCACCGTGACTGGAAAGTTGTGGCTTTCTCAAGAAAGCTACATTGGTAAGGTGTTGAAGAGATTCAACATGGATCAAAGCGAACTTTTGTCCGCTTGGTGGCCAGTTCGCATGACCAAAGAGATGTGTCCTAAGGGTGAGCATGAGCAGAGTCTTATGCATCCATGATGGGCGGTTGATGTATGCCATGGTGTGTACTAGACCCGATATTGCTTTTCGCCAAATAAAAGCGATTTCACAAATCCGGGTAAAGAGAATTTGTTAAGTGGATATTGAGATATCTCAAAGGCACTTCCAAATCATGTTTGTGCTTTGGTGGAAGTAAGCCCCTTGAAAGGCTAGCTTTTCACATGAAGTCCACCTTTATCCGGTTAAAGCGGTTTCTTGGCAATCTAAGTTGCAAAGTGTGTTGCCCTCTCCACTCATATTGCAGCCAGCGAGTGTTGCAAAGAGTTGCTATGGATGAAGAGGTTCTTCCCATAAAGCGCAAAAACAGTTTGTAGTTCTATGTGACGGTCCCGCCATCCACTTGAGCAAGAATCCGAAGTTTTCATTCTAGATCCAAGCACATACACGCGTCGTTATCATTGGATTAGAGAAGTACTTTCGAAGACAAGCATTTTGTATCGAAAGATCCATACCGACAAGAACGGGTTCGGATATGATGACCAAAGTCTTACCGAAAGGTAAGTTTGATGTTTGTTGTGCTATTGCCGAATGGCGAAATTGATTTGGCAATTGATGGAGGTATCCCCCTCACCGTTCGGGAGGGGAGATTGTTGAGTTATCCCTCACATGAGGAGAGAAACCGGAGCCGGAGAGAAACAAGCCGAATTCGCATCGCATGATGGCCACCGCTGAGATGAAGCCCTTTCCAAAACCAGCCAAAGTGGCTGCGCCAGCTCGGCTTCAATCCCAGAGTGTTTATAATTTTTGTGGGCCTTTGCTACCCCACGAAATTTGGTTTTGGAGATAAAACCAAAAATCAAGGTTTTGGAAAACCAACCTGACAGAACCAAACAAAGTCAGAAGGATTGGAATCCAGACTAAAACAAAAGAGAGATAACCTTTACAGAGATACAACCCTGTAAAGAGATAAGAGTGATCTAGTAAGGTGAGAGACTGAAAAGGAGAGATTGTAATCTTCCTTCCCACGCGTTAAGAACTCCCTCTTGTGGAAGTAGGCATCATTGGCGAACCACGGTAAATCTTTGTGTTGTGGTTTGCCTTTTAACTTTACATTATTATTTGTTGTTGATAGTTGTTTTAGCGAGGACCATGTTAGTATAGGTTGTAGTTGATATTTAGATTTTGTCCGGAGTTGAATTGAGTTCACATACAAGTTATCTGTGTAGTGGGGGAACCGATTGGTATTGGTATAATCCCCAACACAAACCAATGTCTACCATAAACAGCTAAAAAAGTTTTTGCCCACAAGGAGGTTTATTTGTGAGAGTTTTCCATGCCAGCTTGGCAAGCATAGCTTTATTCATCTCTAGGGTTTTCCTTAACCCTAAGCCACCTTGGGCCTTAAGTTTACAAATGCTATCCCACCCCTTGGTGTGGATGCTTTTACTTTCCTCTGTGCCATGCCACCAAAAATTCTTGCAGGCCTTGTCTATCTTATCACAAGTGGACACTGGGAGGAGATAGGTTGCCATTACAAAAATAGGAGTGGCCTAAACAACAGCCTGGATTAGGGTAGTTCTTCCAGCCAAGGAAATAACTTTAGCCCTCCATCCCTTGGTCTTCCCATGAACTTTATCAACCAAGTAATCAAAGTCCTCTCTCCTCTTTCTTGAAAGGACTATAGGAACCCCCAAATACTTATCCTTTTTTCCAAAAAATCTCATTTTCCAAAATCTTTTCAAAATCTTTTTATGTTTATTATTCATATTCCTACTACTATAGAAACTAGACTTCTCATAATTAATCTTTTGTCCAGACACCTCACAATAATCTTCTAAAATCTTTTTCAAATTCCCATTCTCAGTAAGATTTGCTTTTGTAAACAAAATAAGATCATCTGCATACAACAGGTGTGTGATAGGAGGAGCACCTTTCTTAATCTTAATCCCATGTATCTCCCCTTTGTGCTCAGCAGCACCTATCATCCTAGATAAAACTTCTGAGACCAAGATAAACAAGTAAGGGGAGAGAGGATCTCCCTGTCTCAGCCCTCTGCCTGGGATAACAGTATCCAGAGGAGCCCCATTCAACAACACTTTAAAAAAGACCGTAGTAAGACATTGGGAGATGAGGAGTCTCCACTTTTCATTAAAACCCAAATTTTGAAAAATCTTATCTATAAAGGACCACTCTACTCTATCATAAGCTTTAGACATATCCATTTTTATAGCAACAAACCCTTTTTTAGCTTTCATATGTTTCATATTATGAAAGATCTCACTAGCTAAACCTATGTTATCACCTATATTTCTACCTTTTATGAAGGCTCCTTGAAAAGGAGAAACAATCTTATTTATATGAGCCTTTAATCTGTTAGCCAACAGTTTGGATATGATTTTATAACAAAAATTGCAGAGACTAATAGGTCTAAACTTAGAAGCATGATCAGGATTAGAGATTTTTGGAATCAGAGCAATAAAAGTTTCATTAAAACTAGCATTCATCTTACCATGTATAAAAAAATCTTGAACACAATTTATAATACTATCTCCAACCACATCCCAGCATTGTTGATAAAAAATACCTTGAAACCCATCTGGTTAAGGGGCTTTGAGTGCCCCCAACTTCTTAACCACATGCCAAATATCCTCTCTAGAAGGGCAAACACTGAGAATCTGGTTTTCCCTTTCAGTGATACAGGGAGTAAACAGATTACTAATCTCCTCATTCTCCGGATGATTACTTGATTCAAACACATTCTCAAAATACTCATTGATGGTATTACCCACCCCTTTTCTGCCTTCTTTCCAAACCCCCTCATCATCTTTAACTTTATCTATGTTATTTTTCCTACGCCTATAAATAGTAAATAAATGAAAAAAAAACTTAGTGTTCCTTCCTCCCTCTTTAATCCAGTGTTGGCTAGACTTTTGTTTCCAGAACTCTTCCTCTTTTTCATACCAATCAAACAACTTATTTTTTAACTTTTTGCTTTTTCCAGGTTTAAAGGGTTAAGAGGCCTTTGTAACACTCTATCCAAATCTTTCTGGGTCTTTTTTATATTATAAAAAATATTTCCAAAAACCTTTTTATTCCAACTTTTAAGACTCTCAGCAGTACTTTTTAGCTTATTTATAACATTTCAGTCAGGAAGATCATGAACAACTGAGTTCCAAGCTTTGTCTATAGTAGGTCTGCAAGTCTCATCTTGCAGCCACATACTATAGAACCTAAAAGGTCTCTCAGCTTGTTCCTCCTCAGCCTTCAGACAGATCTTCAGAGAGAGATGATCAGACATAGCATTAACCACATTAGTAACCAACATATGGGAGAACTTAGCAAGCCAGTCAGAAGAAGCAAGAGCTCTATCTAACCGTTCTATAATATTATCAGCAAACCTTCTATTATTATTCCAAGTAAACTTAGGACCTCTATATCCCAAGTCCATCAAGCCCAGATCAATCAAAACAGAATTAAACTCTTGCATGTTTTTTGTGAAAATAGATCTACCTCCTACCTTTTCATCAATAGATAAAATAGAATTGAAATCTCCAAACACCAGCCATGGACCAGGAATGTAGGGAGCCACTTCCCTTAATTCTGTCCAGAACCGGTGTCTCAGATTTGCATTGGGTTCCCCATACACAAAAGTGAAAAACTAAGGTTCATTACTTTGATAATTATTTAATTTACTTGAGATTTGGTTGGTAGTTGCTCCCATCACCTCCAAGTCCACTCCCTCCTTCCACAAAAGAGCCAGACCACCTCTAGAACCAGCAGCCGGTACACAAAAGACATGATCATACTTGATAACTTTTCCTAACATACTAACCCTACTAGAACTGTTTGGGGACAGCCACCGCGAACCCTGGAGGAGGACCACACAGACCTCCATTGCTGTTAGACTCACCACTAAAACCATCAGACCTATACTTTCCACCATAGCCACTAAAGTCTCCTTTTTTTTCCAAACCTCATTATTCCTTTTTTCTGTTTACCAAGCTTGAAGTTTTGATGTCTTACCACTGTTGAATCATCAATTGCCAGAGGTTGGGGTTGAGTAATGCTTTCTTCAGACTCATACCCCGCCCCCTCTTGGCTTCCTTGAACCAATTCCTTTGGTGCATTTCCCAAAGAGACTTCATCATAGTAATCTTCATTGAACACCACCATATCTTGACCCCCTCCCACTGAAATATCCTCCTCTGATGTATCATCTTCTTCCTCTTCTGAAGGATCCTCTTCATCCTCATAAATGAACGCATCTGAGGGGATCTCATCTTCTGGAAAGCTTGCTCCAGAAAAGTGGGATGGGACACTAGAAGCCTTAGAGTGCTCAGAGAGGGTTGGTTCATTTTGTTCCGTCGTATCACTAGAGATAGTGATTGTGGGAGCATTCTCAGGTATCAGAAGATTCTCCATCCCTTTTGCCCTCAAATCATTAGCTTCCAGCTTTGCCCGTTTTGATCTCTGCACAGCCAGCCTTAAACTAATCCATCCCCACCCATGATCTCCCATAGTAACTGTTTCCTTTTCTTTACCAAAGAGACTAACCAATTTCCTTTTTTTTCCCACACTAACCTCTTCAGAAAACTTCCTAACACAGCCAGATAAACCCCTCCTTTTTCCTCCTCGATAAGCCAAAGATTTGTAACCCCTTCCATGTGTAGGTAGCTCAATAAATCGAAAGCTAGGTATCTCTGCCCTAGGCTTGAGTGAAGCACGCTTAGTCCCATCCAACTCTCTCTGTTCCAGGAGAGGAATAATTGCCTCGGAAAACTGAGTACAACTGTTAAGCGGCGAGGCATCATTATTCCTTACATCTTTTCCTGTTCCCAATCTATCAATCGCCAATTATAGGTCTCCTCCTTCTACAGTATCGCGACCTATCTCTTTCTCTATAGCAGGACTTCCCACACCAGTGGGCCTCTCTTGGGCCAGGCCCGTTTCTCTCATACCGCTTTCCTTACCCTTATCCATGTCCACTTCCATACCCACTCAATTTTCAATCGGGTTCCAAACCACCAAGGCCCCATGAGTTGGGCCTTTATTATTCAGCCCATCTGCTCGTATTCTTTGAGTTCCATGGGCTTGGATATTCCTCTCTGGCCCCTTATCTTTTTCTGACTCATTTGGGCCTCCCAGTCCATCTACAGTAACGGTCACTGATTCTGACACTATCCTTGCAGAATTAGCCGTTCTATCCTTCGTCCTACCTGATTCTCTTTCCTCAGAAGACATCGCCCTGTTCCCATGGCTAGTTGCCACGTGTAGTGTTCTTGGTGGTGTTGCCAAAAGCCCATCCCCATTCCAGCTCCTCTTCACCGGAGAGCCTCTGTTTCTCGCTGGAATCTAGTCATATCTCGATTTTTGTGGTGTACCAAAGAACGTCACTGCCACTGGACAAGAGTTGGCCACCCCACTGTAGAACACATTTGCTCTCAGTATGAAAGAGAAATTGTTCTTGACATCTCTTGGGGATCCACCAAATTTCTCATATCCATACTATATTTTTCGCGTTGGTTACAGAAATGGATATCATGTCCAATGCACCCACAAAAATAATAGAATATATCCAGCTTCTCATACTTAAAAGTTACTGGGAAAATTTCACCCAATTCCGTTCTGAGGTCTAATCCTTTCAGGAGCCTTTCCTTGATATCCATCTTCACTCTGACCTTTGCCACCAGATTTTTGAACTCCGACGAGCATAATAGGTCTACATTCTTGACTTTGCCCAGATTGAGTCCCACCTTTTTAACATTCTCTTCATTTATCCGGTTACTAGGGAGTCCATAGATCTGGACCCAAAAATCTACCATATCAAATTTCCATTCTTCACACACTAGTTCAGAGAATTTCCATTTTTTAACAGAGATTATAAACCCCTGTACCATCCAAGGACCGTTTTTTCTGACATAATCATATTCCTCCAAGTTCTCAAAACTTAGTTTATATAACCCTTTTGATATAGTTTCTACCTTTGTGTTACCTCGTGTTTGCCAGCATCGATGCAGCTCCTCTGCCAAAGTTTGTATGGGTATCACTTTTCCCCCAAACAACTTACCCATCAAGGATGATTGCCCCTCAGAACTTGATTCTTCATTTTTGCAGCCAATATCTACCACTCTCTTTTCCTTAGAGCAGAATAGGTTCTGCATTTCCTCTTGCAGTTTTTCAATTTTGGACTTTGATGTTTCTCTTGGCTCCAACCCACCAGTTGAAACTCCTGCCCTGAGTTCCATGTAACCACCTGCTAGAAAGAAACCACTTAACTACCAGGTAACTCTCCACCACAAGGAGACCGAGAAGAGAGCACCTCAGAAAGGAGAGGGGGGCGGCAGAAGAACCCACTAACATTACCAGGAAACTAACAAACTCAACACACCAGATAAGTGAGAAACACAGAAGGGGAGAGGCGAGTTCAAAGATACAAGATAGAGGCAGCAAAATAACTCAAGAAGAATAATAAAGAAGAGATTTAAATTTGAAAGTTGTAGAGAAAGAAGGGGAAAACTGCTTTCAGCCGCAGCAGAGCGAGAGACTTTTATTGCAAACTTAGTGTTGAGCTATTGTATAAGTGAATTGCGTTAGATAGAATAGTGGCTTTCTGCAACAAGAACATAGTGTGTGATCTCTTCTTATGAAATAGGAAATATCTGCTTCTAAGATAATTTCCAGCTTCAATAGGACCTGACCAAGCTCGCCATGCATACCAAGCTCTTTGGAGCTTGCTTGAGTCCATAAAAGACTTATGCAACTTACAGACATTTTTTAGGCCTAGTCGAGTCTCCAAATGGGAACTTCGATCATAAAATCTTCGTTCTTCAGAGGACCATGTAACTGCTTGCGTACATTGTACTGCTATTGAAAGACTTAAAGCAATCCGAGTTATTATTGTTGTCTCATACCATGTTGACATTGTAGTCTCATACAGTCATACCATACCACGTTGTCGAAACACCTTCGCTACCAGCCAGATTTATACCTTTCATGGAGGCCTTTGACCATACTACCATGATATATATTTAGGATTGAGGATTCCAGTTAAGTCAAAATTAGATCATAAACGTGATATGGATTTCGGTTGGGACCACTGGACCAGCACATGACAACATAAAGTCAAAATTAGCTCAGAAAGGTGATATGGAGTCCATCATCTGGCTCTCCGAATCCAGTTCACAGATGTCGGTATAAATCCTAGATTCCTAGCTGATATGTGGATCACGTGGTGATATGCAAAGTATTTATAGTTTTCTTGCTCAATAAAATAGCAAAGATTCTTCGAGAGTAAAGGGCATTGCTTTCAACATGAAGTCACAACACCCTCCTCGTTCAGAATGATCTTGAAGGCTCGAATGATGGTTGTTGAGCAACTACATATGGACATTAATGATTCATTACTGGACTAGTGGTTACCTTAAATTAATCTTCTAACACATTGTATCAGTGTGAACTGTGAAGAGATCTTTACAGTTTGCACAACATAGTTGATATATTTTGGAATAGGAGAGTGTAGGAAGGAGCAAGTTTAGACAGCATTGTTCCTACGATAATGTATCTCCATTTCCGACAGGGACGCGTCGGTACAGATGTTGCACGCCGCTTGAATCCGCGGTTGCAAGCGAAAAAGGAGGAGGAGGGATTTGAGTTCTACAAGATCATTCACCAGCCCTCCAACACTCCACAGCAATGCCTTGTAAGATTATCATCCTCCGCTAGAACATCTTTATGTGGACTGTAAGTTCATTGCTAAAATTATCTCCATAAATATCAATTCTTAATTTTCAGTTTGGTTAAAAAAGAAAGTTGCCTATGTGTTTCCAAGCTTTATTCACTCTGCTTACAGTAGAATATATCCAAAAAAATTATAAAATTGAAACAGCATTTTCAAAATAAACAGTTAACTAGCCTACTAATGAACTTTTATTTGGTATGAAACAGTATAATGAATACTAGTTTCACTTAGAAACTACCCCAAGTTGAATCCCTTTTCCCAGACAAAACCTTAAAACGCATGGGGTTCATTCTGTCAAGTTTACGCAAGCATAGTTGTGCGTTATGATTATTTACAAGAGAAACATGACTTGAATGAAACTCTTATTCTGTAATCTGTACTAACCATTATGAAGATCACAGTTCTATTGTCCACACTGCCACACTGGTCTTCTACTTATTCATTTACATTGGTAACTTAATTTGCAGAGGCTCCCACCGAAGTTCGTGCAGAAGTTTAGTAAGGATTTGTCTGATTTCGCACTCCTAAGTGTTCCTGATGGAAAAAGGTGGCAACTAAAGTTGTGGATAACTGGTGGCGAGATTTTTCTTCGTAATGGTTGGCAGGAATTCCTAGAGTATTACTCTATATCCGCTGGTCATTTTTTACTTTTTCGATACAGTGGAAAATCTAATTTTCGTGTCATTATATTTGGTATGAATTGTTCTGAGATGCACTATCCACCCAACATTGATGATCTTGAAGAAGCCAATTCTTGTGAAGAATCTGAAGAGGAAGGACTTATTATATCAGGTATTTCTACTGTTCAGTTTTTTTTTCGGTGTGGTTAATTTCAGTTTTATATGCTTGTGGTTTTTACTTATCGTCAGTCATTGTGTAGATACAGATGTACATAATTCATCGAAAAAACAAGAAAAGGTGCTTAACATTCCATTTGCAAAAGGACCTTCGTTTACTAGAACTTCTGCGGCAAAGAGGTCGTCCTTTAAGGAGCACAAAGACAATGGAGCAATTGGACTACCAGGGGGATTGAAGCTTAAACACCCTTATTTCAAAGTTCTTATGCAACCCTCCTATGTGACTAATTACACGGTGAGCTTGCTCTTTTCCAAATAGCTCTTTGTATGTATGCACTAGGTCGGTATGGTTCTAAAGTTTGCGGTTATCAAAGTTAATGTTAGACAAGCTATCATCTAATAATGAGAATTGCGAGCATGCTAACGCTTTTCTTTTGTAGCCAATACCACCCAGCTTTGTCAAGAGATATTTAAAAGACAACTCGAGGAATTTAACACTTGAGGCTTCAAATGGGCGTACATGGGTTGTTCAATTCATTGTTTATAATAACCATCGTGCTCATCTAAGTAAAGGTTGGCCAAAGTTTGCAAAGCAAAATAAGATTAAGGAAGGGGATGTTTGTGTATTTGAAATGATTAAGGATGCTTTCTTGAAAGTTCACATTTTCCCCAAGGCTAAAGATAAGTTGCCAACAATTCTGAACATGAAGGATGGGCATCAATCTCCGGAGAAACAAGAAGACAGAGTTGATGAAAGTAGAGCACTTAAAGCAGCCAGAGCATTGAAGCTTAAATATCCTTCCTTCACAGTACGTATGAGAAAAGCCTACGTGAACAATAATTATACGGTCAGCTTTTTCTTACTCTTTTCCGAATCAAAATACTCTGTTATGTATACTATCTAGAATTGCTAAATGTTTTCTAGCTAATTATGTTTCTTCGTACGACTTTTAGTGGAAAATGGTCCAGGAAACAATATATTTGTAGAAACACTAAAACTAGTATTCAGGCAATACTACCACTGCCATGCATTGTGATTCTTATATAGACTTTGACAAGGCCTGCATTCCCTTTAATTAATCCTTTGAGAACAACATCTCAAATGACCCCTACTGAACTTTCTAAGAAAGAATCACCCTAAAATACCCCTACTTAACTAAACAACAAGCTCTCTGAGATGGTAAAATCACCCTAAAACACCAAAATAGGGCTCTTTGCCAATCAATTTCTTTTCAGCTCGCAGTTAAGCTTTAAACATAAATGTACTGTATGTTGGGGAATAACTATACTAATCGATCCCCACTACTAAAATAACTTGCAATTGAACCAACAACAATCTCCAGACAAAGATCTAAACTTTCACTACGACTAAAACTAGTATGCCCAACTCTCTAAACAACTATCAACAATAAATAATAATGCAGAGAAAATTAAAACATACCACAATACAAGATGTAACTTGGTTCGGCCAATGGTGCCTACTTCCACAAGAGCTAATCCTTTTATAACGTGGGAAGAAAGATTGCAATCACTCCTCTCAAGTCTCTCCACCTTACTAGATCACTCTCTCTCTTTACAGGCTTTTTCTCTCTGCAAAGGTTCTCTCTCAATTTTGATAGCTTTCAAAATTGGGTTTATCTGTAAGACTTATGTGTTGTCTCGTGGTTTTCCAAAACCTTAATTCTGTTTATATAGTAACCCACAATCTCGTGGTTACTGTAGCAAAATAGAAACTACAAATTTAGACATGAGCGCGGGCGCGCCCTCGTCAAGGCAAAATCAAGTGCGCGCACCCTCTGATTTTTCCTCAAACAAAAGTCCAAGAATACATGGCTGGCGTGCTTTTTATGCCAACTGAAATGCGTGTGGGCCGGACCTCTTCGACGAAAGTATTACTGATTTCTCTCTCTTCCTCATGTGAGGGATAACTCCAACAATCTCCCCCTCCCGAACAGTGAGGGTGGATACCTCCATGCAATTTCCAAATCAACAGGAGGAGTGTGCTACTATTCCGGCGGTAGCACAACAAATATCAAACTTACCTTTCGGTAAGACTTTGGTTATCATATCGGACCTATTTTTGTCGATATGGATCTTCTCGATACACAAATGCTTGTCTTCGAGAACTTCTCTAATCCAATGATAACGGCACATGTATGTGCTTGGATCTAGAATGAAAACTCGGATTCTTGCTCAAATGGATGGCGCTCTGACTGTCACATAGAACTACAAATTGTTTTTGTTTTAGCCCTAGTTCCTCGAAGAACCTCTTCATCCATAGCATCTTTTTGCAACACTCAGTGGCTGCAATATACTCGACTTTTGTAGTGGAGAGGGCAACACACTTTTGCAACTTAGATTGCCAAGAAACTGCCCCCCTACAAAAGTAACTAGATAACCGGAGGTGGACTTCATCGAGTCTACATCACCTGCCATGTCTGCATTAGTGTAGCCTTCAAGTAAGGGTTTGCTTCCACCAAAACACAAACACACATTGGAAGTGCCCTTGAGATATCTCAATATCCACTTAACACTTTCTCAATGCTCCTTGCCCGGATTTGACAGAAATCGGCTTACAACACCAACGACGAAAGCAATATCCGATCTTGTACACAACATTGAATACATCAAGTTGGCCACTATGGATGCATAAGGAATCTTTTCCATCTAACTCTGCTCATGCTCACCCTTTAGACACATCTCTTTGGTCATGTGGAACTGGCCACCAATCGGACAACTAACTGGCTTCGCTTGATTTATGTTGAATCTCTTCAACACCTTCTCAATGTAGCTTTCTTGAGAAAGCCACAACTTCCCACTTTTTCTGTCACGAGTGATCTGCATCCCAAGTATTTGCTTTGCTTGACCCAAATCCTTCATCTCAAAGGACTTACTCAAGTCTTTCTTCAGCTTAGATATATTGTTGATGTTCGGGCCAACTATCAACATATCATCCACATACAACAAGAGCACTATGAAATCCCCATCTGGAAATTTCTTAACAAGCACACAATGATCGGAAGCAGACTTCTTGTATTCTTGCTTCACCATAAAGGAATCAAATTTTATGTACCACTATCTCGGTGCCTGCTTCAACCCATACAAACTCTTTATCAGCTTGCATACTAGGTGCTCCTTGCCTTTGACCTCAAACCCCTCTGGCTGGTCCATGTAGACATCTTCTTTAAGGTCTCCATGAAGAAAAGTTGTCTTAACATCTAGCTGCTCAACCTCCAGGTTTATACTTGCAATCAGACCCAATATCACTCGGATAGAAGTCATCTTCACTACAGGAGAGAAAATTTCATCAAAGTCAATACCTTTCCTTTGACCGAATCCCTTTACAACAAGGCGAGTTTTGTGCCTTGGGTATGGATTATTCTCCTCATACTTGACTTTGTAGATCCACTTATTCTTGAGAATTTTTCTTCCTCTCGGTTTCTCAACTAACTCATAAGTATGATTCTTATGCAAAGAATCCATCTCATCATGCATGGCCTTCAACCACTTCTCTTTGTATGTACCTTCAAGAGCCTCTTGATAGTACATATGTTCTCCACCATCAGATAGTAAAATATACGTATGTGGTGGATATCTGGTTGAAGCTTGTCTCTCTCTATCAGACCGCCTTTCCCCATTTTCTTGTGGCTTAAGAGGATGCACTTCTGCTTGCTCAGGTGGTGGTTCATGCACTTCATCTACATCTTCTATACCAATAGGTTCTATCCCATCATGAGCAATAAGATCATCATCATGAGCTTCAAACTCATGGTTCTCTACATTCTCAATGCCTTCTACACGTTCCACAATAGGAACTTCTAGTTCTGAATCAACAAGATCATTAGTGAAAGCTTATAGCTTCTCATCTTCCTCAAAGTCTGCTATGGTTTGGTCTTCCAAGAACACAATATCTCGACTTTAGATTACCTTCTTGTTAATCAGATCATAGAGTTTGTAGCCAAACTTCTCATCCCCATAACCCAGAAAAATGCACTGCTTGGCTTTGTCATCAAGCTTGGATCTCTTATCAATGGGAATATGAACAAATACCCTACACCCAAATACCCTTAGGTATCCATAATCAACATCTCTGCCTGACCATACTCTCTCTGGATAATCACTATTTAGAGGCTTTGACGGCGATAGGTTGATCACATGCACAGCTGTACGCATTGCTTCTACCCAGTAACTTCTAGGTAATTTAGAATGAGACATCATGCATCTCATCCTCTCTACAATGGTACGGTTTATCCTCTCGGCTATACCATTTTGTTACGGTGTCTTGGGAACGGTCTGCTCATGATGAATCCCATGACTTTGGCAATACTCTTCAAATGGCCCAATGTACTCACCCCCATTATCTGAGCGAATACACTTCAAAAGCTTCCCTGTCTCTCTTTCCATCATGCTATGGAAAGTCTTGAACACGCCAAGTACTTCGTCCTTGGTCTTTAGACTATATGCCCATATCTTTCTGCTTGACGCATCATCAATGAAAGTCAAGAAGTACAAAGCTCCCCCATGGGACTATACTCTCATAGGACCACATAAGTCAGTGTGAACTAGCTCAAGGACATTGTTCTTTTTGTAAAATGGGAATCTTTGGAAAGACACCCTGTGTTGCTTTTCTACCAAACAGTAAGTACATCTATTTAAATGCGTACCTTTTATGTTTGGCAAGAACTTCCATGCCTTTTTCTCCCATATAACATAGTCTCTTATGCCACAGTTCGGAGGAAGCTTCTTCTTCTGCCGCATTTGCTTCTGTTTTACACAGACTAGCCTGTGTCTTGTAAAGAGAGCAAGTTTTCTTCCCTTTGGCTGCTATAATGGAACCTCTACTCAATTTTCATACCCCGTTACCAAACGAGTTCAGAAAGCCATCATCATCTAACTTCTCAGCGGAAATTAGACTTAGCCGAATGTCAGGGACATGTCTTACATCCTTGAGTGTCAAGGTGTAGCTGACATTAATTGGTTTCTACATGAACATCACCAATGCTTATAATCTTTGAGACGCCAGTGTTACCCATCTTTACCTCACCAAATTCACCACAGCTGTACGTAGGTAGTGAAAAATCCTCTGTGCAGTGTGACGTGATAGATGATAGGATGCTCCTGTATCTATCACCCACTCTATATCCTGGCATGAGGTACTAACACAGCACACACCACATTCTGACACAATTCCCACTAGACCATCGTCGACTAGTGCGGTAGTATCTCTGCCTGTGTTTTCGTTCCTCTATACCATGTCTTCATATACATAGTTATTCTTCTCATCCCTCTTAAGTGTTATGCACTCATACTTAAAGTGACCCTTGGTAGCACAATAGTAACACTGTCTCTCTGCCTTAAGAGTTCTAGCTTCACCCCTAGATTTGCTTCTGTCATCACCTCTAGAATGAGATGGTTTTCTGCTCTTACCTCTCTCCCGCTTCTATGTGACAAGGATCTCTGAGTTAGAGGAGCTGCTTTGTGAACCCCTTCTTGTCTCCTCATTCAACAATGCCCCGGTAGCTATTTCCATGGAAATAACTCCATCATTAGCGGCTCCGTTAAGAGAAAACTGCTAACGTCTCCCAATTGTCGGGTAGAGAGGTTAATAGGAACAAAGCCTCAACTTCATCTCCCATATTAATCTTTATCAAGTGCAGCTGATTGATGATATTCTATACTTCATTAAGATGCTCAGACATTGAAGAACCTTGTTTGTACTTCGTGTTAGCAAACTTCTTAATGAGCAACACTTTGTTTCTGGCCGACTTCCTTTCATAGAGGTCTTCGAGTTTCTTTCACAAGCCAAAAGCAGTAGTCTCTTGAGATACATGATGGAAGACACTGTCATCAATCCACTGTCGAATATACCCTATTGCTTTTCTATCAAGTTTGGTCCACTCAGTCGCCACTATTGCATCTGGTTTTACGCCCCCATTCTCAATAGGTTGTGCCAAGTCCTTGCAATATAGCAAGTCTTCTATCTTGGCTTTCAAAATGATGTAGTTAACTCTATTCAGACTAATCATGCGAGTGTTCATAGAATGGTCTATCTCTACAAACTATTTCAACTCAAATTTTCTCTCATGAATTTTGTCAACAACTTCTGAGCAAAATTTGGATAACAATCTAGATTAATCTAACCAAGGCTCTGATACCACTTGTTGGAGAATAACGATACCAATCAATCCCCACTACTAAGATAACTTGCAATTGAACCAACAACAATCTCCAGACAAAGATCTAAACTTTCACTACAACTAAAACTAGCATGCCCAACTCTCTAAACAACTATCAACATAACAAATAATAATGCAGAGAAAATTAAAGCATACCACAACACAAGATGTAACGTAGTTCGGCCAATGGTGCCTACTTCCACAAGAGCTGATCCTTTTATAACATGGGAAGAAAGATTACAATCACTCCTCTTAAGTCTCTCCACCTTACTAGATCACTCTCTCTCTTTACAGGTTTTTCTCTCTGCAAAGGTTCTCTCTCAATCTTGATAGCTTTCAAAATTGGGTTTCTCCATAAGACTTTTGTGTTGTCTTGTGGTTTTCCAAAACCTTGTTTCTGTTTATATAGTAACCCACAATCTCGCAGTTACTGTAGCAAAATAGAAACTAGGAATTTAGACGTGAGCGCGGGCGCGCCCTTGTCAAGGCAAAATCGAGCGCACGCGCCCTCTGATTTTTCCTCAAACAAAAGTCCAGCAACATGAGCTCGGGCGTGCTTTCGGCTTAGGCCAATCTGAGCGCGTGCATGCTCAGACCTCTTCAGACTAGCATTACTGATTTCTCTCTCTTCCTCATGTGAGGGATAACTAGCTCCAACACTGTATGTGATACTTCTCTTATCTTATGGACTTTTCTCAAAGAAAGTGAATTAGTGACCATTTAATTTGGTTGCATACGTACTACTATTTCAAGATATATTAGCTTGGCATGTTGTTTGGTTATGGAACCGTCGAGCTTCACTCCGGTGTCCGACCAACATGCTTTGAACGACCATGTTGTGTCGTGGTTAAAGCTCCCTCACGATCTGCGAGGTCGTTTGGAGGGAAAAACTCCTGGAAATAACTCGAGCGACCTGTTGAAGTCGGTTGGAAGAAGTGAACGATCTGCTTGGATCATTTAGGCCCATTTTGTCTATTTTTCCAGAATTTCGACACTTGCTCAATATTTCGGCCCAAAGCCCATTTTTTTCTCACCTTTCTCTATGTGTACCTATATAAAGGAAATAGATTAGGGTTTTGAGATAACTTTGAGAGATTCATTTCATGGAAATTGTGGGAGCTCTATTGAGCTAGGGTTTGAGTGGTGCTTCTTGTTCTTGATTCTTGTTACCTCTTGTAAACTCTCCAATCTTTTCTATAAAAGAAACTCGGCTCTTGTGTGGATGTAGGTAATATTTACCGAACCATCTTAAATCTTTGTGTCTTTTTGCATCATTTACTTCCATATTTATTGTTTGCTATGATTGTGATGATAAATTAGTGGCTTTGCATGTTGAGTTTGTTGTGATAACTACCAAAGCCTTGTTTGTTGTGATAACTACCAAAGCCTTGGGTGGGTGATTTCCTTAGTGTGAGCTCCAAGTTGAAATCATTTGAGATAGAAAGTAACTAGATTGAAGTGTGACTTTCTAGTGAAATCTCCCATCAAGTAGTATCAGAACGAGGTAATTGAATCAGTATATACAGGGTGTGTGAGGAAATACTCCACCTTTAGCATTGAGAGGTAGGTGTTTGAAGAAATTCCTCTGAGAGGTTCTCTACCGTTGTTTTTTGGTTTAGTGGAAGTCATGACGACAGATAAAGGAAGCTACAAAATAGAGAAGTTTGATGGTACAAACTTCGGCTATTGGAATATGCAAATTGAGGACTACCTCTACCAGAAGGATTTGTATGAACCTTTGATGGGGGAGAAACCAACGAGTTACGAGCAAAGTGAATGGGATTTGCAAGATAGAAAAGTATTAGCGACAATTCGATTGAGTCTCTCAAAGTCGGTGGCCTTCAATATTAAAAATGAGAAGACGACGGCGTCTCTCATGAAGGCACTCACGTGCATGTATAAGCAACCTTCGGCCACGAACAAGGTCTATTTTATTACCAAGCTCTTCTCCATGAGAATGTCGGAGAATGATTCCTTCAAGGACCACTTAAATGAATTCAACTAAACGAAAGACTAATTGAAGTCGGTTGAGATTATATTTAGTGATGAAGTGAGAACGTTGGCGTTAATAGGACAAATGCCTCCAAGTTGGAAGGCTACGGTTGCGGCTATTAGTGGCTTGGCGGGAATGAATAAGTTAAAATTCGACAATGTTGTTAGTATGATACTAGCGGAGGAAATTCGAAGGAGTTCGGATGGGGCCTCGACATCGGGTTCGGCTTTAAGTACCGAGAGCGAAGGGATGCACATGCACAAGGGTCGTGGTAGACCGAGAAATAGAAGGGGGAGAATGAACTCTCATGCCCTTAGTGATGAGCCTAGAGATTATAGTATCATTATATGTTACAATTGTGGTTTGCCTGGCCACTATAGTAACCGATGCCAAGCACTAAGGAATGACAACTACAAGAAGAATCAAGAAGCTAATGTAGTTGAAATGGAAGATGATGCTTTGATATGTTCGATGGAGAACAATAAGGAGTCTTGGGTTTTAGATTCTGGCGCATCATTCCATGTGACCTCAAATCGAGAGTTCTTTGTGAACTACACCAAAGGTGACCTTGGAAAGGTCTTTCTTGGTGATGACCAATCTTGTGCCATTGTTGGCAAAGGTGATGTCCGTGTCAAGTTGAAAGATAGGACATGGTTATTGAGGGATGTTCGACACGTTTCGGATTTGAGGAAAAATTTGATTTCGGTGGGTCAATTAGCTAATGAAGGATTTGTTACAATCTTCACGAGGGATACTTGGAAAGTCTCTAAGGGTTCTCTAATAGTCGCTAAAATAGTCACTAAAGGCAACAAGGATGGTACTCTCTACATGACCACACATGGGTGTGGGTCGAATGTCGTGGAAAATGGCAAAGAGGATCCAAATGTTTGGCACAACAGACTTGGTTACATGAGTGAGAAAGAAATGCAAGTCCTTCACTCCACTAGTAAACCCCATTAGAGTCGACGAACTTTGACTTTTGCAAAAATTGCATGTTTGAAAAGCAGAGAAGGGTGAGTTTTCAGGAGATGGGTCGAACTCTGAAAGCTAGGAAGCTTGAGTTGATTCATACAGATGTCTGGGGACCAGCTAATGTCTCTTCACTTGGCAGAAAGTTATATTTTGTGACTTTCATTGATGACCATACTAGGAAGGTGTGGGTCTATTTCTTGAGACACAAGTCCGAGGTATTGGAAGTGTTCAAGACGTGGAAAACTATGGTTGAGAATGAGACATGCTTCAAGGTGAAGAAGCTGAGATCCGATAATTGTGGAGAGTATGTTGATTCAGGTTTTGAGAAGTATTGTGCTAACAGTGGCATCAAGATGGAAAAGACTTTGTGAGGGACACTTCAGGAGAATGGGGTCGCAAAGCGGATGATTAGAACACTGACAGATAGGGCTAGGTGTATGCGTACACTAGCAGGCTTGCCTGAGCAATTCTGGGTAGAGAGTGTTAGTATAGCAACTTACCTGATCAACCGAGGACCGTCAGTACCTTTGGATTTCAAGATTCCAGAGGAAGTGTGGAGTGGGAAGGATGTGAACCTTTCCCATTTGAGAGTGTTTGGGTGTGAGTCCTATGCGCACACTAGTGACCAAGCTAGGAGTAAGCTTGATGTCAAGTGTACATTCATTGGATATGGCGATGATGATCTTGGTTATCATTTTTGGGATTACCAAAACTGGAAAATTATTTGAAGCAAAGATGCCTTGTTCAGTGAGATGGTTTTGTACAAGGACAGAAAAGAAGCACAGCCCGTGGAGCCGGTTACAGATAGTGACACTGAGTATGTTGAGTTGGAAGGCTTTGATATGAGTCGTGGTGTTGTGGAAGTTCCATAGTCTCGGGTGAAGAGACTACACCACCAAGTCCATCTCCACCTCGTGCACCAAGGAGGTTATCTAGGCAAACTGTACCGAGCATGAAGTATCCTCCCTCCACCTATTTATTTACTGATGATGGTGAACCTCATTGCTATGATGCGACATTAGAGGTTGGTGATGCTAGCAAGTGGGAGCTTGTTATGCATGATGAGACAAAGTCCCTCGTCTTTAGTGTCACTTGGGAGTTGGCCAAAGTACCCAAGGACATGACTCTACAAAGCAAATGGGTGTATCGAGTCAAGAAGGAACATGATGGTTCCAAGAAATATTTGGCAATGATATTCTCCCCAAATACTTTTCAGTCAGTGTTTAGTATTGTTGTAGCGGAATATTTAAATCTTAAGCAGTTAGATGTGAAAACTGCTTACCTCCATTGTGATCATGTTGAGGAGATTTACACACGGCAACTGTTGGGTTTCTTATGGAAGGATAAAGAGAATATGGTGCGCAAGTTGAGAAAGAGCTTGCATATGGTTTCCAACAAGCCCTAGGCGGTGGTACATGGTTTACACGCACCCGGATATATCCCATGCAGTGGGAGTTGCTTGGAGGTTTATGGCTAACCTTGGCAAACATCATTGGGAAGCGGTGAAATGGATATTGTGCTATTCATGGAGTACCACGGAGACATGTCTATGTCAGGGTAGGGGTGTTGTGAAGATGAAGTTGAAGTGTTCAACTTTGTCGGGTCTTCTTGCTTGAAGACCATGATGGATGAGCCGAGTGTTTCATTAGTAAATTGAATTTGGATTGAGTTGTTACAATTGAGATGTGATGTGCATGTAGAATCTCGAAGGTTTCAAGTGGGAGATTGTTGGGTTATGGAACCGTCGAGCTTCGCTCCAATGTCCGACCAACATGCTTTAAACGACCATGTTGTGTCGTGGTTGAAGCTCCTTCACGATCTGACGAGGTCATTTGGAGGGAAAAACTCCTAGAAATAACTCGAGCGACCTGTTGAAGTCGGTTGGAAGAAGTGAACGATCTGCTTGGATCGTTAAGGCCCATTTCGTCTGTTTTTCCAGAATTTCGACACTTGCTCAATATTTCGGCCCAAAGCCCATTTTTTTCTCACCTTTCTCTATGTGTACCTATATAAAGAAAATAGACTAGGGTTTTGAGATAACTTTGAGAGATTCATTTCATGAGAATTGTGGGAGCTCTATTGAGCTAGGGTTTGAGTGAGGCTTCTTGTTCTTGATTCTTGTTACCTCTTGTAAACTCTCCAATCTTTGTTATAAAGGAAACTCGGCTCTTGTGTGGATATATGTAACATTTACCGAACCACCTTAAATTTTTGTGTCTCTTTGCATCATTTACTTCCATATTTATTGTTTGCTATGATTGTGATGATAAATTAGTGGCTTTGCATGTTGAGTTTGTTGTGTTAACTACCAAAGTCTTGGGTGGGTGATTTCCATGGTGTGAGCTCCAAGTTGAAATCATTTGGGATAGAAAGTAACTAGATTGAGGTGTGACTTTCTAGTGAAATCTCTCATCACATGTAACATTTGTAACTTTAATATCTCTTGCACATTTCATTATCTAACAAGATCACATTTGGGCTTCTGTTTTTTTGCAGATATTTCCATTCAAGTTTCTCAAGAAACATCTTACAGAGAAGCTAGATCATGTTACACTTCAAGTTTCTGATGAGTGTACATGGCCTGTTGGGTGCCTTTTCTACCGAGGTTGGGGTCGGATGAGCAAGGGTTGGCCTATATTCCAGAGAGAGAATGATATTAAAGAAGGGGATGTTTGTGTGTTTGAGATGATTGAGAAGGAAGATGTTGTGTTCAAAGTTTACATATTTCACTGCTGATGTGATAGTGTTTCTAATTCAGAATTTATTTTCCTTTTTAATCTAATTTGGACGACCAATGACAAGATACTTTCAAGCTTAATGATTCTGGTTATAGCTAGTTTGGGAAATGAGCCATTACAACAAGGATAACCGAGCCATAAATAACAGTTAAGTTTAAGAGCACTGTGTAGAATATTTAGAACTAGTGAATGCCCGTGCCAATCGGCACTCTAGACACAATGTAGTAATGGGCACATTATATACGCCTATTTCATTTTGGGTACCCTTTCATATTTCATAAACCAACTAACTTATACATTAATTAATTTATCGCATATCTGATTTTCAAAGTTGGTGTTAATGTAGGCAAGTAGATATGAAACTAAAAGAGGCTTTCAAATAGGGAAAAAAATCAGATGAGAGTAGACATGGTAGCCCAAAGAAAGAAGGAACTAATTGGGTCGGAAAAGAAACATCACAGATTCCATCATTCCAAGATAAGTCGGGTGCTTTTAAAATATTCCAAATCTAATGTGTCGAGAACCCTGCCCTCATCAGCTTTAAGCAACCTTTGCATTTCCTGCTGAGATCCCAAGTCTCAATGTGTGGCCCTCAACAACAACAACAAAAAAAAGCTAGTTTCAAGGCTTGCTATGAGGCCTGCATGCAAGTCTTGAATAAATATTACATACCAAAATCTCTTGAGAATCTCCTTGCCAAGTCTTTAAGTTCTGTAATCAAACTGAATTTTAAATTAATTCTTCCAATCAAAAGACAATAGACAACGTACACCATACACACAATGTATCTACATAATACTATTGGGGCACTATATATTCATCCTACTTATCATCATCAAGTCAGTCAGTACATGTCAGTACAGAGTTTTAATAATAGTTTAACATTTGACAAAACATCTTTGCCTTCCTTGAAAAAAGTAAGAAGCAAAATATGCGTACAACATCTAAGCGTAATCCTCCATTCCTCCCAAGTTTTTCTAGATACCTTCCGCATCCACTGTAATCTCCATGCAATATTTCTCCCAGAAAGCAAGCATTATAGCCAGTGAATGAATTCCTACCACACTTTATACCATCTGTTTTTGGTACGGTAGACATTAAAATAGGCAAGACATCTGCTATAACACCCCGTGTTTTATTCTTTTATTTTCCTAATAATAATAATAATAAAGATAATACTAATAAAAATAAATAAAATAGATATAGGATATCCAGCAGTTACGGATAAAAGCCCGTAGGTAAATAGATAAGTGTTGTCCTTGTTTTTTCGGGGAGTTTTCTCACGTAGAGTTTTTGGGGAAAAACACAGCGAGAGTTTTATACAGAAAAACGGGATTTTTCTGAATGAAGAAAAAGAAAGTTTTTTCTGGTAGCTGGTTGATAGTCGGAGCGCTAAAGGTGAGTAGCTATTTTTGCTATTTCACCGAATTTATGGTTTTCCGTGTATCGGGGTATACCGACTAAGGTTTCGGCCTATTGATACTGCTCATTATCCTATTGTATTGGACTTCGTGCCATTTGTATTATTAAACTTTGTTGAATTTCGGATTTGTAATTAAACTGTCGAAACTTTGTTAAAATTGGGTAAACTGTTGAATCTCGACAGACGTCAATGGCGTCAGCCCACAGAAATCGTTTTGTATAATTTAACTCTTTGTTTTGGTTTGTAAACTCCTATGGTTGAAGTGTTGTGGTATATTGGGTTGTGTAGTGCGTGATGTCGGGGCAGTGAAGCTCGGAGGGAGGCGTTAATGGCGTTACTGCCATTACTGTGATACTGGGACTTGGGTTTTTATGCGTTTTTAAAATGGTTTGAACGGTTTTTGTTTGATTTGGTGGGTTGTTGATGTATGTGTGAATGTTGGAATGTGGATGGGGGTTTGAAGAAAGGTGGCGGAAGCCATTAATGGCAAAGAAAAGTTTTAGATCTAGTTTTGAAAGAGATAGGGATTGAATGATTTGGGGGTTTTGTTTTATTAAAAGTGTTTGGTTTTATATGGAGTAAAATCGGTTTGATGAAGTGAGGAGTGGTGGCGATTTTTGGTGGTGGTGGTGGAGGAAGAAGGTTGGAAAGATGAACAAGAAATCTCGGTTGGGCTTTGGGCCTAAACCTTTTGGTTTTGTGTGGGCGAAATCTAATTTAGTTTGGGCGGATTTTTGTTAAGTTGTTAGGGGCGGACCACATTAGTTATGTTGGGCCATTTCTATTTTTGTTTTGTTTTGGGCCCGATTTTAGTTTGTTTTGTTTGGGCCTTCTCCCATTTGTTTTCGGGCCGAACTCAGTTGTGTTTTGGGCCAGTTCAGTCTGAAGTTTTTAGGCCAGTTTCTAATATTGTTTGGGGCCAGTCCATAGGACTTAAAATAGATCTTTTTGGGTCTTTCAATGTTTAAACTTTCGGGTTCTGAGGTTTGGGCTTGGCCAGTTGGGTCCGAATCATTACCTTAGTCATGAGCCCATGAGCCATGCACATTGACCTTAGCCATGAACCACGGCTATGACCCTGAACCTGTTGAACATAAAAATGACAGTTTGACTTTAACAATGACGTGTTGACTTTGACAATGATGTGTTGACTTTGACCAGAGTTGATTGTTGACCAGGGTTGACTTTGACCAGTTGACCCAATTTGACCTTTTAACTCGGATTAGGATTCGGTCTATTAGGATAGGTCTATGGCTATTAGCATGCTTGGCTTTAGGCTAAGACCTTTCTATATATACATGTATACGTGTATTAACTACTCGGTGATTTTGCAGTATTTTATGATATGCAACGTTATGACACTTAGACATCCATGAAATTAATAACGCGTAAACCAAAAATACATTTATCAAGATACTCATTCGTTCTCTGAAATGATATATACAATAAAGTTCAATAATGCGTAAATAAATTTACCGCAACCTTTTAGAACTCTTCACGCCTCAAGTTTTGGAATTGAGTTTTATGACTGTTGATGTCATAGGTTAGGTGGACATTTATTGAATGTGCCATAAATGGCCCGTTAGCGTTATCTATGGGTATTCATTGAATGTGCCATGAATGACCGGGTATTCTTTGTGCCATGAATGACCGATTCTTTGAATTTGCCCTAGAAAGGAACTAAGGTATTCACCTTGCGGGTTAGTTGTATTCCTTGAGTGTACGGGAATGTAGGGTTGGGTATTCCTTGAATGTGACGGGAATGACCTAAGGTATATAGGCACTAAATGGTGAGTGTATAAGAAAAGAAATTGATTATTTGATAAGAGAAATTGATTTGATTATGCGAGTGTATTTGGGCTTGCATTGGAATACCTATAGGATATCTACACATATTATATAAAATTGCTAACTTTCTTTTTGCGGGGAGGGGGTAGGACTTAATAATATTTTTGTGCAGGGACGCGGTCCTACCCTTATATAACAGTGGATATCGGTAAGTTTTAATGCAATGTTTTAGATATTAAAACGAGTGATTTGAATGAGTTAATATAATGGAAGTTTTGCTTGGGAAGAAACTATGCCGGGTTGAAATGACTAACTACCCTTCTTCCAAGCCGAAATGATTAAGTTATGGGAAAATATAAAGTGATTGTTTGGATAATTAAAGTATGATAATGTTTATATGTGGTTAGTCTACTCATACCAAAGAAATTCAATTTTTGTTTGACCCATGTTTGCTTTGTTTTGGCTAACGTGGGTGTGTTCTTGGGAACACAGTGGAAGGCGATAGAACCGCCGCGTGATTTGGATTCTTGCCCTGGAGCAGTCCGGAGGTTATTTTATTAGGTCCGATCTTTTGGAAGTATGTAATAACATAGTTTTCTTTTCATTCATATGACATGAAAATACGATGTTGAAGACACATTATTCTTAGAGTGGTTTGATGTTTTATTGGGACGGAAGATAGACTTTTTATAAAGTAATAAAGAGAATTTTGGAGATGATTTTTGTTGTTAAAATTCTTTATGATGTGGGTTTTAGGTTTTGACATGTGTTGTATCCACCCCATCATAGCATGGGTTTTTAGACAATTGAACATAGTGATGTTTGAGATATTTATATTTCAAATATTCATTTATTTTAATTGTTTAGAAAATCAGGCTGTGACATCTGCAGTAAAAAAAAAATGCTCAGCATATCAAAAGACCGCAAACTTATAAGGTTTAAAGTTGTCACATTTGGCTAGGCTCTGAACATACAATATGTGTCACATAATATATATCATGTAATATTGTTGTTGATTAGTGTATAGTTTAGTAGCCTTTTAACTTCATTAATGAAAAACTCACAATTCATAGAAAGTCTAAGGAAGAGGATGGGTAGATGTAAAAACAAATAACATAATATTTGTTAGTAATCGTATTATTTCATTTATTTTAATTCAATGTTAACATAAACACAAAGTGGTGGTTGAGAATAAATAATCTTATGTTAAAATGAATAAAGACTTATCATCATCATCAGCAAGTATAACAGCTACTCGGTTATTAAAGAGATTGTGTCTACAGTTATTTGTGTCATTTTCTTCTTGGCCAACCATCTCTGGAAAAAGGTACAATAAAACAAAACAAAGACAACTCTTTTTAAGTTTCTACTGAGAAAGTTGAGCGCTACAAAGTAAGTTGTTTCAAATCGGTCCGACACAATGATTATATTTACAACAAAATCAGCTTAAATATGGTTTTTTTTCATAACATTTTACTACACCAGATCAGAATTTCAGATAGAGACACTCATAGCAACTTTTAGGACCAATGTGGATTATCTCTTTCGAAAGTGGATTGATTCAAGCTTCGGCTTGTAGTTAATTTTCTAATTTCTAAAATTGCAATAGAAAAAGAGATGTTGTAATACCTGAATTTGCATTAGAAAGCAATGACAAAGATTTGTCATCTAAGTCTGCGACTTTAGCTGCTCCTTGCTAAATACTACCCCATTCTGATTATCCAAAAGACAGGGTATGATACTACCTTCACCTAAAATAACCTCACACTTAAAGGACATCAACAACACCATTAAATATCACATCAAATCAAATTCTTCACTTCTTAAAGTAAAATAGGAATACCCTACTAATAAAACAGACTATAATTTGTTAATGTGTTATGATACATGTGAATGAGAAAGAAATTCAACCTATAACAGCATGGAGAGTCATTATTCTTAACACATAACCTTCACCTATCCATACAATTTTAAAACTTAACAATTAAAGTGTGTTACACGGTCAACTACGCAAAACTTTTGATCAATATAGTTGACAAACTATTAACGAAGCCTCCTTGTAAGCTATTAACTCCAATCCTGTAACTTGGAAGTAAAAAATAAAATTCAAGTTTCAAATATGATCCAAGCTTCAAAGCAATGAAGGGAGATATGCTAGCGTATTACGTTTTCTGTTGCAAGCTACAACTTATCAACAATCTAACCATAACCCTAACTCTAACTCTGATTCAGGTCAAACAAACACTACGACCATATAACATGCTATACATTGCACTGTAACATACGAAACATTTTATTTCAACTAATGAATGCACCTTCCCCAAACCTGATGATCATATCCAATTATGATGCTTTTTGTGGAATATACTATAACGTGTTTCATGGCACCTATTGTATTACCCCATACCAGCAATCCCTATGTTCAATTATGTCAAATGAACCTCAAGTTTCCTTTCAAACGCAACAGTCAACAATACTACAAAAACTCTAAAAAGATAGTTCAAACGAACAAATGCAAAGGGTTGCATTTAAGATTGGAGAAAGGCTGCTTACATTTTTTTTCTTTTTTACCCATTAGGCTATTTCATCATCAAAGAACACAGGAAAAAGGAACTATAATTCAGTAATCTAGTCATCCCAAATTAAGCCTAAAACACTACTTTCATAAAGCTTTTATGAAGGCAACTCAATATATATACCATGAAAAACACATTTAGTAGAAATTAGGGATTTGAGTTTTTGGGATTTGGGGATTTTGTTTCAGGAGTTTGTAGCGAGTGAAAAAAACCCGAAATTGATCACATTTCAAAACCACAGTGAGAGAAGATGGGAAACACCGGAACTAATGTTGTTTGGGCTCGAACCCACAACCTGGCGTGAAAAAACCTATAGAATTCAAATGGGAGCCGTTCCGTCAATGTCAGTTTTGCACAAAATCATTTGAACTCTAGATCTTCCCTCAGCAGCCGTTAGATCTTACTCAAAATGATCTGGACCGTCCTTTGTGTGTTATTTTGTCTTGTAGTGGAAAAAAAAAACCTAGTTTATTAGATAGATATATGTTGCTGGTTAGTCATATTTGTAAAGGTAGTTAAAACTAACTGTTGTAATAACTACACTCTGGTAGTCTGACACACACTCTCAAGCTGAAGGGTTAGATGTTGGAACCACTAGCAGGCTTGCTTGATCAAGAAACCTTTGAGATGATAAGCCCTTTCGTACACTGAAGTCCACTTTTCATAGTACCCTTAAGAAAGTGTTGAATTGTTTTACTGCACTTGTAGAGATGAGGCATCCTCGGATCATGCATATATGGACATCCCCGATGGACAGAGAATGCTTTGTCAGGTAGTCCATGCCAAAAACTGTAGGCTGCTCCCACAATCAATCTATATTGTATGATGTCCGAGATGGAACCCCCAGACGTATCAAATTGAGAGTAAATCTGACAAGAAGAGCCCTTGCTTGTGATGTTCTGTGAGAGTGTTGTATAAATAAATGCATTAAAAGAGCTACTTAAAATAAAACATGTCAAATTAAGCTATTCAAAGACGAGGATGAAAGGGGTGTGGTACTGTGGTGGCAGGTCGATCAGTTCATGGATTATGGAGGACTGCAACTTTGCCAAAACTCGCAAGTACAAATTGGCGCAAATATAAAAGTGGGAAAGTGCTGAATGATGGGAGCCAATAAAGTGACACGTACAGTAGATAAACACGTGAAGATCATCGTGCGCTCCAAATCTACTCGTCATCGTACCCAACTAAACAACAACAACTAACAAACAAACAAACCGGTCCCACCTAGTCTAGCCACTTATTTTATTATTTATTATTTTATCTCGAAACTTGTCAGTAATTATTGGAGGGAGCTGAACTAATGGCTCCTGCTCCTGCTTCGTTGATGTTGCTGTTTATCTTCATCTTTGTTACTTCACTCCCTTTCTCATCTTCTCTTCCATTCATCGTACTACATGGTAATAATTCCTTTCTTGTTCCATAGCTTATTGTCATCTTAATAACACATGTGTTTTTTTTTTTACTGCTAAAACTATGATTGAATTAGTTTATATCAAAGCCTCGGCGTTACACTTGTACTCAATAGTGTAACTTTGGTCCTAAATTTATACTGGGATTAATTGCCCTGTTTTTCTTGAAACCGTTTGACTTTCTTTAGGCATCAATGGCTCTATCATAATGATTTACAAGCCATTTGTATTGAAGGTGTGTTTGATTCGTGCAAGTTGTCCCTTGGAAAACACAAGAACCAATTTCACTAATTACCACTCCAACGCTTCTCACACCCTAAATGATAACTTGATTTATGATCATCTCTAGCTCTAATGTATATTTCTTGTCGTAGGCATTGGAGATCAGTGCTCCAATCGAGGAGTTTCACACTTCACAGAGCTTCTAAGCGACTGGTCAGGTTCTCAAGGATATTGCATGTGAGTGTCTTTAAACTTTTCTTGTTGCATCCTATCTAGAACTAACCCTGACGCATAAGTGCTACGCCATTGCTCTCATGAGAAACATTCGTGAGATAAGTGAGCTTACTGAGAATCTTCTGTTACCTACTGAGAAAGTAACGGAAAACATAAGTCTATATATGTGTGTGTGTGTGTCCAGCGTAGTTGTTTCAAATTGGTATTCGGCTCAGTGGAAAAGGCCAGGTGCAAGTTTCAAAGAGCCTAGTCAGTAACTCAGGTACTGTGGTATTTGAGTATTTCTGTTTCAAATAAACGAGTTGTAAGCCTCGGATGAAAGGTCTTGCATATCCTGCATGTTCTGTGGTATTGTGAGCGCTGGGGAGATTATCACAAGATTCTTGCCTCGTGAAAATGTTAACTAGTATCCTGCTGTTAGAATAAAATATTTATCCAAATTCTTTATACAGGGAACATAAACATTTAAAGAGGGATTGTACAACTTAGCCTTTTAACTTCAATTTGGCCTTTTCTAACTATGAAAAGGAATAAGATATTACCATAGTTATCAGATGTGTATGATTGATGAAAATATTTTTTAGAAAATAACCTTCGACTAGCACATGGTGTTATTGAAGTTTTCCAAGAACATTTAGTAAAATTACATTATTGTTAATGGAAAAGAAAGTTCAGAGAGAAAATATTGAAAAAAGAGGATACGGCCTTAGTTAGTTTCGGCCTTGTATCACTTCAATATATATATAAGAAAATAACAGGGTTTTACATAATAGAACCTTCCCAAAAATTTCGGGAGATTTCCATTTTCCTATACACATATTTACCAGGAAAATTTTCCATCAGTCAAAATTACCATTAGCTGTCTCTGTTGAAGAATCCTAATGGTTTCTTTATAGGAAAAACTGGACCACTGTTATTTTTCTTCTTTTCTAATTTTATCTTTAATTTTTATAATATTTTTTTTCTTTGGTTGTAGCGAAATTGGAAGTGGTGCATCTGACTCGTGGTTTATGCCCCTTCAAGAGCAGGTGAGACCTGCAAGATATACACTGTTGGACTATAATATTTGCCTTCTTTGGATGTTGCTTCATATTTTAATTTAAACCATCTTACATGTTTGCAGGCAGAAACTGTTTGTGATAAGGTGATTAAGTTAGCTGACAAAGTTTATGGGTCTCATTTGAAGGTAGACACATGTTCATCACAAGGTTGTTACTGGACTTACAGGTGAAGGAAATGAAAGAACTTAGCAAGGGTTTCAACATAGTTGGACTTTCGCAGGTGAGTAGCGAAGATTCTGCCTTATGCTTAGCTGTTTGGGTGATGTCATTTCCCTTTGTGTATTTATTGGGTTTTATCGTCTATAGCATATCACCAAGTTTGAAAGGTAGCACTTAATTCTAATTCAAGAGTTTGCAGAGTTATGCTCCTTTAGGGAAAAATAACTTTTATAAGCAACCCCTTACGATCCTTTGCATTTGGATAACCAACAAAATGTAACATAAACGATGTAAAACTATTTTCTCTGTGTGCACCCTCTTTTCGTCCATTAAGACCAACTGCAAAAGACCCATTGAAAACTATAAAATAAATTAATAAATTATAGTGCCAAAGTTCCAATTTTTAGGATATTCTATGTGGAAGGGCAATCATGCTATCTTCTATATTAAAGAATTAGGGTTCTTTTTCCCTCGTCAGTCTTCACCATAATTCAAAGTTCTCTGTATAAACCCAATTTTAAAAGTGTAGTAGGATATATTTGATCATATTCGAAGTCACACCTTCTCCATGCAAGTATTATCTTCTATTTGTTATCCTGTGCTTTATCTTGTTGATTGAACTCCTTGTGCTTGAATTTCAGGCAGGCATCAGTTTTAATTCAAACAGATGTCCCTGATGTGGTCCCATTATCTCTCTACCAAATTAGGACTCATAGAGCGGCGTTATGCTGGCATTATCAAAGTGCCCATCACTTATTATTCTGATCAACTAATCCCTTAACCAAGATTAGGAACATAAGTTACCACTTTCCCTCATTATCATCAATATGTTTTTCTTTTTTATCGTTAATAATTGTTCTTGCATTACAATAAATATTCATGGTGTATTATAGTACTGAAATAGTTCACATACTGTTTTATATATATACATTCTAGACTAACTGGTAATATGGCGAGTTGCTCCTGGTACTTACCATCAGCTTCTTTTCAAGTGGTAAAAACTAAAAACAAATAATTACCTTTTATTCTTGAGTGGGAGACTCTTTATTTTTGGGTTCTGTAATTTCTCTCATAACTTGTCATATTTTTTTGGCTATTTTCCATCATCAAGGTTTGGTCAATGCACATTAGAGTATAAAAACGTTAGGAAGGGTTCAGGAGCTCTACTGCCGCTTGTGAACTAGCATTGAAATTTCGAAAGTTTTCATTTTCACTTGCAAATGAATTAGCACTAAAAAAATACCAATCCAAATGTCAAAGCATGCACTAAAAAACACTAATCTTCAGTTGAAATTGAATTCTGCATTGAAAAATGATCATTTTCCTAGTAAGTTTGTAGTGGTAAATTCAATTAGCATTGAGCATGTGTCTGGTAAATTCTAAATAAACTCGGCATTGAAAGAAAAATTCAGATATCAAAGTAGAGAGCAATCTGGTAAATTCAAAAAAAGAGTTCACGAGTCCAATGCGCTAGGTGATTACGCATTCAGGGATGTTAGACATAAACTGCCATTCTAATAAGCATCAGTTTTAGTGTCTAAACACGTACTGAATGTATGCCACTCTTATGTCTAAGCTATAACGTTTGCCGCGTGCATACCGGTATATAACGACATCTCGTAAACCAATGCTGCAGCCGTGTGAAATGATGGTGAAAGAATGTAAATAGTGCCAGAGGCACTTAGCATATTAAGATTGAAATCTGAAATCACATGGACACGGGTCAAAGGCTTGGCAAGTTGGCATGTGCAGTGCCACCTGAGTGGCAGGTTTCCTAGGCCGCTGCCTGGGGCCCCTACAGCATCGACCAATCACAGGTCCCCCACTCAAGTGACCAGTACTAGGCTTGGTTTGTGTTTAATATGTTTGGCACCACAGAATCGAACTTGGGCTGGATCTAAGAAATGTAAGGTCATCACCGCTGGACCATGTACATTTTAATGCTAATAAAGCATGTAAACAAACTATTAGTTGAATTTTTTTTGCATGTATATGCTCTTTTAATTTTGGCTTCTCAAGGGCCTCATTTAAGAGCTGGCGTAGGACCCCCACAATCTCAGGGCTGGCCCTGGGCATGTGTTAAAGTAAGGCAAATTATGTCTAGTATTCATTCTGTGTCAGAGACTTGAGGGGAGTGGCATAGACATGGGTAATCAAGTGTTTGTCTTTGCGTATGACTGACACCTTGCATTATATTAATGTGTTTGACAAATTGCTTTCTGCCTCAAATATTTTTTTAGCGTTCACATACATCTCTTAATTTATTTCTCTAAACACAATCGGGTTGAGTGGTACTTGTAAGCAACTTATTACTATTCTGACTTCAGAAAGTTATGATTCATTGTAATATCTTAATTCATAAGGGCTTCTAATTCTTATATTAAATATTTTGCCAATTTCTAATTCCCATTATTTTTTTTTGAGATCAGGGAAACTTGATAGGTTAGTTCAATACATTTGGCTGTCATTGAGTACTGTGATGGAGTACCTCCTGTAAGAACCTTTTACATGATGTATTCTCTTGTTCTAGGATGTTACTTTGACACCTTGATATTTGTATACTTTGCATATTTTTCCTGTTTTAAAATCTGTTAGTTTGATGTATTTGTATCCAAGTTTTGATTTTCTTTTTTTTTTTTATTATTTAATGGATCAATATTCTCGATTTTCTCGTGTTTTTTGCATCCAGCCTTCCGTTTATTCAATATTATATATATTTTAAAATATTTGTGCATTATTTTTTTTGCTTTTATTTTTTTTTTTAAGATTATTTTATTTCATTTTCTATTATGAAAAGTTTTTAACTATACCAGTTACATCATAGATACTAAAATTGTATGATTTGTAATAGGAAATTAGTTTATACAAATCACAGATTTGATCAAATATAAATTAGTTTTTACTAATCACCTATTTTTTTAGTTTTTTATTTGATCAAATATATAAAAATTGGAACACTAAAAGTGTTTGATTCATTTCTACAAATCACCTATTTTTTTTTAGTAATTTTTTTTTTTATTTGATCAAAAACAAATCATAAGAAATTCTTATAAAAAAAACTGTAGACCACTATATATAGATAGTAGATAACTCACTCCTTTCCATGTCACTATCTGTAACCTCCTAGCACTGGACCATGTGAGTCCCTCACAGTACCACCATCGCCTTACTTGTCCCTTTGTCTTCAGAGTTTGGACAACATTTTTTTCATCATCAACATTGCTTGGGTACAGTAAAATTATGTTTTAACTATTGAATAAGAGAAGGAGGAGAAGAAGATAGAAAAATCTATACGGCCTTAACTAGTTTCAGGCTTCTCTCACACAACTATGCCTAAGAAAATATGTTATATCGGGAAAAAAGACTAGGGTTTACATATCCTAAACTTCCTAAAAAAACTGGGGTGGGGGGTCGAAGAATAACTCTAAGAGGTACCACCACTAATATAATATATGAAGATGCATTGGGGAAGAACATAATCTTGAATCCACTCTCCAATAAAGCTAAATGGCTTGCCCATCATTATTAACGCCTTTGTATGGACACTATGGAATGAAAGAAACCTGATTGGTATGGACACTCGAACACAAGGAAAATAGGGGCTTAAGGTTGTAAAAGGAAGTCCCAGAGTGCCTTTTTGATTGGCCATATGCTAGTCCATTGTGTAGGGGTGTAAAATTTGGGGATTTTATGTGCAATTGGGATGAGCTTGTAAGATGAGGGATTTATTGTAACTTGGGGAGCTTGAGTGTGGTCAAGTAGTTTCTTGCTACTTATAATCTCTACGATTGTAATCTTTTAACTTTTTTTCTATTTTGAATACATAGTGAATTTTACTGATAGAAAAGAAAAAGTAAAGTGCCACCATCGCCTTCTTCGCCACTCCATAAACTTCCATGTTCTTTGAGCTTTACTATACGTGGATCTGGATGCTTTTCGGTTGTACTTAAAAAGTAGTGCTTGGACTTCTTAATGAGTTATGTTTTTTTAAAATAAGAGGTCCTAACATTTTTGTTCTCGTCCTATTTTCTAAATCAGACAACTTTGCTTTAAATTATTTCTTGTCCATTCATATTTCCCTAAATATTAACCGAAGGAATTCCTTGCTAAAGTTGCACTCACACAAAAAGAAAGGTAATAATTAAAATGGTCATGCTCAGTTACTTTACCGAAAAGCATTTGCTTAAATGTGTTTTTGCACTTTCACTAACCACCGTCTTGGCCACAATATTTGATAGGATCTTACGGATCGTAAGAAAAAGGGTGAACTAGTGTTACCCCCCACACACACACACTAGATGAGCCAATTAGGATTTCCCCCCCACTAGATGGGAAATTATGGTCTCCCCCCCAAATACACACAAAAAAAATTCGGTCAACCCAATTTGACCTTTTTTTTGTGTGTATTTAGGGGGGAGACCCTAATTTCCCATCTAGTGGGGGGGAAATCCTAATTGGCTCATCTAGTGGGGGGTTAATATTGGTTAACCCTAAGAAAAATGAATAACTTGAAGAGTGCAACTAGCTTAGGTTGGTATTTGGTAAATTTTGTGTGATCTGTTACTACAGACCTGAGTTCACCTGAACTAGAATAATTTTGGTGTGGAGTGGGTTTCCTTGCGCCACCTGTTTTGGTTCTAGCACAGTGTTTGATGAACCAAGAGCGGCCTTCGTGGCACCACGTGAAACATATTGAGGAGCACCTGTTAGCAACCTTCATCAATGGCACATAGGATTTTATTACATGCTTAGTTGTTGAAAACTCAGTTCTTTTTCTTGTTCATTTAGAATGGGAAATGCTAGAGTTCAGCAGGAGGTCGTTAGGTTGAATTTTGTGATATTTTGATTATAACTGTAAAATTGTTCTTCTTTGTGTTTCACTTTGTAGTTTGTACTAATGTAACTCAGATCTTTTTTCAGTTCTCATTTTCTTATAAAATGTATGTGCAGATTAATAATTTTATCTCGCTCGGAGGTCCTCATGCTGGAACTGCTTCTGTACCACTTTGTGGTGTAAGTTATCTTTGCCCTTGTCCTTGAATTTAAAGAAGGAGAAATAGTGGTCGTTGCTGCAGTAGTGAAGAGGCAACTTAGTACTAGAAATAAGGATTTCTAACATCACAACTCACAATAGTGTTGCTGCTTATGAATGGTGCTAATAGCATACAGTTTTACTTAAACCATAAAATAGGTTTTGAGATTATGTGATAGGCTCTAGTTTTTGGCCCGGGGTGTCTCTTGTGGATTGCCTCATTTGGTTGGTGGATTTGTAATGATAAACTCCATCGATGGTGAAGGAATAAGATTATTTCGAGTTACTTTCATGTAAACCAAAAGTTATTGGTAAGATTGCTAAAACTGAATTCTCTTCTTGCAGTCCGGCATCTTTTGCATTATAGCAGACATGCTAATCAAGTCGGAGATCTACTCCAAATATGTCCAGGTTTCTTTTTTTTTGGATCAAGCTTCCTATATTCAGATAGAGTTTGTACTTGGACTGCTTTTTTATTTATCATTTGTTTCTCATGAGGTTACCATTTCAAATCCTTAGTTTGACTTTACAAAATTGCAGGCTCACTTAGCTCCCAGTGGCTTTCTCAAAATCCCAACTGTAAGTAACTAACTAGCCACTTTTACAAGATTTTCTGACTATCTATGTAAAGTCCTGGAAGCATAAATTCACGGAACAAAAAGGATTAGATGTTTATGGATATTTTACTGTTTTTCGTGAATTACATTAACTCCCTGATGACTTTAAGATGTTACAGTTCCTATTGCATTTGCAATTGCAAAGACGAAAATTCCACGAATTCTCTACCAAAAATCAATTTCAATTCAATTGAATCTAATTTGGCCAAAGGCCTACAACATTCTATATAGTAACACTACTTCTAAACTTTACACAACTTTAATATTCAATTAAAACTCACTAAATTCGAAATGAAATTAACCTTAATATAATCCCCAACTAAACAACCTCAAAATAATAACTAAACCTGATTCTAGTAGCTCCCAGTACTATATAAACACATATGTGACTC
The DNA here is from genome assembly GCF_015680905.1 of Coptis chinensis. Lineage (NCBI taxonomy): Eukaryota > Viridiplantae > Streptophyta > Magnoliopsida > Ranunculales > Ranunculaceae > Coptis > Coptis chinensis. The sequence continues at coordinate 70,066,715 of NC_141461.1, forward strand.
AATTTAGGTGTGGAGGGTTCAAACCCTACATCACGTCATACTCCCTCACTTGAAGAACTCGACTCGGACGATTTAAAAATCTTATTGGATCTCCAATCAGTGCTACGGTGAGGTGGCAAATAAGCATTCTTCCCAGCTTTTGCAACCACAATTTGGTGAGACGGCATCCTACACAATGGCTGATTACATAGTGTGATGCTACATCGACCCTGAGGAATACGATAAGTCTACTCCCATGTACAATAAGAAACTTGGACATTGTACTGCCAAGTGGTGCCTAAATCCAGGTCACATGCATTAAGACTAGTCACATGACAAAGAACCCACTGAACTCTCCAAGACGGACACCAACTTGAACTGTCAGCTCTTGAAAATCTTCAACTCTGAAACAATGCACTTTCTTCAGTCCATGGTGTGCCATAGTAGTCACACAAATTATGTCAACCATGGACTCAAAATCAGAGAGATGCTACTACCATTATCCAAAACCACATTAGTGGGGAAGTCTTAGAAACTAGTAGTAGCACTCTGTCGGAAAACATTACCATGTGCAGACTCTGTAGTAGGCGAAACATGTGACATAGGAATAGGGAATCGTTTATCTGTTGGAGTAAGAGTTTCTTCAGATATATCATTTGGGTCTAGACTCATCCTCTTTCCTCTTCTTCTCAAGCTGAGGTGTCTCCTTATCAATAGTCAGAACCGGCTTCTTGGGACAGATAAGCTCTAATAGGAAGGCTTCTTGGGACAGATAAGCTCCAATAGGAAACAAGGCTATTAGAGTTTACCAAGAAAAAGATTGTGCTGACAGCTGCTGACGATGAATAGCAGTTGGTTGGTAGTGTTGATTCCAGATTCTCTTGCTTTATTTTTTATTTTATTTTTTCAACTTGATGATGACGAATTTCGATGAGAGTTGCGGAAGCGATTCTTTTTCTTCTCAATACTAGAGTAGAAGCCTTGAACCTGGGTCTTGATACAAATTGATGCAATCCCAATCGCAAAGACTAAAATTCCACGAGTTCTCTACTAAAAAATTGTTCTCAAATCAATTAAATCTATTTTGGCCAAAGGCCTACAACTTTTTAAATAGTAGAACAATTTCTAAACTTGACACAACTTCTCATTTGATTAAAACTCTCTAAATCCTAGAGTAAAAATAACCCTCAACGAAACAACCTCAAAATAGTAATTAAACCTAATTTTACTAACACCCAATAATATATGAACTAATGTGTGACTCAATTAAGAGTGTGGAACCCTATATCACATCAGTTCCTCTTTTACTAATTTATATTGATATTTTTTGTTGGCCAAATAAGTCTTTGCTGTATTTTGTAGCTTACTTAGTTGGACAAAGAAAACATTCTTTTCATGATAAATAAACTTGGTTCTCAATTTTTAGGACATCCCTGCCTATTTAAATGGATGCAAGTTTCTCCCAAAGCTTAACAACGAACTCCCTGATGAGAAGAACTCAACATATAAGGAGCGTTTCTCTAGCTTGCAAAATTTGGTGCTTATCATGGTAAACATCTTGCAGCATGCTTCATATGCTATAAGATACAGATATCCAGTTGTTGAATAATTAGATACTTTTACTCATTGTTAAAAGTTTTTTTTTCCCAATATTTGGATGTCTCCTTAGTTTGAGCATGACACCGTGTTGATACCCAAAGAAACCGCCTGGTTCGGATACTATCCAGATGGGGCCTTCAATCCAGTTCTGCCTCCTCAAGAGGTATGTTTTCTCTTATTGATGCTAATGTTAAGTTAGATGCTGAAAGTTCTATTATCTTGTTGTTTGAACTTCACCCATTCTTTTCTATTCCTTATTTCCATTATTTCAAGATAGGAAAAGGCTTTCTATTTCTGATTCTTCATTGCTAAGCTGACTATTGCAATCGTGAGAATTTCTGTTCATCAAAGATTTCCTTCTTTTGTCTTGTTATAACTTTTATCAAGATAAATTATAAGCATAGACTTGGTAACCAAGAAAAACACTTTTATGCCACTAGGATCGTACTGGCACGTGCAGGGGAAGGCTGGATATCAAGTTTTCAAATTCTAAAGCATAATAACATGGAAAAGGCACACTTGCGGACTTCCGGTTAAGACCACTATATTATATCTGAGACTAGCACATAATTTCTCCTGAGAAGTCCTTTATTTTATTTTTTATTTTTTTTTCTGTAAATATAATCCATTTTTAGAAAGACAGATTTTGATCATAATTGGTTCGTGCAGACTACATTGTACATTGAAGACTGGATTGGTCTGAGAACTTTGGATGAAACTGGAAAAGTGAAATTTCTTAGTGTATCTGGAAATCATCTTGGAATATCACAAAGTGACATGAAAACGTATGTTGTGCCATACTTGAAGGATCAAACATCAACAAAGACTGAGAGCAGAGAATTGCCAGCTAATAATCGATGGCCTTTGTCTGTCTGGACAGTCATTGCAGAACTGATTGGACTAAATGATAGACCTCTGCTTCTCAAGTGATTGGGTTGTAATACAAGTACAGTATATCTATACGCTCAAGGCATATTTTCCTATTCGCTGCACATTGATTTCTCCAAACCACTCCTTGGAGTTTGTGCAACATTCACAGCCGGGAACTGGGATTGTCTCATCTTATCCCAGAGTTGGTGTCTGCATCATGAAGCGTTGAGCTCATGCATCTAGTCAAGCATATATTTTATTGTTACTCATCGAAATATTGGACTTAGTGGTCCTGTTTCAGATTTTGGATGTTTACAAGAAGTTTATTTCAGCAAAACTGTGCAGTGTATTAATGTGTATTAAGTTCCCAGGAAGGGAAATTATATTGAACTGATCATTCTCTAGTATTGTTCAGGACCAAATTCGTAGGAATCCCGACTTGGCCTTGGTATAGTGCAGAGATTGTTTACTTATTTGTGCACTAGTAAAACTTGGCATTGAGGAGCAGAACTTCATCACTTGCTTCAGACACATAAATAGCAGTTGCAATATTTTTTTTTGCATTTTCTAGTTTAGTTGAATCTTGTTTTGAATATTATTTGTTTAGGGCCTGGTTATTGGTGGATCCTTGTTTCGCTTATTTTTTATTCTGTACTTCTCTTGATCTACCCTTTTCGAGTTTTGGTCAATAAAACCTTCACTGGCACTTGACTCTTTTGGCAATCCATGAGGTTAAAAGTTTATGCCGGATGTTTCTTCATTGTCTAACTGAATTCAAAACAGAAAACTGTAGTTTGCTTTGAACTCTGAAGTCGTCTAATATACCCCCTCAAGTATTTTAGAAACAAGTTCATAAGCCTTTTGTCGAGAATGTCATGTTGATCTTGGCTGCGGACATATTTTATTTGAATTGTAATGTCACTGATGTTATCACACCACAAGAGTGGTTGAGTATAAATAGGAATGTGAAGATCTCTGAATAAGTTTTAAGCCACCGAAAGTTACTGGCTGGTGTGAGCAAAAATCAAAATCCAAATATACTGGGTGAAAACTTTTATAAAAAAATAGCTAAGTTGGTTATGGATGAATTAGCTTGATTGGGAAGATCTCTAGTATGCAGCATAAACCGCTAGAAATGTCCAAGTCTTATGAATTTGATGTGTACCTGAGGGTTCTAAAGAGAATGAGAGGAAGACAAAAATTTGCAGAATGGGCTGAAAAATGTTTTCTCTTAGCACATTGCTAACATCATATCATTTGGAGATAAAACCTCTTATTGTAGCTTTGCTGTGGATGTAATTGAATTTTTGAGGAAGATCTAGATTTTTACTTCTTGCCCCACATTTTGGGAACCAAGGTCCAAGTGAAGCCATATTTTTGTTCTTATTGGCTCATGTTGGAAGTTTCATTAAAGGAGTAGAAGTGACAGTGACTTATTGTTCGTGTCTTATTTACCGCGTTTAAGTTGAATTCAGCCTAAAGGGGAAAGGAATTTACACTGAAAGTGAACATTTGCGTTGGCTGACACAGACACAATGACATATGATTTTTTTTTCCAGTTGAAACCAGTCATTATGTTCTAACTGAATTTTTCTATAAAAAACAATATTAAACTTTTGGTCATGCCAGGCGAATAGTCGTTGGATATGACCCACAGATCATGGACTTCAAAAACATTGCTTGTAAACTCACCACCATTGTCTGATCTAAATTTTTTGATTTTGGTGTTTAAGAGATTTTCAACTTGAAGTTTGAAAATTTGAAATACTTTACAGAAATCAGATTTGACACATAGTGGAAAAATCCAACAGTAATTTGAGAAATCATCTATTATTGATGCATAGTATTTGAATCCTTTTACAGAGAGTACAGGTGAAGGACCCCATAGGTCTACATGTAAAAGCTGTAAAGGTTTATTACACTTGGAAGTAGACAAAACAAAAGGAAGCTGAGAACTTTTGCCAAATTGACATGAAGTGCAGAAAGTATGCTTGCTAGCTGTGTTCAAGGGCAAGTCATACTGATGAACAACTTTATGCAGAATAGAACTAGCTGGATGTCCTAATCTTTGGTGCCAAGTACTGGAACTTGATCTTTCACCAATGAATGCTGTATGCAAATGTGAGTCTTGACCAGTGGATGATAATGAAATGGGATAGAGGCCATGCTTAGTTTGTCCCTGAAAACGGATCTTCTGTGTTTTGTTGTCCTTGACAAAGAAATGAGATGATGTAAATATAATAGTGCAGTCATTGTCACTAGTAAATTTGTGTACAGAGAGAAGGTTTTGTGAAATCTTAGGAATATGTAAGATGTTGTTTAACTGGAAAGTAGATTGAGTAGGAGTTTTTAGAAGTGCTTTACCAGTGTTTGCAATGTTAAGATTGAGACCATCTCCAACCTGAACTTGATCTCCACCACAGTAAGGTTGATGATAATTCAGATTTCCAACATCAGAAGTCATGTGGTTGGTTGCACCACTATCCATATACCAGCTTGAACTTGCAGTAGGATCATATTGTCCATCATGTTGAGAACTGTATTGAGTGTTTCCATAACCTGATGTTGATGTTTCATTGCTCCTGTGGGCTACCATAGCCTTTAAAGTTTTTGGTGGAATCTTACCTTGAAAGGCAAAATTCATACGGTCATAACAATCAATAAGTAATGTCCAAAAATCAAAATCCAAATATACTGGGTGAAAACTTTTATAAAAAAATAGCTAAGTTGGTTATGGATGAATTAGCTATTGGGAAGATCTCTAGTATGCAGCATAAACCGCTAGAAATCCAAGTCTTAAGGGATGTGTACCTGAGGGTTCTAAGAGAATGAGAGGAAGACAAAAAGCAGAATGGGCTGAAAAAGTTTAGCACACTACTCATATCATTTGGAGATAAAAGCTACTTCTGTGGATGTAATTGAATTGAGGAAGAGATTTCTTCTGCCCCACATTTTGGAGTGAAGCCATATTTTTGTTCTTATTGGCTCAGTTTCATTACAGTAGAAGTGACAGCGACTTATTGTTCGTGTCTTATTTACCGCGTTTAAGTTGAATTCAGCCTAAGGGGGGAAAGGAATTTACACTGAAAGTGAACATTTGCGTTGGCTGACACAGACACAATGACATATGATTTTTTTCCAGTCATTATGTTCTAACTGAATTTTTCTATAACTAACAATATTCTTTTGGTCATGCCAGGCGAATAGTCGTTGGATATGACCCACAGATTGCTTGTGCAGCGCTTGGAGACATAAAGGAAATAAAAGTTGCCAATAAGTCCCTATACAGTATCTATACAAAATTTGGTGTGGTAAGAGAACAAATACAAGTACTCGTATGTTTAGTAGTAATTGTTGTTCTCTAGAGTCTAGAGAGCCCTTTAATTTGATTATAATGAGCGACTTCTTCCTATTTTACAGAATGCCTACATGAGTAAACAGGCTTGCGCCAACCATTACATCCGCAAGGGTAGCATTAGTCACGTTGGGAATCTGGGACCGGCAGACAAACCTTTTGAAAAGGGAAGTGTCATAGTAACTAGGTGAGTATACCTACTGTCACTGCAACTAGAATTATCTTCTCAGACAAAAAATCGTAGACTGAGCTCTTACAATGTGTCCCTTGCCCCAGAGAAATGCACAACGGGTTTTTCCTGCATAGAATCGGCCTTCTAGAGATTGTAAGTATCATTTATCATTCTTTTATTGGTAGGATTATCATTATTAAAACTCAGACTAAAGTACATATATCTAAGTTCACGCATCTTCTAAAATGGCAGGTATCCTACTTCAATTCATTAATTCTGCAAGTGTAGTAGTGTCGAGGTCTATACTACAACAACGGGGTAAAGAGTTCATGTAATCAGTGAATCAGTGATTTCCATATATAGAAGCCAGTTCTGCTAAAATATTATTTGTTTTCATTTTCTTCAATATCTGTGGCGTTGTCCCTTCATTTACTGCTATCTCATTTTTTATGGTTGTACATTTGTACTTTGTAGGATTCACAGTTCCTTTAGTCTATCAAGATATGATGATTCACTCTTAAATCTGTGATGATATTTTTGACACTCAGATGTTGAGGTTGGTCTCATTTTTAAGTCTTGGCAAGATAACTCTGAGGGCTCTGAGGGTATGTGAAGTGAGGGTTTATATGCCTTACTCTTCACAGGCAACAGTTGTTGCAGCCATGACTAAGATCTTTCTTTTGTCTGAAATGGAGAGAAAATCTGAGCCTCATTATTCTCATGCTTTATTCTACATTTCTACTTGTTATAGTTTGTTGCGAGTTTTAAGCAGTTTGGTAGTAAATATTGGTTTTGGTATTTATGGTGAACAGAAAGTGCCGAGGCGGGGTTTTAGGATTTGGTATAAAATGTAGTTTAAGTATTTATTTGTAAAACATTTTGCTTTTGTAGCATGGGGATATAGTTGTATGGTCTTAATCTTGAGCATTATAGAGGATTAGTTTCACGTTTTGTAGCAAGTCATTTGTAAGCCGGGGTCTCTGTATTAATAAAAAAGAAATGGAGTATTATTTGTGTTCTTAAGGATTGGGACAGATTTATGAACATGGAAAGTTTTCAATCATACAAGTACTGAGTGATGGCCAATACCTTGGTGATGCATCTTATTTTCAATGCTTGTCAATTTTTGTCATGGACCTCATTCAGCTAATTAGTTGCAACTGGATTAATTGGTATAGGATTTCCATGAGTCATCACTGATTGCATTTCTCTTTATAGGCAGTGATGATTCATTATCAGATATCTAAGTCAGATTTTGAGATTGATCTCATTTCTGGTCTTGGCAAGGCAACTCTGAGTGCATGTTAAGTGTGGTTTCATTTGCCTTATTCACAGGATCACAATTCACAAGCAACTTTTGTTGCAGGCTTGCAGCCATGACTGAGATCTCTCTTTTGTCTGAGATGGTCAAATGGAGTGAGAAGCCATTTTCACACTTCACCCTATTACATTTAATCATCTGTTGAGGCTATGAAATTTCAGACTTTTATACTGTGTTTGTTAACTACTGGCAAATCCCAGTTTAGGCGGGTTTGCATTAAAGGTAAATATCTTTACATTTCCAGTTGTCCATATTGCATAGGTTGGGCATTTGGTCTAGTGGTATGATTCTTGCTTTGGGTGCAAGAGGTCCCGAGTTCGATTCTCGGAATGCCCCTTTATTGTAAGTGATTTTTGTTTCTTAATTAATGGCCCTTCGAAGTCTGAAGAAAGTTCATGAGAAATCGTCTGTTGAATGTGTGATTTTATCCATTTATTTATATTATTTTAGACTTAACCTTCCCGAAATAAGTCTAAAAGCCTTACTTGGTGAATGTTTTACACTTTGAATCAAACAATGAAAAATAAATAAATTATAAACCAAGAAGGCAAGAAGAACGTCCAAAAGAATAAGTTGTCAATAATGTGGGTTATGAATACCCTGTTTTCTCAGAATGGATTTACATAGTGAAAACTATCAAAGTGTAGAAAATCCTTTGCAACTTGAAGCAAAGGATTAAGCATCAGTCTAAAAATGCATGGGAAAATTTTAGGGGTTAGCTCTTTCAGGGGTAGGCAGAACCAAAAAATCCTGAGTTCTGTATCCTTGTATAAGGAGTCAAAATCACCTTGCCTACAAAACTCTTGTTTGTGCTTCATGGATGGTGGATGCAACTATGCAAGTTCATAATGTCCATATCATCCGAGATATCTAACCCTAAACTTTTCATATAATATTAACAATTCAACATTTGAACGCCATGTATGTCGCTATATAGATGGACATGGTCACATGGTCATGCCGTCACTGCCGTTGTGAAATTAGCGGAAGTATTGTGCTTTTCATTCTTGATTACTATGCTCGTCCATCTTGAAGATATTAATCTGCACTAAGCTTCTGCCCAGGATCTTAGTTACCAAGTTTTCTTAGTATCCTGTAAAACACTTCAGTGTTGAACAGAATAATAAGACCATTTGTGCAGGTCGTCTGCTTGAATCCAAAGGTTATATCAACCAAATATATCCCCATACACACACGTTTAAAACTTCGAAGACAAGTGTTGAGCTCAATTGAATAAATATCTGTCGTGACGTAAAGCTTGTGTTCAGATAGACAATAATAGTTTGATCAGTTTGTTAAACGTAGCGGTCATAAATTATCGTGATTATGATAATCAATCAGTTTGTTGAATACTTGAATGTAATCATGATAAACATATACATGAGTTACTGTTGCATTATGTAGAGAAAAAACGAGTTTTTCTCTGTTTTTCACATTCAGAGTGCGCCCGCCCTCAGGTCATTTTTTTTTGTGGGCTTTCACGATAAGAATCAAGATTTTTTGGTTTTGGTATAAAACAAAATCAGTTTTTGAAAAACCTAACTTTTTCCAAAACCAAGAAAAGAGAGAGATTATAAGAGAGCAATTCTTTGTGAGTTGAATGTTCATTCTTTGTGAGTGAATTGAGAGACTTGTGTCTGTTACTTTCGGGACATCCAAAGTAAAGCTTGGAACTCGCTTGATGTGGAAGTAGGCAAATTCGCCGAACCACGATATATCTCGCCTTGTGGTTTGTTCTTCCTTTATATTAATTGTTTTACTTTATATGCTTGTTATTTGATATTGGAAGTGTTGGGATATTGCTTGGAGGGTGTTGAAATCTTGTCTAGTGTGAAGGATCGATCTTTGTGTAGGATTGATCCGCTTTGTTGTTGGTAACGTTGTTTTTCGACTTATATATTCACAACAATTTGTATCGAGCTTAGGTATCTGACTGGGATTTTGAGTTTAGTGCTCAAAATTTGTGTAGACAAAGTGTTCGATTAAATTCGAGGTGAAAAACCGCTTTTGGGTTATTGTGTGTAACTTGAAAGATGGCTCCCAAGATGTCAAACGCAAGGTTTGAAGTAGAGAAGTTTAATGGGAAGAATAACTTTGGGATTTGGCAAGTCCAAGTAAAGGACATCCTCATCCAACAAGGTTTGCATAAGGCTTTAAAGGGGATTAAATCTAAGGTGGCGAGTATGAGTAATGATGATTGGGAAGAGTTCGATCTTCAAGCTTGTTCATCAATCCGGTTATGTATTGCTAATGAGGTTATGTATAGTGTGATGGGAGAAAATACCGCTGCCGGTATTTGGCTCAAACTAGAGTCTATGTATATGACCAAGAGCATGATAAACAAGATGTACCTTAAGAAGCGTCTTTATCGGTACATGATGGTTGATGGTTCAACGATGCAAAACACGTTAGTGAGTTCCGTCGACGCGTCTAGCGGATTATTTGAATGTTGGTATGAAGATGGATGATGAGGATCAAGCGGCATGTTTAATATTCTCCTTGCTAGAAAGCTATGAGCATCTAATGACTACATTCATGAACAGAGAAGTCGTCGATCTTGACGAAGTTCAAAGTGCACTTCTTTCTTATGAGTTGATGAAGAAGACACGTGTAGAGAATAGCATTGATGCAGGTCAGGGGCTAGTGGCAAGAGGAAATTGGTATGAACAGAATTATTTAAGTAATGAGAATTCTAGGTCCAAGTCAAAGAAGCCTTTAAAATATGTATGCGATTATACAATTGCAATGAAAAGGGACATTATGCAAGTAATTGTCCTCACCAAGAAAGAGAACAAGAGAGATAGTCGGGAAGAAAGGTAAGGCAAAAAAAATGAGGCAAATTATGCTTCAGGCTCTGAAGAGGATGAGTTCAGTCTCTGTGTGTCCACACAAGACTATATGACCGAAAAGTGGATTCTTGATTCCGGATGTTCCTATCATATGTGCCCGAATAGAAAGTGGTTTACTTCTTATGAGAGCATTGATGGTGGTTCCGTTTTAATGGGTAATGACGTTGCTTGTAAGACGGTAGGAATTGGAACTATACGGGTCAAGATGTATGATGGTGTAGTGAGGACTTTAACCGATGTGAGACATGTTCCTGAGCTAAAGAAAAGTCTTATTTCTCTTGGTACCTTGGATTCCAAAGGCCACAAGTTTGTAGGCGAAGGTGGAGTCCTAAATATTGTTAATGGCTCTTTAGTTGTTATGAAGGGTCAAAAATATGGAACCTTGTATACTCTGAAAGGTAGTACGGTGATAGGCGATGTAGCAGTGGGTGCATGTAGAAATGATTCTGAGTGCACTAAGATATGGCATATCGTTTAAGGCATATGAGTGAAAAGGGTTTGTCTAAGTTGTTACAAGCGAGGTTCTTGAAGAACTTGAAGAAGCCAAGTATGGGGTTCCGTGAGCATTAGCGTCTATGGGAAGCGATCTGCAGAGTCAAGTTCAAGTCAAGCAAGCACCACGACAACGGGCATCCTTGATTATGTGCATACGGATGTTTGGGGACCTTCGGTGGTGGCTTCCAAGGGAGGTAACCGCTATTATGTCTCATTCATTGATGATCATACTCGCTATGTGTGGGTGTATATGATGAAATCGAAAAGATGAAGTGTTTGAGACATTTAAGAAGTGGAAGGCAAGGGGTTGAGAATCGCACGGATAGGAAGGTAAAAGACATTACGATCCGAATGATGGTACTGAGTATACCTATGGACCTTTCCAAGAGTTAAATGTATGAAATGGGAATTGCCGCATTAATGGATGATCGAGGGAGCACACCAATGAGAATGGAATGGCGAGAGAGGATGAATAGAACTTTGCTTGAAAGAGCAAGATGTTTATTATCTAATGTCGGTCCCCAGGCAAAGAGTATTGGGCGATGCAAAGTGTCCATGATGTGTTACCCGTCTAATAGGTCACCATTGCTCGGCTATAGATTGCGGGGACACCTTATGAGGTGTGGTCGGGTAACCCAGTGATTATAGTATTTTTGCGAATGTTTGGATCGATAGCTTACTACCATGTGAGGGACAGCAAGCTAGACCCTAGAGCTAAGAAGGCCATATTCTTAGGCTTTGCAAATGGGGTAAAGGGATATCGATTGTGGTGTCTATAAGACCACAAGTTCCTGGTCAGCAGAGATGTTACCTTTGATGAGACTTACGTGTTATCTTTTAGTAAGCGGAAGTAGCCGGGCGTAATGGTGAGTCTATAGAAGTTCAAGCTAATGAGCTTGAGTTATGCGATCGGATGGTTGGTTAGATCATGATGAGGTACCAAATCATGGAACCACACAGAAACAGGAAGAAGAGCAAGAGCATCCGCGAACTTGTAGTGGTGACCACAGGCCACGAGACAAGTTAAAGAAGTGCACAAGTATGGGCACGAGAAGTCGATGAAATACTATGGTCGGTGGATTTAGTGGCATATGCACTGAATTTCGAAGATGATGAGCGGATAGCTTCAAGGAAGCCGCTTAGAGATGCTCATTCTGAGAGATTGGTTGGTAGCTATGCAAGCGAGAGATGGAATCTCTTGATAAAAATCACACATGGGACCTAGTTTTATTGCCAAAGGGCAAAAGGACTATCGGCGAATAAATGGGTGTTCGAAAAGAAAGAGGTCCTTCCCCGAACCGACAATCTTGGGTACAAGGCAAGAGTGGTAGCAAAGGGTTTTCCACGAAAAAAAGAGTTGACTACAATGAGGTATTTTCCCGGTGGTCAAACATACGTCCATTAAGTGTGTTATTAAGTTTAGTTGCTCACTTGACTTGGAGTTAGAAAGCAACTTGATGTAAACTTGCTTTCTTGCATGGGGACTTGGAAGAAGATATCTATATGAGACAACCCGAAAGGGTTTGTCGTTCTTGAAAAGAAGATTATGTATGCAAATTGAATCGGGTCATGCGGGTTAAAGCAATCGCCTGCAATGGTACAAGCGCTTTGACACATTCATGATGCAACATGAGTACACCGAAGTAAGTATGATTCTTGTGTCTACTTTAGAAGGCTTCGTGGTAATGACTTCATCTATCTCTCCCCGCTTTATGTGGATGACATGCTTATTGCTTCCAAAAGCATGGTGGAGATAGACAAGTTGAAATCTCAACTTAGCTCGAGTTTGAGATGAAAGACTTAGGTGGAGCCAAGAAGATCTTGGGCATGGAGATTGACAGAGAGATAGGAAGAAGCGGCGGATAGTTGTATCTCGGAAAAATACATTCAAAAGTAATTTCTCGATTTGGTATGGAGAATGCAAAGTCGGTTTCTACACCTTTAAATTGGGCATTTTAGACTTTCGGCTAAGTTCTCTCCCTAGTTCGATGGAGGAACAAAAGCATATGACAAATGTTCCTTATGCAAGTGGCGTGGGCGGTTTGATGTATGCTATGGTGTGCATGCGCCCGACATTTCCGCAGCGATTAGTGTTGTCGGCCGGGGTATATGGCAAATCACGGGAAGCGGCATTGGGAGGCGATGAAATGGGTACTAAGGTACTTGAAGGGTAATTTGGATGTGGGATTAGCTTATGGTGGAGGCACTTGTTATGTCGATGGGTTTGTGGATTCGATTATGCGGGTGATCTAGATAGACGACGATCGACTCACTTGGTTATGTGTTTATGATGCATGGTGCACCGGTTAGTTGGAGGTCTATGCTCACAAAGCTCTGATTGCTCTATCTACTCTTGAGGCGAGTATATGGCGATGGCGAGGTAGTGAAAGAGGCACTATGGCTTCGGGTCTTCTAGATGATTTGGGTATTGAAAGCGAAACGGTGTTCTTTGTGTATTGTGATAGTCGAAAGTGCTATTCATTTGGCGAAGAACCAAGTTCATCATGGTCGGACCAAGCATATTGATGTCCGTTATCACTTTATCACGGGATGTCGTTGAGGATGGTGATGTAGCACTTGAGAAAGTAGACACCCATGACAACCCTATTTGATATCTTGTGAAAGTTGTCACCGGAGTTAAGTTCCAACACTTGTTTGGACTTGCTCCAAATCCTACATGTTTGAAAAGAGCCACGTGTGGGCATAGCCCCCGGGGTAGTTGTTCGCGAAGTCTTTCTTCTTTGGAGGTGTTCTTCTTGGATGTGATCTTCTTTGGATGTGTTTGGCTTGGTTTTATGTGTTAAAACCTCACCGAGGTGGAGAATGTAGAAAAAAACGAGTTTTCTCTTTTTCACATTCTCGCGCGCAAGACTTCGAGTGGGGTGCGACCAGCTCATATCCGGTCCAAGAGCTTTATACCCCGCTCACCCTTCAGTCATTTTTTGTGGGCTTCACTGATAACCCGCGATTTTGGTTTTGGTATAAAAACAAAATCGGTTTTTGAAAACCTAACTTTTTCCAAAACCAAGAAAGAGAGAGATTATAAGAGAGCAATTCTTTGTGAGTTGAGTGTTCATTCTTTGTGAGTGAATTGAGAGACTTGTAATCATTTATTCGGGACATCCAAGAAAGCTTGGAACTCACGGTGTGGAAGTAGGCAAATTGCGAACCACGATATATCTCGTCTTGTGGTTTGTTCTTCCTTTACATTAATTGTTTTACTTTATATGCTTGTTATTTGATATTGAGAAGTGTTGGGATATTGCTTGGAGGGTGTTGAAGTCTTGTCTAGTGTGAAGGATCGATCTTTGTGTAGGATTGATCCGTTTGTTGTGGGTAACGTTGTTTCCGCACTTATATATTCACAACACATTATATATATATAATGAGATTATTTTTGATAGTCAGTGGATGAAAATAAGGAATCACACCACTACAACCATTCTAATTTCACAACCGGGTTATAACTTCACTATTTTACAAACTCAAATGAGGTAGCGAATAAGCTTTAAAAGGTATATGTAGGCAGTGCCAATCGAATCAATAAACCCCAATGATATGACTGCAGTCCATATGAATCAATGGTAATAACACAGAGAAAGCAAACTAAAGATCATCGTCAAGACTAGAGACAGGCCTAAATTGGCAGTATTTGCTGGCTGACCATTTTGGGCAGGTGCTTTAGCAGGCTCTGTAACAGCTGAATTAGCTGTAGTTTGTAATACTGCGGGTAGGGGTGGATCAGTGACATCTGATGGTTTAAGTGTTGGTGCGGGGGCTTCAGCAGGAGGTTCCACTTCAGCCGCCGCGAGCAAGGCTCGAGGTTCGGCCGGTAAGATGTTGTAAGGGGCATTTTGAGAACGAGTATCGGTGCATGGGCTTCCTGTGGTCAAATCAACAAAATGGTTATAGTACTAAGCAATTTACTATCGTGTCAAGTATTTTATCCATAAGTTAAACACTTATATTGGTATGCTGATTCCATGTTCCAGTAATATATACAAAGTTGCATCAGTGCACGTCGGAGATAGTCTCACTTTGTGAGTTCAATGGTGCACAGGCAGAACTGTCAAGGGAATTGATATATTGTTGCACTTTTGCTATTTTGGATAATGCTTTAGACTTTTCTACCTACATATATGCTATGAGGATAATATAATAACTTTGGAAACTTACTCTTGTATGAAGTTGCAGTGGCAGGGAATTCAGTTACGATCCCGTCGACTTCAAGTCTTTGGACATAAGTAGCTATCTCGATGATTGGATCCGAGAAGAAGTCAAAAGCAATAACTGTGTATTCATTTCTGAGGACTGCCACAAATACGGATATATTGGCAGAATGCATCTTCTGTACGACTTTAGTAAAATTAAGGATAAATCCATCATCAGTACTTTGGATGAGGGAGGGTCTGCGAAGCTCAACAGTGTCAGCGAACTTCTTGATTTCATCCAATGATTGCTTGGGTACATCACCGATTTCCTCTCTGATGGTGAGGATCTTTTTGTAACTACTGACATTTTTGAAGCTGGAAAGCACTGAAGTATCATCTGACTGAATGTACACTTGCTGAGTGACTATTACATCATATGAGGCATTGGCCAATGCTTTGGAAACGGCATCAACTACGCTAAGGCCCTTCTTGGATGCAAGGTAGGGGGCATTCTGAGAAAGAAGATTAATAATCGTTACTGATACTGCACTAGTTCATAGTTACAAAATGAGTGTGTGTATCTCCTCTGTGAAACCTTGGAACTTTGATATTAAGAAATCAACTATTGGCGGTTTTCAGTCTGAAGATCTCCCAGGCGTCATGCAAGCTTCATAGAAGACTGTAGAACTACATGCGCCTCTAAAGTATTTATTTGTTTTTCCGGGTTACTCACTGTACCAGTTATAATTGAACGATGTTTATAGTAGACACCTGAAAAAATAGATAGAAGGAACGCACCTCTATATTGATAAGAATTCCAACTGACTTGGAGGCTTTTGCAAGGTCCAGGAACTCAGCGAGTGTAAGGAGTTTGCCATTGTTCTTGTTAGCTGGGTTTCTTGGCAAGAGAGTTTCTTCCGGGACTGCTATTTGTGCTGGAAAAGCAAATACCGAAGTGTGAGATCATCCTTCCTTAAACATATTAATGGCAAGAGGAGTTCGTGAAGGGACGATCATATATTATATTATGTGTATTTGGTTAGTTATAATCTTTCTCATTTTAGTTACATACACAGGCGCGTGATATGTTTAGGTTGAATCTTTGAAGTACTATTTAACTGAAGCTCTTAATGATTTTCAGATTGGGAAAAAGACAAGTCATTACTTTTCCATCAGCATCAACTTTTCGTTCATTGGCGATATTTTTTTCAAGCACAAGTAATTACGTTTTGGAATCTATAAACATCGAACACAAGTTTGGATGAGATATGAATATATGCATTTAAATACAAAATACCATTGATGAGGATGAACTTACGCTTTAAACTTTGAATTTCGCTTGCTGTTAGGTCAAATGAAAATATTCCAGTCTTTGATTGGATTTCAGGGACCAAAGAACCTCGGGCCATAAAAGTAGTCACCGCAGTTGTGTCACCCGAGAGATCTACTGAAGCCAAACAGAAAGGAATTCCATCTTTTGACATTTGGACTGAGCAATCTATTGCATCAGCACCATCTCGGATTGCTTGCTGATAAGCAAGATCGCTGGAAGCTGCATAGACTCCACTTGCTCCATTGTGGGATATGACCAAGGGGCCTACAAAATCATATAAACATAAGAGTGAGCTCCCTTATCCACTCAATTAGTTTCCTCTAAAAGAGCTGAAAATAAGTATGTCACCTCTTACAGCCAACATTTTCTGGTTATGTGCCAAGCAAGCTGAAAGACAGGAAACATTGTAAACATCCGATGAGATGATATGAGTAACAGTACTTCTAAAAGCTTGTACCGAGTATTTCTGCAGGAAATATAAAGAACAAAACGATAAAAGAGTTTAATAGACAAAACTCACCAATAGCCTCAGATGCCGTCGGAGGGAAGTCTGTAAGCACTCCATCAACAGCAAACTCTGAATTATCGACGAACTGCAAGTACTCTTTCGTGGGGTCATAGCTGTAGTTGAAGCTTCCAGGCATATCATTTGCAAACCCTGCGGCAAATACTTCCAGCCCTAGTTTATGAGCATCAGATACAAGACTAGTAGGAGCCTCTAAATATTTATCGGCATTTGTGGGCCAGATGTATTCTTTGGGGACAAGTATTCCAGAAGCGAATGTCTTGATTGAAGCCAGATCCTTTAGTATTGCACTGTATTCTTGTTTAGTCGTTGGTTCAACTGCATCCCCTTTGAGAAACTGGAAGATGAGCTTTGTCTTGATTTTGTTTATCTTACCACCAATGCTTTTCAGGAAGGCAATCTCAGGCGAGGAGAGGTAGTTTATGATCACTGACTTGGATGTTTCCAGGACAAACTTTTCAGCGTTCACGTTGTGTAGTTTATAGAACATGTTATACTGACAGGGGAAAAAAAAGGAACATTAGCGTCCTGAAAAACTGGCACTCACTCAAGGTAGATACAGTTGATGACCCCCATACACTCACCGGGACACTCAACCAGAAGGAAGGGGGTTTAAGTCCTCGTATATCTTGAACAGTACTAAATGGCAAGACATTATCAAAAATATCTGGACGTGATAGAATTGGCTGAACCACTGTAGGAGAAATGTAAGAGAAACAAATTCAGTTCGAAATACACAAAGCAGAAACACTTGGAATAAAAGCAGAAATACCAAGTAATGATCATAATAAATTTAGTTTTGAAAATTAAGTAAAGTTCATTGTTCCAAACAATCTATGCAAAGCTCATGCACTGGGTTGGGATTAGGTTCGAGCCTAAGCATAACAAAGCTTGCAATAACTAATTTATGTTGAAGAGTCGCAAAACTGGAGAAACTGCATGTAAACAACTTACACGATACTTCGCTTTGAAATAATTCTTTCTCTGTGAAGTCTACTGCAAACCATCCACGGACTTGTTGCCCATTTACGTCGTAGGTTTTCTCCCGTTTGGGATAAACCGTTGCTATATTCGTGGAGTTGTCGAGCCTTATATCAGTTTTACATAAACCTTGACTGTCTTTTGTTAACTGTAACTCACAGTACAAAACTACATCAGGCAAGGCTGTTGTTACAGCAAGATTATATGCAGGCTGGCTTGAATCTGGAAAAAGTCCTGAAAATCCACCACGCGCTACAACCAGAGGTCTATTACCTGCAATAACATATGCAATATGTCTTAATAGAAGTTTATGTTAAATAATTAAATGTCCTAATCTTCAATTCAATTCTAGAAAAGATTTGTCGTATGTGTTAAATGTGTACAATGTTAAGTGACTGTTTGATTTTTAGTGCCAGATTAAATCACTGTTTTTATTTTGTGGAGTACTATTAACCCAAAAAGCGCGCAAGAATACAATGCCGCTTCAAGATGCCATATATAATAGGTGGTTATAAGTTTAAGATTTACGATTCATATTGTAAATTATTTTTACCATAGATGTAAAGAAATGCAAGATTATATACATAAAAGAATAAAATATTTGAAAAGGATATGGACTATAGAGGCACGGCTCCACTGTCTCGTTAAATGGTTCGTTTAGATCTAAGGAAAAATGTATAAGGAAAACTTACAAAAAAGTGGCAACAAAACTATTACCGAAAACATTTACTGAGAAGGAATTAAATGAAACAGAATTAAGAAATGAAAAGAAATATTACCACGAAGCGTAAGCCACTTCGGTACCGAAGGATCATCTGGAGGAGTTAAAACCTGTTGGTGCTTAGCTGCTAGTGCGGAATGAATGAACAAGAATACCAATAACAAGTATCTAGCCATTACTATCTGAAACACACAAAAAATCAATCACTTTTGCTGACATTAAAAATGAAAAGATGTATAGGATTATATTTTATTGACATAATGCAAATTGCATCCCGACTCCCTGACCTCAAATTAATGCTTTGTTATTATTGTTATTGATTGAAAAAAAATGTCATTATTGTTCACATTCTTTCCGTTTGTTTTTTCTTTAAACAAAAATTAGCAATGCCTTAGTTGAATTTATTTTTTCCTTATAAAAAATTTAAACAAATATTTTTCAATGATCTTGATCTGGAACAAAAACTACACAATGTCATTTGATTGTAGAGATGAAATAAAAACTATAAAATGAAGAAAACTTACTTAAAATTCCTGGAGGTGGTGGATGAAGAGGAGTTGCATTCCACAAAAAAAAAAAAAAAAAGAAACAGAAACTCCCAAGGGAAAGGAGTTTCAAAAAATTGATGTAAAACTTAATTAACTCCTAAACAAATTTCCTCATTAATTTCTGGTCATAATTAACTCATATGACTCCGTAATAATTGGGTAAGCATTTGTTTTCTCGGGCAGCTGTCCAACCAATAATCAATAATCAAAGACTGTTAATATTGAACAGTGGAAAAAAGTTTCCCCCCTAAATATTCGGAGAGGTTTAAGGGTACACTGGGCTTTTGAACAAGAAAGTCCAATTCTTCAAACAGAATCTCTCTGTTACAAAACAACTCCCATTTTTCAGGTGTGTTCCATTCGCGATTAGGACATATGTCTCTGGATTTGTAATTGATTGTGTGTGAACCAGTTTTTCCTAAGCACCAAAATAGAGTAGAATCGCCACTTGAGTAGAATCGCAACTTGAGTTTCACACATCCCACTTGAGTAGAATCGCCACTTGGGTCTCTTCGATGACCAAAGAATGTACTTCAAGTTCGGATTGTATAAAGTTTGTCCTTAGGTGGTCTTTTGTATGCAACTCACATATTAATTGTTTAGTAGAATTATTTGACACGGGAAAGACAGTGGGCAATGAATATTTATTTAAGATCTTAATACAGGCAAGGGTCTGCCAAACCCTATTAATTAACTTGTTTCAAAAAAAAAAAAAAAAAAAAAACTTTTCCTGTGCCAATTTTCGTTCTGATACAGTAGATGACTCGTGAGTGTTTATTTACTGCACTCATTTATCGGGTTGCTTATGTTTACACACTTTTCATTGAATGGAATTTTGTGATCAACTACACAATGTGGGAAGAATGATCCTGAACTCAACAATGAGATGGAAAAATAGTTGCTGGATCGTTTGACAGAGGAGTTGAAGCTGCCAGAAGGCCGTTGCTGAAGAACACACCAGGCACATGAACGTGACTTCCAATAGCAGCAAGGAGGCTGGGCTCCCAGTACCAAAGAGAGGCTGAGAAATGCAATGCTGCTACAGAGACATGTGAGGAGGCCAGAGAGCAGGTTGAAGCCTTGTTGATCAAGGAAAGGAAAGTGACGTCAGTCTGGGAGCGACTAGCACGACACTTGGGCTGGGAAGCATCATAGATCAGTTGTACACATTTCTTTTAAGTATATTTCGTTGCCGCGTCGTCAAGTTTATATGTGTAAGCTAATAAGTAGCCAGAAATATGCTTAGAATGAAGTATCTGTATAGCACCTTTATTTCTATAACATTCTGAATCTTTCTCCTGCAATTGGAACTGAAAGATGGCACTTTTAGCATTTTAGGTAATAATTCAACATTTAACTTTTCTGAAAACAAATGGTTCCAAACAGATTCTTGTCGTCCACATTATGTTTTCAGGACTCCTAATCAGAGGATGTGCGATCGCAGCTTGTGATATACAGATCCGTTTCAGTGGTTAAATTGTAGGCGTCACAAAGTTTTGATAATTATTGGGCATTACACTTGTGTGATGATTTTTCTTAATCTAGAAACACAAGTATTTTGTTGATGATCAAAGAACAATGAGAAGTATTGGATCAAAAAGAAGAAAAGATGTAGAAGATGATGAGTTGAACCACATTCTTTAATAGTTGTCTACGTATCCTGTCAATAGGAATCAAACTCAAAACATAGTTCAACTATTCTATTTATAAGAATAGATGAGGTTTCCAAATTAGTGTTTAACTAGGAGACCGTCTCTTGTTAAGTCTCATCTTGACTCTTCTAGAAGTCTCATGTTTCCCAAGTCAAATAAGTCTTCTTTATTGACTTAAACAACAGAAAAATATGTTTAGGTTCGGAATAGTAGTTAGAGCTCCGAGCCTAGTAGTTGAGCTCCGGATTTGGAGTTCATAGTTAAAAATTGGTTATATAAACCTACTACTCCAACTAATTCCAAAGCCCACAAATCTCCTCTTATTGTCTCCCTTCCGAACCTAGGAAGTGAGAGGATTTGGACTTCAAGTGTGTTCTGAAATTTTCTACCCACACCAAGACCATATCCGAGCCTTAAGAAGATGTTGTCACGTGTTATATATCTATTTGCTAAAATATGCACACACAGAGATGCCCCCCTTTTTTATTCATGGGTTGTGAATCAAACCCTTAAAGAAAAAGGCAGGGTAAAAATATATGCGACGTCTTATGCCTCGATTTTCTTTGTGGAATGTATTAGAAAATTTTTGCATTACTTCAGTGCAAGGAACTGTAAATTCGGACCTGCCATGACCATGCCCTGAACCTTGTATATTAGGGCGAACTTGGTGAAAACCGATACTGCCATGCCTTGTGATGATCCGGACTTGGTCAGATCAATCCGACCCATGTTTCACAAAGATCCGGACTTGGGATTACATTCCGGAACTAAACTTCATGAAAGCGGGACCTGTCATGCCTCACGTTTACCCGGACCTAGAATACTAGCTCATATAAGAGACCGAACATGGTCACATGGCCCGGACTTAGGTAGATTTTACTAAGTTACCTTGACTCGAAAGTGTAACCCAGAACTGGGCCTTGCGAAACTGGAACTTGACCCAGAGTTGAGAAATCACTCAAAGCCCAGCACATGTCTTGCTAATCCATCCAAACTTGGTCTTATTTCCTTTTCCTTATACCCTTCGACTTCTTTTATATTTACACCCAATGTTATTCATCCGGAGTTGAATTCACTCCATCAGGAACTAAACTTTTTGAAACCTGGACTTCACAAGTCTCGCCATGAATCGGACTTGGAGTCTTGGACAAATCAGCCCATGTCAAGCCCCGAATCACTCATCTGGAGTTGAGTTATCCATGGACTGCCGACCTTGGAACCGACGAAGGTCCCTTGATATTCCTTGGACTACTAAAAGCTGGACTCCGACTCCCCTTGCCTTCGTTAATGGCAAATGCCCTCGAGTACTTCCAAGTCTCTATCAACAAAGTAATGCCTTGGTTTGTTCGCAACGTCACATACATGCACATATTGGGCCGAAAGCATAATATATTGGTGACTTGAGGAAATTGAAGTTTTGGTAGCCAATAACCACGTTAAGAACTTAAACAATCAGTTCCACTGTTGGTCAGTACTCAGTATCGGCTTTGCTAGTGAACCAGCACGTCCATATTGATCAAGTTAGTACCGCTGCTATCATTGCGTATTCCCAAATCCAATGTCTCACTAATCAATATCGGGATCTTCAATCTACAAATTTTAGTTATGAATCCAGTACTAGGCAATGCTATTGTCGAGGCAGTTCCGGATATGTCAAGTTACAATGTAATTCGGATAGGTCGGGTACTATAGTTAACAATGTAGCTTCGGATTCTTCCATCCACAAAACAATTTTGGGTTTGTTACTCGAGAGAACAGTACCAAACTTGAACTTTCTGTGTTCCTTATTGGCTAGGAAGTGGAGTTCTGAACTTAGACAAGTTTCGAACGTGGAGTTCCAGGCAAGCTAGGAAGTGGTGTTCCGAACTTGGACAAGTTCCGAACGTGGAGTTCCAGACTAGCTAGGAAGTGGAGTTCCAAACGTGGAGTTCCTAACTAGCTAGGAAGTTGAGTTCCGAACTTGGACAAGTTCCGAACGTGGAGTTCCTGACTAGCTAAGAAGTGGAGTTCCGAACTTGGACAAGTTCCGAACGTGGAGTTCCTGACTATCTAGGAAGTGAAATTCCAAACTTGGACAAGTTCCGAACGTGGAGTTCCAGACTAGCTAGGAAGTAGAGTTTCGAATGTGGAGTTCCTAACTAGCTAGGAAGTGGAGTTTCGAACTTGGACAAGTTCCGAACGTGAAGTTCCAGACTAGCGAGGAAGTAATGTTCTTTTCTCCTTATTTGTATAAATATGTATACACAGATGCCTCACTTTTCTCTTAGATGATGGCTGCACATTCGACTGTTGAAGGAAAATGACAAAAGTGTCGAATTATATTTTATACAAATTCGTATTCTGAATCTTAGAAAAACAAGGTTTTGTAGGAAAATAGGGTTTGCCCCTGTGTCAATTCCTATAAATACATTTAGTTTTGTTAAAAAATAAGACTTTATAGGAACGTAGGGTGTGCCCCTGTATTATTTCCTGTAAAGTCCTTAAATGATCTAATATCTAATGCATAAACCGACACTTATAAGCATAAGGCATTAGAATTGCTCTTAGGAGGATAAAACCCAAGCTAAGTTAAACTTTCTCCATCACACGGGGAACAACACATGAGATCTTTCACTCATCATCTCGAGAAAGCTTTCTAAAGGTTCTGATACAACTTTGGCCAATATATGGGATCTTTCACCCAACATCCAAAAAGTATCCCGACAGAAAATTATAAAAGAAACAATGCTCTGAAAAGAGAAATATAACCTTTATTGAGAATTGATTGGCATAGATCATGCCCCCAGTATAGTGGAAGCATATCCAAATTTGTGAAAATTTTGTCTCTTAGAAGCTAAAAGTAGTGTAACATTACTTGGAAACAGTACATGTTAGCATCGAGATTCACCGCTGGAGGATCTTTCATGAACATCTTGTTCGTGGTTAACTTCAAAGATGTCCTCATAAGGATAAGTTAAAGTGGTAAAGTCCCTATCCTGTGGGGATAATTGCTCACTTCCTGACATGTCACCAATCTTCTGCCTCTTGGACTTATCTTTATAGGAATTCCTGTCGGCTGACTTGTGCTCCAACTGTGATTCCTCGGACTTCCTATCATCATAATGACTAGCAGAGCTCCTACCAACAGGAGTGGAGGTGACACTTGTTATCACTCTTTTATGAGAAGATTTCCTATCCAATTGGTCTTCTTCCAGTTCCGCATACTTATCGATCCGAGCCTGCAACTTTGTCATGTTCATATGCTTCTTTTTCTTCAAATACATGTATAGACCAGAAGTGGGATCTAATCCCTTTCTAAAGACCACAATGGCGAGGGTCTCATCGACGTTGTCAACATGCAATTGAACCTCGTTAAATCTTTTGGTGAAATCCATGATATGCTCGTCTTTTCGGATTTTCATGTCAAACAGTGCATCATCAGTTTTAATGTAGGGTCGGTTACAACTGAATTTTGCAATGAAATTAATGGATAGCACCTTAAACTCGTGAATGCTGCCCCTAGGTAGCTTCGTGTACCAGATGAGTGACGAGTCTGTCAAACTTGAAGCAAAATACCGACACAAATAATGATCTTTCTTAGAAAGACCCACCATTGCTTGACGATAACCGAGCACATGAGAGATCGGATCTCCTTTGCCATTAAATTTAGAGAACTTTGGTGGTTTATAATCATGGAGGATGTATCCACTCATAACATGTCGTGAAAAAGGAGTTCCAATGTCTCCCTCGATTGTTGACTAAACAACTGACTCATCCATCTTGGTTGGTTTCGAACCTCGCAGTTCCTCCAGTATTTGCGCCTTGAGCTTTGTGAGAGTAGTCGGTTCATGAATTGGAGTTCTCTCGTTGTTGTACCTCGGACCTGGACTCTCATAGTTCTCATCTCGATGATAATGTGGTTCCGGTTCCCAAGATCGAGTGGAGGAGTTTGCAAAACTGGATCGGGGAACTGAGGGATTCCGAGGCAACAAAGGTTCCCTTGGAACTAAAAGTCTTCTTCGTACCGAGGGTGACCTTAATAGTTGTGGATTCCGGGTAAACACATTCGAACGTCCATCCCTCGTACCTCAAGAACTTGAATACCAAGAGAAGTCAGTTCCGTGTGAACTCGAGTGTCGGGTTGGATCCAATTCCGAATTATAATCCGAATCTGGTTGGTCGCTATGATACCCAACGAAGTAAGGGATATAAGGCGTAGGGACGTAACCCTCGCCATGGTCGAGACTTGGTGGCCGGAACTGCCCGCTCGAGTTTCCATCAGTAGGCAACACTCTTGGAGGTGAACGACCCTCATTCGTGCAGTAGTAGTCTTGGAAAAAACGCAAACGAGCTTCTTGTCGACCACGTTTGGCCATCACAGCATCCATGATGGCTTGGTTGGTTATGGCAGATTGGGGAGTATAATTGTGAGGCTCATCTTCTTCACGCCCCTGTCCAAAACGACGATCTCTTCTACGTTCAGATTGTCTTTGAGAAGTAACATGTGGATTATTGATCTCTTCATTCCCTTCATTACTTTGATTCGTGTTGGCTCTTGTAGTAACCATGATTTTGAATCAAAGTTTATATATATATATATATATATATATATGTTTCGACCCCCACCTACGTGGCAAACATCCATTGGTAGGAGTCTCCACTTTATTCGTTTAATCGACAGGGCTAAAGCCCAATTCGCAATATCATGGATCAATGTACAGGCCCATTAACTCATGTGAACCTTAGCCACATGGCTTGCCACTAATGTACATTGATTTATATCCAGATTCGTTTCTTATCAAAGAGATAATTATCAGTTGAAAGTTATAGTATATCACAATTACTCAAGCTACAAGATTACTTAAGCTACAAGGACTCTTTACTCTACCTATATAAATACCAAACTATTTTTCATTCAGAACTACGTTCTTGAGACTTGATCTCACTGATAATTTGGGTACGTAGGCAACCGCAAGGTACAGTCTCATCATTCCCCCGATCACCATCATTTTTCTAATTACTTTTCTACGTTCTTCGTCTTTTTCCATCAACACTTGGTGTTTTGATCATATTTGGTCAAAAAACATAATTGGCGCCGTCTGGGTTCTTATACTACACCCCTCGATCACGCTCTGCGAAAGTTATGACGATACCGAAGAGCTCAAGGTCCCGATATGTGATTATCGACAATCATCACGAACATGATGGTCAAGGACAACTTGGCGGACAAAAGATAATACCTTCAAATACCGTCGTTCCACCAATCGCCAAATTATTCAATGAGGTTATTGCTTCCGACGATTCTCCAAATTTCGATGGATAATGTAAGTCATATGTCTCGAGAAGCACTTCTTTAAAAGTTAAAGACCGTCCCGCGAAAACGAATAATTACTACAGACGCATCTTAAACGACGCCACCCACTCGTAGATGATGTTGTATCTGTCACACCACAACGCCACACACGCCAACGACATAATAGTGTGTGGGATCGCTTAAGTGGTGAGGATGAGATTCGCGATATTCGCAACAGCCATCAACGAAGTTAAGAGTAATGGGCTTACGAATTCCCGACCTCCGCCGAGAAATCTCCACCCACTTGGTCACGCTCTCTCGGTAGGCAAGGTACTATTAATAATCGTCCGACCGCACCCCACGATCCTACAAATTATCGGCAAAGTCCCGAGGAATTCGAAAGGGCGAATGTAATAATGATCGCACTCATGATCGGAACCATCGGATGGTGAAACACTTCAAAGAACGCCGTTCTTATCATTCAACATTATCGCATCGAAAAGCCCAACGTACCATCCACAATCATCTCGACACGGAAACGATGAATCTTCGCCGTTTTCTTCTCGCTCGTTCGCCCCATAGGCGCCATCTTGACTATGATCACGATCCAACAGATACGGATCTAATGACTCCTCAACGGTCGAGAAATGATTAAAAAGCTCTTTCGACAAATGATCCTTTTGAATCGACACTAGAAAATCTGGCAGTTGAAGATGGTATTTTGGACAAATTTTCTCTCGCCGTCCAAAGGGCTACTCATAACAAAGACTTCAAACAACCAGAGTTTGATCAATATGATGATGTCGAGGGTTGCCCTATGCTTCATGTGATTAATTTCACAAAAACAAACCGGTTTTATCGAGGTGATGATGCTTTAAAATGCAAACTTTTCCCTTCTACATTAAAAGGGGAAGCGTTGGTATGGTTTAGCGAATTACCTCCGCGCTCTATTCGTCGATTCAAGGACTTAACTGAAAAGTTTTCAAGACGTTTTCATCATAATCTCAAACGTCCAAATGGAGTCCGAGTTCTTTTCAACATCAAGCAACAACGCGTGAGGAAACTCTCCGTAGTTTTATCGCTGCGTTCCGCCAAGTAGCTGAGAGATTTCGAAAGCAATCCGATCTAATGGTGGTTTATGCTTTTAAAGAAGCTATCTTGTTTGATAAAGAT
This sequence comes from Coptis chinensis, assembly GCF_015680905.1. Classification (NCBI taxonomy): domain Eukaryota; kingdom Viridiplantae; phylum Streptophyta; class Magnoliopsida; order Ranunculales; family Ranunculaceae; genus Coptis; species Coptis chinensis. The sequence goes on from NC_141461.1 coordinate 70,093,712, forward strand.
GAGTTATACAACTCTCTTGTTTGGGATATTCCATCTTCCCGACGTGCGTTATACCAACGCGTTAAACAATTTATCAATGTTGAAGACGACACGGCTGCTCGAACTTCTCGTGACAAAGATAATAAAGGAAAGGATTTCAATGATCAGCGAAATAAACAGAAAGAATCCGACTTTTGATCAACAAAGAACCCAATAAGCCTCCATATATAAGAAAGAAGACTCCACGACCGGGACCGAAAGCCTTTTACGATTTTGAATTAACTCCGCTTAATACCAAATATCGCGGTAGTTTACTTACAAAATCAAGGATAAGAGTCCGCTCACTCCGCCCGTTTCCCTTAGCGCGCGACACTAAAACAACTCGCGATAAATCGTTATGGTACAAATTTCATAATGATTATGGTCATGAGACGAGGAGAATTGTCGGTCTTTTTGGGGGAAGAATTGAAAAGCTTGTGCGAAATGGAAACTTGATCAATATGTGCGTAAGAAAGTAACAACTCAAGCTTTAACTATCACCGATCATAATGTCATTAAGGTTGGACATGCCATCATTGATTCATTGTCCAATACTCACCGAAAAACCGCTTTCGCCGCTCTAAAGTCAAATATCCGCCTAATTTGTACGGTTAACGGGATCAATTTCGTGGAAGGTTTTCGCGACCGAGACTATTGAAGATGAACCATTATGTTTCACTGACCAAGATCTAATGGGCGCATGTTCCTCATTATGATGTTTGTCGTGATAACTGCGCAGATATCACCGTATCGTGTCACAACGATAATGATTGACACCGGTAGTTCAGCTTAGCGTCATGTTTTCGGGTGTTATCGCAAAGATTCCTTTTATTGATAACTTGGTCACCCCGAAAATGCCTATCGTTGGTTTTGATGGTACCGCTACTCATTCGCGTTGGAAAGGTGTCTCTCCCGGTCACTCTTATGCGAGAAGAAGTCAATATTGATTTCTTATTGATGGATTGTAAATCCCCTTTACAATGTCATCCTTGGTAGAGATTGATTCATTATATGGAAGTCATCCGCCTCAACATATCATCAAGCCATCAAGTTCCCATTCAATAAAAAGTATGTAAGGTCGCAATGATCAACCGGCATCTCTAATTTGCCACGACAATGTTCTCGATGATTATAAGAAGTCCGAAGTTGTTGGATCTAACTATTCGAGTTCCAACGCCGTCAAATAGCAATTACAACATCCGGGACCTTCGGTTTACTCCGCCAATAGAAATGTTGAAGGACCCCGACGGTCGATCCACTTTTAGAAGTTCAAATTGGCCAACTCCCCTCAAGAGACTACTTTTATTTCAAAGAACTTCCGTAAGAGAAGAGACAAGAGCTTATTTTGTTATTGCGGAAGAATAATCATGTGTTTGCTTGGCGAATAAAGCAAATGCCTGGTATAGATCCTTCGGTGGCTTGTCATAAACTCGACATTGATCCTAATGCAAAACCAGTTTGACAAAAGCCCCGAAGGATGGCCCCCGATAGAAAGATGAAAGTGAAAGACGAAATCGACCGTCTCTTGTCTGTTAACTTTATAAGGCCTGTGACTTATCCAACATGGATGTCAAATGTTGTCGCAGTGCCTAAAAAGAACGGAAAATTACGTGTTTGTATCGATTTCACAAATCTCAATAAGGCTTGTCCGGTTCATCCATATCCATTGCCTCGTTATATCCGAAAATGGTCGATGCAACATCCGGTTTTCGGCGTTTGTCTTTTTGGATGCTTATTCGGTTTATCATCGATTCCGCTTATTCATTGAGGACCAAGAGTTCATCAGATTCATTACGCACCAAGGCATTTCATCGCTACCGGTAATGCCTTTCGGTCCGAAAAATGCCGGAGCCACATATCAAAAGCTAGTCAACACTATTTTTTTCGACATACTTGGAAAGACGAATAACCATACATCGACGACATGGTTGTCAAATCTACGTAAGCACCGATCATCTTATCGATTTGCAAGCTGTTTTTGACGACTCTCCAATTTCAACATCGTTTGAATCCGCTAAGTGTTCTTTCGGTTTATCATCCGTAAATTCTTAGGATACATGATGACTAGACGCTGAATTGAAGCAAATCCGATCAGATTCGAAAGCTATCCTTGAAATGCCTTCTCCGGCGTCAAAGAAAGAAATTCAACGACTTACGGACGCTTTGGCGCCCTAAATCGCTTTATCTCTCGGTATTCGATCGATGTCGTCCTTTTTCCAAACATTGAAAGATGCATCAATTTGATCGGAGGATCGCGAACTTGCATTTCGCCATTTGAAAGCATACTTAGTCCAACCTCCGGTTCTTGCCCCAGCCCAAAACGGCGGGCAGCCTATAGGTTCAGATTTAGCCGCCAATCGATCATGCCGTAAAGTGCGAGCCGCCTTATTTGTCAACGGTGGTGATGGTCGCCCCATATTCTTTGTTAGCAAGACTCTTACAACTTCTGAAACAAGATATTCTCGAGTGGAGAAAATTGCATTGGCTTTGGTTCATGCCGCCCGACGCCTTAAACCTTATTTCCGTGGACGAAGTCGTCAAAGTTTATATCGAATATCCATCTGCGAAAGCTTTTCGCAATGCCCGTGAATCAAGTCGCCTCGCAGAATGGGAAAGTTACCTTAGCGCTTTATAGCATTGTGTTTGAAACTTCGCATACCGAGAAAGGACAAGCTTTTGGCTTCGCTAATGGCTGATTTTCCAATTTAGGATATTCTTATGTCCGACGATTACTAGACGAAGAGAATGTCGCCGACAACACGCCATTACCTCTCGTGGACGATGATTTTGCCAAACTTATCGATGTATCTGGCGATTGTTGGATTGTTTACACCGATGGTTCGCATAATAAGTATGGCTCCGTATTGGGTGTGTAATCTTGCAACCCGAATGGAGAAAAATTGAGAAGTCGGTCGTTTGGGTTTTGACGCTTCAAATAATGAGGCCGAAAAGCACGAAGGTTGTCATTTGGCGGCTTCAGCATCGCTTCTTCACTTGGGGCTTACTAAACTACAATTATTCACGATTCTAAGTTAGTCGCTAGCCAGTTTGGTGGATCGTGATGCAGCTTCGTGGACGATAGAATGGCAGCTTTATGTGGACTTAATTCATCGGATTGCTCGAAATTTTGATTCTATCAAGATTGCGCGGCGTTCGCGTCATGGCGACGCGACATCGGGATCTCTTGCTTATTTATCCGCCGCGTTAAGTCGATAAGCCTCGCCCGGATAACCATTGAATTTCAAAAGGAACCGAGTATCGACCGTCCATCGAGGATGTGCGCGATATGTACATCACTCAGAGTTGTTTTTTTCATCAAGACATTTTCTGAGGAATCACGTTATGCCAATTTGATATCTCCTGTGCTGACTCGGAAGCGCAAGCGTGATCTTGATAATCAAGCTATCATTGCAGAGAAAACGCTTGATCCACAACTTATGCTATCAGATGACCACAATGATCCTGTCAATGATATTGTCTCGGTCCATACCGACGACGATCATGAAGCTGACAATGCTCCAGAGGTTCCTGATATAGAGCTAAGTTTTCCACTTACACCTTGTGACGAAGATGATTGGCGTCTTCCTTATATCACATATTTACATGATCACATCTTGCCTCCCGATCATAAAGTGGGTGATCGTGTCAAACGCGATGCTTGGAAATATTGTCTCATATCGACTTCGAACGGTCTGTTGCAACTTTATCGCAAAGGCACAAGTCTTAACCCTATGCTCGTTGTCTCCGCAGAGTGAAGGTTTGCTCGTCTCCCGGCGGAAATTCATTCAGGCCTATGTGGGAACCACTCCCGGAGAAGTCTCGCTCATAGAGCAATGACACAAGGATACTGGTGGCAGTACATGCAAAAGGATGCTAAGCGTTTGTCTGAGAAGTGCGTTCCTTGTCAGAAATATGCTAACATGGGAAATCTTCCAGCATCGGAACTTCATCCAATCTTGAGCCCTTGGCCGCTTTGCAAAGTGGGGTCTTGACATCGCCGGTCCTCTTCCGGAAGCTCCCGGCGGTGTTTGTTTCTTACTCGTCGCGAATCGATTATTTTACCAAGTGGGTCAAGCTATGCCCTTAGCCCGCATCCATGCTTCGATGTTAAAAATTCTTATGGCGAGACATTGTTTGTCGCTTCGGTATTCCAACATCATTGACTTCCGACAATGGCAAACAATTTGATCTTTCAAGAAATTCGACAATTTTTGTTCTCGACTTAAAAGATTAATCACAATTTCTCGGCACCATACCATCCTCAAGCTAATGGACAAACTAAAGCTACTAACAAATCCATTCTTGCAATGCTCAAGCGACGACTTCAACAGGCCAAAGGAAATTGGGTTAAGGAACTTCCTGCGGTTATGTGGGCTTATCGAACCACACCTAAGCATTCAACTGGATTTTCTCCGTTTAATCTTGCTTACGGTATGGAAGCGGTCTTGCCTACAGAGTTGATGACACCAACCACACGAACTTCTAACGTGGAATTGGAGTCGAATGATCAAGCACTTGCTCAAGCCAAAGCCTTGATAGATGAGACAAGAGATGTTGGTCTTCAACAGTTAATTCGTTATCAAGCTGATATGAAACGAAAATATGATAAGAAAGTTCGACTTAAAGTATTTGAGAAAGATGACTGGGTACTCTGTCGAAAGACGAGGTTGATAGATTCCAATAAATTTGAGAAAAACCGACAGTCCATACATCATAGATCGCCCTGCCACCAAAGGATCTTATTTTCTCCGAGATTTAGATGGGAATGTTCTCGATAAGCCGTGGAATGCGTTTCATCTGCACAAGTTCTATAAGTAGATTTTAGTTGTGTTTTTCCGTTATCCCGAGAAAATAAAATAATACAATATTTAGTTTGTTTCCGCCTCGGGCATGTATTTTCCGTTGTTATCTTTGCATTTTTAAGACTCGGTAATCAATAAAGAAGCGCTTATTTCACTTCGCCTCAATGGTATGATTTTGGTTTTAGCGAACCTTATAATCGCTACAACAAAATCTGTGAAATTACCACGCTTAATTTCGTCGATCTAAGGTGAACGCTTTTACGCCGCTTTAGTCGTTACTATATCGCTATAACAAAATCGGCGAAATTACCACGTTTAATTTCGTCGATCTAAGTTGAACGCTTTTACGCCGCTTAGTCGTTACTATCACTACAACATAATCCGCGAAATTACCACGCTTTAATTTCGCCTAAGTTGAACGCTTTTACGCCGCTTAGTCATTACTATCACTACAACATAATCCGCGAAAATTACCACGTTTAATTTCGGTCCTCTAAGTTGAACGCTTTTACGCCGCTTAGTCGCTACTATCGCTATAACAAAAATCCGAAATTACCCACGTTTAATTTAAATGGATCTAAGATGAATGCTTTTACGCCGCTTTTTAGTCGCTTACTATCGCTACAACAAAATCCGGAGAAATTACCACGCTTAATTTCGTCAATCCAAGTTGAACGCTTTTACGCCGCTTTTAGTCGTATTATCGCTACAACAAACTCGCGAAATTACCACGCTTAATTTCGTGGGGTCTAAGTCGAACGCTTTTACGCTTAGCTGTCGTTAATATCGCCCGACAAAATATGGCTAAATTACCACGTTTAATTTCGTCAATCTAAATTGAACGATTTTTTACGCCGCTTAGTCGGTTATCACGCTATGTCATCATCATCGATGACGCTACCCGCTTTTAAATTCACGTTCTGCGTCGGAGCATTTTTTAGCTCAATCTAATTTTGCAAGCTTAAAGTTAGCATTGGGGGCGTTTCATTCTATTTCGTGTCATCTATATAATTCAACAATATTGTCGGTTTCCCACAAATAATTTTTCCAATTATTTCTTTTCGCATCGACACTTCGTTATACATTCCGCTCATTTTTTTTCTTCTTTGCCATATGAACTTTGTTCGCATGCCAAAGAGGGGCGATTTTCGACCCCACCTACGTGGCAAACATCCATTGGTAGGAGTCTCCACTTTATTCATTTACCGACAATTATAAAGCCCATTCGCAATATCATGGATCAATGGGCCCATTAACTCATGTGACTAAGGTATGAAACCTTAGCCACATGGCTTGCCACTAATATACGTTGATTTATGTCCGATTCGCTTCTTATCAAATAGATAATTATCGGTTGAAAGTTATAGTATATCACAATTACTCAAGCTACAAGATTACTTGAGCTACAAGGACTCTCTACTCTACCTATATAAATACCAAACTATTTTTCATTCAAACTACGTTCTTGAGACTTGATCTCACCGATAATTTGGGTAATGAGGCAACCGCAAGGTATCATTCCCGATCACCATCATCATTCCCCGATCACCATCATTTTTCTAATTACTTTTCTATATATATATATATATATATATATATATATATATATAATTTTCACGTTCTTCGCCTTTTTTCCATCAACACTTGGTGTTTTGATCATATTTGGTCGAAACAATATATATATATATATATATATATATATATATATATATATCCTATATTAAAGAACAACAAACCCAAGAAAAATTGGTGGTTAGGAGAACTTAGAACCAAAAAAAATTCGACCAAGAAATCAAATCAATTATGTATGGTTTCGTTCTCCACAAACCGCGCCAGTTGTGTGATGATTTTTCCTAATCTAGAAACACAAATATTTTGTTGATGATCAAAGAACAATGAGAAGTATTGGATCAAGAAGAAGAAGAGATGTAGAAGATGATGAGTTGAATCACGTTCTTTAATGGCTGCCTATGTATCCTGTCAATAGGAATCAAACTCAAAGCGTAGTTCAACTATTATATTTATAAGAATAGATAAGGTTTCCAAATTATTGTTTAACTAGGAGACCGTCTCTTGTTAAGTCTCATCTTAACTTTTCTAGAAGCCCCATGTTTCCCAAGTCAAATAGGTCTCCTTTATTGATTTAAACAACAGAAAAACATGTTAAAAGTTAGAGCTCCGAGCCTAGTAGTTGAGCTCCGGATTTGGAGTTCATAGTTAAAAGTTGGTTATACGAACCTACTATACAAACTAATTCCAAAGCACACGAACATCTTCTTCTTATCTCACTTTCGAACCTAGGAAGTGAGAGGATTTGGACTTGAAATGTGTTCTTGTATTTTCTACCCACACCAAAACCATATCCAAGCCTTAAGAAGATGCTGCCATGTATTACATATCTATTTGCTAAAATATGCACACACAACACTTATACCTATACTAAAGAGCTGAAGATATCTACTGTACTAGATTGAGTCATTTACTGGAGATGGTCTCGAATCCTTGATACTTGTTATGAATCATATTCAAGTGTCATATCCAACACGTATCTGGTTGGCCTTTACGAGTCAGATATGGATACCAAAAGGTTATGATCCTCATTTGTAGAACAGCTCCCAAATTGCTCCGTCAGTACAGATCAAAATATTGAGGGCCGAATCATGGAGGGAAAGTTTGTTTTCAGCAGTTACAAGTGCACTTCCACTTGTTTTGCGTGTTTCTTTCTCAGCTATGCAGTTGCGTACGCCGTACCCACGTTACTCTTCAACTTCAGACGGAAAGTTATCTTCGTATCAAGAATTGTTTGAGAGTTAGAAGGGCTGAGTTATACTAAAATTCTGCATAACCATTGTTTAATTTTTTTTCATTATTTTAGGACAAAGAAACCCATTTAAACCCGTTCCACGAGTCCAGTTACACTAATATATCCACCAATCTCAAGAGAGAAACTGGTGCTTCAGTTGCTTCTAAATCAATCAAATTTGCTATGTTGTCTATAAATAGTTGCTCTTTTATTCCCGGGTTTTCCTTATCTCTTCTCTCCTTTTCCATGGAATATGGATTCAGTGTCCACACACAGCAATAATGAAATTTGAAAATTATAAGAGGGTTAAAAGTACCAAGAAGATTTTATATCCGTGCTGAGGAGCCTACACATGGCAAAATGTACCTCACATGGTTATCCTGATCAAATGATAATTTACTCGACGGGGCAAGAAGATCCATTTTAGAAGATATATATACTTTGAAGATCAGCGGAAATAGATGACATCAAAGCTTTTGGTTTGATACATAAAAGTGCACTGATAAAACAAAGTGCACTATTTACAGGTCAAATAATAAATAATCAACAAAATTTTCTCTTGAAAATTCTTCTTCTCCGGTGCAGCCAGCTAAAAATGTAGCTTCAACGGTTTTGAGGTGAAACCATACAGAGCAACTTGGAGAAAGTAGTAACATCTGATCGATCTCAACATCTTTGAAAACATTTTTAGGCAAGGAAATGGTCAATAATGTGTCCAATTACATCTGCACCTTCTGAGTGCACGAAGTGATCTTTGACCTGTACAAAGATTTTGCACCATCAAATTAAGGCAGAAAAGCACTATGCGAGGAATGTCAACCAGAAGAACGACTACACCATTTTAATCTTCAAAACAACGAAACAAGTTCCATCCATACAAAATAAAAAGAAAGGTAAATAGAAACAGTGATAGATCAATTTCAAGGGCTAATCCAAAACAATGTGTGGGAGTGTGAACAGAACTAATATGTCTACCACTCTATTAGAAGAATGAAAGATGCATATGAGCTCATTTATTAATATTTTCTTTTTTGGCTACATCATACATTGATACTGGTCATGCGACAATTTTTTAGTTATATGAGAGAGAGAGAGTAACCAACCTGAATGACACTATGTGCAGCAAATCTCTGCCGGCTGGTGTGAAAGCTAACATCTACCTTCTCCCATGTCACACGAGAGAGTCCTGCCATCATCTCCTCTGCAAACAAAAACATATGAATATACTATTTGAAACTTAATATTACTGTTATTATTATTGATAGTATTATTCTTTACAAGGAAATTAACAGGATCATAGTGCATAGACCAACAGACAGACATAAAAGGTATCAAACGGATTTTAATTACTTCAAAGGCTAATGAAATTCAATTAAAAACTTTGATCCTACCAATACAATGTGTAAGTATCTAATGTTTTCAGTTATTCCAGTTCCATGAACAAAAGAAGTAATAATTCTAGTTTGACTCCAAGGTTAAACTCACAAATCATCCACATGCGCCATCTTTTGTTCATTTTCTTTATTACTTCTATTATTCTATTTTCTTCACACTCCCATCTAACCCTACAATCAGTAAGTGTTCTTCAGTTATTCCAGTTTCATGAACAAACAAAGTAATCATAGCTGGATTCTGATATTAAAATCCTTCCAGTCACTAAATCTGTTTTCCCATTTCTGCAAGTTGTTCTTTTGACAATGTTAGAAATGAGTTCTTTAATGGTGGATAGATGCTCTTCACCGAAAATAGAACTTGATCCTTTTGTAGGATAACCGGTTGGCCATGTGCGAACCATGTCTACACTTGGTCCGTCTCTAATGGTCTAGTAATACCTACGAAAATTTTCTGACAAATTCAAACAAACTTAGTTAAGTGGAAAAAATGGTGAAAATTTATCGAGTCACTGAAAAGGAAAAGTTATATCCTCAACTATTACAATTCTTTTTTTTTTTTTTTTTTGCTCGGTATAGAGATATTACAATTCTTCTTTTATGTTACAACTCTGTATAAACAAACCAAAATTTTCTTCATATTGTGTTTTAGTAGTATATCATGGACTGTCCAGACTCCAGACTGTAATCTTGACATCAATTGTAACCTGGCGGGGTTCGAACCCCAGACCTCTGGTATCATCACCCAAAGGTTACCAACTAAGCTAGCTGGCACTTGCATTTTTGATACCATGATAATTAAATTTTTAGTGGTATTTGACCTTGAAATCAAAAAACCATTTTGACACGACACATATTGGACGTCACCATACAAACAAGAAAAAGTAATCACAACCATCTTGTCTTAGTTTTATATGACGCGACACGCGAGAATCATACTGCTTAGTAGATTTATCCCCTGTAAACCAAAATTCGAGATGCAGAAAAAGAAATTAACATATTATGGAGCTACACTTTATTTAATCAGTTAAAAACTAGGTTACATGGACACGCCATATTTTGAAAAAAATCTGTTTCGGATACGTATCCACGTGTTCGTGTTCGTGTTCGTGTCCGTATCCGTGCCGGACACACACGGACACATACTGTGTTTAATTTATCTCGAATTTCTGATTTACCATCTAATTTAATAAATTTATAATTATTAAAAAATTAATTAATTATTCCTATTCATGTCTCCATGTCGATCTTCAACTGCTCGCCGTATCCGACACCCCGTATCCGTGTCGGACACCGACACGCGTGCCCGTGTCAATGTAACCTAGGTTAAAAACTATGGAACTCAAAAATCAAAATAGTATACTATTTTAGAAAAGGAAAGGTATCGCTCAGATGTTATATTAGAACTGTAAGAGTTCTAAAGGACATTTCTGAGGGGGCACGTTGCATCTATGATGTCTGAGAGGACTAGAGTAGGAATAATATAATTTTACTAGAACCATATTTAAAAGAGTCATGTAGTTGATTGAGAAAAGTACATACCTTCTAAAGCTTCAAAGCTTCCTTTTTCTGCTGAGATGGGCACGCAATTCTCGTCATTAAGTGCCTTGCATCGTTCTTCATATACAATATGAGGATACTTCTCGCTAACAGAATCCTCCCACTAGTAAAAAGAAGACAAGTATAAGGTATTGTCAGAAGAGTACTAAAGCAATTGTGGATGGAGCATGCAAGCATAGCTAGGTTACATGGACACGCCATATTTTGAAAAAAATCCGTGTCGGATACGTATCCACGTGTCCGTGTTGGACACATATTGTGTGTAATTTACCTCGAATTTTGATATTTTGCCGTGTCCGACAATTCGTATCCGTGTCCGATACGGACACACCTACCCGTGTCAATGTAACCTAGAAGCATAGTAGTTCGTGGATGTTTGCCTGTGCGTGAGAAAAAAAGAGACGGAAACAACAGGAAAGACAGAAGAAAGAATTTACCTTTGGAAGTTCACTATCACGTCGAATTGATGCTGTTCTCCAGCCTACAATATCTTAATTTTATTTAATTAAGAAAAACAAAAACAAGCAAAGGATTTTCATGACACGCTGAATTCCTGGGAAGGTACACGTAAATACATAATTGAACAATGGAAGTATGAAAGGATACGATCATAGCCAACATTTGAATATGTAACGCGGCGTCTGAATGCTCTTAAAGCGGACCTACATAGCCGCAATTCAGAATCATGAACAAAAAATTCAATAGCTGAATATTGCATCTGAGAAAATCCCATAACCACCAAAAAAAAAACTAGAAAAACAATCAACTCTCACATACATGAAGTGTAGGTCACCATGATCATCTACCATACGTCTAAGCAGTGGAGGCTCCCCTTTCTCTGCATCTGTTAGAAAAAGATGCCGGCCAGTTCTTCTAAATATCCAATGAATAACACTCGTTGCAGCTTTTTCAAATACAGTTACCCCAAAAAGGAAGGGAACCTGAAAACCACAAACAGGTCCTACACTTATTGAATTAAGAAAAATAATATAAAGAACAAAAACCATAGCAGCTAATGGCGGAAAGATGGCTTCTTATAAGCTTATTAATATTAACAAAGCCGAACTCTTAAATCTACTCAAAAGTCAAAACTAATAACTTTTACCACCTACTGATCACTGCTACAGTTCTAAGGTATAATACAATGAGTAAATTAATAAAGATTCAAGTATTCAACAATGACCATTGAGTCATATATTGATTACAGGAAACGTTTTGTGAAAAGGAAGAGTGTGAGAAAAGATTTTGCACTACATCCCACAAAACAAAGTAGATCGAACAGCTGAAGAAACTTGCAATCTTCCACCCAAAGAAAAGCTCATCAAATTTCAAGTCCCTTACAGTCATATCCATGAAGACAAAATCCCAGACGGACGATATGACCAGTTCCATAGTTGCATTGGTGGGTAAAAAGATTCTGCAGTTCACTTATTTGATTGGTTGTAGACTTGCATCAGTTAAGACTTCCTCAAATCGTCCAATAACACCAACAGAAATGGAATTCTATAACTAGTCATAAATAATTCTCCATGGCTATATGGAAGGGGCAGTCGACAAGAAGATGAGTAGCTATTTTCATTTGCCCTCCACACATGATGCATCTACTAATCATTGTTTTGGCCCTTATCCAAAGGTCGTATGGGGTGGAGTAACCCCCAAGCTCACTATCCCTAGGAGGAACTTATCTTATAAGACACTTTTTAATACATCCCTTTGAAGTTAAACATTTGATTCCCTAATTAAAGATCAGAAATTTGCTTAGAATCAAACATAATATAATTCTGTGACAGCTATGTAAACCACATCTATCCGTCGCTGTCCAGAAGAAGTACAAAGCTTCCGATACTGACCAAAAAATGTAATAGACAAGGACTTTCAAATGTGTCTGAAACACCCCGTACGACATGGTATCAAACATCCCGCAAGTTCCTAAATAATAAAGTGTCCTTGCAACATAAAGATTAGTCTGAATAGCGTTTGCATATACACATTGAGGTCGCAACAGGTAGACGACGGATTGTAAGTGTTTGTATTTTGTACACTTGAATAGCCAGCTAGAGAAAAAAATGGATTCCAAGGCAAGACAACTTCTAATCCTCCGCCCCACTTTGGCATACAATCATGAGAATAACCTTGCAAAGGCTAATCTCATTTTTGAAACTCCACGGCCATTTTCTCAAGCGCAATCTAGTTTCATTAATTCTCCATGTCTAACGCCTCAATCTTCTTAGCAGGCTATTGACTAAAATTAATAAATAGAAAATTAAAATAGAGCTGCTGAATCACCAATATTCCTCCAGTCTCATCAAGCTTTAAAAGAATGTCTATGTATGATTGTCTAGGAACAGTTATCATCCTAATCCTTTAGGCTGAGCACAGAGTTTATGGGTGGAGGTTTAGAAAGGCATTATGAGAGAGGTTTTTAACTCTAGGAGTGACTTTTCCTCCAAGGTCAGAGAGGGGATAAGATTAGGTTTTGGAGAATGTCTATACTGGGATAAAACACTTTATGCAGACTTTGAACACACTTGGACTGTATGTCGGCCAGGATTTGTTTCCAAGGGGAATAGGTACCCATCAGTTAATTGCTAAGTTACATTGACACGGACACGGACACGTATCCGACACGGATTATTTTTGAAATGTGGTGTGTCCATGTAACATAGGTTAATTGAAATGATATCTCATACAGTTGACGGTCTAGTCAACAAAGTAATAAACTCAAACTCACAACCAAATAAAGTATGAAGACTGGACCCCAGTAATAGTCAATCACACATCACAATAACAACAATAAAAATTAGTTTCAAGTTCTAGCAAGCTATAAATAAAAAAAAACACAATGCAAAACCTGCAAAAAAAAAGAAGGAAAGGGGGTTGGGAGGGAGAACATCAGGATTACTCCTGTTAATGACTGATCAAAGAGAAGAAGAATAGCTAAACAGGACGAGTGAGGAAGTGTCATCCGGGTCGTGGGCTCCCTTAATCCCTAGAACCCAGAGTTTTTTTGAGGTTTTTCATACTGTAAACGAGACAATTTTCCTATATAAGAAGTGTGATAGAAGGCCGAAACTAATTAAACCGTACTCTCTTCTCTCTCTAAACATTCTTCTTCATCAGCAATAATATAAATTTACTTGCCAAAAAGTATCCCATTAAAACAAAAAAGAAAATGTATTTATAATAGGTCCAGGTGTATGAACTAATACATGTATTTCCAAGCAAGATACATGATAATTAGAATAAGATGTTGATGAGTAGCAATAGAAAAAAATAAACCTGATTGTTACCCCTGGAACCGAGGTGAGGAGTAGCAACAGTGACAAAATTGAGTGGGTCCAGGCCACATATTGTAACTTGGGAATCTCCATCAGTAGTAGGTGGTCTATACAGTTTCCCAATTGCATATCTTGCTACTAGCCCTCCCATTGAATGTGCAACAAAAGAAATTTTCCGTACGCCAGGTTTTCCTTGTATTACTTCAACCACCTCCTCAGCCAATCGCTCACCCATAACATCTATACCATCTAGAGTCAGCTTCGATACATTGCGCTCACTACCTGTCATCAAAATATCCATTAATTCAATTATAATAATAAATAACATTATTCTTATAGTATAAAACTCACAGTGAACAATAACTTTATCACCCAATGATTTCACAAATTGGTCAGCACCAAACTTCCAGTCTGAAGAACTGCCCAGAATACCATTAACCATAATAACGAGATGGTCAGCTGAATAATCTTTACAATCCATTTCTCAGAGAGAGAGAAAAAAATAACTTAACTGAATTTTTTTTTTTTTTGACAGAGTTAGTTGGGAATTGTGATGAGACAGGGACAGATATATTTAAACACGTGGCTTTAATTATTGGTTTTTTTTTTTTTTAAGTTTGGAGGCGTCGGTTACTCCGTTATAGAGACGGTGATTTAACTAGTCAAGTGGGGACCTCATTTGTTTGGCACGTGGCGACTTGGCGTAGTTTCTGTCGACCTTCGTTGCTAAAAACTTTATCCACTCTCCACAATTCTTTTTGCCATGTCATTTTTAAGCATGGATTCCAATTGAGCTACCCAGATTTTTTAGGGTACTCGCTATTTTGTGTTGGGCAGAACTCAAAAAAAAAAAATTAATTTACAAATTTACAATTTACACAAAAAATTGTAATTTGTGTTGGGCACCCCTCCAACTAAATACAAGTAACCTGAAAACCTGTTTAGTTTTTTTTTTTCTTTTTCTTCCTCATTTCTAATCCCTAATTCCTAAACTATACTAGTGGAGGAACTTCGAAACAGTAAAATGGAAGACCATAACTTTTTAGAACACGAAAATAAACAATTTAATGAACACATGAGAGAAAATAAAGAAGAGAGAGAAATGGAAGATGACCAAATGAAAGAAAATATTCAAACTGAAGAAGTTTGCAATGGGAAGTGAAACCGAAGATGATACGGAGATGGGAAGAAATCCTCAAGGATACAAAGTAAACCTAGCTAGTTTTTTAGAATCTACGCACTAGTTTTTTTTAGAAATTCTCGAGTCCCCAACGACCCAACCACATCGAAATTGGGTATCTCAAACGACTCAGTCACATCGATAGCTATGAGTTCCAAACAACCCAGCTACATCGATTAACTTCAGTCTAAAAGATATGACCACATCAAATTGGGTAGTCCCAAACGACCTAGTCACATCGAATGAGAAAAAATTATTAAAATGAAATGAAATTTCACCAAATCGATGAAGTACGTAATTACAATTCTAATAAAATTGTATCAAAAACCATTTGTATAATATATCACTTAACAATTGTTCTTCATGCAGGATCCTATGTGGGATTCCGAGAACTCTAAAAACTCAAATGACGTAGATGATGTTCAACCGCTTTCAATTGATACAACATAAATATTTACTACATATGAGATAGAGATTAGGCATTAATTTTATTTGTTTTTATTTTCTAAATGAAATTATATTA
Source organism: Coptis chinensis (assembly GCF_015680905.1). Lineage (NCBI taxonomy): Eukaryota > Viridiplantae > Streptophyta > Magnoliopsida > Ranunculales > Ranunculaceae > Coptis > Coptis chinensis. Next base: position 70,109,267 of record NC_141461.1, read on the forward strand.
GTGTATTGATTGTTGTTTTCTTTCATATCTTTAGGTATTTCATACACGTAATGAGGTAATTGGTTGGGCAACTGCTCAGGGAAAACAATGTAATGTGGTTGTTGTAATTGGGAAGTCGCATTATGCTAACGGGAATCTAGTACCAAGGCTGGATTTAACTTGTGAGAGTTCGGGTATATTTCGTTCACACAAAAAGGTGGGTCAAGATAAGGCTACTAAGAAAAATACGAGAACAGTAAAATGTGGATGTCCATTTAAGTTAAGATGTTGTTTCCAACGCGACACTGTGGATAGTTGGAAAATTGTTGTTGTTAATGGTATTCACAACCATCCACTGGCGAATACCCTCGAAGGACATGCATTTGCTACTCGGCTGACCGTTCCACAATTCGAGTACTTGTCATAGATGACTCAAAATTCAGTTAAGCCTAAAGAAGTTTTGAAGTCCATCAGAAATAGGTATCCTGAAAACCTATCTAGCATAAATCAAGTCTATAATGCAAGGCACAAGGTGAGGACGTTGGATATGAACGGTCGCACGCAAATGCAAAGATTGCATGAGATGTTAGCAAAAAACCATTATTTCGAGGAGGTGAGAAAGGATACGAATACAGATGAGATAACGAGGTTGTTATGGGCCAATCTAGAGGGTGTTAAGCTGGCTCGGACTTTTCCAAAAATTATCATCATAGACGCCACCTACAAAACCAATAGGTATCGATGGCCTTTTGTACAGTTTGTGGGGGTGACTTCAACATGGAAGTCTTTCACGGTCTATCAAGTGTTGCTTCGGTCTAAAACAACGGTAGACTATGAGTGGGCTTTGCATCAGTTTAACGGCTAGTTGGGTGACGAAAGGCCATCTGTGATCGTGTCTGATAGTGAGTTGGCCTTGATGTGTGTCGTTGATATTGTGTTCCCTGATGCACACAAGCATCTCTGTAGATGGCATATCGCTATGTGTGTCCTTCAGAAATGTCTTGATTTTTTTCCAACCACAGAACTTGTAGAGAAAGGCCAGTTCTCGTGGAACACTGTAGTCAAATCGAAGACAGAGGTTATTTTCCAGTGTAGATGGGATGGTTTGGAAAAATATTACAGGGTTAAGTACTCCAATTTTGTTAGTTATTTGCGAGAGACTTGGTTGTCTTACAAAGATCGATTCGTATGTTGTTGGACAGACCAACACATTCACTTTGGGAGTACAACGACCAATAGAGTCGAAGGGTCTCATGCTCAGGTGAAAAGGGTTTTAGGAAACACAAACAGATATGATTTTCTAGGTATGTATTACTTGATTCACCCGATTTTAGAGATTCAGATGTCCGAGATTAGAGGGACTTTTAAGAGGAGTCTGATTCTAACTCAGCACCGCCACAAAATTCTATTAAACATAGACAAATACGAAGACGTCCGTTTCGAACTTAAAAATACATCAATTCTCATAATACATTAAACACCGAATACATGCCAACACAACCAATTTTCTATCTAAGATGTATCAATCAGCGCGATATCGTCCACCAAAGAACTTGTACTGGGTCAAATTATATGCATTCATGAACTCGTCCCGTGCTTCCTCTGGAATCACAGTCCCACTCAATTGCAAGCCTCTCTGGAGCAAGCGAGTAGTTTCATCGATAATGGGGTGCTGCCAAAATTAAAATGTAAAACTACATTAGTATATACATTTCCAAAAGATCAAAAGAAAAAAAAAAAACTAAACTAAAGTTCGAATATTAACTCACCAGATTATGATATGGACGACTCTGTAGAGAGAAATGAATAGGAAGATCACGGTTAATCATTCGAATATGAGTTTTCTTTTCGTACCAATACATGTACCTATTCTCACACTCCCATGAATAAGTAGCAGTAGGTCCTTGGTTTTGGGGTTGTATCATGTGATTTTGCCATCTACCCCAGTAGGCATGCACAATACTATATTTCATGTCATAGCCGCGTCCAGAAAGGGTTCTCGTCGAGGTCTTTGGTCTTGGGGATCTGAGGGTACAAACTAAACATGTCCCAACTAACGCATAACCCTAGAAATATTGTAATGCTCCATAACATCAAGAAAACATATAAATCCCTCGAAAAAAGTTATTTCATCCACCAGGCGTGTGGCTCGGACATTATCATAGGGATACCATTCAACCTGTCAAATAACATATGATTGAGAAAATCAATCACTAACCAGTTACTCCAATAATCAATTAATAAATATAATTATTTACAAACCCAAATACTTACATCGGAATAAGTCAAATCATCAAGTATCGCTCGAGTATAGTTCAATGCTTCTGTTGTGTTAGCATAACTCAACTGAGTAACTGAGTGCCTATGAGTACGCGACATGCTCAAGTTATAGACACCCAGTTAACATTCTAATAGATAAATAAAATTAACATTGAAAAGAAAAACGAAAATACTCATACATGTAGGAGAGTTAAATAGCCTGAAACACCCTTCACCTTAGCACTTGTCGCAGTCCCAAGACCCCTGTACAAGTATGCCAGTAAGGCTGCACCCCACGCGTAGTCTCTGATCTCGTTAAATTTCAATAGCAGCTTCAGATAACAAATGGGAACTGCAGTTCCAGACGTGTCGGTGAATGCGGTACATCCAAAGAAAAATAAGAGATAAGCTCTCACTGCAAACTACAACTCTTTTTGGGTTGGCGCCTTCTTCACAACAACCCCATTTTCATCTCCTAAATCTTCATCCGCCACTTTCCCAGCAAATGTCTTCAACAAGAAGTCCATCCTAACTTTGGAAGTGAACTTATTGGCTTTCATCTCTATATTTATCTTGTCCATGGGTATGTCAAGACCTTTATGGAGGAGTTTCTTTGTCTGTTTCAGACTCAAATCAGTGTCCCCAGTCACTACTTTGCCTCTGATCGAAACTCCAAGTAGTTGGGAAACATCGTCCAACGTGATTGTCATCTCGCCCCACAACATATGAAAGGTGTTGGTCTTTGGATGCCACCTGTCTACAAACGCAGAGACCAACACAGGATCCTGATGCCTGTATACACCGAATATTAGAGCACATAAGCCTGTCCTTTGAAGCTCCTCATGAAAATGTGAGCAGTCTGAACACTCTCCGACGATATCCCATTGTACCAACTTGGATAAGTGCCCATTGCATTTCAACGCTCCTCGATCCGCCTAAAACAACAAAAACTCAGTATTAATGTATGCACAAGATTTCATAATAAAAAATTTAAATACTAATAGATACTATATGATATTACCTGTCCCTCCCAAAGATCGCGAGCCACGTGCACCGTATAGTCATACAAAAGATTTGTCCCATAAGGGCCACCTCCATAATTTCTTCTCTAGAACTCCAAGTCATTCTTAGACTTTCTCACAATAGCCTGTGGAGGTACAGGGGCTACCTCAACATTGTCCTCCTCCTCCTCTTCATCCTCACCCTCCTCTTCATCCTCACTCTCCTCTTCTCCATCATCAACCATTTCTTTGTCATCTTCTTCACCGTCATCTTCTTCACTATCCTCTTCTTCACCACCACCACCACCATCATCATCATCTACAACTACACTCTTCCCACAATCTATATTTACATCTTCTAAATCTACATATTCATCTAAATCTACATCTTCATCACTATCCGTATCACTATCGCTTACATCACTCGGAACACTTTTCTTTCTTCTCTTTTTCTTTTCTAACTCTACACCACTTACAACTACATTACTGGGATCATCCGCTTTTCGATCCCCTCTACGGACTGATACCGAGGTGTTATCTCCCCTTTCTCTCTTTTTCTCAGGTGCCTCATCGCGACCTAAAGTACTACTCCTCCAACCTAACAACTTTTTAGCACCCATGTAGTTCTTACTCTACATGAAGCATTGCTCTTACTCTATTTGTAGTTCTAAACTTTTATGTTATTGAGGCCATCTACGAATATAGAGACCAATTATGTAAAACACCTGTGTAAACAATACTGTACACTATGTCCCATTTGTAACCAACAGCTTTGGGGCCGGGGGAGCCTTAATTCTTAAAAGAGTTCATGTGCTTAAATTTGCAAACAGACTGCCTCTTTGAGATCAAAGTCAGGGATCCGAACACTAAGTGTCCAACATGGTTATCACATATAGATCCATCCCTCAATAACAAAGCATTTCACCATAGAAGTTAATAATCAAGTAAGGTTGTTCAAAAGAATCAACTAACAGTTAAAGTGCTAGCACAAATATACTGCAAATTATATTAATTAACCACCATCTATCATTCCTAGTTCTTAATCAAATCTTTTAAGTCAACCTTAAGCCCTTTATTCAACGCAGTCAGTAACAAGTCCAAGCAAGTAGGATAAAGTTCATATTTATCAATCTAAAAGTTGCTTCTTTGAATCAACTAAGATTCAACTACTCAAAAAAAAAGTAAAAATAAACAATCTTTCCAATCTAGACTACACTAAAAAAGATTTCAAAACATGCCCAAAAACACTAAAGCTAACAACAAAGCAATACATTGTCGTCAATGACAAGCCAACTGTCACACCCCGAATTTCGACAGAATTCGAAAAAACAATATTTGTTCCCGACTCTTCGATCTTCGAGGTGTGACGCACTCTCAACTCCCAAAAACCCATAAACAGTTTAAATATGCGGATAATTAAAAACCAATAAGAATTTTAATTTAAACAAAAGTCTTCTTCATTACAAAAATTTACAAATAAGATTAGGTTACAAATCTTTTTTCAATAACTCTTTATTTAAATTTACAAATGAAAATACTAATAACATTGTCTCAACTGAAAATTTATATCACCTCAAAGGAAAACAAAGCCTATCTTGAAATGCGACGCTAACGCAAACCACAAACAGCAACCAACCTTCTTCAACACTAAACATGTCAAGACTTATCAACTATGTTTATTTAATGAACACACCCGATAAGCAAACATGCAAATCGGGTCAGCATTATAAAATGCTTGGTGTGAGTAGCTCTAGAATACAACATATACTTATACATATACATACACAATCCATAAGGCGCTTAGTTCCTCCACCGGTAGCTTAACTCCCAACAACTAATACGACATTCTTAACTACAATAAGTAAGGCAGGTAGTTCCTCCACTGAGGCGCCTTAACTTCCTACTAACCACATAACAAACCATACGCATAATAAAAAGGCATTTAGTGCAACGCCCTGATTTTCCAAACAATTGAATATTCAGATAAAAGAGCTTGATCCAAATATTCAACCGTCTAATAAACCAAGACGTGAGCAGGTTTGACTCACACGAGTCCAAACTAGAACTAAAGTATAAAACCCCCCTTTGAACATCGCGTTCAAAGAAATTTCGACAGAGTTTCCTCTGTATTTCTAACATTTCATAAATTTACAACCTGTCCTAGCATGAAAATCAAATAATACACTTCCATTTATCATATTAAAACCTCAACCGTAAACCCAACTATTAAAGATATTGATTCGCGGCACCGGCTACTTAACCATCTCGACAAATGCCAGTTAAATCAAAGTAGTCTGCAAAAGCCCAAACAAATCTCATACCCCGGATCGGTCTTTCACAAGTGAACGCTAATCTATGTCATAGTTTCTAACTAATGGATGCCTCCTAATATGGATTCATTATTTAAGACAATAAATAAATACTAAATTATTACAAAACAACTTAAATGACTAAATTTAGGAATAAGAACAACTAAAAGAACCGTCTTAGCTGATCAGAGTACGCTTCACGTTCAATTTTTCCTTAGTGACCACATACGCCATTTTCCTGTTTTCTGGGAGCCTGTTTGTCCCTGTGAAGATACTCCAACGCTCAACATTGGATACATAGTCAATATATAATAATACACTTGAAATAAAATTGAAAACAAAAGACAAGGTTACACATACCTTTAGCTGCTTATTACCACTTACTGTTTCCTTATTAAATCCTCGTAAGTGCATCGATTAACATACTCTCAAGAAAAACGTTAGCATTCAATATAATTCCATATATCCATGCATAACACGTCCAATATAATTTAGCCATAATTTATCAATAATAAAACAGATTAAACACTCGACTTCTTTGTACAAGGGGTAGGGTTTTCCTATGGAAGCCGGCGAGCCGGTGGCTGCCATTACCACTTTTAAGGGATCAAGTCAATCGTAGTTTTCCTAATGAGGTGTAAGGTTCTATGGGAATGGATTAAGCCATTTCCGATGAGGAAGGCGGTATGGGTTCCTCACTCATGTTCTAATTAGGTAACGTCCCCTAATTAACCGATTCTCAACCTTGAATCAGTATTCTACAGGGTATGTCCCTTCACTTCTACTCATTCAAGTTTTTCCCAAACCCTCAGTTACCCGAACAAAATCTCAATACCAATAAAAGAATATTAATCCATACTATCCTAACTAAATATAGTTACGTGAGTAAATCAAACAATACATTATGCGTGGCCTAGCCTTGGCCCTAGCGATATAGCATATAAGGGACTTGGATGCTGCCTAAAACGGACTAACACGGCCTGGTGATGGCCTAGTGCTGCTCGGTGATATGGCTCGACGCGATCTTGTTTGCGCCTTGTTATGCGGTCCGACAACGGCACCGGCACGGCGACAGGTTTGTTCGATCTTAATAACTTATATATCTAAACTATATAAAATCTTAATCTGCTACAAACACCGGATACCGCAAGTGTCGTGCTACTTATCGAACTTCACATAAACTCGAAATTTAGACAAAATAATGAATCGTGCCTCAAACTACCAACCCCCAGTTTCAAGGTTTGGACAAACAATCTTTCCAAATAAATTTCAGTAATAAAAGATGAATCCACTCACTTAGTTTACTATTAAACAATGACTTCCATTGCTAAAACGATTTAAATGAATCCACATCACATTCTCATAATTGATCTGAATAGTAGTAATCTAACAGCCTAAGAATCGACAATTCAGTAATAATTTTCCAGATCAAAACACGAAATTCTACTGAATAGAATCAGCTCTACCTCAATCACATTGAGATCGATCTCATGACAACTAATCAAATCAAAGATCAATCTAAACACAATTCAAATAAACAGATCTAAATTATAGTTTTAAAACATCGAACTTGAGTTGAAGAAATGAGAAAATTGAATCGATGAAGAAGAAGTTTGCTTCCTTCACTTAGTTTATCAAAAAACTCGACGCCTCACAGAATTCCCAAGTTGCCGCCGTTAGCACCTCCAGATCCTCATCTTTTTTTTCTTCTTTTAGCCTTTCTCCCCCTTTTTCTAGAAGCCATACGTGGCTTACTTATCCAACAGACCCCTCCCCTCACACTTATAAAAAGAGGCCCCAAAAAAAATAAAAAGCAACTCCAACTTGGTTTAATAGAACAAGCCCAAATAATATAACAGACCCGATATATAACAACATTTAAGAAGTGGCCCAATAAATAAAAGGTGCAACAAGCCCAATATAATAGAAAAGGCCAAAAAAAAAAAAAAAAAAAAAAAAAAAAATCAATGAACAGCCCATAATCCTCCAAGTCCGTGAATAATATACGTTATTACCCCACCAATGATAAACTTAACCCCACCAATGACCTAGTAATTAACCGGTTCCATTTTAACGGTAACAACCAATAAATTTGCATTAACTTTGAAATTTACCGCGTCAAACACCCATACCAAAAATTGTAATTACTAGAATATTTAAATAAAACAGATACCAACACTCATCACCCATATCAGTCTACACCAATTATTCTATAGTAGCACTGAACTAACACGTGAAATGATCAGATTGTCCTTAGGTAAAATTCCGGGTCATTACATTTAGTTCCTCCATGAGGCGCCTTAGGTTCTAACTAAACTAATAACCAGCCAAGCATATTCTATACTTACCGCATTTTATGCTCAATTACAGAGTGGGTTGTCTCTGCACAAGTAATTAGTTTGACCCACCCTTCTGCAAAACCATATACGATAATCTATTTAAAGATATATCATTAAACAACATATTACCATAATTATATTAATTAAGGCTTTCTTTGTGTGTCCCTAAAATCACGTCGTATCTATGTCTTACCTAGTTTCCCTGGCTACCACAATCGCTTTCCAACGCCGAACATGTACATCCACATGCCTCCCCTTACATAATGAACCACTCCGTGCGTAACTACCCTAAGCGAGATGTCGCACACCAGGTAACCCTCACACGAAAGTCATTATGTGAGTACTGTCATTATAAGGCATAAAATATCGCGCATCTCGTTCTAATTTTGCGAACGGAATAATCAAGCCACTATTCGGCTACGCCAGAAGGGCCATTCAGATTCACTGAAATGCCAGAATGGCCAATCATATCACATACGCCCATCACTAAGGCAAATCTCATGAGTTGTGGTAGCTAGGTTCTAGGATTTTCGTTACATAATTTATTCAGGTGTCATACCTTTATATCTCATAATAATTCTTATTCTATCTCATACCAGTATATTTAATTGTACTGAAGCTCAACGTTTCTCGTTATAATACAATCCACATTATCACGTGTCAATACTATTCATTGCATGATATCCAAATATCTCTATATCAAATCTTGAAACTTATTATTTCACATGCCAATCATATATTGCACTACACCATATGAAATATCTCAAGCCTTCATACATACTACCATTCATTTAAGTAGCAACTCATAATAGTAATCAATCATGTAATGTATTCGTTCAATATATTTATGTGAACTCAATTCACCATCAAAGCCTAATACTAAAGTCCATGAATCTGAGTCCATATACGATTTAATTCTCATAAAAACGTATATATCTAAGTCTTATAAGAATTCTTCTCTTGTTACGTGTCAATATTTATATTATTTACACACTACTCACGTCAAATCTTAATTAGATACTGACAAACAAAGTTATACAATTTTCGGCAATATTTTATTACTACATTTGTCCATATTCTTAAATATGTGAAAAACTGGAAAAAGTCAACATTCCACAGTCAACGGTCAATGGTCAAAGTCAAAATCAACACGTCATTTCCATGTTCAACAAGTTCATGGTCATAGCCATGGTTCACGGCTAAGGTCAAAGGTGCATGGCTTATGGGATCATGACTAAAGAAAATGGCTCGGACCCAACTAGCCAAGCCCAAACCCAAACCTTAGAACCCGCCCCCAAAAGTCTAACTATTTAAAGGCTCACCTTGACCCATTTTAAGTCAAATGGGTCATCCCAAAATAAAAATAGAATCTAGCCCAAACCAAAGAAAATAGAAACTGGCCCAACACTCTACTTAGTTTGGCCCAAAATAAAAGAAATAGAAAAATGACCCAAAGCAACTATGTGGTCCGGCCCAACCAAAAAATAGAAATCTCGGCCCCGCAACTAAACCACCTAAGGCCCAAACAACTAAAACAAAATCGGGCCCAAACAAAACAACCAAGGCCCAAAAACTGAAACTGGCCCAAGGCCCAACCGGTCATCTTCTCCATCAGCTACCACCAGCTCCCTCCACCAGCCACCAAATCGAGTTCTCCTCCTCCTCCCACTTCATCATATCGATTTTTACCCTTGGCAAAAACCAAACAACTTTAATAAAAGCAAAAAGCCCAAATCATTCAATCCCTATACTTCATCAAAACTAGATCTATAATTTTCGACCTCCATTAATGGTTCTTCAAGATTTAACAGTTGCCCCCCTCACTCTACAACACTCAATCACTCGCTACCACCAACTATACCACAACAAAACGAGTTCAAACAATAATCCAAACTCCTCACTCCTAACCCAACTGTCTCGACGCCATTAACGCCTCCAAGCTTTGACATAGCTTCAACATCCCCGACATCAAACCCTTGACTCCGACATCAGCCAACCAATACAAAACCTCCACAACAATTTAACCACCCATCCGAAACTGTATACCAGTTCAACCTATTTACTGGCCGATATTTTTCTTTGGGCTTTAGCCTCCATGAACGGGCCCAAACAAGGTTCGCCAGTTCAAACCTCCATTTTTCCGAATTTCAATGGAGTTTTAACAACACGACAGACACGACATCAAATAAAACAGGATAACGAGCAGTATCAATAGGCAGAAACCTTAGACAGTATACACCGATACACGAAAAACCATAAATTTGATGAAATAGCAAAAATAGCTACTCACCTTAATTAACAGCTCGACGAATTCCTCCTAGTCCGAGTCGTCGCGCTCCAACGCTCAAGCAAACAAGTCGCCTCCATTTTTATTTTATTTTTTTCTCAGTACCCTATTCTTCAGAACAATACGAATATATACTTGGGTTTGAAACTCAAGCCCAACACAGACTCGGGCCCAGAAACCAGACCCACATATCCCAAATCCAAATCCAGGAAATTTTAAATAAATAATTAAATTAATTAATTAGTAAGTACGTATTTTAAATACGGGCGTTACACCAACAGCCTTTAGAGTTGTGTAACTTCAATGAACACGAAAACCCAAGCTTCTACAACTACACACATACATATAGAAACCAGAGGACCCAAACACAGACTTACATTCAAAACCAACCATACATTAACATACACACAAAGGCAAATTCTCACCAGAAAGCGGTGCAACTAATTCAGTAACAACAATTCGGGCACCTCATAAGTCCATTTTCATTACTAGTGCTAACAGACATGATTTACAAGAACAACCAAGCTTTCATATATACACAAAGTTTAACAAACTGTATAACTTGCTTCGACAACTACACACATACATATAGAAACATGCATTATAACTTGTTTCAACAACTACACACCTCCACTCCACCTCATAAACTGTTAAGAGAGACAATGAACACAAAAACCCAAGTTTCGACAACTACACACATACATATAGAAACAAATGAGAAATTAGAAATTGCTTACATGAGATTGACGGTGGCAGTTGAAGTGAGATGAGAGTTCGAGATATCAGGAGCCAAGGCGGAGAAATTGACACAATTTGGTGGAGTGGAGGAGACGGTTATGAAATCAGTTTGTAATTGAGTTTGTTTGCACGTAATTTGTGATTTAGGGTTGGTTAAGAAAGGAGAGTAGGAGATGAATTTAATTGGTATAATTTGTCACCATTTTTTATTTTGGTTTTTGGTTTTGGTGAATTCGACGAAGGGTGGGTGGTAACTGGTTATCTTGGTTTCTTTTTGTTGGGTTTGGTCACGGGGTCTGCCCAAAACTCTTGGTTGCGCCCAACATAGATATAGACCCCAAATGGGCTGGGGTCTGCCAAACACAAAATGGGGTCTGTCAAAAACAGGACCCTTTTTTAGTGGCAGCGACTATGAACTAACCCGGTAACTGACCCGAACCAAATCCATAAAAAACGGTTTAGGTAATTGGGTTTTGAAATTTTAGTTTGCCTCCACCTAACCGAAACCGATAAGATATTGGTCTGCAATTGAACCCTCTAAGGATGATTCTCCCAATGTGCGTTTGGACTTAATTGTTATTTTCATCAGTCCCAATTTTATGTGCTTCTTTATTTATTTATTATTTATTTTTCCATTTGTTGCCAAGTTTGATATGAAAACATTGCAGGTATAGGCATGTCCTAAATCTGTACAAGTCTCGCGCTCAGATGAAAACCCTTCTCCAAGAAATAAAGTTGTGAATGTCAAGGTCAAGGACCTCTCTGGTTTCCCAGTTTTTCTAACATTGTCTTCATCAGGTGAAGAGCTTGAAGACTTCACCGAGGACAACTCAGGAGATGCATTTAAAGACCATGCAGATGTTCATTTAGCTGAAGATGATGCAGAGTTAAGTTCATTTGAGAGAGCTGCTGCGGATGCTAACCTAAGGGTAGAAAATGTGGCTGTTGATAAGGCCAATGTTGAGGCACGTGAGCGTGCGATACATGATTCCGTTAAGAGATGAAGAATGTGAATGGATGGATTCTACCAACTCTAACGATGGAGATCGAAGCTGGTTTACCTAATCCCGAGAGTTCACAGTGCAGTTGTCCAGTGATTTTTCCTACCTTTGTCTCTCCATATATTCTTTCCCATTCTGGCCAGGATATACAACAGAGCCGATGATCCAAGAGGCACATGAAGTTGTTAAGCCTACAACAGTGCATTCAAAGAGTCCAATCAATGTTGATGAGCTGGTGGGCATGTCAAAACTGAGCCTAGGAGGAGAGTACGTCCATTGGTAACTTGGGGTCTTCATTCGATCACTCTCTAAAATTAGTGGAAGGGACTGCTAGGCAGTCGGCATTTCATGTTAACCCGACAACAAGCAGCCCGAGCGTGAAATCAAGCAAGAGCACAATCCACGCAGTTTAAAAAAATCTTTGTCGGGCCAACATTAAGGGTTAGAATGGTACTGTAAAACCTGCATGTTTCCTGTTAATACAAGACAAATAATGTGCAGTTTTCGTTTTTATGTTTTGGTTATTTTATTATTTTAGTTGAGTTTTCCTTAATAAAGTTTATCAGTAGGAGACTGGCTTAATCCTTGAAAAGTGAAAGCCTCTTGTCTTCTCTACCTCGTACCATAATATTTATCTAGAATTGATTGATTTATAACAGTAGTTGTAGGGGCTTTGTCTTTCTTTCATGTCACATGTTTATCTTTGTGAACTTTATTTGTGGTTTGTATGAGGTTGCCGATGTAATATGGTTGCGGACTTCTTTTGTAAGCATGAATGTTTTTTCAGCTAAAATCTATATATGATGTATAGGTGGGGAAGTGTTTTTTCAGTTAAAATCTATATATGATGTATAGGTGGGGAAGTGGTTTGTGAATCCCATACCACTGTCTACGAATAAAATGAAATCTATATACATCCGATTTTCATGGAACAATTATTTTGATATTCGTAAACAGTTTGTTCCCATGTGTTACCTAAAGGCTCTGTTTGGCTGCAAGAGTTATATTGTATTACTTAACTATGATATGATTAGGTGATACAAGTCATGAGATGAGCTATTTGTGTGTTTGCCCCTTATCCTGTCATATATTTTACTTCGCTACTATTTGGTTGACATTCACACCTATATACTCATTTTTTATATCATACTATACCAAAAAAAAAAAAAAAAAAAAAAAAAAAAAAAAAAAAAAAAAAAAAAAAAAAAAAAAAACTCATAAACAAAATTTGCAAATAAAAACTTAAAAACAAATAAAAGAAAAAAAAAATTATAATTAAATATTGAATACATAAACACCCATTTTTTCAAAGAATTCTTGAAATCTATTTTTTTTTTTCATTTTTCCTTTTCAATTATTTTTCTTTTTCAATTGTACTAAGATTAATTCTCTTTCTAATTGATTTATATAAAAAAAAAAAAAAAAATCCTAATTTGATGAATAATGTGAAGATTTAAACACCATTTTTTGGAGAAAAAAAAATAAAAAAATAAAAAATAATGAGAGGAAATAAATAAGGTGGAGAAAGAGATTGATAAGGTTTGGGCCCGTTATCAATTTAGTAAAAAAAATTGCACAACTATCTGGCCCTGGAGTAGTTGAGTCGGGCTTGCTTATTTTTTGGCACCAATAAATAATGGCTAGTCCACAACTCCACATACAACATCATAATAACAGATTGCAAAATAGTAGGTCTGATCTTGAAAGAGTTGGGAGTAAACACATTATTGATTATTGATTATTGATTGATACAATGGTTCCAAGATGGGGCAGAGCTATAACATATCTCACTAACCTTAAAACACCAAAAAACAATCATTTCATTTCATCATCATCGTACAGAAATTACTCTAAGGTTGCTTCTGTTGTTGATACCTCACCCCCCAATCCAGAGGTATGATATTATAATACTATATATTGTTATTTCATACACATTAGTCATTATTATATATATATATATAATGTTTTCCACAGGTGAACTTGAATAAAATGTTTTGGTCTAAGCCTACTTCATTGGTTTTGGCCATGGACTCACCTTTGAGAGTAGAAGACCCAAAGTATGAGGGCATTAAGCATTTTGTTTTCAAGCTCTTGTTGTTTTATAGTAAGCAGAGCAAGGCTATTCGTGGGGCAAATGTGATATATGGTCGCGTTATGTCACAGGTTGAAAAGCCTGCCATTTATAATGGTGAGCTTTATTTATTTTTGTATCTGAAACACTCTTCTTGTTCACACACTTTGTATCCAAGCCTAACATTGTTCAGTCTTGCAATCGTCTCTCTCATCTTAATAATGGTTTAATTGTTTACTTTTATGCTCTTGTGCAGCATTCAACTTGGAGAAAACTTTCAAAACAACTTTTTCCTTACTTGTACTTCACATGTGGCTCTGCTTACGTCGCTTGAAAGAAGAGGGAAAAGAGGGCGTTGAGCTTGGACAATACTTGTACGAGCTTTACAATCATGATGTGGAACTGAGAGTATCTAAGGCCGGGGTTAGTTATCCTTCCTGTAAATACTTGCCCCTCCTTTGTAACCTTTAGCTTTGCTTTCCAGTTACAAACTTGATTGCCATCACTTCCTTGCAATACAATATTAAACATTAAGTTGCATTTTGCACCTAATAACTTGTTCTACCATTATTTCAATTGGAGAAATCTTAATTGTAAGACCATAAGATTTCAGTGATATAGGGCTGCTACGTGGCATTGTAAAACATGCAGAGTGTGGATGGTCATCATCATCATCCAATCAGTTTGGTTGGTGGCATAGTTGGTGCTCTTCCACCAACCAAAAATATCAGACAGCTACTAGTCATGGCTTAGAAAGTATCACGTTCCTTGATTTATAAGTCTTATCAACGTTGTTCAACATTCTCTAGTATATGTGACTACTGTAATATTCTTGAATTGCCTTTATTGATTGGTCAAAAGCTAAGTGAGTTAACATAGGTACAAAGTGTCCAACACGTCGAAAAACCAAAAGTAAAGGTATATAACCTTCAATATGTCCGTGTGTGATGTGCGAGTCATATGCGACAAGGATTAGTACATATGTAGCCCGCATAGGTTTTTGTTTTGGATTATTGGGTGTCAATGTTAGACAGGTCGAAAGCAATTTATGAGGGACTATTGGATGGGGATGATATGTATATGCATATAAACAGATGGAATCGTTTTTAGCTAGCAGTTGTTGGGCTGATTTCTTTAAAGTTTTGAACGGTTCCAATAGTCCATATCCTTTATAATGATGCCGTGGAAACTTTGAGTAGACCAATTTTCTCTATGAAGTAAGTTGGCTTTCTTGATTGATCATTAGGTTTTACCCTCCTTTTGCAAGTATTGCTTTCTATATCCACATATTGTTTTCTTAGCCGAGTCTAGGTGCATAAGTTTATATGATTTTTCGATTCTGGCTTTCAAAACACATCTCTGCAGGAGTAGATTAGATTTGTTGGTGAAGACAATTTGGTTTATATAAGGCTTTGACTCTTCAGGCTTAGACTAATGAAGAAGGAAGTAGGATTTAAAAGAAAGAGATGTGGCAATCTTGATTAGAGAAAATGTGAAGAAGTGAGATAAGAAGCTTAGAAGAACAAGCACAAGAGATTAAGAAGAAGACGAATACTATGGAAAATTGAAGAGATAAAAAGAATGATAAACTTGGAAGAGTGATTCTTCAATTCAATTGATCATAATGGTTGGTTCTATAGAACAATAGAGAATCCATATTTATTGATATGGTTCCTTGGACTTCAAGTAATTTGAAAATAGAAAGCAATTCTAATTCTACTAGGATACAATAATGAATTACTAAATAAATCAGTTCCTAATTCTGCTAATATGAAAATAGAATAGTGCTAGTTGCCAAAATCATGCTTCTTATCCCACATCATTTCCAAACTGATTTTAGGCCTATGGAAGTCAGCTGGGGCCTAGGCAGTTTTTAGAACACTGCTTACACCACCTACAACAACATCCTTAGCTAGTACTGCCTTTTAATTTACTTACGGAGACAAGAGAACAGATAAATGAAGTGGCAAAGTAGAGAGAAAAAGATTGCCTCATTAAATCAAAAGGGTGTATGCAGAGCTTTTGTGCAAATGGGTTTATTCTTGATTTCTTTCATTCTTAATGGTTCCTCTGTTAGTTTGGTCGGTAGCATGTGTACAATTTTTCTTCTCTTCTCCAGAGGGGAGTGAGTTTCTAAGAGGCTGCATTATTTCTGTACTTTCTATTATTTGGATGGGCAAGCTTCAAAACATAATCATTCTACCATTTTATAACTGTTCATGATATTGCTCCTGGAAAAGTGGGAGTCGAAAAATGATAAATGTATAATAGTTTGTTGCAGTTTTAAGATTTTCTTTTCTATGTGCTCTCAGTAAAACTTCTGTGGAAGTAATTTAAAATATATAAAACATCATTCGCTGTAGTTCATTGTAAAAAGAATTTTGTACCTCATTTTGTTAAAGTTATAAATAAGTGTTGAGTGTTAGGTTTCAGGAGTTTACACAAGTTCAACCTAGTATTGTTGGTAAGTGGTTCGAGCAGTTCGTGAGGGAAGAGTGAGCATTTGGAGAAAGGTGATAATCTCTAGACTTGGCGAAAGCCAAATAGGGTGGGTTAGCGGTCTGGTGTCTGACTGTTGTTCCCTATTGTTTTGAGGTTCGGAAATGTTTTTACAAACTCGTGAAGTTTTTCAAAGGAACACAAGATTCATTTTGGGAAATGGAGAAAGTATTCAGTTGTAGGAGGATGTTTGGTTGAACGATAAATCTCTTTTCCATGCTTTTCCCAAGTTACATGCCTTGCTTGATCTTAAGAACTGCCCAATTAGCTTGGTCATGCGAAAAGAGATTGGAAGCGCTGCGTGGGATATAGGGATTTATGAGTAAGAGGAACTTTTTGAGTGTGAACCCCCTCTCACAGAACTATCGGATTCCACATAAACGGTTGTCGTCTTGCGACGAGAAGGGAAGATAATCTGCCAAGGCTTTTACTTTTGGCTTCACTCTGTAATTCTCTCTCATTCTCCTAGACCAGTTCCATTTTTTCCGTAGCCTAATCATCGGGAACTGGGACTCTAAAGTACCTTCCAAAGTTGGCCATTTTGTTTGGTGTGTTTGGTGTGCTTTTTGAGACCGTATTCTCACCTTAGATGACCTTAGGAAGAGGCATGTTAGGGAGTTGCTTATCAATTGTTCCCCCTTTGTTTGAGTGACAATGAGTTTGTTAGTCATACCCTCATGTGGTATCCTTTCTCTTGGAGTGTTTGGATCATGTTTTTGTGTATCGGGGGTTCCATGGGTATGTGCAGGTTGGTGAAAGTGTTACTTGCCTCATTGAAGTTCGCTCGGGGAAGGGCAAATGTATTCTAGCATGATATCTTTTGCGATAATTAATGGAGTTTGATTGGAAGGAATAGAAGGCACTTCAAAAGAGAGGTGTAGACTATGGAAGAGGTCATGACATCTATCAAAGGCATTTATGTTTTCTGATCGAACGTGTATGAGGAGTTGAGTAGGTGAGGGATATACCTTTCAAGCATTTTAGGTGTAGATGGACTATATTTTGTTTTCATTGGGATGTTTTTACTTTTCTAGTTTGGTGTGTTTGCACTCTTGTTTCTGTTTTGCTTTCGTTCTCGTACCTATGGGGCTCCTCGCCTCTTGATTGGATTTATATAAATAAATTTTAATTACTGATTCTAAAAAAAAGTGAGTGTGTTGTTGAAATTTCATATATCTAGTTCCAGTCATCATTCAAGTTTTTGGCGTGGAACAACTTTAATTTAATATAGCCTTGCATAATTTAGACCATAGTTAAGCTGTTATATTTGATTTAGTACAAGTAAGCTTGACATTAGAATTTGGGGCTATTAGGTTGAATATGGGAAGGGCTGTAGTAAATTTGAAAGTATTAGTTAAGAGTTTAAGAGTGCCAAAGAAGTACAAGTCTTCATCACCTTGTAGATGATTTATATCTTACAGATTTATATCTTGTAAGGGAGGGTGAGGATTACAATGAGTAAACCAAGGCCCAAAATATCGAATTTGGTGAATATTTCAATGTACTCAAAAACCAATATATATCGGATATATCGGAGATATCTATTTTTTTGTTGACTAGTTAAAATTTTGTTTTGTATGTCAATATATTGGAAATATCGTCGATTATATCGGAAATATTGTCAATATATCGGTCAAAGTCAACAATATTTGGTCAAAGTCAACAATTTATATATGATATATCGTATATATATCGGTCGATATATATCGTTATATCGGAAATTGCGATATATATCGGGGAAAAAAAGGATTCAATATTCGGTTGAGATATATAGAATATATCCATGTCGGTGTACCAAAAAAACGATATATATCGGCAATATATTGGATATATCGGCGATATTTTGGGCCTTGGAGTAAACAACATATCCGCACAGCCTACAGAGCTGCAATCGCGCTTGGCATACAATATATATCTATTTATTTTGACGAGTTAATAGGAATTATAAGTTAATCTTTTGTTCGGGGGGAGGGAGGCGACTTGGCTTACAGCAATTGGAGTCTTCACTTTAAGTAGCTTGAAAACATCCAAAGCCACATTTGCTCACCATCAACCACGTAAGGGATTGATGAATCTACATCACATGTTATGTCTCTCTTGACATGTTTGATTTCAAACAAAGTACTCTCATTGATTAAATAGAGCACTTCATATCTAACCTACTACATAAGTGGTCCAGTGGCCTACTGGTCAAGCCTTGGGAGGTTTTGCCCAAGGTCTTGTCTTTGCGTCCCACCTTCACTGGGGGTTAAAAGGGATTTAAGGGGTTATGGAATAAAGTTCTAGCTATCAAAAAATAAAAAAACTAAACTAAAAAAAACAAAACAAACAAAACTATAAACTAACCTAATTTTTGTTATGTCACGTTCTTGTTTAGCAATAAAACACATAAGTTAACCTTTATTTGTTACAGGTCAACTTACTTTTGCACAAATGGATGAAGGACTTGGAAAAGATTTTTTATGGGAATATTGTCGCGTATGATGCTGCCATGCTTCCTGAAGCTAAACAGGACGAGTTCCCAAATGTGATTTGGAGGTAAGACATCCATCTTAATGGTAATCTGATCAATGATTGTCCTAAATCTGGAGTTGGTGTTAAGTTTAAGGGAAAATGAGTCTGCAGCCTTACTTTCAATACAAATAGACCATTGAGACTACGAAAGATTAGAAATTACTCTGCAGCTTTGTCTGAGCATTCCGTCTGAAAAGATTACTAACACAGTCGTAAAAATATATTACTGCTAATGAAGAAGAAAACATGAAGATACGGCCTTGTATTACTCCGATATGTATAAGAAAATAACAGGGTTGCCAACCGTCTCTTTATTTTCTCTTATACCTGGACTAGCCTTTGGCGAAAAAAATAAAAGAAACAGGGAAAAGCAAAGAAACATCTTCTTTGCTGCACCGTTCAAAGTGGGAATCAGTTGTTACAAAAATGCAGAGATCATATATTTGAAATGGGCCTTAAAGTCAATATTAATGAGGGGATGAGTATCTACCCAATCCGTGCTGTATCCTGTACCTGTATCTGTATCTGTATCGTACCGGCGGACACGAATGCAGTGGGAAAATTGCTGTATCTGTGCATCACAAATGACTAGTATCAACCTCTTACCTCCAAAATTTTCACAATTTTTTTGACATATCACATAGGGGTGCAAGTGGATATCCAAATATTCGAATCCGATTCGAATTCGTATTCGAAAAATCGGATATTATCCGAAAATTTCGGATTCGGATTTTTTTTTTATGTCCGAACTAGTTTCGGATACGGATTCGGATACTGCCATATCCGCATCCGATAATATCCGATCTGATTTAAAAAATTAATAGTTATTATATATAATTAATTTATTCATTTTTTATTGTATAAATATTATATAAAATCATAAACTAATAATATAAAATTATAATAACAAAATAATAATAATAAATGACAAATATATATATCTATACTAGTTTTTATAGTGGTAAAATGAATTATTCAAAGCAAATAAAATTTTAATTAATTTTAATTTTCGGATTGGATATTATCCGATATCCGTTTTGGATATCTGAAATCGGATTCCGATAATTTTTTTAATATCCGTCGGATTCGGATTCGGATATCGGTATAAAATTTTGGATTCGGATTCGGATACAGGCATATCCGCATCCGAACCTATCCGTTTGCACCCCTAATATTATCACATCAACTCTTTAATTAGAGGCAAAATGATTGGGGAGGAGAAAAATGAATCAGACTTGTAATATTGAAGTGGATTTGTGGAGACACAGGCATTTGAAATATCCTTTTCAAATACTCCAATTCACATGGAAAGAACATCCATTGACCCCACTTTTAAGAAAAATTTGTCCAATTTCCAATTTCCAATATTCAACCTTAACCCTAAAAATCATTTCAATTACTATATTCATTTACTTGTCTTTGCTCTCTTCAATTAATCGTCTTTGGCTCTTTGCTTTTGACAAAATTTCTTATCTTAGAGGATCATACACTTTTAGATCCACCACGGACATGTTCTTGTTCCTGCTTCCAACATAGACAATTACGTATGTTTGTTCTTAGTTTTAGTTATGCCTTGGTGGAAAACACATAACTACACAGCTACATGGTCTATTTCTTTTGAGAGAAATTGTGGAAGGGTTTATTTGGGTATGGTAAATATAAAAATGCAGGCTGTGTTGCATGGTGTTTAAAAGCAAGACTGCAGAGGAATTTTTCTTCTTTCCTAGACTTCATGGTCTATTTGTTTTGAAAGTAAGACTGCAGTGTCATTGACCCTAAAATAAATTTCTATGTGCAGTAATGCACAATTTATATATTTTGAACATTGTGCTGATCTTTTAGTATAATAAGTGAATAAGTGTTGCGCTTCAGATCTCCATTTCCTTTGGATGAACATGTTCTTGTTTTTCAAGGATCATCTATTGCTCAAGCTTTCTTACTAAATAAATCAACAATGCATTGGAAAAAATTGTTTTTCAGTTATTGAATAAATTTTTGAGTGTCTCTGTTGAGATTTATAATCCCCTATCGGGTGTCCAAAGCCTAACATAAAAGTATATAAATCCTGGGGCCTCTCCACTCATTACCAATTGGTTTTGAGTTGGATGCCCCAATGTTTATGAGTGGAGAGGCCCCAGGATTTATAGTTTTAATACTAGGATTTAGACACCCAATATGGGATTATAAATTTCAAAACGCCCCCTCGCGTATGGCATATCTTGGCCAAAGAGCTGGACAATTTTTAAATGGTTGACATGGAGTGAATGGGCCCAAGAGATAGCCTGCTCTGGTACTGTATTAGATTTGGGCATCCAACTCAAAAGTCAAACCAGTTGGCTATCAGTAGAGCGATTCCAGGAAAATTATATTAGTATGTGAGGCTTTAAAGTTGGGGATTATAAATCTCAACAGTCTCACTCTAGAAGATGAGATAACTGCTTTCGAGTTTCTCTATATGTCAACTCTGAAACATTTTGATCTTTGAGAACCTACTACAGATTTGATTAGTCTGGCTTGTAATTCCTAGTTTTAATGGCATGTAACAAACTCACCTCTTTGTAATTCTTTTCTGGTTCTAATAAAATCCCTACTTGTGTGCAAAAAGAAAAAAACATTTTGATCTTATAATGCTTTAACATGTCGATAATGCTTAATCTGTTTCAGGAATGTTTTCTCTGATGATGGATCAGACATGCCAAATGATTCTGCATTGCGTGTAGTCCAGGCATGTTCTTATCTTGCAATGAACATCAATCTATAATGAAATCCATGTACACGTGACTTGTTGCTATACATTCTAAAGTAAAAGAGGCTATTTAGAGGGTGGTCATACACACACATGCCATTTTATTCACTAAAGCTACATAATCCCATGAAAATAATGTTCTCTTAGATAAATTTGCCCAGCAAGTGAACCCACACGCCCCATCATTGTCATCTTTCTGCCTTTTGTCACTCTCTTCCTCTTTCATCCTCACAATGGTGTTGGTCGTAGGATGATGAGAAAGTAAGAGAGTGACAAAGGGCAGAAAGATGGCAGGGCATGTGACGAATTGATATCATTTTCATCTAGTATATTGATATAGAAAATCTTCGGCACAATACTAGATTTTGATATCAATTCGCCACAATCATTTTTGATTGGACAAAATACAATTGTAGGCCCTCTAAATGATTCATGTTTGTTGGACACTTCACACCCTAACTTAACGGTGATGTCAATCCATCGTTATCAGGCATGATATCCACATGTAGAAGAAGAAAAACAGTATTGTATCAAATCAGGAAAACTCAATATCAAAGATCAGATTTTAAGAATATGATACCCACTCATGGAAGAGGGGTGAAAAATCAGATCAAGTTGACGAGGAAGAAAGGGACGATGGGTGTGACTTGTGAGGGTCTATTTATTGGCAGTTTGGTATACACAATTAAGAAACATATCTGGATAAGATCTATGGATTCAGTGAATAAAATGGTGCCTTTATATCATTCCTCGGAGTTGGGTTGGCAGACCTTAGATTATGCACTAGGTCTATCATTGTCATGGCGGTAGTGCACTGCAGATTCTTGAATATTAATTGTTGATCACTAACTGCATACTTGAAAGTGTGCTGTCGGAAGTAGCAGTTTCTAACGTGTCATGTATGTGGATTTCCAGAGTTTTACTTTCTGAATGTGGATGGTGGTACACGTCATCAATCCGCATTATCACAGTTTTAAATCAGAAACACCTTTTATTAAAAGAGCAATCTGTTTAGATCATATATCTGATTAATTGGTTTATTGTAATGGTCTAAAAGATTACATGAATTTGAAGATTAAAGCACTGTAAAAGTTGTCCATAGGTAGGATCCGTTATTGCCATTAGAGGTTCTCTTTTGTAGGTACCTAATGTAGACTAATCCCTTCTAATCTGTAAGGCAGTCAGCCTAATACAAGCCGGAATGTTATCTTTTTTCAGGCCATGGCAAGGTATGCTCGCCGAGAATCAGCTTGCATGTCATTAACAGGTATGCTACCCATTTCCTTCATATCTCAAGAAAGTATTGTGTGATTCAAATTGTTCCCTTTTGCATGTAGATATGGGTCGCAGTGATACATACTAGAATCTGAAATGCCAATATAAGGATTTTGGCTTCATTAGGAGATCTTTTCTGTTAAATCATCCTAGCTAAATGTTCTTAACTACCTGCATGTGCTCTTCAGATATTTTCTTTAGAAAAGAACCTGAGCGATTGAATACAATTCATCCTCTGGAAATTGTATTTTGATGATCAATGAGCAGTGAGTTCGAATCCTATGTGCTTGCTTGTATCCGTAAATCTTAATCACTTAGTTGGCTCATGACTGTCTATACCTTAGTACATATAAAGTGGCACCATAAAGTATGGGCTATGTACAAATAGCATAGAAGCATTTATGGTGCACATATTAGCACTTGTAATCCACTTAGAATATCCCCTGAACAAAGTCAGCCCCATTGGATGATCCAAACTAACCTGCTGCTTAGAGTCTATACACTTGAGAGTGGTTTAACAAGTATATGTAGCACTTACATTTATTTTGGCCGTGAAATGAATGTGATCAGAGACCTCCTTGGTAGTCCTTCACTTTTGCCACTTGAAATGGCATATCATGATTATTGACGGAATCATGCTGTCGTATTGAATCTGCAGATAGGGAAGCCTTATTTTCAGGGAACTTCATGTTTTCCTCATTAGAGAATCCTTCCTCTATTCCTTCAAGTAAAAGCTGATCAGCTGATGCACCTAAGTTGTGGAAAAGTTGGAAGCAAACGTCAAGAGCTGTAAAGTTGCATATTGCAGTGTTAGGATATTTGTTTTGGCCAAAAGGTTATTTAGCAAATAATTGTTATGTATTCATCTACTTGGACATAGATTCTTTTCCCAGTTGAATATATTTCTGCCTTTTGAGAGATTAGAGGGAAGGCTTCTGTATGTTTCTATAATCTGTTATCAGTGTCTACTTGTGGACAACTGAAGTATTTTGGTTAAAAAGAAAACCCTCTTTGTATAAGAGGTTGTTTGCTTACAAGCCAAGTAACCAACGCTGAACACTTGCAAAATTCTTGCTTGAAACATCCAGTCCATCAACCACTTTTTTTGCTTGGGAGGTATTGTGGTATTGTGGTATTGTGGAAAAGATATTCGTGTGTAAAATGTAAACATATATTAAGGCCAAGCAAAATACTCAGCTATCAACAACTATAATCACGATTCTTACTCGAAGCAATGGAAACATTATATGGAAGTACTGAATAACTTTTCTGCGTGTCATTACTATTACAAAAGAATGGCTCAAAGCAACACGGACTTGTATATCGAAAAATGAAATGAAGAAAAAATATTTATGTTGGATGGAATGTGTGCCAACATTGGTTACGGTCACAACCAGTCAATCTTTGAGAAAACCATTGGAGCTTGTCATTAACGTCAATGATATTGTGTTCGTGGAAATCCTTGGTGTCAAATGATGTTGTCTTCATGGAAATGAAGTTAGAAAAGCAATATCCATAAAAAGTTTTTTCTTATAAGAAGAATAATAAGAAGAAGAAGAAGATAAAATTGGGGCGGGGGGTGTCAAATGGTTCTCAGTTGGCTGAGATTCTGAGTTAAGGCATGCTGTGGATGATTGTGAGTTGATGGAGATTGAAAGCAAGACAAACAAGCAACCTGGGGCCTGCAAATCTGCAATATTCATGAAAATGTTTGAGAGTTCTGTAAAATGAGGCATGGGTGACAGTTTTTCGAGTTGCTCAGGTAGATTGTGGAAGGTAGGACCAGGGGAAATTTGCCGCTGATCTGCCAAGAAAAAGTGGGAAAGGTTAACCAACTCGAGGGATGAAGTGCGGGCCTTTATTACAGATTAGAGATGGACTACGGTATTAAGATCATCATAGAATCCAACTTATTTTTTGCTATCAGCATTATCAAATTGGTGCACCAAACTGGAAGTCCAGGGATTGTTAAAATCTTATGCTGGATGCCTAGATCTTTATTATATTAAGGTGGAGCAAATATGGCTAAAGATTACTACCCAGAGCATCAAATGGCAAGATTGTGATGTGACTATCTTTGAACCAGATCCTGAGCTTTGTAATATTAGATTTGTTGATGTTACGGGGAGGCACAGCGCTTTTATAGAAAAAGAAGAGAAGTGCATACATGATATATACGAAGTTCTTCGAGGAACCTGCCAGATTACAGAATTCCAAGTGCGTCATGACGAGGCTATGACCCAACAACATAGTCAAGTAAAGAAAAAGGTGGAGTAGTATCATGGCATATCTCTACGTGGAGATTCTAGGCTGTATTTTGGTTTCTGTAAGGAGATTGATTCCCAGAGGCAAATGTAAGGGTAAGCAAAGAGGCAAGCAAAAAATGTTCTCAAGGCAAACACGCATCGAAGTATTAATGGCCAAAGTTATACCTGTTGGCACAGGTACGCCCACTAGTTTCTCTAAATAGAGTATAAGTATGTAATTCTTTCACAATAATACCTAGGCAGAAAGTGTTGGACATCCAACATTTTAGCTGACAAAAAAAATCCACCAGCAATAGTTGAACTTTCTTATTCTTACAAGGAAAACCACTACAGCTAAAAGGGCCATGGGGAGGGAAAGTATGTTCCATTTTGGGTCCCTTCCATTACTGTGAAAAAGCTGTCAGACAACACTCCGCATATCTAAAAGTATTATGTATTTGTGTTCCCTAAAGTTCTAAGCTTCCCTGCAAGAAAAGAAAATGCACAGTAAAAGGGAGAAAGAGTATATGATCAAGATATGTGCAATAAACTAATTCTATAGGATTCTATAACTTTCCATAAACTATCCCACGAATTCACGGTAGAACAAGACTGAAAGGGGTTGAACATCTTTTAACTGTTTTCAGTTATGTTGCCTGAAATTAGCTCCTATGACCTAGCTATGGTACTTTGGTGAAACTCCTTTTAGACAATTATATCCCGACTCCGTTTCGTTGTGGGACCATCATGTTCTTCTGTGCCCTCCTGATTACATTGTATGTTGGATAATCTTTGACAACGTTGAAGTTTCCTCAATAGAACCCAATGGCTCCAATTTTCTGTTTTAAACAAAAATCTGAGCGGCATACTCACCAAATTTTCTTCCTTGTTTATGCTTGATATTTCCATTTAAAAGATGAGCTCATTACTGACCAACAAATAAACTATCAATACCTTCGATCATCGTCTGTATGGTTGCCATGTCTTGTGTCACCAACTCACCATTAAATTCACCTCAAACATTTCAGTGCTTATGACAACTTGCCAGACGTTACTTCCGATCGAAATCCAGTTCCAATTGGCCAATTTCCTCAACTTTTTTAACAACTTGCTTGATATGAGGTCTCAAATTCGCAGAAGGAGAACAACAAGCCATGGCCAGCTGAACAAACATCAGCAAACGCTCTTCCAAGACTGGTTTCTGATTTGTACTTTGGGTTAGAAGTAAGTCGGGATGAAATATATCTGAGATGCGATGCTTAATTATCACATTTCTCATGGAGTCGGGCAAATAAAGATCCTGACCAGGTAATTGATCATCATTAATGGGAGCTTTCCCTGTCAGTATTTCAAGTAGGATTATTCCAAGACTGTAGATATCACTTTCTGCACTTGCATCCTTCATCTTGATCAGCTCTGGAGCTTTGTATCCCAGAGAGGCAGAGGCTTCGAGCATTTCCTGCCCCGTGCTTGGATTCAGGAGAAGATGCAGACCGAAATCCGACACATATGGCTGGTAACTACCATCCAGTAATATGTTTGTGGACTTCAGATTACCATGGACAATGGGTTTCTGTACTGCAGTATGTAGATGATCCATTGCTCTCACAATACCAATGGAGATTTTATATATAACATCCCATTTGTGTGATGCCTGGTTCCCACCTATCAGTCAAAAGAGCACAATTAGTTCCATCTGAGTCAATTTGGATATCTCGACACAGAAGCAGAAATAACACGCAACAAATTCCAAATTACAAAAGAATTGCAATGGGCAGGATCAATATCTTGAAACAAAAGAAAAATAAATGTGCTTGAAACACACCAAGATTTCAATATGAAGAAAGTAATAGAGCTGTAAGAAAGGCTTAGAATCTTGAAATAGAAAAGTAACAGAAGAACTCAACAATACCCAATTTGAAAAAGAAAAGAGAAACGTAAAGAAGGTTCGAGTAGATATAGACTGAAACAAAAGGCTATTATCGTACACGCAGAAACAACCACAAGAAGAAAAGATCTAATTCATTCTTGGAGAAAATGGAAAGGAAACAACCACCCAATTCCCCATCTGAGAGGAAAAAATAATAATAACAATCGGATGTATAAATGAAAAGGTACACTAGAATCCCAAGCAAAGTTTTAATATCCAAATAGACATAAAGAAAAGATACAAAAAGGAAATGTATTGCAGAACTTTAGATAAATGCAAGTGATTAGTGTAGATATAACGAATGGACTGCCAAGTAAAAGATGAGTATGCAATTTGGGTTCTTTGGAATTTAAGCCTCCTCTTTCAATAGTGCCATTGTGACAGTATGACTACACATTACAGAATACACATCTATAATAAAAAATTGAATAGGACTCGTAGACAGCAGACTGACCTGCGTAGCTAAATAAGACAGAGCTAATGTACTTTACTACAGAGAGTAATTGTGAGTCTGGAGGGGGGGTGGTGGTGGTGGTGGTGAATACATAGTTGTCGCCTTGTGCAAAGGTACTACAGGCGAGTAATTAAGAGGTGAGAGATATAAGCTACACGGCCATAGCATGAGAAATGCCTAAAGAAAAAATGAAAAAAGGAATAAAGGCAGAGATGTAAATGGAATTCAAAAATCATGAGAGAAAAAGAAAAAGAAAAAGAAAAGAAAAGAGATCTCAATTGCTTTGCTTTTGAGGCTATCAGTGGATTCCAGTATGGAGTTTACTATGAAACAGCTATTAGTCTCATCAATACTCAGATAATCGAGTTGCATAGTCTGAAAAAACTCAGAAAAGGGCTATTAGGTCCTCTGCTTTTCATATTCCATCAACTCAATCATGTTCTCAGATAGTAGAGGACTCCAACTACTAGTCTCGATCATGTTCACTAGTTATTAGGCTCAACGTCAAACTACATTGTGTCAAAGTCATTCTTAGTGGCTTGAGGTATCTTATCAGTTTCAAGATAGAAGAGGGTTCCAAGTCCTACCAAATGGAAATCCATCATTACCTTAGAAATGATAACGAAGAAACTATTTATATCTTATCAATTTCAAGATAGAAGAGGATTTCAAGGCCTACTAAACGGGAATCCATCATTGCCTTCGCATACGATAGTTAAAAAGTAAAATCAACATGATGTCCTCAGAAAGATCTCGGCAATATCCTTCCAATAGCATTAATGTGATCACAGTTTAAACTTTCAGGAGTTCATTAAAAACTCTTGACTATTTAAATGAATAGGAAGATAAGCCCTTAAATGACAAATATATATATATATTCAACTACACAAATTACAGTTGGAGTCAGCCTAATCAAAAAGAAAAAAACAAAAAATGAAATGATGAGAAGGGAGAAAAGAGTCTCAATTTATGTGCTTTTGTTGCAATAAATGGATTCCAATACAGTGTCTACTTTGAAATAGCTATTAGCCTCATCAACAGTTTAGATAGTTAAAAAAAGATCTGGGCTACTATGTTCCAGTCCTCATTCCTCAAATTCTATCAACTCAATCATGTGCTAAGATTATCTCCTAACAACATTCTCCCTAAAATATAAAAGAAAACAATAAAAAACAAGTAAGAATTACCTCGAAGAAACTGCGCTAATGTGCCTCGACTGTAAAAAGGATGAACAAGAAGCTTTTCTCCTCTAGGCCCAGAATAAAAAGCCTGAAGAGGAACCAAATTAGGATGCCTAATAACCCCCAACACTTGAATCACATGAAAATCCTCCTTCAACTTCTCAGTACAAGCTGGTCTTAAAAACCGAAGCAACGCAATAGAATTATTCCTCTCTAAACTAGCTTTATACAAAGTTCCATAACTAGATTTACCTAAAACTTCACCAGGTGCATCCAATATATCATGTATAGTTAGCTTCTCACCACCTTGAAAACTAATCAACTCCTCTTTTTCCACTTGCCCAACTTCTTCTTTATCTTCTTCAAATCCCCCCTTCTCTTTTGAACCATCTTTCGCTTGCTTCTTTCGAAAAATGTACATCAACCATAGTAAAAAAATGACCAATGTTATTAAGACTGACCCTAGTATGATCTTCAACTCCCCATTTCTTCCCATGTTAAGACTACTAACAGCAAAAAGAAGACTTTTTTAGCTTAACTTACATTCCATAAGCTCAAAAACCCATACTTTTGCTTCAAGTAAGAGATCTGGAAGCAATGACTTGTGAAGTGAAGTATGCTTCAGAATGCTTTGAAAGAAAAGAATCTAGTGCTGCTTAGAAATTATTTTTTGCTAATTATTGGGAAAATGACTAGTTTCCAATTTTGGAAGCTGGTTTTTGTGGTATTCGTTGATAAACCATGTGCAATAATAATCTTATTAGATTCCTGTTTTTCATGCACGTGAATAGAATTCTTACTTTTTGGTTTGGTTTACAACTTTTTAGATCGATCAAAAGAGACAGTGCAAGTTATTTGGGTCCCACTCTGGCTTGGATTCAGTATTTATAGTTGCAGACTGTTGTACACCAAGATGCTCCACCACTCTACAATTTCCAATTCACACACGGATTTTCCTTTCCCTTTTTATTAATTTGACTATTTTACTGCACCCGAACTGCTAAATTTGCCTAATGAAGATTTGATATGTTTTGGGACGTTGTGAACTATCATCATAAACAAAGGATAAAATGTTATCACATTCAAGGCTTGAATACTTGAGTCCCAATCACGATTCAAGATAAACATATGTACGCAAAGTTCCCAAATATGAGATACGTAATATCTATAAACATTTGAAGAGGAGATGGAGATCCTTTTATTGATACAATTACTAAAAGCAGTTTATGATGATAGTAGCAATCTAGCAATGGAGATTTAACAAGTTTTCTCAACTATTCTCAAGATAAATTACAAGATGTCAATGCAAAAGTTGCCCACAAAAATTACCAAAATACAAAATCCCATAAATGTAACTGTTAAAGTAACTATAGTGACCCAAAATTAATGTCATCTTTCAAATCCCCGCTTAGACATATATTCATTTGAGTACTACTTAATTTCGTGTCAGATAAATAAGTTGCAATGAATGATTTGGTAGGGAACATGAGTGTATAATGCCCAACAAGTCAAGTATATAATGGAACCCCAGTACCCCACCATGTGAGGATTATGACAGAAGGATAGCTTCAATGTGGAGAGGGACATGGAGGCTGGAGGGTACTAGTTAGATAAATAGAGCATTCAGTATCAAATGCTAATTGAGTACTTGGGTCCATGACCTGCTGGGCACAGACTTGTACACTAAGGTTGGGCTTGGAAATAGTCGTGCTCGCATGCGCAGCGACATGGTTCGCCTGAACATGATTTTAAGTTATAAGCCAGGACCTTCTGTGTTTCAAGCTAAATTTTGTAAAGTGGCAGGGATAGAAGTAAGTCAGGATGAAAAACATCAGAGATAGATACGTAATTATCATTTTCATGGAGTCAGGCAAATAAAGATCCTGACCAGGTGATAGAGATGGGAGCTCTTCCGCTTAGTATGTCAAGTAAGATGGTTCCAAGGTTGTACATATGACTTTCTACACTCGCATCCCTCATCTTGATCAGCCCTGGGACTTCGTATCTGTGAGAGTAGAAGCTACAAGCATTTCCTGCCAGGTGGTTGGATTGAAGAGAGGATGCAGACTGAAATCCGAAATATATGGCCTGGTAATTACCATATGGCAGTGGAATTTAAATTTCCATGAAGGTCTTATTGATAACATCCCATTTGTGTGATGCAATATGCATGGCTTCCCCTGACAGTGAAAAAAACACAGTTGTTTTCATATCCAAGAAGACATAATGAAAAGTTACAAGATGGATATGTATTTCAGAACTAGAGATAAATGTTACTGATGAATGAGATAGGACCAATCAAATCATGCCATTAAACAAACAGTCTGTATAGACTGTGATTACAACCTCTGATCTTACTCCTCTCTCTCGTCTTTTTTCCTCCTCTTCTTCTCTCTCCTCTCTTTCTCTTTTGTATCTTTTTCTTCTCCACGTACCGCAGCGGTTACCTTGCAGTTCCTGGTGCCGCTCTCCCACTCTCCACGTTTCGCAGCAGTTCCCGAGCGGTTGGGATACCGCGGATCTGATCCTGTGCACCCTGTCTTCCCACGCTATACCGCCTCCGGTCCCCTTGTCACCACTAACCTCCTAGGTCATGTGTACGTCCTATACAGATGCCCTCTCTCGGCCCCATTGTTGGTCCGCGACCGGCAATGGTACCGAGAACTCCTCTTTCTCTTTCCGTACACTCTCTGCTGAGTTTTCTTGTTTGATCCTCCCACTTCTGACATATTGTATTTTTCCCAGCACGTGTTCCACGTGCTTCCTCTGTACTGCCAGCTGGAAGTACGGCGAAATACGGCGCACGCGCCTCGTAGTCTGCCCCTTCGTAAATCGAGATGACACGCGTCCCTATTCCTTTGGTTCTCTGTCGGTCAGTTACTCTTTTGCCCCTGCCCCCTCAAATCCCGCTTAAATCTCTCTCTCCTCTCACAACCCTCATAAACCCTCAACAGTAACCCTCTCCACTTTTCTCTTCAACTTCCACTTCATCTTCTTCAACATCTTCTTCTTTCCAGTCGTCATTTTCTTCGTAAAGATCCGGCACATCTTGGTTACGCTCCCATTGCCCGGCGCTTCTTGTTTTGAGGTTTGTCTTTTATTTTCAATTCCTTTCCTCTCGTTATTTGTGCATTCACTGCTTTATTTTGGAGGTTGCTTCCTCATTATCTTCTTTCCCTAGATTAGGCGTCCATCTTTTTCGAATTTCCCTCTTTACCTTTTTTCCATTATGCCTTCATCGGATTGTGAGGTCATCTCCTCCACCCAATCCTCGCCACCACGTCGCCAATCGGCTCCTCTACCCCTAGATCTAGCCATCGATCCGCGGGGCGAATCTGAATCCCCTGGCTTCAAACTCATCGATCACACCGGTTCCCTCTACTTCCGGTGGGACACCTTCTCTCATCCCGTCCCCCGTCCTATTACCGCGGACCAAATCTAGATGCCGTTAAAGGCCGCTTTTACGGCATTCCCGGTGGCGTTAATCTCGAACATGTGCGGCGTCACCCACTTTCCTCATTTAGTATCGCCGCGCCCTGGTTATCTAGTAGCTTCTGTAGGACAGATAGCAGCCGGCTTACGTTTCCCTTTGACTCCCCTTGACGTCGAGGTCTGTAACCATTTCAACATTCCTCCGTGTCGGGCATAGATAACTTCGGTTATGTATCGCGCCAATCATTACAATGAGACTCACTCCCCAAAATACAACTCCGCGATATCCTTGCCCACTTCTACATAAAGAAAAGCACTAAACTGGGGGGTGTGGGATACCAGTCCTTTTGCACCCGTCCTCAAAAGAAGTCTTTCCTTCTTCACATTACCACTTCTGACAAAGTTTGGCATCAGTACCCAGTTGTATGTAATGCGGTAAATTTTTATCCGCGGACCTCCCTCCGGAAGTTTCTCTGAGGCATCTCCATTTCCTAACAAGTGGTAAGTAAGCCATTAGGAGTCGCGGTATTTATCTCTCTTCTGTCACTAATTTGTCTTTGCTCTTTGTGATGTAGGCTGGAGACCCATTCGCGATCCCAAATATACAACGGTGTTTACTCGAAATTTTCCAATCCTCCGCGAACTTCGGTAGTTCCGCGATTAATGAAGTCCTCGGCATTGATCCGGAAAAAACACACCTCTGTTATTGACCGCTCTCTAAAAACATTGGTAAATACCAAGGCCCCTCTACCGTCCGCCCCCCCGAAAGGAAGCCCAAACCATCCCCACCTCAAAAAGACAACGTTAGCCTTACAAGTCCTTCAACTATACCAAGAAAATCTCCCATTCCCCGAAGCCGCCGCTTTCAACGTGCGCGGCTACTAAAAACAAAGCTACTATCAAGGAAACCGTTCCTCCTTCCTACACTCGTGTGGTGAGTGGGAGGACGATTTTGCTACTACTACCGCTCCCCTTACGCCAATCGCCATGGATGTGAACAAATACAAGCTTTGGGGCCAATGACTCGATGGGGATGCTCCGTTGACTTGTCAAATAAGAGCCCGCCAAAAGGGCTAAAACCCGACGCCGTTCCTTCCCCAACTACAGGGCGTAATGAACCTCCGGAGTCATTGTATCGCCCGCCCGCCCTAGGCGAGATTAGCTCTTCGGGTGGTCCAGAACCTCTGGGCTCTTAGAGTGTGGCATCCCAAGTTTAAAGGCGAGGGACCGCGGCGTGACGCGACCGCGAGACTTCGGCTTTGGAAAACCGGTAGTAGCCGCCTCTTTTTATTTTTCAGCTCTCACTGCCGCGGGATCAAGCTTATGGAGATGCTGGTACCGTTGCTTCCCACAGGGCCTCCATTTACACTGGATGGGAAAAGGTATGTCTTGGGCTAGTGGGTAGTGTCTACCAATTGTTCATGGTAGCTCTCCATTCTTTGTGCTACTCTTATACTTATTGTGTCTCTGCAGCTGAGTCTAGACATTGGCTATGTCTTTGCGTGGTCCCGACCCGAGACCGTGGAGAATTTGACGCCGCAAAGCCGCGATATATCACGGACCGGCGGCTGGAAAGCAAAGTGCGCCAAATTTGGAGAAGGAGGGGACGCGACCGGATAAAGGCGATCAAGCTTCACAAAGAACTCGGTAGGCGAGGACGCGGACAATCGCGTGATTACGTGGCGGTGTCAATTCAAAATGGACAACCTCAGAGGCGGAGAGGCTTGCCACTCAAGCTGCCGTGGATAAAGGTCATACAAGAGGCCATGGAGTTTATTTCGAAGCTCCGAAAAAAAGATCAAACGCTAATCGCTGCAACAACTTGATCGGCTTAAGCTGCCCGCGGACTACTACCCCACCTCCTTCTCGGTTGTAGGGACATCATCCCTCGGAGAACCATCTGAAAGCTGTTGAGGCGCTACCACGGATGTGTCGCCTCCATACCCGTGACCGCTTCTCCAATACCGGTGAATGAAGATGCGGCATCCCATTAGTGAAGATGAAAATACTACCCCCTCGAGAACCGACTTCTGAAGACCGCGATAGTAAACCTAACTCGGCTTACTTTCTTTGTAGATGGCCTTGGTTTTGTAATAATTAAACAATTATCTTATCTTGGTCAGGAAACTTGTGTTTGTAGCTAGTACTTTTGTGCTCCTTTTGCAAAGTATTTGCTTTTCGTTGTGTTTGATTACAACGTATTTGATCTTCTTTATGTATAAAGCTATTGATCAATATTTAACATTGACTTAACCCCTTTCATTTGCAATTCCAAACTCGCTTAGCTAGACATTAGATATGATTGTCCCTTGTTAGTTGATTGCACTGTCGGTGAAAAGCTCTCTTCCTCTTGCCTTTACCATTTACATCATTTTTACCCAAGTTAGGTTTGCCCCTCATTCTTCGCTTTGGGCCGGTTGTGAAGCTAGTCGGGGTTGCCCAATTTGGATTCGGACTCCACGATCTGCGAAGGCTCGTCCCCATCTTTTTGAGCGGTACATGAAGCTGATAAAGGCGGCTTCGGTTTGCCCCCAGCCGGATTCGGACTCCACCGATCCGCGAAGGGCTCGTCCCCGTCTTTGAGCGGCGGTGTGAAGCACTTATAAGGCGGCAAACTTTCGGTTTGCCCCTTTGGATTCGGACTCCACGATCCGCGAAGGCTCGTCCCCGGCCGTCTTTGAGCGGTATGAAGCTGATAAAGGCGGCTTCGGTTTGCCCTAAGGATTCGGACTCCGCGATCCAAGAAAGGCGGCTCGTCCCCCCGGCTGTCTTTGAGCGGCTGTGAAACTGATAAAGGCGGCTTCGGTTTACCCAATTTGGATTCGGACTCCGCGATCCATGAAGGCGGCTCGTCCCCATTGTCTTTGAGCGGTATGAAGCTGATAAGAGGCGGCTTCGGTTTACTTAAGTTGGATTCGGACTCCACAAATCCATGAAGGTCTCGTCCCCCGTCTTTGAGCGGCGGCCAGTGAAGCTGATAAGGCGGCTCCTTTTGCGCCCACTTGATTCGGGGAATGTTGCGCGCCAGGGCTCACGCCTTTACGGCAGATATGATTAATTTCTATGCAAGTTATTGAGCCAGGGAATGCAATCTTTGTTTCATTGACTAAATTTAGCATAGAACATATATACATTACCTGAAAGGATGCTTGTTTCAATGAAAGCTACACCTTTTCCCCTCCTCATGGAATTTTTAACATTCTTATATTCCATTGTTTCTCCACCGTTACCCGCCGGGGTCTCTAATTTGTAAGTACCGAATTTCCCTTTCTTTGTCCACGACATACGGTCCTTCCCGGTTGGGTCCCGGTTGCGTCATTCTCTTTTTTTGTGGCGGGTGTAACCGCCCAGCAGCACCAAGTCTCCAACCTTGAATTCCCGCGGCTTCACTCATTTGTCATACCGTTTGTAACGAATTTCTATGATACTCCTCGGTCATTATCGCGGTATATCTTTTTTCCTCCATTATATCCAACTCGATGGCTAATATGTTTTCATTAAGACCCTTTCCACGGCCCAGTTCTTGTCGTTTCCTCTATCATTTCCATCGGTATGGCCTCTCTACGCCATATGTCATTCATTAATGGTGATTCCTTCGTCGAAGTCAGCGGTGTGAATGCGATAAGCCCATAACACATGATTGATTCATCACCCCACTCCTTTTTCGGTCTTCCGGTTTTCTCTTTAAATTGTCCATGATGATTTTGTTTGATGCTTCGGCAGCGTTCCGCTTCCGGATTATATGGCGTCGAGAACTTTTGTTTCACCTTGTAGGCTTGAAGAAATTGGCGTACTTTTCCTCCGATAAATTGTGTTCCATTATCCATGATGATTGTATGGGGTAAACCGAATCTGCATATTATGTTCTCCCGGAGGAACTTCTTCACATTTTCCTCTTTGACTTGCCGGAGCCCACTCCCTCTACCCACTTTGTGAAATAATCGATGGCGCCAACATAAATCTTCTCTTTACGGTGGCGGCAACGGCCCCCATATATCGAGTGCCCACATGGCAAACGGCCCGGGACTAAACACATTATGGAGTGGCTCTGCAGGGAATGGATTAGTTGGGCAAATCTTTGGCATTTCTCACAAGTTGTTGCATACTCTGTCGCATCCTTTTTCATATGAGGCCAAAAATATCCCTGCGATATCAATCTATGGGTCGTGGTTCGACCCGCTGAGTGACTTCCACAATCCCCTTCATGTATTTCGGCCAAAACTTCTTGCACCTGCTGCGGCCCTATGCATCTCAGTAGGGGTCCGCTGAAACTCTTTTTGTACAAATCCCCATCCAACAAAACATATCGTTGGCTAATCTGCTCCATCTGGCGTCTTTCCTTGGCATTTTCTATCTCTGCTCCCATAAGAAAAGTTTTAATGGGCGTCATCCAACCTATCTCCTTTTCAACGGTGAAACATACACTCTCAGTTTCCGTTGTACTCGGTTTGTGTAAAACTCTTACTTCAATAGAACGACCCTCTGTTCCTGGAAGCACCGCGGCCACAAATGCTAAAGCGTCAGCATGTCTGTTTTCACCGCGGAAATGAGCAAACTGAATCTTTTTGAACTTACTGGCTTTTTGTCGGAGAACCTCTAAATATCGGGCCATTCTTGGACAACGCCACAAATCCCCCATTCATCTGACAAATAACCAAATTGGAGTCCGAGAACACCGATAACTCGCTTACTCCCAGATCCCGTGCCATGTTCAAACCTGCTATCAACGCCCCATATTCGGACTCATTATTAGAAGCCGAATCCTAGTTTCATTGATAACTCCAATTTTGTGTTGTGCGGAGTCACCAAAACCACGCCAATCCATTTCCGGTTAATGCGTAGGCGATCCGTCCAGCGAATAATCTCCAACCGTTTTGCGCGTATCCCATGGGTCCAAGGGATCCGACCGATTCTTCTTCCCGATCCATAACCATTTCTTCTCCCCAGTGGGATCCTCGGCGGAAACTCCGCTAGGAACTCCGCCATGGCTTGCGCTTTTCATTTGTTCTAACACGGTATTTGATTTAAGTAACAACTAAGCATCACCGCCCACTTCAAAGATTCTCCCGACTTCTGCGCTTCAACGCTTGCTTGGAGGCAAATTTGTTATCACTACCAGCGAGTGTGCATCGAAATAGGGTTTCAACTTTAATCGCGGAGAACATCAACGCTTAAAGCATACTTCTCCGATTCTCTTTATCGCGACTCGGCGGCTAGCATGGTTTTACTCACGAAAATAAACCGGTTTCTCTATCTTCTACAATACTGCACTTGCACCCCGAACTTATCGGCGTACTCGATACCCCCCAATAGAGTCTGATATCTCTCCTTCCTCGGCGATAGTAAAGGGGCTTTCCCCGAATAAATCTTTAACTCTGGAAGGCTTCCTCGCGACTTAATGGTCCATTGAAAATCGGCGTTTTTCTCGACAAGCGTCTGAACGGTGCGCACTTGTCCGAGGATTTGGATATAAATCTGTTTCAATGCCGCGACTCTACCGCTAACCGTTGCACTTCCTTTACGATTCGAGGGGCGGCATCTCCACCGGGGATCTAATTTGCTTTCGGGATTGGCCTCAATTCCACGATCGTGACTATATATCCCAAAAACTTCCCGAAGATACCCCGATGTGCATTTCTCCGGGTTCGACCCCGGTATGCTTCAGCGATATGTGAAAAGTTTCACGGAGACCGCTTTAAATGCTCTTCTTCCGACATGCTCTTCTCCACCATATCATCGATGTATATTTCCATGCCGCTTTTCGAATCTTGTTTTGAACATTTTTTTTCCCACCCAATGAAATGTAGCCCCGCGTTCTTCAAACCAAAAGGCATTCTTGTATAACAATATGTTCCTCCTTCCACCACGAAGGTAGTCTTTTCTTGATCACGGGCCAAACATCGCGACTGATTATATCCCATGGAAGCATCCATGAAAGAGAATATCTTGAAAACCGGTTCTATTCTATCTACTAACTCATCCACCCGCGGCATAGGATACTTGATCTTTAGGACACTCTTTATTTACGTCACCCAAAGTCCACGCACATTCGAACCTTGCCGTTATTTTTTGGAACCCAGCGACCACGTTGATGACCACTCAGTACATCCTACGCCCCGATTATACCCAGCGTCCCTAAGGTATAACTTCTTCCGCGAATCCGCCCCGTATTTGGGTCTTACGCTTCTCATCTTACGTCTTATAGGGCAGCGTTCTCCTTCATGTGCAAGTGATGGCAAAGCAAACTCTGGATCTATTCTGTTATATCTTCAATCGCCCAAGCAAATATGTCTACATTCTCTGCTAATAAGCGTAATGCGACGAATTTCCACTCTTACGGCAAGTCCGTTCCCAATCGGCGTAAATTTTTTTCTTCCTCCTCCACCCCCGTGTTCACGACCTCTATCTCATCCGAGTTTTGGTCTCGATGAGATTAAGCATCCTTCCGTGAGTGCGGCTTCCTATAATTGCTACGCTTACTCCTTGTCATTAAATGCGTCTTTCACTTTCTATTCCACGGACCATACTTTTTACCGTCACTTGGTGTATATTACGGCAGCGACACGGTCTCCCTTTTATTTCATTATACCCCCGCTTTCGGGGAAGCGGATGACGATAATAGGTCGACGGAATAGCTTTCATTTCATGAATCCATCTTCTTCCTAGAATGGCATTATCTTTGGGACCGGTATCTACCACCATAAATCTGGTGAAAACCGTCGTCGGACCTGCGATTCTGCGGCAACGTTATTTCCCTATAGGCTTTGTCATGCTTCCATTGAAGCCCGCACAAATTAGTCGAGAAACCACCACCGATCCTTATCTATATTCATCTCCTCCATGGCCCCTATGAACAACATGTCTCTTGAACTTCCGCGCCTATCAACACTTTCGCTTCACTAGATAATTACCCATTCTTATGGTAATCACCAACGTCTTCATCGCGGCGAAATCAATCGATTCTAGGTCTTTCGAGTTGAAAGTTATGTTTCCCACTCGCAATCAGCGGTTCGACAC
This sequence comes from Coptis chinensis, assembly GCF_015680905.1. Taxonomy (NCBI): domain Eukaryota; kingdom Viridiplantae; phylum Streptophyta; class Magnoliopsida; order Ranunculales; family Ranunculaceae; genus Coptis; species Coptis chinensis. The sequence goes on from NC_141461.1 coordinate 70,148,545, forward strand.
TAACCGCGTCATGCTTGTCACTTCATTAACTTTTTCGCAAGCTCGCGGTCCTTCTCATCTTGTCGGTGGGCATTTCTCCCAAGTGTCTCTCCAACGTAAATGACATTTATTGTACCCGAGATCTGGCGGGGCTCTGTCCTCTCTCGGCATGATGAACCTCCGCGGCGTATTCTCTAAGCATCCCGCTTCTCGATCATTCTTTCCACCGACCATTTCAAAGCATAACATTAAGTTAGTGGCGTGGTTTCTAATCGATGATAAGCCAAAATGGTTTTCCCTCAATCTCTCGGGTGTATTCAGCGGTCCTTCATAATCTGCGCGGCCCGCGATGAGTGACAAGATTTCCTCTGGTGGCTGTTAAGAGGTGTTTGTTCTATCTCCCGCACGGCTTTCTTTCCGCGAATATCTCTCTGTTCGATCTCGGATCCGCGGTCCCACGTCTTTCCCTCTGTTGGATCCCCTTCTTTCTCTTCTCTCTTTATATCCGCTTCGTCGTCTCTATCCATCACTTGCACGTGCTTTGCCTTCCCCGATCTTTTTGTTCCCTCGCGTTTCTTTGCATTATATCTTCGTCACCGAATATACTTTTCTACCTTTAGATACAGGCGTCGCAGAGTGGTGATTTCGATTTTGGACACCGATTCGCACACCCTAGTCCCCTTCTGGCCGTCTTTGAAATGATGACCGCGGTATGCTCTTCCAGATTCTCCACCCTCGGGGTCTCTTCTTTGAATCTGCCGCGAAACTCCATTAACGACTCCGTGACCTCGTTTGATGTTAAACGGTTGCCGCGATATCCACTACTCTCGTTTTCGGTGGATGAAATGGTCCACGGCGCTCGCTCTAGTTCTTCAAATCGGTGATGCTCGCGAAGATAGGCGGTAATACCAATCGAAGCGCCCCCTTTAAGAACTTGCCGGGAACATCATCTTGGTATGACCGTCATACTTATTTTCCCGCCACGGTGGCATCTGTTGTCTAAAATGATGCAAATGATCGGTTAGATTAAGCCACTTTCCATCATACCTTCGAATCTTGGTTGGTGAATCTCTTAGGTACCTCGAGTTCGGACCGAATCCGCCAAATGGATTCTTGTTGAGGTTAGCAACCTCTTTTTGGCCGGCACTTTGGTTCATTTTTTCTACCGCACGGTTAGCTTCTCTATCTTTCGATCATGGCACGTACCACTTCCGGCGTGATGCCCTCTCTACCGTATCTGCTCCCCTGGCCGGTACACCTCATTCTCCCTTCCATCTCATCACGCCCGGCGATCCCCATGCTCCATGTCATCTTGTGCGGTGTCTCTTTCCTTTCTCAACTCCTCGTTCTCGTTTCTTAACCTGACTATTTCTTCTTGCATAAGTCTGGTGGCGTCTGCCGCCACATCAGATATGTCTTCCTCTCTACTCACCTCTCTTTCTTCACTCACTTCTTCCTCTACTACCTCTCGGACAACTTCTTTCCTAGGTCTTCCTACCCCCTTTTTTGTTATGGTGGCCATTTTTCGCTAGTTCCCCACAGACGGCGCCAAAATGTATAGACTGTGATTACAACCTCTGATCTTACTCCTCTCTCTCGTCTTTTTCCTCCTCTTCTTCTCTCTCCTCTCTTTCTCTTTTGTATCTTTTTCTTCTCCACGCATCGCGGCCGTTACCTTTGCGGTTCGGGTGCCGCTCTCCCACTCTCCACATTTCGCAGCGCGGTTCCCGAAAGGGATACCGCGGATCGATCCTCGCACCACCCCACAATTCCCACGCTATACCGCCTCCGGTCCCCTTGTCACCACTAACCTCCTAGGTCATGTGTACGTCCTATACACAGTCGAATCACGCCATAAAGCAAAGATGCAAGATAGCATGTTGCCATACTTTTCCCATTACTACAACACAATCACAGATGCTTATCCAATGGCCACTGGCATCTTCTGAGATACATAATACTCAAAGCAAACCTGTGACTAGGGCTGTCAATGGATCGGTTTGGGTCGGATTCTGGAAAATCCGAAACCGAACCGAACCGATAATATTATATTTAATCTGAAACCGAACTGAACCGATAAGATATATTGCAAACTGAAACCGAACAGACCCGAACAGAAAACTATAAAATCAACTAAATCCTAAATTAAATCGATTAATTTCAGCCACACAATTGATAAACATATACAAAATTAATCATAAATATTATTAAAATGTCATCTTATCTGTTCGGGTTCATATCGGTTCGGTGGAGAGCAAACCCGAAACCAAACCAATATCATATTGGTTCGGTTCGGTTTCGGGTCAGTGGAGGGCAAACCAAATTACCAAAAACCCAAACCATTTTTTTCGGTTTGGTTTGGGTCAGTTATCGGGTTATCGAAACCCATTGACAGCCCTACCCATGACACAATTTACATTTGAACTCTGAGATGCAAAATTCCAACGGCTACCAGGTTGTATCACCAATTAGGAACATGGTAACTCCTTCATAAAGCAACAATCGATAGAATATGCAACAACGAGATGTGCAAAAGCTTCATCATGAAAAACTTTAGGCAACAAACGTTTGCCCCATAGGGCCTTATTGTACTGAGAATGATTGTACAAGTAAGTCCTATACCAAAGTGAGGATATCCCCTATTCCAGGAAATCAGGTTGCAATGGTTCTCCCCATGTATTTTCTATACGAAAGTACAAAAGTTTGTTTTTGCCACAAATCCTCATAGTAGTTGATCCTTTATATAATACAAATTATAGAAATAATCCTTTATATAGACCTACGGAGAGATGCAGGAAACGGAGATCAATCTGAGTACTGTAGGATTCAAAATGTCAGGTGGAATAACTTTAAGGCAAATGTGAATGACCTGACTAGCAATGGCAGCTAGGACATACCACAGACAAACAAAACAACTGTTAGCAATTAAGAATCGAGTTCCAGGAGCATCCTCAACCAAGGATTGACAAAAAAGACACTAGAATCTGGAAGCCTAACAATGAAGAAAAGTTACGTGTTTCCACAGCCTTTGCAACAATAAGAAAGACTGAGAACAAACTATGGTCGACTAAATGGGTTCGGAATAGCCGTATTCATCCTAGGTCAGCCAGGATTACACAAAGAATTCTTCACCAAGTTGTGGCTATGAATGTTAAAGTGAAGAGGAGAGGTGCTACAATGACGTCACAGTGCGACCTAGCAAGGAGAAGAAGATATATTACACCTCAATTGGGACTGCTTGATTTCAATTTTAGAACAGAGGCCTTTAATTACAAGGAGGTGCTGGATATGGCAAGAGGTTCTGGCTCGATAATTAAAGAGTTGTGCAAAGTGGCTGTCTTGTATGTGGAAGTTCGCATCTGGAAACGAAGAAATAGCTAGCATTCAATGATAACACATTTAACTGTATAAGAACCGTGACAGTAAGAAATGACTAAGTGATCACAAGTCTTCTTACGAAAGAACACATTGACAATACAATGAGGGACTGGAATGTGCTCAACAGACCACTCATCCCTGGGAAATTCAGGCAGAGGAAGGGCAGGCCTTTCTTTCGTAATGGCAGGATTGGTGTACCCTCTCTTGGCTAGGAATAGGTGGTATATACTCGAGTCGAATAGTCTCACACTCTCACCAATCAGGAAAAACTAAGCTTACAAGGTTTCTAACTTTGTGTCAAGTGGCTTAATTTTAAGTCCAGTTAATTTGGTCAGGATAAAAGTGGTGGTATGCCAATTTATACATTCAGATATACAATATAGTTCTGTTAAAAACTACATAATATTCTTTGGAACTAATTGCAAGAGAAAATGCAAAGCATGATGTTTAGGACCTATTGCATTCTGCTACTAAAATTAGAATTCTCAAAAATGAAAAGCATCATGCAAATACTGAAGTGAACTGCTACCCATAAATCAATCTAAACATAGCATTTAATATAGCTACCTAAATCACTTTAAGTACCTGATAAGTATTCTCGAACTCCAAAGAATCAAAAACATAAGCCTCCAAGGTTTCCTCAAGGATTTTACGAGCCTTCGACTCTTCATCAAGAGGTTGAAATTTTCCGTATTTTCGAGTTCTCTTTTTTCTTGTTCAGCAATTTAGCATAGGGAGCTGAAGCAGTCTTCGAAACACCAATTCCTAATCCTCAGACCCAATCTTTTAGATCATGACAGCATACCTAATCAAGCACAAAAACTTCAATTAAAACTGCGTTCTACAACCTTCTCACACCACACAAAGCAGCATTAAAGAAAAAATGACCAAATTCAACTAGCAACTAACCCAAACCACAAGTCATCAGTCCTTGGGAGCATTGGGACAAACATTTGTAGCTCCAAATGAGTACATATGGAACTACTTTTACATAAAATTGAGCAGTCCAGAAACAGAGTAACCTGTAGCACCCCGTAATATAAGGAACTTGACAATAATAGTTCTAGTGACTGCCTATAATTTCCATTTCGAATAGGACCAATTGTAAACTGGCAAACAAAATTTGTAAGAGAAAATATTCAGGTATAATTTAATTGCGTTAAAATTAACATTTCAAAGTGAAACTAAACTATAACAGCTTATTTTAATGACCAAGGGTTTACTAATCTAGTATGGTACACGTCAAAAAAAAGGAAAAAAACTCCCTGCTAATGACCAAGGGTTTACTAATCTAGTATGGTACATGTCAAAAAAAAAGGAAAAAACTCCCTGCCATCTCCAATTTCCCTCCAATTTTTAAAAAACCAAGCTACAAGCTTACGACACCATATAAGCCAAACCTGCCATCTAAAACCAGGTCAGTTTTGTAAACCTCCATAATTATCCGTAATAAATAATCAACTTCATTTCGTGATGACGATGAAGGCCACAAAACAATACAGAATTAGAACTCATTAATTACTACTGTTTCAGCCATCAAAACATATTCAAGAGTGTGGAGGCCTTTCTTGATTTTCGAAATGAGTTTTTCCCGCTCTTATTTATTTTTCAAAGTCAACTGTTTTAGAGGTAACATGTGATATCCTAGGAAAAAATCAACTATTGAAGAAATGGGTTGTGTGGTTCAGATCCTCATTGTGCTCTCAAGCTATTAACCATGCACACTTCTTGGTCATTATATGGGAATAACTCCCTTAATGATTGTCTAGATAGTAAAATGTGACTTCCAATCTGATGCAAAAAGGTTCAAAACCTAATTCTAACACATGTTAACTTGCCCTTTAACCATATAAAAGCGACAAACAAATAACTTAAATGACCAAAACTAAAAAGTATATAGGAATACAGGAAAGACAGCGAAAATTACAATAATCTGAACTACTTCTAAACTTGAATGCTCACCTTCTATTAAGGTTCTTTATGACGTAATTCAAGAACACACTCTTTAAGCTTCAAGTGATTTATTAAAAACTGGTGGGTTTCATATATCTGTGTAGATCCCATGTGAGTCGTATCTTCAACGAGAAACGTATGAACAACACCATCTACTTCGATCCAACTACAACCCGACGGCTTTTTTGTATCCTTCTCTTTGACTAGTCTCCGGATTCTCGCAACATCCTTCCATCTACCTACAGAAGCATAGATGTTTGATAACAAAATGCAAACACCAAAATTAGGATCCGGAGATGATAGAAGGAGTTCACCAATTTTATCGGCCAAATCAATATCTCCATGAATTCTACATGCACTGAGCAAAGCACCCCAAATTATTGAATCGGGTAAGATGACCATGTTCTTGACCAATTCAATTGCTTCGTTCAGATATCCAGCTCTTCCTAAAAGGTCCACCATACAAGCATAATGCTCAACCTTAGGACTCAAACCATACTTCAAAGGCAAATTTGAAAATTGAAGCCTTCCCTCTTCAACCAATCCTGAATGATTACATGCTGATAAAACACCAATAAATGTTATATCATTTGGTTTTACTCCACTCCTCTTCATTTGTGCAAAAACAGCTAACGAATCATTCCCATTGCCATGGTATGCAAAACACAAGATCATTGCATTCCACAAGGCCACATCTTTATAAGTGGTCTTGACAAACACCAAGCAAGCATCATCGACACTACCACATTTCGAGTACATGTCGATAAGAGCAGTTGCGAGAATCACATTTGTGTCCAACCCATTCCTACCTATGTACAGATGAATATCTCGACCAAGTTCTAGTGCGCCCAAACCAGCACAAGCGGACAACACGTTTACCATGGTTATCTCATTTGGTTTCACCAATTTATAGCGCATAAGACAAAACAGCTGAATTGCATCTTCTAGCAAACCCCGCTGAACATACCCAGTGAGCATGGCATTCCATGACACCAAATTCTTACCAGACATGCCATCAAAAAGCCTCCTCGCTTTCTCCACTTGTCCACATTTTGAATACATGTCAATGAGAGCCGTGTTCAAGATTGCATTCAAAGGGATTGTATTAACATGTATAAAAAGTGCAAACCATCTCCCGAGCTTGAGTTCACAGAGATTTGAACATGCAGTTAGAAGACAAACCATTGTTGCAGAATTAGGCCCCACTTCATCAGCTGAAACAAGCATTTGCAAAAACAACTCAAACATTCTCACAAGTCTTCCTTCCTTCCCATACCCATTTATCAAAGTAGTCCAACAAAACACATTCCTCCTTATCGTCATCTCCTCAAACAACTTCCGCGCATTTTCAACTTCCCCACAAGAAACATACCCTGAAATAATAGAATTCCAAGAAACCTCATCTCTATCTCGCATTTCATCCAGCACACGGTGCGCATATTCCACACAAGAACACTTGGAATACATGTCAATCAAAGTGTTGTTAACATAAAGATCCAGCTGAAATCCAAATTTAACAACATGGGCATGTACTTGTTCTCCTTCTTTAATAGCGAAACGTGCCGAACAAGCCTTGAGGAGAAACGGGTATGTGAAATTGCTTGCTCTTACATCATTTCTAAGCATTTCATTATACATGAATACAGAATTATGAGGAGATGCGTTAAGGGTATATCCTTTGATCATGACATTCCAAGAGTAATCAGTTGGGGAAGATATTTTAAAGACTGAGCTAGCATAGTCTAGATTTCCAAGGTGGATCAGTGTTTCCAGGAGATGACTGTCAAGTGGAAGGCCATGTATAACGATCTGAGCATGGATTTGACAGATTTTACTTATGTGGGTGCTGTTATTCAACAAATTTCTTACCCATGATAACATGACATCAAAAGACTGTTTTTTTATTTTCTAATCCACCCAACGCATTCCCTATCACTTTTTTTTTTTTTTTATTTCAACTCCATTGCGATTTTAGATAACATTATATCAATGGAAAAGGCTTGGTTCTAGAGGACCACACGCATTAGAGATTATATTACTCTTTATTTCATTGTTGGGGACTGCAAATTTTAAATAAGGTGTTCAAGGATTTCGAAAAGTTGAATTGGGGAATGGGGCAAACAATATGGGGTTTAATCCAAACAAGTACAGATTTTGGGGGTTTAGTCTAATTAACCCAACATTTATTAGTGAAAAAACGTTTTTTTTTTTTTTAAATAAATATGTCTGGTCTCTATTTATTTTTGTAGAAAGTAGTTTTTTCACCAAAAACTGATTTTTTTAAGAGGTTTTCTTCAATGTGCATGCCCTCCAATAAATTCCAATTTGCGCTAATCTCAACCCCATATCTGATTTTTTCTTTAAAATCCAAAATCTAAAACAAACTTGTTAATCAGAGAAACTGGTTTGGAAAATGAACAAGTACATGGATTACCAAATTTACCCAAAAACTAATCCAACCTAATAACCATCGAAAATGGAAAGTGGAAAGTGAAATAAAACTTCGCTAGTTTGAAAAAAAAAAGGGAAACAGTTAGCGCCAATCTGTCACACTCTTTTCGGCCCAACAATTATGATATCTCCACTAAACTATCGAGTTCATCTCAATTGTTTTCCTTTCTCACTATCTTCAAAGAGAAATCAACTGCATTTCAAACTCTGGATTGGGCGCATCAAAAATACTCCTTTAGGTTTGGATATTGTTTTCTATAGAGTAGGTGCTTAAATTTATTAGCTTCTTGTTAAATTTCTAAAATAATTTATGGTTTTAATATGTGCATAATCTTGTTGTTTTTCATTTTACTGCTAATTTCTTTTTACTTACTTCCGTTTGCTTAAATTATCGTTACGCATTACTCACATTCACCTTTTGTCCCTTCATGACACAAAGGTGAATCTTTTAATTGCTTATTTGTGAACCTAAAATGTTATTGTCTATTTTATTTTTTTATTTTAAAATGAAATTTTAACTTCAAATTAATGTTGCTTCACGTGTATGCTCTTTATTTGATGTTCATTTTATTTCCACTTATAGTGCAAGAAGTAATTAATGCATATTTATATTATAGTGATCAAGTGATGGTGGATATCTTTAATGAAGACGGAGATTGGGCTACAAATATGTATAATTACGCATGTCCGTATGAGAAAAGTGATTCTTCAGACACCGAAATAAATGTTGGCGAAGGTTCAACCAATGTGAGTTTGGAAGACGAAAATGAATCAGATGACCATAGCGTTAGTGAAATTGAAGGTTTTGAAAGACAGTCAAATGAAGCAGATGCAAGAAGTGAACAAACTAATGAGAATGATTTCAATCTATTCAGTGGTAAGTTGGGAGGGGAAGATCTAGATGAAAATGTAATCATGTTTTCAATGTGTTTTAAAACCAGCAACGAGGCATTTGAGTTCTACAGCGAGTATGCCAAGGTTGTTGAGTTTAGTGTACGCAAGGGTGTCTACCGATTTCATAAAGATATCCCGGTTAAAAGAAATTTTGTGTGCTCGTGCCAAGGTGAGAGAGAAGCGAAATATTTGAATATGGAACACAAAAGGAAACAACGTGAGTTGTCTAGATGCAAGTGTCTTGCGATTTTTGAAGTGATTTTTTATTTTAAATGCAATATGTAGGTTGTTAATAAGTTTGTTGCTGAACATACTCATCCACTTGTGCCTTATCCTAGTTCGATATTTGGTCGCTCACATAGAAAGATGGGCAGTGAAGATGCGGCTTTGGCAAAGAGTCAAATTGATGTGGGCATTAGACAATGTCAAGTGATGGATTTCCTTGTTTATAGGGCTGGCCAGTTTTGTAAAGTTGGTTACATGAGAAAGGATTTGTATAATTATATGACCAGGATGAGGAAAATTTATTATATGAATGGAGATGGCACACTTGTTTCCTGCATGAAAAACAAGTCGAAGATTGTTCTGAGCAGATTTGACGTCTCGTGCAGATTACAGTTGTTTTGGTGATGTGTTATTGTTTGATTCAACATACCGGACAAATCAATATAAAATGCCAATTGTCGTATTTTTTGGAGTGAACAATCATAGACAAACTATTGTATTTGGTTTTGCAGTTATGACTAGTGAGTCAGAGCAGTTTTACATTTGGGCGTTAGAGCATTTTCTTAGAGCGATGGGCGGTAAGGCACCTAAGTCGGTCATAACAAATGGTGATCATGCAATTCGCAAGGCTATTAAAGCTACCTTACCTAGTGCTAGACATCGCTTATGTGCTTGGCACGTTTTGAAAAATTGTATTGACAATGTCCGTGTCTCTGGGTTTCAAATGGACTTTTGTTCACTCATGTTTATGAAATGTTCAGAAGAAGAGTTTGACCAAATGTGGGAACATTTGTTAGAAGCACACCAGGTCCATGACCATGAGTGGGTAAAGAAGATATACAAAAAAATGATGAGGTGGGCAGAGGCATATCTTCGAGGCACATTCTTTGGTGGTTGTAGAACCAACCAACGTTGTGAAAGCATGAAATATGTTATACGACTTCATGTAAAGCATGGTTTAAAAAAGGTTGAGCTCTATGGAAAAATAGAGCTAGCACTTGAGAAGATCCGGCACCGTGAGCCCCGACAACCAAGCCGGTAATTGTGACCCACCTAACTGAGTATGAAAATTAGGCGAACTCCATCTATACACGGGCGGCGTTTAATGTGTTTAACATGCAATTGCAGCAAGAGGCACACATTGTTGATTCAATGAAGAATCATCACGGTGACAATATTCGTTACTACACTTTGCGTCGTCATTTGTATAGGCACTACAAGTCTATTGTGGAATACAATGGTGTTGATCAAAACGCTAAGTGTTCTTGTAGTCTATTTGAGGCATTTGGTTTTCCATGCCGACACATAATTTCTGTCTTAAAAAATGAAGACGTCGCTGAAATACCATCTAGTTGCATTTTATTGAGGTGGACGCGACATGTGAAAACGGTCATTCCTACTATCACTTCGGTTAATGTTCATAATGAAATAACTTATGCTATTTGTTACAATGAGCTTATGGGGATTTGCAAGAATATTTGTTTGAAGGCCTCCAAAATTGAAGAAGCTAGTGAAGAGTGCAAAGATTTCCTACATTATTATCTTATGTCAAAAGAGATCCCATCAACTGCTGAAGAAAATCCTCAAGTTCCCATTGAGGAGCCATTAGATACTCATGGAGATGCGGCCCACTTAGAACTGATTCGTGATCCACCCCAGGTAGCACCTAAGGATCGACCAAAAAGACTTAAAGGACACAATGAGACAAGGAAGAAAAGTTGTGGCGAATGTGGTGTTGTTGGGCATACAAAACCCACGTGCCCAGAATTACATCGAGAAATTGGGGGTAACTAGTTATGTTCATGGCTTTAGTTTTTCCAATACAAGTATCTATATTTTTGAAGAACTATAATTTTTAAACATGTTGCGTTGCTAGTACTTATATTTTTTTAATAACTACAATGCTATGTGTGTGTAATAGGTCCAAGTACAAACTCAAAACGTGTGAGGAAATGTGCTCGATCAGCCGATTTGAGCGAAGAAGAGGAGATACATTCTACGAGTGGTAGATATTGCCTTTTGCTCAATTTTGGTTTTCAAAGCTCAATATAATTCTCAATTTTTGTTCTAATATAGTTGCATGTGGTTTTGTTGCTACAGAGAATTCTGATAAAAAGAAAGGAAGATCTCAAATCAGCAGGTATGGAAATTGTAGTGAAACAGGGCATACAAAGACTATGTGTACATGGCCTAAACCTCAATCACAAGATAGGTATTGTATCGAGTGGTATATAGAAGGAACATGCACTGAGGTGGTTAAAGCATATTGAGTAGTTATATTCATTTTCTTTACCCTCTTTTACTGTTAATTTCTTTATTTATCATTCATCCATATTCACCATATACCACCTTTATCTCAATATATACCACCTGTTTGCAGGGTAAACTTCTCGATAGGCAACTGCTTATATCTGCATTTTAGTACATATATAATTCTACTTATTTATTCAATACATAAAATAGTTAATAACTTAGTACATAATACTATTGTTTGTGAGATTTTTCATCTGGGTACACATCTATTTTAGGACTCATTTCTTGTACTTGCATTGTTTCTTGATTGTAGTATTGATATGATTGGCTATTGGTTGAGGGTTACCATGGATGTCTGAAAATACTTGTGTGTGTGTGTGTGTGTGTGTGTGTCTGAAAATACTTGTGTGTGTGTGTGTTTTTGAGATATATCTGATCTTGGGGTGTCATGCAGGAACCATGGGAAAGAACAGACAAGGACATCAAATCTAAGATAAGTCTGCGGCATAAGGATCTAAGTCAGCTGAGCACTCTCCTTCAAAAAAGAAAACTCATCGACAAAGAGTGATGATCCTTCTTTTATTCCAACTGATGAGTTTGCTACGCCCATATGTCACACACATCCTCTAGAGTTAAATAAAAGTATAGCGCTATGGCATTAAATGATAGATGCGCTTTTGTAAATGTAGATCTACGGTAGTCTGTATCTGGTTTTAGTCGATTGTAGTAGCGTCCTTTATACCATTTTTTTGTGTTTAATAATGGGATTAACGTGAGTCTATGCCATTCGTGATTATAGGCAATGTCATTCGCTAGGTATCCCTTGTGTTTAGTAATGGGATTGATATTCTCTTCATAGATGTTAGACTTATTAGTGACTACTACCATGCATACAGTGATCTAAACCTCTAGGTACATTTATGGGATATTGTTCGTAAGCAGTCTTGTGGACCCTATGAAGAGTTGACTCTAAAACAATTTCCAGTAACATTAGCCACTGTCAATCTACGTTGTTGCTTGTCGTGGGTTCTTTCTATTTCTAGCTAGAGGTTGAAGAAGATTGGTAAAACAAGCTTTCAATTGAAAGTCCATTTTCTGAGATAAATTCCATTTGATTGCAGTGAATGGCCTTCTTTTGGGAATCATTGCTACATCTAGCACTTGATTGTATGAAGTGTTAGCTATATGTACGCAAGTGCCCAAACAGGTCTAACAATGACTCACTGGCTCTGAATTTACAGAATATCGAGTATCGCCTATTCTAGATTGTTATACTATGAACTACTCCTCCGTAATTTATTAACATGAGAGGGAGCATGCTGCAATGTGTATATTTGAAGTATATCTTATCTTTAGGCACCTAATAATACTGATTATAAAATCTTTATATTCATTTTGAAGGACCTGATAAACTAGCTGAGACAACCTGTTATTTCGTTAGTGATTATTGTTGTTATTTTTTGTCTTACAACAGTAAGATCCCATGCACATTACCTTTGAAATTAACATAATAGGTTTTGTATCCTGTGTTGTATAGTGAATTAGCTTAGTGATGGTCGAAATTTGATTATATGTCCACCGTGGTATAATGTGTATGACCTAGAAGGCATGAGCAATTAGTAGCATTTGCACCACACAAGGAATTGATTTTTCTTATGCGAGCATGCACTGGGATTGACTTAAAGCAGAATGACATTACATTTTAGGGATGACAAGCTTATGAACCACAATGATTAATTTGTTTTGTGAGTTTTCATGTGAAAATTTAGGTTGTGCCAACTTTTCTTTTGTCTTTCAGAGTTGAACATGGTTGAGCAATAATCTGAGTGTAATTCAGATTTAAAGGATTCATGCCTCGGTGGCAATACAACTCTTTAAAAATCCTCTAGTCTCTTTAACGGTTGATTTGTTTATATAGGTCTTAAGCATTTCAAGATAGCTTTTTTGCAAGTAAGAAGGAGCAAGTGAACATCAATTGTTTGGTACAATGATGAAGCTAAATTTGGAATTATTGTTGTGGTGTTAAATTTGGAATCTGAAAACGTGGTGATGGACCTGCAAAGAGGCCTTGCACCAAGAAGTACGCTGCTGCATAGACAACTTGGTGATGGACCTACAAAGAGGTTTTGCACCTAGAAGTGCACTACTGCATAGACTGTTTAGCTGCTTTTAATTGCATGAGATTACATAGATCAATATCCCAGACGCAAAGCTTCAACTGAATAAGTTGTTCTTTCGCTCATATTGTATTTGAGATGCACTCTAAAAGTGTTAGGGCCACATCCCCTTTCCCAGCATCCATATTATTGTTATTCTTTTTTTCCTTTTTATTTTTTTAATTTCTTTCATATGTTCATGTTTGTTTTAATTGATGTACATAGTACAGACTACAGAGAATGCGCTTCAGTGAGAAGTTCAAATGGTTGGTTGATCAAGTTTTGTACTTGAGCACTGAGCCCAATTCTATGTCAGTGTCATTTTGTGGTGCTGATTTGAGTGATTTCAATCATTTTTTTTTTATGTCTCCTCTAACTGTTTTAGCGTGGCTATAAAAACAAACCATCAAACCATCATATGGCGTGGTTACTTACTTTCATTGGTTTAAGAAACTGATGCAATGAGCAAAAAATCAGGCTTCATATATATAGTAGATTTCTCATTAACATTATATGGAACCGAATTGAAAAGAAAATTGAATAAAATGTTAACTGCAGCTTTGCTCAGCTCACGCTCAGTCGGAGAGATACTAAGAGATAAAGTCAGCCAATATGATCTTGGGTTTCACGACAAAAGCCAAACTCATAGTACAGGTAATAAGATAACAAATCCAAAAGCAAAATTCCAAGACTGTAGCTCAGTTCACTACTTTGTTCCAAAATCTAAATCCAAATAAACGCCCTTGGAATTCTCTAGTTCAAACTATGCTTTCTGCAGAATAATCCAGTAAATAAACAAACTTTTTATATCAATTGAACTATCATAAATTTCAACTTTGATATGATTCTCTTCCAAACTCAAAATCGACATTTATAACCAATCTCAAATTATACAATACAACACCATCCTCATCATCACTTCCATCCGTAAATACAAGTCATGTTCCTTCAATTGAACTCCACCCAAAGTCAATAACAAAACTTCTAATCACTCAAATTTGTTTTCACTTTGTTTATAAGCTCATAACAACAATCAACACTAGGTAACAAAAAGAAACTAAATAAGAAAATAAAAATAAGGTACCTTGATAAGAACATTTGGAAAGAAGAGTTTACAATTTACAGTTTCTTCCTTCAGTAGATGTGTATCCTGACACAGCAAATGCTGCTACATTGAGAATCCTCATAAGGTTATTACCCTACAGGAGAAAGTATGTACATCATACATTCAGAAGGGAAGTCGAACGACCGCTACTTCAAAAGGATAATAAACATTTCCAATAGAATATCTAGAATACTACGTCTTGGTTGGCAATACTAATCACGTTCATACTATCAACCACAAATATTTTGTAACATAAACCCCAACAATGTTGGTGAAACCGTGAAACAAAGATGGGTATTGTTTTGACTTAAAAACATACCACTGGATTTGTATTGCCTTGATGTAGAGGAAGCTCAAAATTCCTCCAACTGTCTTTGGCTCTCATCAACAAGTGTATTCTCCAGATCGACTTTTTCTGTCTAACAAACTGTAAAAGGGGAATAGTTCAAACAGTTAACATGAGCTTTCAAAAACAAACTCCATTTCCAGTTGATAGAAAACTGATTGTAGCAAAGGACTCTACTTTGCCCTTCAAGTTAGTAGTTAAGGCATAATCTTAAAGGTATTCATCAATCGAAGATGATCAATGAAAAAAATTAAGTAATCGACATTGCAACAGATATGAAAAGAAGCAGGATAGAGAAACAAACAAACAGTTAAATATTCAAATTCATATGTGAACATCATTTGAAGGAAAGACAGGCATGTGAATCACCTGCTTCAAAATTTAGACAAGAAACTGGAATCTTTTCCAATGGAACTCTTGCCTTAAATGAAAACTACTGAGCAGTGACTAGTGCTCAAGAGTTTAGTAAAAATCAACTTATCAACACAAGTAAATTCTAACATATACAATATTTTGTCATAGTTTTAATCCCTCATATCCACATACAAAAAACTAACAGTTATTTCCAACTCATGGAATCTCCCTTCCACTATTTTTCATTTAAAGTTCATAGTCTTGTTTTATGCCAAACTTTTCACCCTTGAAGTGACTTACATGTATTTTGACAATCTTTTTTGTAACCAGTGTTCTACCAATTTAAAACCTACCTGTATGCAAATAGAATTCAAATGTTTAGCCTATTGGTTCATGTCTCAAGAGTTAGCCAAGTTAAATGCCTCACCACAAGTCTAACCATCACAAACAACAATTTGACGATACAGAGAAAACTAGTTAAAAGGTTTTACTAACAGTTCAGAACCTTACAGATCACATATTTCTTGCTCTATGGTTCCTTTATTTTCACTAAGCAACTTCAGCTTCTTTTCATGGTCCCCAATCCGTATAGCAACCCTCAACACGTCATTCCTAAGTTCCTGCAACAAATAACCATAATAAAGATTATCAAATAATGATTAAAATGAAATAATTAAGGAATCTCTTAACTACCATCTAGTGTTAGCATAAAAAACAAGACATATTGTAACTAATAAATGCATTATGGATAAGGGCCCGACTTCCAGTGATTTTGAGAAACGATATAGGATTATTTATCTTACATTCTTACACTTTGGACTTCTGAAGTGAAATCTTCAAGCTAATCACCATTTATTACAATGGACTTGTAGAAACAGGAGGAATGATAGCAGGCAACAACCTGTAGAAAATATAGTAACAAGGAAAACAGGGTTATAATACATCAACACTAAAGAAAGACTATAAACAAACAAAATAACTCAAATTCGAAAATTATAATATTGTACTTAATGACACTAATGAAAGACCACTAAAGAGGACTATCTGTCCAAACACCTAGTTGAAATAAAGACAACATGAAGTAGAAACTTCTCTACACAAACGAAATAAGTTTTAAGAAACCAAAACAAGGAAGTAAAACTGCTCCTATCCAGTCCATCAAACTCCACCACTACCACGCTTTTTCCTCGAGATTTGGAAGTACCAACAACCTTCTTGTATGCATAAAAGCGTGATTGAAAATATGTTTCCCAATCACCGTTAGTAGGATAATGATAGTCAAACCAAAGCTTTGCTATTTCTGGCATCAGATAGTTTGTTTTGAGCTTGAGCTTTAACATTTTGTTCTCGACAAGCCCAATACTTATTAAAGAGATCAAAGTGAAGAGTAGGAGAGAAAGAGTACCTATCAAAGAACTCGTGCCTTCCTAATCAATCTAAAAAGGCATGGCTCCTGTCTCTTATTTTAGGGTGGAGAGTGTTTTTTTTATTTTTTGGTGAAGGAGGAGGGCGATGGAGGATGAGAATGAAGAGTGATTTCTTTCTTTTTGTTTCGAGAAATCAGTAAACACGTAGAGATACTCAAATGGACTCTAAGAGATAAACAAGGTAACTGATGAGCTAAACCGAATCTAATAAGTTAAACAGGGCTGACAAGGTAAACAAACTTTAAAAAGAAATTGCTAAGGTTATTTTAGAAGTATTTCGGAACTCCCAAACCACCCCCACAACAAGGTTCAAACCCCCATGTCTCTATAGTCGTTTTCTTCATTTGTTTCCTCTACAACGCTCATTACCCTTAGAGGTGACACTTTTATTAGCATTGGTTCATTAAAGGATATCAGTGGACTTCACATTTCCGAGGTATACACCTATTTCCCATTGGTTAGAAGTTTTTAGTTTGTCATGTTATTTTTCTTTTTGTTCCTTGGTTTTGTTGCTTAGTTTCATTATGTCTCCTAGGTAGTAATTCTTGTTTTTGTTCATATAATACCGGTACTTTCTTCTTGAGAAGTAATAGAAGTGCTAATCTTGTGAAAGGCTTATTCTGATCATATTGACTCGACCTGACCAATTCTAACTTCCAAGGTATGTGTCGTTTCCTTGGAGGTCACTTCTAGCATCTTATGTTTATTGTCCTGTTTTCTCTTGTTGCATCTTCTTTTGCTGTGTGGTATTGTGCATGCATTATTACTTCCAGTTTTATTGGAAACTTATACTACGGTATTAGTTTTACTTTCATTCAATATTATGAATCGGTTCTCTTCCTAATTGTTTGATTTATTTATTCTTACTCACTGATTGGTATTTTCACTTATATTAGCTTATGAGTGTTTCCTACCTAGGTGCCGACTAGCAAAGTCGGTAAAACCTTTTGGTGATGATACCAGAGGTCTGGGGCTCGAACCCCGCCAGCATCAAAGAGTTACTGATCTCATTTAAAACAGGCTTACCAATAAAAAATAAAAAAATGTTTCCTACCTAGGTGAGTTTATGTATTGTGTTTTTAATCTTAGTTGGTTTTCCTGTCACAAATTGGTAACAGACGACATATAGCCTTTCTTAAGCATTCACAAACAGCAGCCCAATTTGACTGTTTTCTAAATTTTGCTATGTTAGTTCTCATATATTCGTATACTGCACCTTCTCGTTTGCGAGTCAAAATGAACGTCTAAAGGATGTTAAGGGTCAATTGTTATGCTCGACTAGAGTTATCAATATGTCGTTGAAGCCTCAAATATTAATGTTTATTTATTTAGTTTTGATTTTCAGGTTCCAATGGAAAAACTACATAAGGAGGTGGTTGGCGTGAAGCTAGATTTATGTGCAATGAAATCATATCTTGATGAAACTTTTAAAGGTTTAGCGTCCCATGCCAACCAAATTGAGGATAGAGTTAAGTTGGAAATATCAGCAAAGAAATGGGAGAATGATCCTAAGATGAGACATTTCGAAGCAGCTTTAATGGAACTAGAGAATATTCCTGTGCCAATTATTAGATATAAAGATGCTTCACCTATCACTCTTGAGCTGATGAAGGAGACAATGAAAGCAAAACGGAAGGTAAATTCATGCTAAGGATTTTATGATTAAGTAGAAACTATATTAATTAAAAAAAAATAGTTGCATAGTGAGATGTTGTTATACCTTTGAAACGGTGTGTGCTAGAGATTCTTTAGACAATACCCCCATAGTAACAACGAAAAAGGTGCATTCACATAATACTCATTTTACTTGTTACAAGCACCAAGATAACCATTTGTTATTGTTTTAGGTTAAGTTTGGTAAGGATATGGGTGATTGCTCCTTCTATCGCTATTTGGATTACTTTCCAGACGTTCTATAACTTTTAATTTTGGATATTTAAGATCCAAAGGGTGACGACAACTGTGGATTTAGGGCCTTGGCCATGGCATTGGGGTATGGCGAGGAGGGCTGAGTCCAAGTACGAGTTAATCTGATTTCAGAGTTGCACGCAAGTAAGGAAGAGTACATATGGATGTTCGGTCATGAAAATGTGACTCGTTGTGAGGGAAGTCTATTACACTTTAAGGGTGATGCTCCTGAGGAGAAATGGATGTTGCTACCTGAACATGGTTATCTTGCAGCGTCAAAGTATAGCGTTGCGATTGTGTATTTCTCAATGGCAGCTGGTTGTCACACTTTTCTGCTGTTAAAGTTAGCATTCAATGAGAATGACTATAAAGTCATTGGTATTGGGCGTGTTCCAAACCACTTTTTAAAGTTGAATTTGGAAGCAAATTGTCCAATGCTAAAGATTGCGACGTTTTGGGAAAAACATCATCGTGAAATCGCAGATGAGTGGAAATCATATTTCATGTCTCGCTTTGATGCATTTCCACTTGTCTCTTGCAGAGATGATCATTTGGGCGATCATGTGATTCTGAGTGATTCATACTGACTTGGTAGGAGGCCACATTAGTTGAAGCTTTCGCCCTATTACAACCTTACAGAATGGGAGTATATCCTTTGAAAGAAATCCAGCATTCCAGATGTAAGGAGGTGATCAAGTGCATCTGTATAATCCTGCCAATCAATATCTTAATTGATGAGAAGATGATAACTAAATTCCAATCGTTTGATGAAGAATTGAGAAGAGAGAAAATATTTTGAAATTTGAGGAAGGGTTGAAAATAGTGGGAGAGAAAGAGAGGAGAGTTTAGAGTCGTATTAGAAGAGAAACTAGGAACCTAAACAAATTTTCTGCCAGTTTGCTTCCGATTTTACCCTTTACATATTTTCTCATATTTATAGTGGAAAATGACAGATGTGCGGTCCAGATCTGTGCGCATTGGGATGCAATTCAAGCCATGCGCATTGTAGATTTAGTATTTTTAAAAACAAGAAATTGGGCTACAAAGCTGCCTTCACAAAAAAAATATTACTTTTAAAGACCTGGAAAAGACATGCAAGTATTATTTTTGAGTTTTAATACCATTTTAGCTATTTTCATTACTAAAAGTCGTTATTTTTTAAAATGTTTTCGAATTTGGGGATATGACTCGAGACCGCCCACCAAACCTTTTTTTTCAAACTTTTCCGTATTCTCTTTTTACCCTTTAACCATTTTGATATAAACATTATATATATATATATATATATATATTCCTCACTTAAATTCCTCACTTAAATTCCTTCTTTTTATAATATTTTATCATTGAGTTAATTGTCTTCTTTGTGTATATAAGCTAGCTATATGTTGGTACCTTATAGATTATTCAAGAATGCCAACAATTATCTTTTAATTGCAAAGAAATGCAGCAAATCACATATAAACAATGACAAAATCCGCGACAGATCGAAATGATTCCCCAGTATAACAACAAAGTGTGTGTTTGTCAAAAGCATCAATGTAAGAATCAAATTTCTAGTGGAACAATTTATAGTAATTCCAAACTTTCAAGTTCACATACATTATAAACTAAATTTGAAATCCAATATCGAAACACTCAATTTCAAGTGATTCATTCTTCATTTCCAATCACCGCATTTTATTCAGGCTTTACACTCCAACTTATCTTCTTGTCAGACAGGATCTTGTATGTCAACTTTGCACGAGCTTTTTTAATCTTTTCTCCACAATTGTTTTATGTGAATAAGAAGGCACTGCTTTTTTTATACGACCACTGCATGAACTTGCATACATAAATTGCACAATGCACCTTGAAATCATAAATTGATATTAGAGTCCTCATGATGATTCTTGTTGGGGGCAGTCCATAACTTGAATTGGCGAATCAGTAGGCCATAGTTTTTTGCCTTCTTTACTGCGATGTTTGTTAACCAACTCGGTCACTTTATTTCTCTGTAAATTCAATCATTTAGTTAGAAAAGGGAAGAATAACAATTCAATATTTCACACTTGTACTATATGAATCGAGTAAGTGCACATAGATTTAATGTCTAATTAAAATGTATGACCAATGAAGGGATTTTACATTTTAAAATGTTGCCAAGGATTTCAAATTTTTAAAGCATTCTTAAAAAAAAATTGTAACCTTTATTTACTAATTACAAAGTAAGCAATAATGCTTGTAAACAATTAAGTTTATGTTTTTTGGCAATGACATTTAATGTTAACCAATAAAATAAAAGATTTATAATGAAAGTGAGAGAAACATCTACCATATACTCAAAAATGTTTTCAAAAATATGAATTCTGATTGAAAATAAATGAGAATTTAATGGAAGATGCCAAGTGGCGTTGAATTCACTACTTAATGAAAATATTAATCTTTGTTAAAATTGGAAATAAATTTATTACATACTTTTGATCACGTTTCGCAATTGACATCTTCTTCATTTTTTATCTTTCACAAACTTAATTTTCTTGAGAATTCATGTCACAACCCGATTTTCTAAACAATTAAAAAAAATGAATATTTGAAATATAAATATCTCAAATATCACTTGGTTCAATTGTCTAAAAACCCAGGCTATGACTGGGTGGATACAACACATGTCAAAACCTAAAACCCACATCATAAAGAATCTTAACAACAAAAATAATATCCAAAATTCTCTTTATTGCTTTATGAAAGAACTTTCTTCCATCCCAAAAATACATCATACAACTTAAAAAAAAACAGTTTCCAACATCGTATTCTCATGTCATATGAAAATGTAACCTACGTTATTACATCCTTTCAATAATAACAGACCTAATAAAGGAACTAACGGGCTGCTCCAGGTAAGAATCCAAATCACACGCCGCGGTTCCACTGTATTCCACCTGTGTTCCCAAGAACACACCCACATTGCCAAAACAAAGCAAACATGGGTCAGCAAAATGGAATTTGCTGGTATGAGTAGACTAACCACATATAAATATTATCATACTTTAATTATCCAAACAATCACTTTATATTTCCCATAACTTAATCTTTTTCAGCTTGGAAGACAGGTAGTTCCGTCATTTCAATCGGCATAGTGTCTTCCCAAGTAAAACTTCCATTATATTAACTCATTCAAATCACTCGTTTTAATATCTACATCATTGCATTAAAACTTACCGATATCCACTGCTGTATAAGGGTAGGACCGCGTCCCTGCACAAAAATATTATTAAGTCCTACCCTCCTGCAAAAGAAAGTTAGCAATTTTATATAATATGTGTAGATATCCTATAGGTATTCCAATGCAAGCCCAAATACACTCGCATAATCAAATCAATTTCTCTTATCAAATAATCAATTTCTTTTCTTATACACTCACCATTTAGTGCCTATATACCTTAGGTCATTCCCGTCACATTCAAGGAATACCCAACCCTACATTCCCGTACACTCAAGGAATACGCGTACAACTAACCCGCAAGGCGAATACCTTAGTTCCTCTCTAGGGCAGTCCAAAAAATTTGGTCATTCATGGCACATTCAATGAATACCCATAGATAACGCTAACGGGCCATTTATGGCACATTCAATAAATGCCCACCTAACCTATGACATCAACAGTCATAAAACTCAATTCCAAAAGTTGAGGTGTGGAGAGTTCTAAAAGAGTGCGGTAAATTTATTTACGCATTATTGAACTTTATTTTATATATCATTTTAGAGAACGAATGAGTATCTTGATTCCTGTATTTTTTATTTACGCGTTATTAATTTCAGGGATGTCTTAGTGTCATAACGTTGCATATCATAAAATACTGCAAAATCACATAGTAGTTAATACACATACACACGTATATATAGAGGTCTTAGCCTAAAGTCAAGTATGCTAATAGCCCTAGACTTATCTTAATAACCCAAATCATAATCCGAGTTAAAAGGTCAAATTGGGTCAACTGGTCAAAATCAACCATGGTCAACAGTCAACTATGGTCAAAGTCAACCCTGGTCAAAGTCAAAGTCAACCATCATGGTCGAAGTCAAACTGTCGTTTCCATGTTCAACAGGTTCGGGGTCATAGCCATGGTTCATGGCTAAGGTCAATGTGCATGGCTCATGGGCTCATGACTAAGGTAATGGTTCGGACCCAACTGGCCAAGCCCAAACCTTAGAACCCGAAAGTCTAAAACCAACTTATTTATTATACCCAATTGGGATCTATATTAAGTCATATGGACTGGCCCTAAGCAATATTAGAAATTGGCCCAAAACTTTTAAACTGAACTGGCCCAAAACACAACTGAGTTCGGCCCGAAAATTTTACATGAAACCGGCCCAATCAAAACAAATGAAACGGGCCCATAGACTAATATTAGAACTGGCCCATACAAAACAACCAAAATCGGGCCCAAAACTAAAACAAAAGAAATATAAAATGGCCCAAAGAACTTAAACATTTCGGCCCAGCCCAACAGCCATCTAAGCCCAAACCCCAGGTCCAAGAGATGGAACAGTGTCATCTTCTCCAACAGCCACCACCAAAAACCGGCCACCACCAATTCCGATCGCCCACCCATTTCAACCAAGCGGTTTTAATCCCCATAACAATCCCTACAACTTTAACAAACACAACATTCCTCAAATCCTTCAATCCTAACTTCATCAAATATAGATCTAAAAACCTTACCGCCGCCATTAATGGCTTCCACCACCTTTCAACAGCCCCCATCCACATTCCAACATACAAACATACCTCAACAACCCACCAAAGCAAACAAAAACAGTTCAAACGATTTTAAAAACGCATAAAAACGCAAGTCACAGTATCACAGTAATGGCAGTAACGCCATTAACACCTCCCTCAAAGCTTCACTACCCACATCTCACTACACAACCCAATCACAATACAAAAACGAGTTCAACCAGCCACAAACACACAACAACAAAAAAAACAAGTTCAACCAACCAAGAACAGGACGATTCCATTGTTTTGGCTCGCGACGCCATTAGCGCCCATAAAGCTTGGACAGTTCAAATGTGAATTTCCTAGCCTCAACAGAGTTTCGACAGTTCTATATCAAATCCGAATTTCACTAGAGTTATAACAACTCGACAACACAATGCCGAATAAAATAAAGATGACGAGCAGTATATATAAAAGCAGAAACCAATACACCGATATACGAAAACTATAATTTTCAGTGAAATAGCAAAAATAGCTACTCACCTTTAAGCTCTCGACTATCAACCGACTACCGGGAAAAATCTTCCTTTTCTCAAGTTGTCGATAAAAACTTCTCCCTTTTCCTCAAAAACTCTCGCGGTGTTTTTGACCAACCCTATTCTGTTTTCTGTTCTGTTCAAAACAAAACCCCCGAAATAGGGAAGAAGGTTTATCCCATAAACCCACGTCTCCTATTTCCACTAACACTTATCCAATTTTATTTTATCTATTATCTATTATTATTATCTTTATTATTATTATTATTAGGAAAATAAAATAATTAAAACACGGGGTGTTATAATTTAGTTGCCTAAATTGAGTAACTTTTTCATATCTCAAATTTTTTATCCAGTTTCCTTTTTTGTGTGAAATTCAACTTTTGGTTTTGCATGAACCCACTTCGTTTTTGGGTAGTTAGTCGATTCTGGTTGTTTCCAAGTGAGGATATTTTCGTTTATTTCTGGTAAAGTTGGGTAACATGTGTCAGTTCCATATTCTAGTCAAATTGAAGTATTAATTTATAAAAAGATTTCATAGGAGTTAAGCGGACTACTAAATATTTATAACTGACTCCTTTAGCCTAATTTTATGTTTTTTGAAAAAATGAGATCCAAATAAACACCCACTTAGGCTTTTTGAGAGAAAAAGAGGGTGACAGTGATTAGAGAATGGATTAATCGGAAACTAATCGGGTGATAATTCTGAATACAATTTTCTATTCCCATGAGTAACCTCTAACACATGCCACAAGAAACATATCCAACAATCACCAAAATGCAATCATAGCCTCATTACTAAATATTTATAACTGACTCCTCTAGCCTAATTTTATGTTTTTTGAAAAAATGAGATCCAAACACCCACTTAGGCTTTTTGAGAGAAAAAGAGGGTTCGGCTTTTTGAGAGAAAAAGAGGGTGACAATGATTAGAGAATGACTTATTGATTTTTTGATTTTGAAGGACTTATTGATATTTTGATAAATGGTCGATTTTTTGATGGAGCTGTGCAATTTAAACGTTAAGCGGTAGCTAAACGATTAAGGAGTGCATAGCGATTAGGCCTAGTAATCGGAATATATCGAAGATTAATCGGAAACTAATCGGGTTATAATTCTGAATAAGATTTTCTATTCCCATGAGTAACCTATAACACATGCCACAAGAAACATATCCAACAATCACCAAAATGCAATCATAGCCTCATTACTAAATATTTATAATTGACTCCTCTAGCCTAATTTTATGTTTTTTGAAAAAATGAGATCCAAACACCCACTTCGGCTTTTTGAGAGAAAAAGAGGGTGACAGTGATTAGAGAATGACTTATTGATTTTTTGATTTTGAAGGACTTATCGATATTTTGATAGATGGTCGATTTTTTGATGGAGCTGTGCAGTTTAAACGTTAAGCGGTAGCTAAACGGGTAAGGAGTGCATAGCGATTAGGCCTAGTAATCGGAATATATCGAAGATTAATCGAAATCTAATCGGGTGATAATTCTGAATAAGATTTTCTATTCCCATGAGTAACCTATAACACATGCCACAAGAAACATATCCAACAATCACCAAAATGCAATCATAGCCTCATTACTAAATATTTATAATTGACTCCTCTAGCCTAATTTTATGTTTTTTGAAAAAATGAGATCCAAACACCCACTTAGGATTTTTGAGAGAAAAAGAGGGTGACAGTGATTAGAGAATGACTTATTGATTTTTTGATTTTGAAGGACTTATTGATATTTTGATAGATGGTCGATTTTTTGATGGAGCTGTGCAATTTAAACATTAAGCGGTAGCTAAACGATTAAGGAGTGCATAGCGATTAGGCATAGTAATTGGAATATATCGAAGATTAATCGGAATCTAATCGGGTGATAATTCTGAATAAGATTTTCTATTCCCATGAGTAACCTATAACACATGCCACAAGAAACATATCCAACAATCACCAAAATGCAATCATAGCCTCATTACTAAATATTTATAATTGACTCCTCTAGCCTAATTTTATGTTTTTTGAAAAAATGAGATCCAAACACCCACTTCGGTTTTTTGAGAGAAAAAGAGGGTGACAGTGATTAGAGAATGACTTATTGATTTTTTGATTTTGAAGGACTTATTGATATTTTGATAGATGGTCGATTTTTTGATGGAGCTGTGCAATTTAAACATTAAGCGGTAGCTAAACAATTAAGGAGTGCATAGCGATTAGGCCTAGTAATCGGAATATATCGAAGATTAATCGAAAACTAATCGGGTTATAATTCTGAATAAGATTTTCTATTCCCATGAGTAACCTATAACACATGCCACAAGAAACATATCCAACAATCACCAAAATGCAATCATAGCCTCATTACTAAATATTTATAATTGACTCCTCTAGCCTAATTTTATGTTTTTTGAAAAAATGAGATCCAAACACCCACTTCGGTTTTTTGAGAGAAAAAGAGGGTGACAGTGATTAGAGAATGACTTATTGATTTTTTTTATTTTGAAGGACTTATCGATATTTTGATAGATAGTCGATTTTTTGATGGAGTTGTGCAGTTTAAACGTTAAGCGGTAACTAAACGGGTAAGGAGTGCATAACGATTAGGCCTAGTAATCGGAATATATCGAAGATTAATCGGAAACTAATCGGGTGATAATTATGAATAAGATTTTCTATTCCCATGAGTAACCTATAACACATGCCACAAGAAACATATCCAACAATCACCAAAATGCAATTATAGCCTCATTACTAAATATTTATAACTGAGTCCTCTAGCCTAATTTCATGTTTTTTGAAAAAATGAGATCCAAACACCCACTTAGGCTTTTTGAGAGAAAAAGAGGGTGACAGTGATTAGAGAATGACTTATTGATTTTTTGATTTTGAAAGACTTATCGATATTTTGATTGATGGTTGATTTTTTGATGGAGCTGCGCAGTTTAAATGTTAAGCGGTAGCTAAACGATTAAGGAGTGCATAGCGATTAGGCCTAGTAATCAGAATATATCGAAGATTAATTGGAAACTAATCGGGTGATAATTTTGAATAAGATTTTATATTCCCATGAGTAACCTATAACACATGCCACAAGAAATATATCCAACAATCACCAAAATGCAATCATAGCCTCATTACTAAATATTTATAACTGACTCCTCTAGCCTAACTTTATGTTTTTTGAAAAAAATTAAATCCAAACACCCACTTAGGCTTTTTGAGAGAAAAATAGGGTGACAGTGATTAGAGAATGACTTATTGATTTTTTTATTTTGAAAGACTTATCGATATTTTGATAGATGGTCGATTTTTTGATGGAGCTGTGCAGTTTAAACGTTAAGCGGTAGCTAAACGATTAAGGAGTGCATAGCGATTAGGCCTAGTAATCAGAATATATCGAAGATTAATTGGAAACTAATCGGGTGATCATTTTGAATAAGATTTTATATTCCCATGAGTAACCTATAACACATGCCACAAGAAATATATCCAACAATCACCAAAATGCAATCTTAGCCTCATTACTAAATATTTATAACTAACTCCTCTAGCCTAATTTTATGTTTTTTGAAAAAATGAAATCCAAACACCCACTTAGGCTTTTTGAGAGAAAAAGAGGGTGATAGGGATTAAAGAATGACTTATTGATTTTTTGATTTTGAAGAATTTATCGATATTTTGATGGATGGTCGATTTTTTGATGGAGCTGTGCAGTTTAAACGTTAAGCGGTAGCTAAACGGTTAAGGAGTGCATAACGATTAGGCCTAGTAATCGGAATATATCAAAGATTGGGTGATAATTCTGAATAAGATTTTCTATTCCCATGAGTAACCTATAACACATGCCACAAAAAACATATCTAACAATCACCAAAATGCAATCATAGCCTCATTACATAGTCTACTGGTCAACATAAATCAAATAAAAAACATATAAAATATGAAAAATACAAAAGCATCAATGGCTTTCCTAAAATTATATGATGGAAAAGTTGGTTTAAATTGGGTTTTATATATCATAGGTCTTTTGTTCTATAACTTTATATATACAAATCATGTTTTGAGAAAAACATAAATCAACAAACACTTAGACCTATTAATCGCCGTTTTTTTAACACTTATTTGTGCTAAATAGCTCTATTAATCGGTAAATCGGGCTATTAATAGATCCCGCTTAGATCCGGATTTTTTTATGCTAATTGTATCGGTGAAGTAGATTATAGTGTCTATGCGGCTATTAAACTGCACAGTGATGGAGTAATTGATTTTTTATGGACGGGCCATATTAGATCTTAAACGTTCAGGTGGACGGTGGAGATTAGAGAACACGTGGATTAGTTATCCACATTGGCAAACGACTGAACTGAAATGAAATTTTACTTTGAAAGGTCTTGGTTTACAAATGTGGCCCACCATTTCTCATTTTGCCGGGTAAAATAAAAAAAAAAAAAAAAAAAAAAAAAAACTTGGCGGGAAAACAAAATCATTCATTCTTGGAAATATAAAAAAAAGCTCAATCGTCTCATTGATGTCTTGTTTATTATTATTATCATTATTATTCTAGAGAAGAGGATTCTTCTTTACAGGTTTGCATTCTGATTTAACACTGAGTTTTTCAACACAATTTTATTAGCAGAAGAGAAGATGAACAAGAGGAGGTTTCTTTCATCTTCAGAGCAAAAAAATGATAGGATTAGCTATCTGCCCGGCCCGATACGAAGCCGCATTGTTTCCTTCCTTCCAATAGAGCAAGCAATTGGAATCAGTCTTCTTTCTAAACAGTGGAAGAACACTCATTCTTCATGATGGCTCTGATATAGAAAAATTCCAACTCTTTGTTGATGTTTACGATTCTGTTATTACTGATATTAATGCATGGATTGCTTTTGTCAGTGAGTTTGCTATGTTTCCAAGCTCGGGGAATTTAGGAATGGTTCCATGGTGTCTACTTACTTGCACATCCTTAAAAGTTTTGCAATTGAGTCGAGTCAATATAAAACTTTCCACAATCGCTAGTCTTCCGATGTTAAAGGAGTTATTTTTAACGTCGGCTCAATTTGAAGATGATTTACCAAGCCAACTTACTTTAACTTCTCCATTGGTAGAAGATATCTTCATGAGTAATTGTTATTGGGACAATAGCAGTGCTCTTACTATATCTGCTGTCACTTGCTGATACATGAAATCCACCCTCCGTCATATTAGCTATATCAGTGATAATCCCTTTCATCTTTGTTTCATGCGGAGTTTAGATTCGGAGCTCCTCCTACTTCAGAAACACTACTCTCAGATGCTTTTTGTTACCGCCTAACTAAGATTTTGATGGGGTTGATTAATGTTGCTCGACTGAGGTTGGGGGTTTCCTATATCGAGGTATGATTCTGTATTCATTTCCTACCATTTGACAATTCTTGTTGGTTTTGTATTTATCACTGTATACTAATTAAGATCTGTTCTCAGTTTCTGACCAGGGTTCTTGATTTCTCTGCGTGTCGGCCTACTTCATTTGTTTGTCTGAAACATTTGGTGCTTGATATCAAACCTACTGAAACCCAATTACAAGTGATGGCCTTTTTATTACAAAGTTATCCCAACCTGCAGACTCTATCTCTCTGGGTATGTGTGGAAATATTACTAAGCTACTTGTCATTCGTTTACATTATATAAACTATAAGCCACAATCCTAATTTTTGTTAGGTTCACTATGCAATTACAAATAGTCCTACCATGGAAAGATACTGTCTCTCTAAAAATTTGTCTGCAAAGGGCATATTGAAGCACCTTAAGACAGTTAAAATCCATGGTTTTGATGGAACTGAAGCTGAACTCGATGTTGTGAGATATTTCCTTGAGAGTGCAGATAAATTAGAGAATATGGACATCACCTTACTCATATCTACTGCACAAAGATCAAGCGAGCCTAATGAGTATCTGTGAGAAGTTGATGGGTTTTCCCAGAATCCCAGGGTTTGTTCCCATGCAGTAATTTCATTCTCCAAGTCATTTTGAGGTATATTAGTTATGTGCATTGTGCAATACAAGATTTTGCTGTTGAAAAAACCTAAGTAGTTTGTAAACATTTTTGTTAGGAATTTGAAACCACAACGATAAATTAGAATGCCTGGGATTATGTTTTCATGGTTGATGGCTCACATTGTTTTATACCTATTGACTAATTCAGTCAAACTTGGTTTTCATATTTCGTAATTTATTTGATGTTCTTTGCCCTTGGCTGAAACTAATATTGGTAATTGACTGTTGAATTTGTATGTAAGTTTGCATGAGGTGCTCTGTTTCAATAGGAGTTCCCTTGCTTCAGTAGGCTTTAAGGTTTTAAGTAGTTAGTAAGCAGGAACTCAAAGTCCATTCTCGGTTAGGTTGAATTTGTACTTTGGCATCGATCTGATCTTCCACATGATATGTATTGGTTAGTATGTTGGTTTTTTTTATGAGTAGTTTGAACTATTTTTCTTTCGTATAGTGCTCGAATCCTGTATATGGTCTTTCAAACATTCAGAGAACATTTATGGTTTGCTTTGCTCAAATCCTGTACATGGTCTTTTTCATACAATTGCATCTTCTGAAGCACTCCAAACCTCTATACTGGTTTGGTTTGCATGAAACGAAAGCCCGTTTTGGTCGAGTTGTGTATTTCAGTATTTCCACAGCGGTTATTATAACTCGAGCATTTTTTTTTCAGATAAAACTTGTATCAAGTGAGACTAAGCTTGGGTTTTTCTAAATGTGTTGAGTAAACTTTATCTTTTCCCTACTGAGCATTGTGTTGAAGACTGGATCCTGGATATCCTTGTTTGCTCCGAGTTTGAATGAACTGCCTTATTGAAGGATAATCTGTTGCAATTTGATATTTATTAGGAATGATATAAAAATCGTTCAACTACTTACAAAAAAGGTAAGCAACA
Organism: Coptis chinensis; assembly: GCF_015680905.1. Taxonomy (NCBI): domain Eukaryota; kingdom Viridiplantae; phylum Streptophyta; class Magnoliopsida; order Ranunculales; family Ranunculaceae; genus Coptis; species Coptis chinensis. The sequence goes on from NC_141461.1 coordinate 70,179,139, forward strand.
TTAAGAGCTTTAGTCATATAAAATTTGTGACTGTCTGATATGATTTTACAGGGTAGAGTAGAACTTCGTTGCAACTAGATTGTTAGTCATAGATTCAGTGGGACGGCAACAAAGTTTTGGTTTGATAGAGAGTTGTTGGAGGGACTTATAGTTTCTGCCGAACATTTGTAAAGCAACATTGTTGCAGAGGAATGCCCCCCTGTTATCTATTTTTATTTTTATTTTATCTGAAACTGTTATGGGATATGGCAGACCCAGATCTGTATTACTTAAACTCTTTCAACAATTACACCTCTAACATCCTCATCAACGATTACATTTAGTTTCTCCTCTACTGGATTGATACAAAACATCACCTGTTCGTCAGTATGAATACCTACTTTAGCTATGTAATCTGCAGCTCTATTACCTTCTCTGTGAGTATGACTGAAGCTTAAACTTCTGAAAGCCTGAGAATGTCCTTTAATTGCTTGCAAGTTGCAAGATGTTCTGGCTGTACCAAGGTGTAGCTTCTTGTTCCTTCAAAATATTTATAGCTCTCATAGAGTCTGAGTTGACTATAAGATGTAGTTGTATTCCAACCATTCTAGCTGCTCGCAGGCCCACTTCAGTACCTCTCATTTCCTGGTACAGTATAGACCTACGGTTTGACCCTCCATGGTATGTGATGATATTTCTTTCATCATCTTTGATAAGGCCACCACACCCAGCATAATATGGTTGCAGAGTACCATCTGAGTTGAGCATAAATGCATTAGGAGGTGGCTTGTCCACTGACATGGAGTAGTACCTTTGGTCTTCAGTTGCACTTGTAGCCCCATCTGAGCAAATATCTGCCATTTACTAACTGTATCTGCCTCTGTTATCTACTTAGCTACCCATCTGATGTAGATCATGGACTTGAAAGTGTTCATCGAGAAACGACAATCTACAACCTTGGTACCTAAAGACAGTATCCTCTCAAAGTAAGTCTTTCCTTCAAATAAACTGGGAGCTCGCTGTGTTAAGTTTGTGTTAAAAATTATCCATAGAAAGTCAAACTTATTCAAAACCCAATATCTCAAATCATTTAACATTAGCAAACATCTAGAATGCATGGATAGTAACTCCTCGTAATGCTGATGTAAAATCTTACTAAATTTTCTGCATTAACATCCTTTGAAATATACTGTACAGTGGATATGAGAAAAACTCAAAATATGGCTGCTTGAATGAAAGAACCACACTCCAGTGTCTATTGTACAATCCACTCATGTTTCAAAAACTAAAAGGAAAAAAATAATTAATCTTTTTTTTTTGGTACCAAAAAAATTAAAAATAGAGAACCTCATATTATAAATGAAACACCAAGTAACCCCTGTATTCTACAGTGGTTGGGGGCAATCTTCCGCTCATTTTCAATTGCAAGTACAGCTCCGTAAGCCAGCTAAAATTGAGACACCAAAAAAGAGGTTAACAATGATAGGCAACCTGCAATCCAAATGTCTTCGCAGAATTTAAACAGGTATGGGCGTATGGAAAAAGGTTGTGTAGTTTTGCTTAAGAGATCGGTAGTGTACAATACCAGCAGTAAATTGGTCACGCTTTGAGACAGTAAGTTGTCTTGGTGGTCAGCTCTTGGTTGGCTATATAGCTATACGCCAGTACCCAAAAGTCCCTCTCCCATCTTTGGGGAGAAAAGTTTAGGGGATTCTCCAGTCGTACTCACCAAAATTAGAGTGTCCAAGCTGGCCGGCCTAGTGTTACAGAATCTATTACCTTCTTAAAAAGCGTTAGGATGTGTGCGACAATTATTGGAATTAGCATTGTGGTCCCTTCCATAAGAGAACTACCACTTGTACAAGTGTTCAGAAATCTGAAGACTCGATTCTAAGTTCCAAAGCTTTGCCAATGAATATATAAGTTAGTGTTACACGGATTCCTTTGCTGAACTTTGTCAGATAGAGTGGCCATCACAAAACCTGTTGTTTAAACTTCAGAGTATCTATGTAAAGGAAGAAGATCTAGGGCAGGCAACAATGATAATATTCATGCATACTCATCTCCGTTTAGTTTTTGAGGTTTGGTAGTGCAGTAGTGCAGTTATTAGTTATTCCCAATAATTTCGTTGTTAAGTTTTCCAGAATCGGTAAAAACACTGATTGTTAGAAAAATTTAGGCAAGTGCAGAGGACCTACAAAAGCCAAAGATTTTTCGATCTCTTGGGCAGTTCATGATATTGGACTCCTTAGTCCTGACCCTTCTGAAGCTTCCGTTGGCGGGTTGGCCTGTGAAATGTACTTAATTATGTATAATTCTGTGAGTCTGTAAATTATCCACAAAGTAGGCCATCCCTTAGACATCACATCCAAATCGATGCCTATGCAAATATGCAATGAGTACTTGAGTAGCAAGCTAGATACAAAGTGAATGAAGTACAATAAAAATCGCTACAATGTCTTAAACTTGCGACAATGTCTCAAACTAAAAACAATGTTTCAAACTTTACCGTACAAACTAGACATAGTAACTGTTCACGATTTTATTGAATAAACACCTCAAATTAATGGTTAGGACCTCTGGTAGATTTGTATTGGATTTCAGATGTACTTGTATTGGACCATTATCAATTGCTCTTCCATTGATCTAAAAATCCACTTTAAGATGCAGAGAAGCATAATGTGCAAGATATCTGAACAAACAAAGCATCATGGTGTTGTGGTTGTGGGAATATAAGGAACACCAAATATCAGAGCATCTTAAAATTATGAGATATCCCTTATGAATTAGGCGACATATATGTAAAACTTGGAGGAAAATGTTGCATTAACCTATCACACGCAATAATATATCATTTCCATAGTTTAGACAACAATATTCTCGCCTGGTAATAACGTATCAATCCACAATATCAGAATCAGAACGTCCAAATTAACCTGAAACCGCAAGTACAAACAGACACAATGAGGCAGTGTGATTAGCTCGTCAGGCATTGATTATCTAGTTGGACAAGGATAATTAATGGAGGACTTGAACTAAACATACAATTAGCATAGTTCTAGTTAAACGTGTTGGGGTGAGTACCGATACCAATCGATCCCCACTACACAGATAATTTGTAATATGAAACACTACTACTCCAGACAAATTCTAAATATCCACTACAAGTTGTAGTAGTATGCCCAACTCTCTAAACAACTATCAACAACAAATAATAATGTAAAGAGAAGAACAAGCATACCACAACACAAAGATGTAACGTGGTTCGCCCAATGATGTTTACTTCCATAAGAGCTAATCATTTTATAAAATGGGAAGGACGATTACAATCACTCATTTCAGTCTCTCACCTTACTAGATCACTAATTTCTCTTTACAGGCTTTTGTCTATGCAAATGTTATCTCTCAAATTTGATAGCTCTCAAAATTTGGTTTTCTCTCTTGTTTTTCTTGTGTTGGTTAGGTTTTCCAAAACTTTGTTTCTGTTTATATAGTATGTTGGAAATGTGAATGAATTTGTGTCCTCATGGGTTTGAACCCATGACCTTTTGTATCTACTACACTCTAATGTGGGGGGCTTTAGTCCCACATTGGTTACTAAACTTAAGACTCTTAAGTTTATATTGGTTGTGTCCTTATGGAGGGATAGTGTAGAGAGATATAAGGAGGTGCTTCGTGCGCACACAAACAAGCGCCCTTGGTTTGGGGGCTCTCGGGGAGGTGGGAGCTCCGAAAACCTAAGCTCCAAAACACACCACGCCGCTAGGGGGGTGCAATCCACCCAATTGGGCTTCAGCGGTGGAGTCGAATCGGGCTTTCTTTTGGTCTTATTTTCCAAAAATAAAATAAAGTTTCAAAATCTTTCGATTCGAAATCAACACGCTTTTTGCTCTCACATTAAAAAATCGGGCGTGACTCTCGCCTTGAGGGCGAAAGTGGCGATCTCTAAAAACAAAACACTCTCTTGTTTATCAAGAGAGCTTAAACGCAAGCCTTCTTCTTTTTTAGTTCTTCAAATCAAAACCTAGTCCGAGTATCCCGAGAGTTTCTACCGAAAGCGTGTCATTGGTCGGGTGACACGCCGTCCATTGTTGTATCCCGGGAGACGGCGCTTGAGGGCAAAGAACCAAACCGGGCGTTTTTTTTTCGTCTTAAGGAAATTGTGCCGAGCACAATCCTCAGTGATAAGTTTTACCTGCTTTATTATTACTGTTTTTCGATACTAGATTATTACAATCTTAAGACGAAAAAACGATTGTCTAATAACGAACTGTTATTATCTAGTATTGTGCTCGTTGTTGTTAATACTGCTAAGATGGAAAAACCTAGTGGTAAGTCCGTCAAACCCGAGATTTTGATGGCAAAATTTTAAGCCGGCGCGATGAAAATGCGGTTTTATCCGACTACCTTAAAACTGGTTGAATGGATTTCGATTGAGAAACCCATATACAATGAAAATGAAGATGAACCTGGTCGTTCTGGTGGTGTGGAGAGATGGGAGAAGAAGGATTATTTATGTAGAAATTATATACTTGATTGTCTTTCCCTTGATTTGTATGATGTTTATGCTTTGTGTAATGCGACTCTCTGAGAATTGTGGAGTTTACTTGATAAGAAGTATGCTAATCAAAGATCACGGTGTTCTAAGAAATTTCTTGTAGGAAAGTTTCTGGAATTCAAGATGGAAGATGGGAAATCTGTTGTTTCTCAAGTGGAGGAGCTGCAAATAATCATTCATGAGATTTTGCAGGAAGGTTATAAAATCTGCAAAGGTTTCCAGGTTGCTTCCATCATTGAGAAACTCCCTTCCTCGTGGAAGGAGTACAAAAACAGTCTCAAACATAAGAAGAAAGAGATGACCCTAGAAGATCTGATCGTCAACCTTCGGATCGAGGAGGATAACAGGAAGGCTGAAATCAATGTGGAGACTTCAGAAATGAAGGCTAAGGCTAACCTGGTTGAAGGTAACGCTGCTAGTTCTTCTAAGTCTAAATCAACTAAATTCCCGTCAAAAAAGAAACCATATCACGAACAAGAATAAACAGTCCCAACCTCACTTTAAAAAAGAAACCTTACAATCCTGAAATTCATTGCTATGTGTGTGGATCTCGAGGTCATATAGCCCCGTTGTAAATTCAAAAAGGTCCGAATGATGGGAAGAAAGACAAGGCACAAGCAAATGTAGTTCGGGATGGTAACTTTTCTCTTTGGTTACCGAGGTTAACTTGGTGAGTAACATGATCGACCGGTGGGTAGACACCGGGCTACCAAACACATCCGTGGCACTAAAAAGTGCATTTGCATCCTTCACTCCTCCGGGAGAAGGAGAAAGTCCGTTCATGGGTAACTCATCCGCTTCTAGAGTTGAAGGAAAAGGACTTAATTTGAATTTGAAGTTCACTGAAAATGTTCTTAATTTGAAGGATGTTCTTTATGTTCCCCGATATAAGGAAAAATCTGGTTTCGGTTCCCTTTTAAGTAAGAAGGGGTTCAAACTTGTCTTTGAGTCGGACAAATTTGTTCGACTAAGGGGGAGCCTTTGTGGGTAAAGGTTATTTAGATGAAGGCTTGTTTAAGCTCAATGTAACTGATTTTGAATTTAATAAAGCATCTACTTCTTCTTATATGGTTGAGTCATTTGATCTGTGGCATAGTAGACTTGGACACGTTAATAATGTTTCAATTAAAAAACTGATGCATCTAGGTAAGATATCCAAGAATACTATTTCTGAAAATAAGAAATGCGAAGTATGTGTAGAATCTAAATATGCTAGGAAACCTTTCAAAAAGGTAGAAAGAAACACTGAGTTGTTGGCATTGATTCACACTGACTTATGTGATCTTAAAGGTTACATGACTAGAGGAGGTAATAAATACTTTGTTACATTCATTGATGATGCTTCACGTTTCTGTCATGTTTATCTTCTTAAGAGTAAGGATGATAGCTTAGCTAAATTTATTTCCTTTAAAACTGAAGTTGAGAACCAGTTAGACAAGAAAATAAAAATAGTTAGGTCTGATAGAGGAGGTGAATATTCGTCCTTTCAATAAATTTTGTGAAAATAATGGTATTGTACATGAGACCATCGCCCTTATGCTCCCCAATCCAATGGGATAGCAGAGAGGGAAAAATAGGACTCTCAAAGATATGATCAATTCAATGATCAATAGCTCTGGGGCTTCTATGAACCTATGGGGGGAGGCTTTGCTAACGGCCTGTTATATTCTGAATAAGATACCTTTTAAAGACACAGATAAAACTCCATATGAGATGTGGAAAAATAGGACACCGACTTATAGATTCTTTAAAGTGTGGGGGTGTTTGGCTAAGGTGTCTATACCAACACCCAAGAGGACTAAACTTGGCCCTAAAACTGTAGATTGTGTCTTTATTGGGTATGCACAGAATAGCAGTGCCTACAGGTTTTTAGTTTTCAAATCTAAAAATAAATTTGTTGATGATAATACCATTATTGAGTCTAGGGATGCTGTCTTTTTTGAGGATAAATTCCCATTTATTGAGAGATCGGGAGGGACTCCGAGTTCTTCTACACTTGCTCCTAGAGTTCGAGAAGATTCTTCTGCTGAAGATGAAATTGAACTCAGGAGAAGCAAGAGACCTAGGACTAACACCTCTTTTGGACCTGATTTCCTTACTTTCTTAGTAGAGGAGGATCCTCAGACCTATCCAGAGGCCATGTCATCTTCTGATGCGATTTTTTGGAGAGAGGCCATTCTAAGTGAATATGAGTCCATTATAACCAATAACACTTGGGAGCTGGTTGAGTTGCCCCCTGGTAGTAAAACTATTGGAAATAAATGGTTATTTAGAAAGAAACTTAAGGCAGATGGATCCATTGATAAATATAAAGCGAGATTAGTAGCAAAAGGCTATAAACGAGAGAAGGGGTTTGATTTCTTTGATACCTACTCTCTCTGTGACGAGGGATTACATCTATCGAAATGTTAATAGCCTTTGCTTCTACTCGTAATCTTGTAATTCACCAAATGGACGTTAAAACGGCATTTCTAAATGGGGAATTACAAGAGGAGATATATATGGATAAGCCAGAAGGGTTTGTTTTAGAAGGCCTTGAGAGAAAAGTTTGTAGGCTAAAGAAATCTCTTTACGGTCTCAAACAAGCTCCTAAACAGTGGCATGAGAAATTTGATAGTGTGCTAATCTCTAATGGTTTTAATATTAATGAGGCAGATAAATGCATTTATTGTAAATTTGAGAAACAATCCGGTGTAATTATCCGTTTATATGTGGATGACATGTTGATCATTGGAACCCGGTTTAGAGACCCGTCAATAAGACTAAATCTTTTTGAGTAAGCATTTTGACATGAAAGATTTGGGTATTGCTTTGATGTCATTCTTGGCATTAAGATTGTGTATAATTCGATGGAATTACTTTGTCTCAATCTCATTATGTAGAAAAATGCTTAAAAGATTTAATCAATTTGATCAGATAACCCGCGAAACACCATATGATCCTAGTATACATTTGACAAAAAATACTGGATTAGGTGTATCTCCTTTAGAGTTTTCTAGGGTTATAGGCAGTCTCATGTATCTTATGAACTGCACTAGACCCGACATAGCTTACGCCGTAAGCAAACTTAGTAGATACACCATAAATCCCAGCAATGAGCATTGGGATGCTCTTATCAGAGTATTGAGATATTTGAAATACACTTCAAATTATGGTGTTCATTATGGCAGATATCCATCCGGTATTTCTTGAGGGTACAGTGATGCCAATTGGATTTCTTGATTCTCGAATCTAAATCCACTAGTGGCTATGTGTTCACTATGGCGGGTGCGATGTCTTGGAAATCATCTAAGCAAACTTGCATTGCCCGCTCCACTATGGAATCTGAGTTTATAGCTTTAGACAAAGCTAGTGAGGAAGCAGTGGATCGAGAATTTTTGATGGATATCCCGCTTTGGCCTAAACCTGCTCCACTGTCTCTATTCATTGTGATAGCCAAGCTGCTATCTTGAGGGCCAAAAATACTTCCTATAATGGGAAATCTCGACATATTAAATTCGAAGACATAACACCGTCGGCGACAGCTTGTTAAGAGATGGGATCATAGCTATCGACTTTTGTGAGGTCAAAAGAAAATTTAGGCGATCCTTTAACTAAAGGCCCGGCTAGAGAGTTTGGTTTTTAGTACATCGAGGGGATGGGGCTAAAGTCTATTAAAGACTAATTGCCTATTTAATTAAATCACCGATAACCGACACCCAACCTTCGTGAATGGAGATCCCGTGATCAAGGTTCAATGGGGAAACAAGTTATCTGTTTGATTTGTGGGGGTACTACACCTAGAGTGAAAACTCTGTACCCATCCCTATGATGTAGTAGTACCTTCTGTATCTTTTAAAGGATGAGTGAATACTCTTAATGCTTTCTATAGCTGGTTTTTCCAGTGGGGTGTAATGATACAGTACACTCCTGATAGAGGCACCTATATGAGTGAGGAAGTAAAAGCCGCTTCCTATGAGAACTTATAGGCTTGTTCTCTAGAGCACTCATGAAACCTGGGAAGCTCATGGCTATACGAGCACAACTGAGGGAACTCTATGATGATTTTTTGAAGTTATGTGTGTTACCTGTTGACTTGGCTTACATATATGTTGAACAGTTCAAGACTAAGGTCACTGGTCAACTAGTAATCCCGACAGACAAACACCAAGCGAAGGTTCAAGTCGTATGACACCTTCAGCCCATTCATAACTTCTTCATACTCCAGACATTCTTGTTTTGTTTTTCTTTTTTCTTACGTTTCTTAATAATTCCATTCATGTGGGGATTGTTGGAAATGTGAATGAATTTGTGTCCTCATGGGTTTGAACCCATGACCTTTTTGTATCTACTACACTCTAATGTGGGGGCTTTAGTCCCATTATTGGTTACTAAACTTAAGACTCTTAAGTTTATATTGGTTGTGTCCTTATGGAGGGATAGTGTAGAGATATAAGGAGGTGCTTTCATGCACACACAAAGGCATCCTTGGTTTGGGGGCTCTCGGGAGGTGGGAGCTCCGAAAAACCTTAGTGCGCTGCGTGCCCACACACGCCGCGTATGAGAGGTGCAAATCCACCCAATTGGGCTTCGCGTGGGTGCGAGTACTGGGCTTGTTTTTGCAGAATCTTTTGGTCTTATTTTCCAAAAATAAAGTTTCAAAATCTTTCCTTACTGATTCGAGTCAACACGTTTTTTGCTCTCACATTAAAAACTGGACGTGACTCTCGCCTTGAGGGGCGAGTGGCAGATCTATAAAACAAAACACTCTCTTGTTTATCAAGAGAGCGAAACGCAGCTTACTGTTTTAGTTCTTCAAATCAAAAACCTAGTCTGGAGTATCCTGAGAGTTTCTACTGAGCAGGTCATTGGCTGGTGACACGCTCGTCCATTGTTGTATCCTGGGAGACGTGCGCTTGAGGCTGGCAGCAACCATACTGGCGGCGTTTTTCGTCTTAAGGAAATTGTGCCGAGCACAATCCTCAGTGATAAGTTTTACCTGCTTTATTATTACTGTTTTTCGATACTAGATTATTACATAGTAAACAACAATCTCGTGATTACTGTAGCAAAATAGAAACTGCGAAAATAGACATGGGCGTGGGTGCCCGCGCCCTCTGATTTTTTCCTTGAACCAAAAGTCCAATAACATGAGCGCGGGCGCACTTTTGGGCAAGACCAATCTGAGCGCGTGCGCGCTCAACCTTCTTCACGCAAACATTATTGATTTATCTTCTTCTTCCTCATGTGAGGGATAGCTCCAACAATCTCCCTCTCCCTAACAGTGAGGGGGGCTACCTCCATGCATTCCCAAATCAACAGGAGGAGTCTGCTACCATTTCGGCGGTAGCACAACAAATATCAAACTTACCTTTCGGTAAGACTTTGGTCATCATATCCGACCCGTTCTTGTCGGTATGGATCTTCTCAATATACAAATGCTTATTTACGAGAACTTCTCTAATCTAATGATAATGCACATGTATGTCCTTGGATCTAGAATGAAAACTCTAATTCTTGCTTAAATGGATGGCGCTTTGACTGTCACATAGAACTACAAACTGTTTCTGCTTTATCCCTAGTTCATCGAATAACCTCTTCATCCATAGCATCTCTTTGCAACATTCAGTGGCTGCAATATACTCGACTTCTGTAGTGGAGAGGGCAACACAATTTTACAAATTAGATTGCTAAGAAACTGCTCCTCCTACAAAAGTAACTAGATAATCGGAGGTGGACTTCATCAAGTCAACATCACCTGCCATGTCTGCATCAGTGTATCCTTCAAGTAATGACGTACTTCCACTAAAACACAAACACGATTTGGAAGTGCCCTTGAGATATCTCAATATCTACTTAATACCTTCCCAATGCTCCTTACTCGGATTTGACAGAAATCGGCTTACAACATCAATGACGAAAGCAATATCCGGTCTTGTACACACCATTACATATATTAAGTTGCCCACTGCGGATGCATAAGGAATCTTTTCCATCTGACTCTGCTCATGCTCACCTTTTGGACACATCTCTTTGGTCATGTAGAACTGGCCACCAAGCGGACAACTGATTGACCTCGCTTTATTCATGTTGAATCTCTTCAACACCTTCTCAATGTAGCTTTCTTGAGAAAGCCACAACTTCCCACTCTTTCTGTCACGAGTGATCCGCATCCCAAGTATCTCCTTTGCTTGACCCAAATCTTTCATCTCAAAGGATTTACTCAAGTCTTTCTTCAGCTTGGATATCTTGTTGATGTTCGGGCCAACTATCAACATATCATCCACATACAACAAGAGCACTATGAAATCCCCATCTGAGAATTTCTGAACAAACACACAATGATCAGAAGCAGACTTCTTGTATCCTTGCTTCGCCATAAAGGAATCAAACTTTATGTACCACTGTCTCGGTGTTTGCTTCAACCCATACAAGCTCTTTATCAGCTTGCATACTAGGTGCTCCTTGCCTTTGACCTCAAATCCCTATGGCTGATCCATGTAGACATCTTCTTCAAGGTCTCCATGAAGAAATGCTATCTTAACATCTAGTTGCTTAACCTCCAGGTTCATACTTGCAGTCAGACCCAATACCACCCGGATAGAAGTCATCTTCACTACAGGAGAGAAAATTTAATCAAAGTCAATACCTTCGCTTTGACCGAATCCCTTCACAACAAGGCGAGCTTTGTGCCTTGGGTGTAGATTATTCTCCTAATGCTTGACTTTGTAGATCCACTTATTCTTGAGAACTTTTCTTTCTTTCGGTTTCTCAACTAAGTCATAAGTGTGATTCTTATGCAAAGAATTCATCTAATCATACATGACCTTTAACCACTTCTCTTTGTCTATACCTTCAAGAGCCTCTTGATAGTGTACATAGGTTCTCTACTATAAGATAGTAAAACATAAGTATGTGGTGGATACCTAGTTGAAGCTTGTCTCTCTCTCTCTCAGACCTCCTTACCTCATCTTCTTGTGGCTCAAGATAATGCACTTCTGCTTGCTCAGGTGGTGGTTCATGCACTTCACTGCATCTTCTATATCAATAGATTCTATCCGATCATGAGCAATAGGATCATCATCATGAGCTTCAAACCCATAATTCTATGCATTCTCAATGCCTTCTACATGTTCCACAGTAGGAACTTCTGGTTCTAAATCAACAAGATGATCATTAGTGAAAGCTTGTAGCTTCTCACCTTCCTCAAAGTCTACTATGGTTTGGTCTTCCAAGAACACAACATCTCGACTTCGGATTACCTTCTTGTTAATCGAATCATAGAGTTTGTAGCCAAACTTCTCATCCTCATAACCTAGAAAAATGCATTGTTTGGCTTTGTCATCAAGCTTGGATCTCTCATCCTTGGGAATATAAACAAATACCCTGCACCCAAATACCATCAAGTATCTATAATCAACATCTCTGCCTGACCATACTCTCTCTAGATAATAACTATTTAGAGGCTTTGACGGCGATAGGTTGATCACATGCACGGTTGTACACATTGCTTCTACCCAGTAACTTCTAGGTAACTTAGAGTGAGACAACATGCATCTCATTCTCTCTACAATGGTTTAGTTCATTCTCTCGGCTATACCATTCTGTTGCGGTGTCTTGGGAATGATTTGCTCATGACGAATCCCATGACTCTTGCAGTACTATTCAAAGGCCCTATGTACTCACCCCCATTATCTGAGTGAATACACTTCAAAGGCTTCCATGTATCTTTTTCCACCATGCTATGGAAAGTCTTGAACACGCCAAGTACTTCATCCTTGGTCTTCAGACTATATGCCCATATCTTTCTTGACGTATCATCAATGAGAGTCAAGAAGTACAAAGCTCCCCCGTGGGACTTTACTTTCATAGGACCACATAAGTTAGTGTGAACTAACTCAAAGACATTGTCCTTTCTGTGAGACAGGAATCTTTGGAAAGACACCCTGTGTTGCTTTCCTACCAAACAGTGAGTGCATCTATTTAAATGCGTACCTTTTATGTCTGGCAAGGCCTTTTGCTTGGCAAGAACTTCCATGCCTTTTTCACCCATATGACACAGTCTCTTGTGCCATAGTTCGGAAAAAGCTTCTTCTTCTACTGCATTTACTTCTGTTTTACATAAACTAGCCTGTGTCTTGTAAAGAGAGCAAGTTTTCTTCCCTTTGGCTGCTACAATGGAATCTTTGCTCAGTTTCCATACCCCATAACCAAACGAGTTTAGAAAGCCATCATCATCTAACTTCCCAGCGGAAATTAGGTTTAGTCGAATGTCAGGGACTTGTCTTACATCCTTGAGTGTCAAGGTGTAGTCGACATTGGTTTCTATATGAACATCCCCAATACCTACAATATTTGTGACTCTTGTGTTATCCATCTTTAAATTACCTCACCAAATTTACCACAGCTGTAGATAGTGAAGAATTCCCTATGCGGTGTGACGTGATAGGATGCTCCTGTATCTATCACCCACTCTGTATCCTGGCATGAGGTACTAGGACAACACACACCACATTCTGACACAATTCCCACTAGACCATCGTTGACTAGTGCGGTAGTATCTCTGCCTGTGTTTTCGTTCCTCTGTACTATGTCTTCATGTACACAGTTATTCTTCTCATCCCTCTTCAGTGTTCTGTACTCATACCTAAAGTGACCCTTGGTGACACAATAGTAACATTACCTCTCTGCCTTAGGAGTTCTAGCTTCACCCCTAGATTTGCTTATGTCATCACCTCTATAATGAGATGGTTTTCTGCTTTTACCTCTCCCCCGCTTCTTTGTGACAAGTATATCTGAGTGAGAGGAGCTGCTTTTTGAACCCCTTCTTGTCTCCTCATTCAACAATGCCCCGGTGGTCATCTCCATGGAAATAACTCCATCCTTAGTGACTTCGTTGAGAGAAACTGCTAACGTCTCCCAATTGTTGGGTAGAGAGGTTAATAGGAACAAAACCTCAACTTCGTCACCCATATTAATCTTCATCAAATGCAACTGATTGATTGTATTCTGAAGTTCATTAAGATGCTCAGATATTGAAGAACTTTCTTTGTGTACTTCGTGTTGACAAACTTCTTAATGAGCAGTACTTTGTTTCCGGCCGAAAACTGTAGTCTCTTGGGATACATGGTGAAAGACACTGTCATTAATCCACTGTCTAATGTACCATATTGTTTTTCTGTTAAGCTTGCTCCACTCAGTCAAAGGAATCGTTTTCGGTTTTTTTCCCCCATTCTCAATGGGTTGTGCCAAGTCCTTGCAATATAGCAAGTCTTCTATCTTGGCTTTTCAAATAGTGTAGTTTGCTCTATTTAGACTAATTATGCGAGTGTTCATAAAATGGTTCATCTCTACAAGTTATTTTAACTCAAACCTTCTATCAGGAATTTCGTCAAACACCTTCCAAGCAAAATTTGGATAACAACCTTGGTTAATCCAACTTGGCTCTGATACCACTTGTTGGGGTGAATACCGATACCAATCGATCCCCACTACACAGATAATTTGTAATATGAAACACTACTACTCCAGACAAATTCTAAATATCCACCACAACCTAGCTAGCATGCCCAACTCTCTAAACAACTATCAACAACAAATAATAATGTAAAGAGAAGAACTAACATACTACAACACAAAGATGTAACGTGGTTTGGCCAATGATGCCTATTTCCACAAGAGCTAATCATTTTATAAAGTAGGAAGGACGATTACAATCACTATTTTCAGTCTCTCACCTTACTAGATCACTCATTTCTCTTTACAGGTTTTTGTCTCTGCAAAGGTTATCTCTCAAATTTGATAGCTCTCAAAATTTGGTTCTCTCTTGTTTTTTTTGTATTGGTTAGGTTTTCCAAAATCTTGTTTATATTTATATAGTAAACTGCAATCTCACGGTTATTGTAGCAAAATAGAAACTGCGAAAATAGACATAGGTGCGGGTGTGCCCTCAGCAAGGCAAAATCGAGCTCGCGCGCTCTCTCTGATTTTTTTCCTTGAACCAAAAGTCCCGTAACATGAGCGCGGGCGCACTTTCGGGCAAGACCAATCTGAACGCGTGCGCGCTAAGCCTTCTTCCTCATGTGAGGGATAGCTCCGACAAAATAGAGTTCCAAGACTGCCATATCTCTTCTTTGGTCGTAGTGATTAAATGCAATTTCGGATTTTGATTCAATGCAGCAAATTACATCTTCTAGTTTAAAGAAAACTGTGAGAATGAATAGCTGATGTTTTTATATGATGATCTTCAATGCGGCGACATCGTTCTCGCGAACAACCTCAATGTATATGTAAGCACTAGTACGCACTGGGCGCGTTTATGTCCAAAAGCGCAGCTCTAGAAAAGTAGAAAGTAGAAACACTCTAATTCGAAAGCATTCAAATATACATGATTGGAATGCAGTAGGTGTGAGGCCTAACTAACGGCAGATTTAAACCTGTCAGTTATGACAACTCACACGCTCCGTGTTATATAACAGAATAGGTGGAGTAGTAATTGCAAATCAGTCACACTAGATGAAACCAGGTACATATTTTCTATGAATTTCAATGTGATATACAAGTAAGTTTGTATGGATATGGATATGTCATATATAGTCTCCTTAACATGTCCTCCAAAATTCGAGGGATGCGAAGACGCACAATAACTCCGTATTCTTTTCTTCAAAGGAATGATATGTGCTTATGTGACGAGCTAATGTCTTATTTCCTCTTCTGCAACCTCCACTTAACCCGGAAGATGCTAACCGTGAAACCGGGGGAGGGAGAGAGAGAGAGACTGTACTGACCATAGATCTCGTGAAGAATCAAATGAAAACCCAAACCAGAGAAACGGACTTGAATTGAGGAAGTAATCTCAGATAGAATGGGAAGCAGGCAATCGAAACAACAGATTGGAAACAACTTAAGAGTGGAATATTATATTTTCGAGTGGTATTGAAGCATACTTTAACAGAAGCTACAACCAATCATGGATTGAACAATGAAACAAGATACATGCAGCTTAGTCATGAATATGTACAATTGTTCTATTGATATAACTTGCAAGTACTAAGGTAATGAAGTAAACTTCTGACATAATTTAAACAGGTACCCGTTAACAATTGAGATGTAATTTAAAAGTCATTAGGCCAATGTTAATTGTAATTAATTTTTTCCATCAGGGAATGTAGTACATAGGATTTGGTAGCTTGAAAGAGCGATCGGACATGGAAGTACCAAGTAAATCACTCCATTGATCTCCAGAGTTCCCCACAATTCTGTACCCATCTTCTGCCATCTCAGTCCTTTTCTCTGACTTGTATACAGTAGCAGTCTTCCCATGGTCTTCCAAGGCTCTGCGTACGTAAAAAAAAAAACAACTCATATTTAAAAAAAAAAAAAAAAAAAAAAATAGTGTTGAATACATATAGAATGTCTGACATAGATACCAATATGTAAAAACACCATATAAAGATTAAGGAGAGCAGGAAACGTAAAAATGTCCTATTAATATAGAATAAAATTACAACCTTCAAAAGTATATTAAACACAACATGAGTCTTTATTCCTTGCCATTCTAATTATGGCTCCAAACAAAAGACCAGATCATAGAAGGAGAAAAAAGGTCTATGAGGTCTAAAGCATCTGTTAAACCAGTTAGCAGAAAAGTATACAAAGGAAAGTTCCACAACTCTACAAGATAGTAACATGATAAACTAATACGAAAACAAATAGCCATTTTTATCTCAACCAGTTAACGTACAATTACGTATCTCCATGTCGCCACACTGCTCTTAAAAAGCACAATCAGTATGAAGAGGTTCCACAGACAAGGATGGTGCACTAGGAGCAAAGCATAGACAGGATAACAGGCAACAAAACTAATATGTTCATATTCTTCATGTGGTAGGGATGAGGGGAGGAAACAAAGGTGGGGGTGGGGGTGGGGAGCTGGAATCAACTCTACATTTTTGACATATCCACCCAAGCTTTCCATACAGAAAGAGAAACTAAACCTTTAGAATAAAATAAGAACTCCTACCAAGCACTGGATTTTCATACGAGAGTTTTGTTCTTAACATGGATGTCTTACTAGTTTACATGTTAGAGAAGATCTTTTATTTTTGGTCCTATTTCCTCCAATAAGAACATTTTTTTTAGGAATAAGCTAGGGTTAGGCAGACCCCCACCTGTATTAATCAAGAAAACCTAGCATACATAGTTCCATTAGCATCCTCTTCTACTAACATACATAGTTGCCTATCTATGGGAGGACCTACAAAGGATAAAAAGTCAATAGGGCCCAACCCCAAACCAGCCAAATAATCAGCTGGTTTATTGGATTCCCTATATACATGATTGAAGGAACAATGCTAGAGAATATCAAAGCATTCTGGATTTTAAGATTGAACAAAGCTATTGAATATCATGTAGAGTCTAAATTATTTGTAAAAACATCCTTTCAAAACCAAAATTTCAAGAAAACTCAATCAGATCCGAAAAAACATAGAGACAAAGCAGTTTCGGATGCATACCTAAGAATAAGCTTGTCCCAATCTCGAAATCCTGCCTTCTTCAAATTTTCAATTGTAATACTCCTGTGTCTTTCACTCCTTCCAGTCAACAAGAAGACTTTAAAGCCCATTCCCAAAAGCTCATCATAGAGCTTCAAACTCGATTCTATAGCAGGAGCCATAGCCTTCCCAACCCATTTATCAAACTCTGTACTGTCAAACACCTCCAAACTGCACATTAACGATTCAATTAAGCAGTTAAATATGACAATCACCTTTTCTATCAAGTCCCCTTACAGACAATTACCTATTTAATATTTAATTTGTAACATTATCAGCTTCAATGTCTAACCAAATTCTGAGTTCCAATCCCTTGAATATAAAAAATTCCTTTTTATTTCTATGATATCAACATAAAATCCCTCAAAATTATTTATACAGATTTCAAGCAAACAATTATACAACAATGTAATATGTTAACATTTTTATAACTAAAACCAACAATCAAACTTAAATCAACACATATATAGGACACCAATTTTGAATATATCTGATGGACTTGTTGGGTGATCTCTAAGAACACGGTTCCACAGCCAAAATTGTTTTAAAAACATATTGGAATTCCACAATGTTTATATTATATAATATCAACTAATGACAGAAAAACAAAAGTGAAAAACAATCTCACCCATAACCATGATCAGCATAATAAGGAAGATTGGACAAAAGCGTCTCGTCCACATCAAAGACCCAAATATCATTCCCATCACTACTCAATTCCACGCTTTTGGCGTAATTCTCAGCCTCTTTTGACACCATTTCTAAATCAACAATATAAGCCCTACCCATCATATAATTCTTAACATACTCACCGCATTCCGATGGAATAGTTTTCCATGGACTTAAATTATTAGCCTCGCCAGCTACTCTCCAACTGCTACATTTCAATTGTAACTCCTCCTTATCACCTTGTTTCAATCCAATTTCAACTTTTTCCGGGTACTCAAGAATCAAAGGTCTTGGTAAAACGTGAGGATCAAGTTTCTCGTTAGCGAAAACAGTAAAAAACAGCCTAAAAAAGGCGAAAAGGAATAAAAAACAGTTCATTGTATGGAGATGAATTTGTAGGAATAATATGAAATTGATTGAGGGGTTTTAAAGAGAATGAAGGAATCTAAAATGGGTAGGAATTGGATTAGCTAAATTTTTTGAGATTGAATATTCTTTTATTGGTTTTGAGTAGAACCCTAGAAACACTTGTTTACTTTAACGTGACAGTGAAGTAATGATGTTGCAAAGGTAGTTGACAAATAACATGACCAAGTAACTAACTAACTAACTAACAGACCCCAACTGCCCAACTACATTTTTAAACGGGTTAGTTACTTCAAACTGGAGGGAATAAATGGATTTTCCGAAAATGAAATGGGCCAAACCTCAGAAGTCGGATTGGAGAGGGTATTGACGTATAACAGTAATTTTTTGTAGGGTTTTTTTTGTATTACGTCACATTGTAATAGTGCGTTTTTGGTTCTGTTTGGGCAATGTGAATAAAGAGTCCATATTCAGAAATTGGTGACGTGCCAGTCATGTTTACCTTGTATAGGTGTTTGGTCTGTCTAAAACGTGCATGCCATAGTAAGCCCCTTGAATTGCGGGAACACAAAAGTGTGGATAAACAAATTCAAAGAAAAATCTCATATTCCCTAAAATGTGTTTTCTATCCATGAGAGAGAAAATAATAATAATAATAAAAACGGAAAAGCCTATATTCGCTAAAACGTGTTTTCTATCTATAAGAGAGAAAATAATAATAATAAAAAAAACACGTAAAAAAATACTCTCCCTATCTCTTTCTCCTCCTCCCCATCTCTCTCTCTCTCTTTTATGAGAATTATAGTAATGGAACCATAAACCTTATGTATTTTCTCTCTCTCTCTCCGCCTTTTTTATTTTTTCACATTAAAACTTTTTTTTTCCTCCAAAAAGTGGTGTTTAAATCTTCATATTATTCATCAAATTGGGATTTTCCTTTTTTTTGGGATGTTTTTTGTATAAATCAATTGGGGGCTTATGTATTCAATATTTAATTAGAGTTTTTTTTTTTTTTTTTTTTTTTTTTGATATAAAAATGAGTTTATAGGTGTGAATGTCAACCAAACAGTAGCCAAGTAAAACAAGTGACAGGATAAGAGGCAGACACACAAGTACTTCATCTCATGGCTTGTATCACCTAATCATAGTTAAGTAATACAATATCTCTTGCAGCCAAACAGAGCGTTGAGTTTAGTCATACGAATTGAAGTTTAAAATTGTGATTTTAGTCACACTCCGTTAACAAGTCTGTCTCAAGCCGTTAGCCAACGTATTATATATATATATATATATAAAATTGACCGTACACCAAATAAACAAAAAATTGATTGATTTCTCTTTGAAACCTTCTCTCCAAAATTCGGTGACTATCACGAGTGAGTTCTCTCTTTCGGCTGTGTGCTTCTTTCGTTCGAGGTAATTTCTCTATTTCTCATTGCCACATTGACTTCTCTATTAACGTATTGTTTTCACAAGATCAGTATAGTTTTCATATACTTCGATCTGATGGACTCAATTTCCTTTGCATGGCCAATGACACTTTTGGAAGTTAGTATCATCTTAATTGTTGTCAAGTTTTTTTAAATTTAATTTTGTTTTATTTAATTGGGGTTTTATATGATATGGAAATTTGGTGTTAATTTTGAATTTTGAGGATTTCAATGTTATGGAGTTTTTAATTGGGAAATTGAAGCGTATGTATTAGTTGAATTTTGTGTTGTAATGTTTTAGTTTGGATTTTTGTTACTGTAGATGGAAAGAACTCTGTGCAATAGGTGTGGTGATAACACTCATTCATCAGAGAAATGTTGTTGGTTGTCTACCCCTTGTTGCATTCGAAAATGTCGTGAAAGTAGGATCCTGAAACAGTCGAGCCCAATCCAATTTCTTGGGAATTTTTTTTGACCTATCGCGCTTGCGGAGACTTCCAATGGTTGGAAGACGCGAGAGCATCGTCATTAGTACCTTTGGAGAATCTAAGATGCAGACAACTGAATTGCGTGGGGTTTAGAAAGGTTAACACAACAATGAAAAAAAAATGAAAATGAAGGCAGAAAATTCTTGAATTGCACCGAGTGTGGGAAAGATTTCAAATGGTTGGATACATTATTAGCTTTGTTAAGGCACAACATTAAGTTGGCAGTGAGTTCAAGCTCTTCCACAGTCACCTCTTCCTCGTCTTCAAAAAAAGATAAAAAAGTTAAAATTATAGTTGAAATTGACGACGATGGTTTATCGAAAGAATTTGAGCTTCATTGTAAAATTAGATGAGTGGTTGATTTCAAGTTCTTTGTATTGCGATTTTTTGTGAACTTGTGGTGAATGTAATTATGCTGGTTACTATGTAACAAGGGAGTTGTTGAATTTGACTCTTGGATTCTTCTATGTAACAAGGCTTTGTATGCATCACTAACTATTTGTGTTTATGGAGGTGCTCATGTCATTACTTTGAGTAGAGAAGATGGAAAAGTATTAAGTTGGGGTAGAGGAACAAGTGGACAATTGGGTCATGGAGATATGAAAAATTGTTTATACCCGTTTCCTGTTAAGTCTTTGGAAAGTTTTGTTATGTTTTATGTTTTTGCTTGTTGAAATCACTCTGGGTCTGTTTCAAGTATCTTTCTTTCTTACTCATTGCTTTATTTACTGTGTTTCATTGTTTTTTTATATAACACTTGTGTTTAATGGACTTGGGTGTTTTTTTGTGTTTTAGATACTGGAAGAGATTTTGCTTGTGGAGATGGAACATTTGGGCAACTTGGGCAAGGAGATTTTCAATCACAGTGTTTACCTATTGAAGTTATGTATTTCAGGTCTAGGCATG
Source organism: Coptis chinensis (assembly GCF_015680905.1). Lineage (NCBI taxonomy): Eukaryota > Viridiplantae > Streptophyta > Magnoliopsida > Ranunculales > Ranunculaceae > Coptis > Coptis chinensis. Next base: position 70,200,068 of record NC_141461.1, read on the forward strand.
TTGAACAGATAACCTATGGAATGCGTCATACACTTGTTTTACTTAAATGTGAACATCTAGTTATTAATATTTCCTTTTTTGAGTGATAACAATTAGCATGGCCCATCTTTCACCCTTTTGATCTTGTTTTATAGAATTTTTGTCCTTTGTATAGTTAGACTATTTCGAAAGACTTGTTACATTTGTGTTACTTGAATACCTTAAAAGTCATGTCGATGGTTTTTAGTCTCTTTCTTTTCTTTTTCTCGCTAACCCCTGAATCTTGTTTCTATTGTATCAGGACTGAGAAAGATATTACTCCCATTGGTGGGCTCCCTCATTATGGTGTGGTGAAGGAAGACTATCTACTGATCAAGGGATGTTGTGTTGGGCCCAAAAAAAGGGTTGTCACTCTCCGTCAATCCCTGTTGAAGCAAACATCTCGTCTTGCCCTTGAGGTTGTGGCTTCTTAGTTAATGAGCAATTTGGTTTTCTCTAGCTATATTATTATAGAATTAGAACCAATTGTAATACTTGTACAAGGTAAATGTACATTTGAGTTAAGTATAAGGTAAATGTACATTGGAGTTCTGATGTAATTTAAAGTACTTGTTTAGAATTAGGTTTTGTTTTCTCTTACAGAAACAATCTGATTAAAATTCTTTACTCCTATGATTCCTATCCACACCTTAAATTCCTGTTTCACCCAATGGTTTGATTAATAAGGCACTCAAGAGTCGAGAAAGGAAAGATAAAATGAGAGTATTAAGCAGGGCAGAAGTGTAGCTGTGCACCTGTGCGTGGCGTGCCAACAACTTAAGCGTTTGGAGTAAATGTTTGTACTCTTGTTTGTATGAAAATTAAAATGGGATACAACTTAATTTGGAATATTAGAGGTTGGGAGGTCGCTTTCCCATTCATGCTTTGGACTTGGGAGTAGATGACATTCTGACAGAATTTCTGAATCATATAACAAAATTTCTGACAGGTTAAAATGAACTTCACATAACAAAATGAACTTCCATTTTCCTCACAAAACTAAATAGAACAACCTATGAATCCTGCTCTCAACCAAAATCAGCCTAAACGTGCAGTCATTATCCTTCGTGTTCTTCTCCAAATGCTTATGGATAGCAACTACCTTCTTAATCAAATGGTACAGATCTTTAGGAATCTTAGGTGTAATCCCGAGGGCCTTGGGAATTCGCAAGATCTTGCTACCAGTAACACTTTTGACCTGAGCAATAACGTGAAAATCACATAGAGACAATTTTCAAAAAGAATGAGTACTAACAGCTAACAGTTTCAAGCTCAAAACCAAGATTTCATTGCCTTAAACAAACAATGAACTACAAAAGAGAAACAGAAGCTCCAACAGTCAACACTCTAATACAGAAAAAAGAATATCCAATAACTAGAAAAGAGAAACACAAGCTCCAACAATCAACAGTCTAATACAGAAAATACAAGCTTCAATCATATTCGTCATCATTTGTGTCCTTGTCTTCGTTCTCCTCCCCATCCTCGTCTTCGTCCTATAACTCTACATCTAATACTGTGAAGCAAAAAGAATGGAAAACATCAAATTTTAAAGGCAATTGCGTAAGATAGGATACTACGAATTATGATTAAGGAAGCAATATTATACTTACTTGGGCCCTTCTTTCTATTTGGATTTTCAGGACAATTTCATCTGTCATGGTTAACACCAACTTTGTTACAACACGTACATCTCCTCTCTGTCTTTGCTTTGGCTTTTGCGCATGCTTGTTCAAGACCCCCTTTTATTCTACCATTGTCCTTAGTTTTCTTATAAATCTTCACGACTTTTTTTTTTTCATTTTGTTTTAGAGATGTTAGGATTCAAAAGTAAAACTTGGGATGGGTCGTCAAGTGGCGGTGCTGAACTATCAGCAATGGTGTATGAATTAACAACAGAAACACCAGGGTCAACTTCCTTCTGTTTCTTGAGCTCCACTGATAGTTCTTGTAGTCTTTGCAGCATTAATTGGTAAGCCGAATCAGTTTCCATAGCTTCATAAACCAACTGATTAGCAACCATTTGAAGTTGAGTAGTTCTCAGTACCTCAGAGTTCTCATGGCCACTTACCAGTCCACAGTCATACTCAGCTCTATACTTATTTGCCCCTTTCATCCACCTCCTAAGAATAAAGTGCTTGGGAATCTCAATATTATGACTCTGAAATACCTTTATGAGGTGTCCACAAGGTATCCCCAGAAACTCAAAAGTTTTGCATTCACAATTACCTTATTTTGTCACTGGGTTGAACTTCACCTTCCATTCACGCTTGTCACTTGTAACTCGTGACTTATAAGTGTAGGTTCTGTTGCCGTTAGTACTTTTTTCATCATCATGTAGGACATACTCAGTTTCAGCTAACTCGAATTCTTTCTTGAACCTATCATACGCATTCCTTGTATATACACTTGCTACACTCTTCAAGAGAAAGGAGTTACTGCTTACAATCCGATTCGAGTGTTCAGTAATATAATCCTCTTTTTTTTCTCTTTCAACAATCCTCATCAAACACTTATCATTCTTCAATACAAACTCTCTAAGAGTTGTCGTAGAAGTGAAAAAGTTCTTGTAAACAGAATTCATGCTTTCAGAATGCCCAGTAGTCGAAGTGCCGACATAAAAAGTATCTAAGTGATAAACTGGAGCCCATTTGTGTCGAATCTTGTACATCTCTTGAAGCCATTCATTCTCCTACAACTTAAAACTAGACATCAATTCTGCTCACCTCCTTTCAAACACATCAAGAATAAATATTTGCCAAATACAGTGTTTGAATTCTTTTTTGAATTTTGACCTCCTGTAATAATAATTTGGAAGTTTTTCAGGGAACTTCTTCATAATGTGCCATAGGCAGAATTTGTGTTGAGTATTAGGGAATACCGTACCAACAACTAGAGTCATAGCTCTATCTTGATTTGTGATAATTGCAGATGGGGCACGTCTGCCTATAGCTCCAATCCAAGTCTCAAAAACCCACTGAAAAGAATCTTCTGTTTCATCCAAAAGCAGTGCACAACCAAATTGGATTGATTGCATATGGTGGTTAACTCTAGTAAATGGGGTGAATGACATTTCATATACATTCTTACGATATGTGGTGTCAAAGAAAACTACGTCACCAAAATATTGAAACTGTGTACGCGACCAACCATCTACCCAGAAAACATTAATGGCCATTGCTTCATGATCTATCTGTATTGCATAAAAGAAATTAGGATCCTATATACTTTTCTTCTTGAAAAAATGAAGCACTGCGGTAGCGCATCACCTCTCACCGGTTTCTTGTATTCTTTCGAGGGGCCCAAATGGTTCCAACAATCCTTATCATCAAAACTAGTTTGTACTCCATCAAGTATATCAACAACTTTATTCACTGGTACACCACCATCACGAAATGAGTCAATTAACATCTTAGCTGCAGCAGACATATTTCTATTAACAGGCATACGCATCATTTTTGCCGGACTAACCAGGTTGTGATTGTGCTCGCAATTAAATTTCACCACTTTCCAGATTCCACTATTTTGCTTTGTCACCCTCATTGAAGCAAGGCACCCACATTTAACTGTATTTGTGTTTCTTTTTCTCACTTCTTTCTCAGTTCTACCCACATTCTTATTTTTGCCTCCTCGATCTCTATAAACCCCAAATCGCTCGCAAGTTATTTGACAACTACTAACTTCATCCGAACGAGAAAATGAATTTTCAGAGCTTCGAATTACGGGACTAAATCCAAACGATTTTCCATAATCTATATAGAATTGTTTTGCAGCCTCAAGAGTTTCAAAACACATTCCCAAACATAGTGGCTTCACAATTTCCACTTCCACTTCAAACTCTGGAGGTTGAACAGAGGATGAAAATGCCACAGAAGGCTCGGGTACTGCAAATAAATGTGTCAACGTCAAAAAAAAAACAAAAACTAATATGGTACAATAATATAGTATTGAATTCGTTGGTAGAAATCAAAAATAAAATTGAAACATTATCTTACCTGAACCATATTCTTCTTGCTCTCTAACTTCATTAATCAATATGGAGTCGTCCATTCCTTATTTTGGAGTACTAGAGTCGCCTGATTTTGGAGTGGTGGAGAGAGAAGTGGTGGAGCCGACTGATTTTGGAGAGAGCGAGAGTCGTGGGGGTTGGGTGGAGAAGAGAGAAGAGATAGTGGAGAAGGAGGTCAGAGAAAATTCTCGATCAAAATTTTGGAGATTTCGTGTTTTTTTGTTTCGCAAAGTGTTTTTTCCCAAAATTTTGTTAATCTCTCTCTCTCTCTCTCTCTCTCTCTCTCTCTCTCTCTCTCTCTCTCTATCTATCTATATATATATATATTTAAATTAATTTTTTTTTAGAAATGAACCAATCCATCATAAGAAATTAAAAAAAAATTAATTTCTACGTATTTGGTTCATTTCTAAAAAAATTTAAAAAATTAATTTCTACAATATATATATCGGGCTCGCTACGTCGACATACAAAATTGACATACGCAATCCTACATATCTACATAATGAACTAAAAACTGATTTTCTTGGGATGTGATCTCTCAACATGGAGATCATCTCCACAAAAAATCAGCTCCTTTGAACATTTCTAACCCTACCAAAAATTGAGTTCAAATTAGAAATTTATCTGACAGTCCAGAATTTTAACACTTTTTTGACACTTTTGACAAGACTAAACATATCCTATTGAGGTGATTTTTTGTAGAGATACTATCCATAGTAGGTAATATACACTACAACAAATATGACATATGACATCACTAATTTTAGATCACTTTCAGCGAAGTGATGTCATATGAAAACTATGACATCACTTTTCTCAGCATGTGATGTAATAATTATCACAATTTTTTTTTAACATCACTTATTTGAAAGGCTGATATAGTAGAGTTGTACAACATCATTTTAATAAGTGATGTCGTAATAGTGATATAGTAACACTTTTTTTACGTCACTTGCCGTGTCACTTATAAAGTGATGTAATATCTACGTATTCAACATCACTTTAAAGGTGTTGTCACTCACCGTGTCACTTATAAAGTAATGTAATATCTATGTATTCAACATCACTTTAAAAGTGACTTTGCCAAGTTTTCGAAATCACTTGTGTCGTGACTTCCAGAAGTGTTATCATTAATATACCTATTAATTATTAAGTTAATTAGTTAGAAAAAACCATTGAAAAAAATTAGGTTAAATAGAAATGAAACAGGCGCGTGATTGGTTTGCTAGACTAGTCGCCCTTAAACGAGATATATCTAAACCAGAGAAGCCTCTCATACAAGTTCCATATTTTGTTTCCATAGTTGTGCTATAAAATCACCGATTACTCGCCGAGGACTCCCTACTTGGTACCTAGCCGACCAGTTCAGCCCATTACTCCCCACGAGTGATCGGGGACAAAAAATCGCTGAGAAATCGACTGATATTTGAAATAATAAGTGCTCGGGCCCGGGTGATTTAGGAGCGTGAAATCGGGCCTTTTTGTTTGGCCCGCAAAAAAGTTAACAAAAAAAAGTTAGGGCTCGCGAAACAGTTCGTACGCTCTTTTTCAGCTTCAGTTCGTCTTCTCCAGGTACGCTTCCTCTTCTTCTTCTCTCACTTCTCCTCACTTCTTCAGTTCTTCTCCTCACTTTTTCAGTTATTGTCTTCACTTCTCCTCCTTCTGTTCTCTCACGAAAGCACGCGTAGGACTAGTAGAGGGCAGCTAAGAACATTTATTTCGAAGCTTAAACCTTAATTGTAGCAAGCACCCAATCATCATTCTCATCATTTCGAGAGAGTGAATTCAAGTTGAAATAAATTTTAGAATTGTATATTTTAATTTTAGCATGGAATTTGTAATGTGGGTGTTAATTTATATGTGATTGGGTGCTCTTTAAAATAAACCTTAATTATTTTAGATTTTTTATAACATGGGTGCTCTTTATTTTTAGATTTAGGAATATGGGTTTTGTACTATTGTTCATTTTAGGTTCTGTACCAATGTAGCATGGAATTTGTAATGTGGGTGTTTGAGATTTTGTAGAGAGGGCTTTGTTTACTTTTTGTACATTGTTATGCTGAAATTTGTATGTGGTTTAAATTTGTATGCATTTCATATGTTTTCTAATATCACTACTTACTGACTTGTTCCTATTGTAAAAGTTGTGTACTTAGTTATTCTTAGTTTTAGCGGTTTGGGGTGTGTGTAATATTTGTTTTCAATTGCAACTAATTTGACAGCATTGCAATTCCTGCTTGGTCAAAACCCTGAGCTTATGCTTCAACTGAGTTTTGAGTGGTGCAACTAGTTGCCCAACCTTGAATAAGGAATGTGATTGGGCTTAGGTCCATGCCAACATTTCTTTTCTAGTTAGCCATGAAGTTCCAATGTTGTGATGGTATAGCAAGACCAGCATTGTTTAAACACCAAGGATGTTTAGTTGAATCAGTACATTGCCGTTCTGCCTGGAAAACCTTGTGTTCTTTGCTGAATGGGGGGACCGATCTATGCTTGCAACAAGCGCTCTAGGTGCTACTGGGAAGCATGTTGAATATGATGTGGCAGCAACAAAATGGAGAGACGGTGCTACTAGGCAGCATGTTGAATATGATCAACGCCCTGACGTGTTCAGGTATTTGGCATTTCTCATATTTCAATATGTGATGATTTATGGATGCGAACCTGTAATTATTATCTGACCATTTTTATATTACCTGCTGTAGAGGAACCGTATGATATGCTAGTGTTCATGCCCACCGGAAGAACAGCCAAGAGAAGAGATGATCTAGAGTCTCTTGCATATACACTCATCTTTCTTCATCGAGGCAGGTTACCATGGCAGGGGTATCAGGTATACCTATTTTCTGCCTATCATAGGCGCGTATTGCTTCGCCTTGAGGATAGATGTCATCGACTCATTGTACAACATATAATATTCAAATATTTTTCCTTATGCCAGGGTGACAATAAATCATTCCTAGTTTGCAAGAAAAAAATGGCCACCGCCCCTGATATGTTGTGTTGCTTCTATCCTCCACCCTTCAAGCAATTTCTCCAGATTGTGGTTAACATGAAATTTGATGAGGAGTCCAACTATTCCAAGCTGATATTAGTGTTTGAGACTTTGATAGGACCAAACCCAGCTATAAGGCCAATAAATACTGATGGTGCTCAAAAGGTTGGATTCTACTTATATGTGGTTTTGTACGAGTACATAACTTTTCTAGATTTCCATTTGTAACTTACATGAAAACTTGGCAGATTATATATCAAGTTGGTCAAAAGCGGGGTAGGTTGACTGCTGAGGAAGAAGATGATGGACAACCAAAAAAGGTCCGTTTAGGGGTTCCGGCTAACCAATGGATTTCAGTTTACAATGCTAGAATGCCTATGAAACAGAGGTATTATTATGTATCTTCATAGCACTTTTAATTTTTGACAACTTGTAAGAGTGTGAATACATTGTTCTGGATGATTTGGTACTTGAAATGCTACGACTTGGGAAATGATTTGACGTTTCTGGATTCTGCTAATTCATTTTCGTACATATTTTTTAATTTGAAAATACTGCTAGTTCTTGCAAAATAAAATGCTTTGGTTGACTCTGCAGTAATATTTATTGCCCTGTAAAATGAACATGAGGGGTATTTGCTTTGAGGTATGTGATGTCGTGCTCCATGCTGATGCCATTCACAGAGGTGGTGGTCAGGTCATTCCAACTGCAAGGACAGTCATCTATGCTTCACAGATTACTACCAAGCCAAGGTTGTTGGCGTCTATTTACATGGTCGAGATCCAGGCCCTAGAGCAGGCACTTGGTGACATTTATGGTGTTTTGAATAAGAAACGTGGGCATGTCTTTGAGGAGATGCAGAGGCCACATACTCCATTATATAACATCAAAGCATACTTGCCAGTCATTTGGGTTCTTCGGTCAACTTAGAGCTACAACATCCGGACAGGCCTTCCCACAGTGTGTGTTTGATCACTGGGACATGATGTCCTCAGATCCTTTGGAGGCTGGGTCGCAAGCAGCAACCCTTGTGTCTGATATTCGTCAGAGGAAGGGCATGAAGGAGCAAATGACACCTCTCCAAATTTGAGGACAAGCTATAAGGTGTTAATTATCAAGTTGGGGTTTTCCCATCGTACTTTTGGTTGTCATGTGATATGTTCTTATTATGATTTTGACACTCTGTTGACTGCTCTACACACTTACGTTTCCAACTTTCATGTTTTAAGGTTTACTTGTGGTTATTTGGATTCGGTTATTTTATGGTTTACTTCATAACTGTTTAAATGTGATTTAAAGATACATTTTATTTTTATTTGATGATAAATGACCAGGAAAATGGTATTATATTGAGATGATATTGGCAATTTTGTTTTTTTTATTATTATTTTTATTCTTTTAATAAATGGGACATCACTTTTAAAGTGATTTATAGAGTTATTTCACATCACTTTACAAGTAATTTGGAATCTGAATGAAAAGTGATGTTAAACGTTATAACATCACTTGTGGACATCGATTAAAAAGTGATGCAAAGTTATGACATCACTTGTGAACACTAATTAAAAAGTGATGTGAAGTAACATCACTTGTGGACATCGTTTAAAAAGTGATGTGGAAAACCCTAACTTTTTACGTCGCCACCATTCACAACACTCTCAAAAGTGATGTCTTATACTTTTGACATCACTTTTTAAGTGATGGGAAATGCCATTTATGTTGTAGTGTAAGTCATCTCCACCAAAAGTCAGCCCTTAGTTCAATGTGCAAATCTGCTTTTGGAATGCATATGTCAATTTAGTATGTCGACGTAGCGAGCCCGTAATATATATATATATATATACGGTCAATGTACGGTCAAACCTAGTCAAATACGATGACTAACGGCTTGAGACAGACTTGTTAACGAAGTGTGATTAAAATCAAAATTTTGAACTTCGTGTAACTAAATTCAAAAGCGCACTAATATAGTGTGACGTACTACAAAAAGGCCCTTTTGTTGTAGGAGGGCCATCATATTCATAACTTTTCACCTTTTCAAATTCGGATTTGTGTGCCATATGTCCTAAGTCCTAACCTTGAAAAGGCAAATACACAATCTTCTACGAAATTATTGTTACATATAAATTATAGTATCAGACCTACCCTTCAATCCATGCTATCTATAAATCAGGGCCACTATGCATGAGGCTTGTGTAATTTATCTAGCTACCATAATTTATTAAGGGTGGTTAACCTCATCATATAACTAATAGATATAATTAAGGTCATGTTTGACGTTCCTAGTTATCATCTCAAACTAGTTTTTCAGAATGATTTTGGGCACTTGCCCTAATTTTTGTAGGATCCATTGTAATACCCCTAATACAAGAGATGCTCAACTATACTCCAAGTCAACTAAAGAACACGTCAGTAAGGAATCCGGTCAACAATAAACAATTATAACTTATTAATTATTGAGATCTCTTAATTATTACTTTGTAACTGTTTTTGTTATTAAACCTTAGTTAATTGTAACCGTAATTGATTAACTAATGCTTTGTAAAACTCTATGAATAGAGAACATGTTGAGAATGAGATCAAACAAATAAATTCATTTTCTCATAAACTCTTTATGGTATCAGAGCCTTCGTTCTTAAGCAAAAAATCCACCATTAAAATGAGCTTAAAACTTCAACAAGTTAAGTTTTCTTACTTCACATTTCTAATCTCTCAAGTTCTTCAATCAATTCTTATATTTTTAGTTGAATCTCTCATTCTCTTAGTACAAATTCTAATCTAGAATAATCACAATGAATCAAATTTCAGCGTCAACCTCAAATCTCAATATTCAATCTTCAAACTCTTCAATCACAAATCAACTACCAACAATGAACTCAGTAAACATAATACATTTCATTCCAATAAATCTTAGGAGAGAAAACTTTTTACTATGGAAGTCACTTTTCATGCCTATTCTTAGAAGCACAAACATGATGAGAGTTTTTAATGGAACAAGCTCGTGTCCACCTCAATTCATCACTGATGCAAATGCAGTTCAACAGATCAATCCTGATTTTGAAAAATGACAAAGAAGTGATCAAACTCTTCTAATTTGGTTAAATGCAACAATCTTATTAGAAAGCATTCTTCCTTACGTTATTGGTTCTTCAACTACCCATGACGTGATCTCTGCCTAGTTCTGGAAAGACATTTTTCAGCTTCTTCAAGGTCAGACATTCATCAACTCAACTCTAAACTTCAATTCATCAAGAAAGGTAACAATTCTATCTCAGATTTCTTACAAAAGATTAAAGAGATTGTTGATTTTCTTATGGCTGCTGGTTGTTTAATTACTGATGAAGATTTAGTCCAGCATGTGTTGAATGGTCTTTCACATGAATACGTTGCTTAATTTTAATACATCTATTCGACTAAGAACTCAAGAAGTTACCTTTGATGAATTATATGGGTTGTTGTTATCTGAGGAGATTAACATTCTATCAAGACAACAAGTTCTTGTTGAAACTTCACCGCAAGCATTTGTTGTGCACTATAATCATGCATGGAAATCGAGGAAGAGGATTTAACAAAGGAAAAGGAGGCATAAATTATTTATAACTTTGGAAGAACCTCAAACTTTGGACGAGGTTCAAGTTATAATCCCATGAGATGATCTTGTTCTAATCCTGGTTCAAATGATTAGCAGAGAGAGCATAATCCTTCTTGGTCTAACAATGGCATGAATCAAAATACCAGGCCAACATGTCAAATTTGTGGTAAACAAGGTCATGTGGCCATCGACTGCTACAACCGTATGAATTACAACTATCAAGGAAAAGTACCTATTTCAAAACTCTAGGCAATGGCAGCTAAATTCTCTTCACCTCAAGCAAACTACACTACTGATACATCTAATATGGGTAACACTACTTTCAATCCCTCTCCTCCAATTCTAAATTTCTAATGCATATCAGGACAGTTATGATGCATATAATGATTATGATACAAACTGGATTGTTGACATTGGTGACACAAATCATCTTACTCCTACTTTGAGTAGCATCACTGATGCAAAGGAATACACTGGTCAAGATCAAGTGCTCATTGGAAATGGCAAAGGTTTTTGTATTTCTCATGTTGGTAATTTCATTCTACACACACCACAATTATCTTTCACTATGAAAAATATTCTTCATGTACCCACCATTTCACAAAATTTGTTGTTTGTTCATAGTTTTACAAAAGACAATAATTGTATTAAATATTAAATGCAAAGAATATTCTTTATTAATAACCTTGGATCGAAGAAAAATAAATAAAAATAACCCTTTTGTGTATTAAATATGGTCATCGAACTTAAATCAAGCTAGTGGTTATATATACTTATTTGCTAGGCGTTATACGCCTAATGTGAGATCAATACTCTCAACACATGGTTCAAACAACCATGTAGATAATAGATAGAACAAGAGGTAAAAATAAAATAAAACAATACTAAATACTAAAATGATAAAGAAGAAATAATGGGAGAAAAAAAATTGTCTAGATAGTGTTTTTTCCCGATTGATGTCAACACATTAGATCTACGATTAAAGAATACTTTCTACTTGCTCTTTTTAGATTACAAGACATTTTTATATAGTGGGAGTCATATCCCTACTCAACTAGGGTTTTACAAGCAAGTGTTGCCCACTAGTGTTGATCCTTCGATATCAATCGGCCCAAAGTACCAAAAGATTGCCTTTGTCCATCATCAAATGTCATATATATATGTATCTTAAATTTGCTGCTTGATTAGAGATTTTGAGATCTCTAATACCAAGACCCACCCCCTTCTTCATAAGAAAAACTTGTCTTATCCTGGTATGACTTAAGTCTAATATGTGGACTTTTATTCATTAATGGGTGACGTAGAACACAATTTGACCCAAAGAACGAGATAGCTAAATCTGGACATCTAACTTAAAACAAATTGGTAATGAGTAGAGATGCCCCATTAATTATTAATATATTTGTTGTCTATGTACTAGACTCTCAATGTGGGATCAAGACTGATTAATCTCAACACTTTGAAAGAAAAATATGTGAGCATCAATAAGCATGTACTTTCTGAACATTAAATAAATTACATATTAAAAATATACAATTTTTTTTTATCAAGTAATATATGAAATTATACTATGCTTTACCTGCCTAGTATTAAAAAAAAAAAAAAAAACAGTATAAATGAAAAGAGAGCGTCTCTCTGTGTGAATGACTATGTTTCAAAGCACTTTCTCAGCTTTGGATGTGAATGTCTCAACCCAAAAACGTTTTATAGAACTATTATTGTCCACGTTAAATACAATCAAACAAGTTGATATGGCCGAGTTGGTCTAAGGCGCCAGATTAAGGTTCTGGTCCGAAAGGGCGTGGGTTCAAATCCCACTGTCAACACGGCTTTTTTATTGTGCCGTCGTATTATTTAAATTCAACTCAAATGTAAATGTAAATTTTGACAAAATGTGTATAATAAGAAAATAATAGGGTATTTACGAGTCATAGTTTGTAAGTTTCCATTTTGAAATTATGATACATTCAAGTGTACTTACTGTTCGGTATTCCTAATCCGTTGTTTTACTAAATAGTCAACAACTTCAAGTTACAACCATTTTTCACTCGTACTGAAACTACTGATACCGTACTCTCATATATCAATAAATGGGCTAATTTACTTGTTGATGATCCAGAAAAAAGTTTATAAATCTATTGGTTGATGTCTAGTTGAAAGTCAAATATTCAGTGGCTAGTGCTTATGAGTACGTCACCAAAAGGTCTCAAGTGGAGTGGTGGACTTGATTTGTATTGTGTCCTGCTGTACACCCAAGGCTGTCAGGAATGGCTAAGAAACTATGCCATGACATGGTGCCATTTGACAGCTGGGGCTCATCTAGCTTCAAGGCGCTACTTGTGCGGTGAAGAGTTAGAAGACTTATTCATGATATATGGACCTGGTTAGCTGAGTTGTTTAACTTCCCAAATGATTTTGGCAACATGGCACAGGCGGTTACTAAAGCAAGAAACTCAAGCGCTATTACTAAAGATCTTTGGTGTTTGACTGTGTTGGGCACCATGAGGGGATATGGAAAGCGCAGGATAGGACCTGCAGGAGTGGGGTGGCATTGGGTGCGCTCATTAAGGGATCACGTCATGCTACAAGTTTTTGGCTGACACACAATGTACACTCTTCCTTCCTTTTACATTCCTTACATTTATTATACAATGCCACTTATCGAGTTAACAAACAAAAATTAAATGAGCCAGTCTGTGATTTTGAAGACCCGAAGAGCAGAACTCCATCCCGTGAGTTTATGGAATGCACTAACCTTATTCTAACATGAGTAAATGCGTTTTCAGCATCACCACTTAACATATGCAGGCTTGAAGTCGTATTATTGGTTAGCAAATGCTAGCTTAGCGAGTGTCTTGATAGATGATTTTGTTTCAGGTACACTTCAAGCCTGCATATGTTAAGTGGTGATGCTGAAAACGCATTTACTCATGTTAGAATAAGGTTAGTGCATTCCATAAACTCAAATTATGGTACCGAATATTAGAGCGATGCGAGCAAAATTAGTTAGCCTGCCAATTTTAAAATATACTTTCTTCATACGGTGAAGATGAAAGTGCATTATACGGGTGTGATTGTTATGCATATGCCCTCTTGGCTTCTGGAGTTTTCGATCTTGTTGTCGATCAGGCCTAAAGGTTAGACTAACTTCATTTTCCTTCTTCGCTTACCATGCTTATATTAGAATGTTGGGAAAATTCCAGACACAGATCTTTCTTTGTGATTAGTGAATCAATGGTTAGTAGAACAATAACCACTCAGACAGGCACTGTCTTGGAGGCAAATGGAGTGGAAATTATTGATGGAGCTCCCCATGAGTCAGCCAGTGAAATTGCAGTAGAACAAGCAGTCCCACTGGTTGTGGAAACCATTATTGTTACAAATGGAGCTCTTAATGAGTCAGCTAGTGAAACTGCAGTAGAACAAGAAGTCCCGCTAGTTGTGGAAGAGCGCCCAATTGTTGTTACAAATGGAACTCTTAAGGAGTCAGCAGTGAAACTGATGTAGATTAAACTGGCGGAAGCTTCGATTTTATCAAATCTACTCTTGAATTAAACAAAACAACTAAAACTAAAACAAATTTTTATTTCTTTCTGAAATATATCAAATCTACTCTTGAATTAAACAAAACAACAAAAACTAAAACAAATTTTTATTTCTTTCTGAAATATTCTCAATAACACAACTCCTTTGAATCCTAATTACAAGTCCATTATTTATACTAATCCTAAAAACTATAAACCAATAGGAACACGACATATGCCAACAACTAAAATAGAATAACTTAAACTAGTGGGCTCATGACCCATGGGCTTGGACTCAGCTAAGGGGATCACGACCCATGGGCTTAGACTCAGCTAAGGGGCGCACACGTATAACACTTGACAGACGAACTAATGTTCTACATCATTATCCCCAGTTTGAAAAGAACTCGTCTTGAGTTTGTATTTGCAATTGACTGATGAAATTCGCTGTAGCTGATGCCCATCACTCTTCTGCTGTTCAAACGAATTCGACCTCGAATTTTGCCCAGATAATTATTCACAAGAATAAGAATGCACCATAATGTATGCAAGTTTAATTTGCAAAATCACCATCATGATTTCTCTGCTCTATGGGAATACTACGACATCCCAAAACAGCAAATACGCATACCTCTAATTGTAATTTTAGATGCACAGAACTAAAGAGCCTTGTATAATTAATATCAAAATCCTCCCAAACCGGATCGGCATACTCAACAAAAAGATTCTAAGACAAAGAGGGAGTAGTGACACAAAATTCAGATTCATCTGCTCCGTATTCATCAAATATTGGTGGAGTATCTAAAAAACTATCATGGTCCTCCTCTGGACAAACATAAAAAATTGGAGGGGAATCCCAATCAACACAATTTAACTCCATATTACAGCCCTCACCAACATTTAAATCCTCAGTAGAAGAAGAATTAGAATAAGCCATAACGGGCATAAAAGTGGATGCATCATGGCTGTCCACTGTAGGGCTTGGTGTGGCTTGAACAGGGCTTGCTGTCTCGATTTCTGGTTTTTTATCATACTTATTTTATCATGTGGTGTAAGGGAGAAAAACATACCAGATTCTCGTGCGTCAGCCAAGAATGTCGTACACATAGTGGTTTCCATATCTGGTGGTTTGAGCGGTTCCAAGATTAATTTTCTACCGTTATACAAGAATGAGTGAGTGTTCTTGGCGCCATCATGAATACTCCTGTGATCAAACTGCCAAGGACGCCCTAGTAGGAGATGACAAATGTCCATTGGAACAACAGTGCACATTACTGTATCTTCGTAAGGTCCTATAGTCAGTAGACTAAACATTGATGATTGACTGCCACTAGATCTCCCTTTTTAAACTATTGGATAGAAAATGGTTTAGGATGTTTAGTGGTCTGTAATCCTAGTTTATCGACTATCTCTTGGGAAACTAGGTTATCAGTAAAACCACCATCAATAACAACAGTACACAACTTACCTTTACTGATACATCTGGTTCTGAAAATAGAATGACGTTTCCATGTCTCCTTATCACCCTCCCCAATGATCATTGCTGGTGTTGCAACTAAGGAGAAGTGTGTTGCTGACATTACTGGGTCTTGTGGATGCCGCTTTCGGGAACTCGAAATGACGGTTTTGCTTGAACAGTTTGAAGTCGGTATGTTTCTTAACACGATGTCCTCAGTACTTGGTGCTTCCCACAAAGGCCCACCTAGATTGGGATTAGGCGCATCCCAGTCAATTTTAGCGCCAGTACCCCATCCTACATCCCAGTCGTCTTCATCAAACTGATTTAACTCTGATTCTGTTATGCTAGTCAGATCTATCGACATAGCTCTGTAAAGATTGAAACTTTAATCTTTAGAAGTAAAGATAATCGTTTTTTTTACCTGGAAAGAAGAAAAATTGAATCTTCGATGAGAAAAGAAGCAAAAGATTGAAATTTAATTTCGGGTGAACAGTAACGCGATGAACAGTACGTCATGAATAGTGTTCATGATGAACAGTGTTTCGTGAACATTACCGATGAATAGTAACACGAAAAATTAAAACGAATAAGAAAAAAAGGAAAATTGGATTTTACTCAGGAACGATTTGTGCTCTGATACCAAATAATGTAGATTAAACTGGCGGAAGCTTCAGTTTATCAAATATACTCTTGAATTAAACAAAACAACTAAAACTAAAACAAATCTTTATTTCTCTCTGAAATATTCTCAATAACACAACTCCCTCTGAACCTTAATTACAAGCCCATTATTTATACTAATCCTAAAAACTATAAACCAATAGGAACACGACATGTGTCAACAACTAAAATAGAATAACTTAAACTAGTGGGCTCATGACCCATGGGCTTGGACTCAGCTAAGGGGAGCACACGTATAACACTTGATAGACGAACTAATGCTCTGCATCAGAAATAGCATTAGAACTGTGGGAGAAGAAAGACAAGAGCGCAGGTCGCCCCCTTGGACAGGCAAAGGCGAGCGCGGGGTGCACTCAATCGTCTGGAGGTTCGTCAAGGCAAGAGCGCGGGTCGCGCCTCGAGCAAGACTAATATGATCGCGGCGCGCCGTAGTCGGTTTTGACAGAGATTTGTCAGATTCGTATGTTTTCTATAAAAGAAAGTCTCTAATCCTTTTAGAAACAATAGACACGAATATGCACTCATGTTGTGCTATATAAACACCTATGTAACACAAAACCAATATTAATCAAGCAATATAAAACCTTTATTCTCCCGTGGACGTAGGTCGCCATTGAATGGCACTGAACCACTATAAATCATAGTGTTTTTGTCTATTTAATTAGGTGTTAAATTCTACATAGTATCAAAGTGGAGCACTTAATCTCTCTCAAAATCAATCTAGATAAACACAATACACTATGTCAGATCCAAAACCAAACCCAAAGTCTGTTGTTATAACAGAGACTGATTCTAATCCTGGTTGGAAGCTGCCATCGATTCTCTTGAATGGAACGAACTATATACCTTGGTCTAGGGCTGTTTCGTTATCGCTTGGTGGAAAGAGAAAATTAGGGTTCATTAATGGTGTAAAGGTGTATCCTGCCATTGATGATGCCGAATATGAGAATTGGGTTTCCAATGATCAGCTTGTTCGATCTTGGTTACTCAATTCTATGGAGTCTACTATTGTTGGGATTTTTACTTTCTCTGATTCTGCGAAGGAGATGTGGGATTCAATTGAAGATTTATACGGAAACCAGAACAATTCTACCCATATGTTTGAACTTCAACTCACAATCGGTGCTTTGCAAGAAGGTGAGAAGACTTTTACAGAACACCTTGGGAATTTGAAGAAATTGTGGGATGAGTTAAACATATATCGTCCACACACCACTGATGCGAAGACTCTATTGAAACGGGCTGAAGAGGATAAAATCTTCACAGTATTTCGTAGTCTTAAACCAGAATATGAAAATCTGGAAAGCAATATTCTAATGGAAAGCACTCTTCCATCACTTCCTGCTGTTTGTGCAACTATTCAGAGGGAGGAAACAAGGAAGAAAACCATGAACTCCGAGGTAAAGTCCTCAATATCTGAATCTACTGTATTACTTGCAGAAAACGATTTTAGAAAGAAGTCACAGGGATTTGAAAAGGGTAAGCGAAAAAGGGAACCGTCTCACTGTGATCATTGTCGAAAGAACTGACACACCAAGGACCATTGTTGGGAATTATATCCACATCTTAAGAAAGAAAAGGAACTGTCCAAGAAAGAGCATGCTGCTGTTGCCGAGACATCAATGTCCAACTCAGATATTAGTCATCAGTTGAGTCAAATTCTCCAACAACTCACTAAGTCCATGTCTTCTAGCAAAGGTCAGTTTGCCTCAACTCATGTGTCAAGTAATTTACATGCCTATTTTACTATGCCAGAAAGCTGTAACTCATGGATAATTGATTCAGGGGCTACTGATCATATGGCTAATTGCCCTGCCTCTGTCCATAATTTTGTGTCCAAAACTGAAAATCATAATATTTCCATAGACAATGGTTCCACCGTTCCCATTCTAGGTAGTGGTCAAGTGAATTTTTTTGATCAAAGTCTCAAGAGTGAGGCTCTAGTTGTTCCTTCATTCCCTGTTCAACTTCTATATGTTGGAAAACTTACCAATTCTTTAAATTGTGATGTCATTTTTTCTCCTAACTCTATCGTCTTTCAGGATCGAAAGTCGAAGAGGACGATTGGTGAAGGAATTTATTCCAATGGACTCTATTTGTTGAAGTCACATAAGAAGGCGTGTCAAGCTAGTGATTTACTTGAGAGTCATATTTTGCATAAAAGACTTGGGCATCCATCTAGTCATGTCCTGTCAAATTTGTTTCTGGATGTTTCTTTAAACTCTGATGATGTTTGTGATGTTTGTCAATTTTCTAAACAAACTCGTTTATCATTTCCAAACTCGAATTCTGTGTTAAATAAGTTGTTTGAGTTAATTCATTCTGATTTATGGGGACCTACTCCCGTTAATTCTTATGATGGCCATAAGTATTTTGTGTTGTTTATTGATGATAAATCTCGTGCTACATGGTATTATTTATTGAAATCGAAAACTGAGGTTGTGACTGTATTCAAGGATTTTCATATTATGATTACTAACCAGTTTGGAGCTAATATCAAGATGTTTATTTCTGACAATGACACTGAGTTTTGTAAAGGTATGTTACCTGAGTATCTTCGTAGCCAGGGGATAATTCATCAAACTAGCTGTGTTGGCGCACCTCAGCAAAATGGCGTGGCTAAAAGAAAGAACAAACACCTTTTGGAGACCACTTATGCTCTTATGTTGGGCATGAATGTTCCTTAAGCACTACTGGTCTCATGACGTCTTAAATGTTGCCTATTTGATTAATCGTCTTCCCAGTCAGGTTCTTGGTTTTAAATCCCCATTGGAAGTGCTCAAAGCTAGGCCGCTGGATCTCTCTCATCTGGGAGTGTTTGGGTGTGTCTGTTATGTGTATCAACAAACTATTCATCGAGATAAATTTGATGCTCGGGCTACTTGATGTGTGTTTGATGGTTATTCTACCACACAGAAAGGCTACATATGTTACAATCCTGCGACAAGGAAACTGATTGTCTCTCGTGATATCTGATTTGTGGAATTTGAAGCTTTCTTTCACGATTCAGCTGTGCCTAGGAATCGGTCCCAGGGGGAGTATTTGGCAGATTTGGCACCTCTCCCAGTTGTTATTACGGCTGATTTGACTCCTCTCCCAGCAGTTGGTGAAGGCATTGTTCCTGTCCCAATGGTTGGTGAAGGTATAGTTCCTGCCACTGAAGAATTGGGCTCTACTGAAGCAAAGGCGCGGGCGTGCTCCCAGACTGAGTATATTGAGGGCGGGGCGTGCTCTGGTGATCCACGACATCCAGTAGATGGGGCACGGGCGCGCTCCCAGGATAAGCAAACTGAGGGTGGGGCGCGCTCTGGTGCTTCTCTAGCTCCTCCAGTTCCTCCAGTTTCTAGACAATCTAAACGAGAGAGACAACCTCCAGTAACTCTCAAGGATTGCTATAAATCCTCCAGTGACTCACAGGAATTTTTATTCTTTGCATGATGTTACATATCCTCTACAGGAGTATATAACGTATGCCAATATCACTTCATCTCATCATGCTTTCTTAAGTACAGTCGATGAAGTGCAAGAACCCAAGAACTTTAGAGAAGCTAACTCTCATCCAGTATGGAGAAAGGCGATGCAAGAAGAACTTCGTGCTCTAGACGAGAATAAAACTTGGGATATTGTTATGCTACCGTATGGAAAGAAAACTGTTGATTGTCGGTGGGTGTTCAGAAACAAGTTCAACAGTGATGGTTCCTTAGAGAGGTCTAAAGCTCGACTTGTTGCAAGGGGATTCACCCAAACTTATGGTCAGGACTACAAGGAGACTTTTGCACCAGTTGCAAAGATGAATACGTTTAGAGTTCTTATATCTCTAGCTGTGAATCAAGACTGGAAGTTATTTCAGATGGATGTGAAAAATGCATTCTTACATGGAGATCTTAAAGAAGAAGTGTATATGAGCATCCCACCTGGACATCCGAAGGAGACTAAGGTCGGATTAGTATGCAAGTTAAAAAAGGCTATCTATGGACTTAAACAATCTCCACAAGCGTTGTATGCCAAGCTCAGTTCTGTTCTAGCTATGACCGGTCTTAAGCGAAGTGATGCTGATCCTTCCTTATTTGTTAAATCTAGCAGGTCAGGCTTGGTTATTGTTCTTATTTATGTTGATGACATAGTTATCACAGGTGATGACCTTATCGAGATTTCTAAGCTCAAGGAGTTACTGCACAAGAAGTTTGCCATCAAGGATCTGGATATTATGAAGTACTTTCTTGGGATCGAAATTGCTTATTAAAAAAAAGGTATATTTCTAAATCAAAGAAAGTATGTGTTGGATATTTTGAGTGAAGCAGGAAAGCTGGGGGTAAAACCATCTAATTCTCCAACTGACAGTGGAGCCAAGTTGGACAACACTGGTTATCTTCTTACTGACATTGGTAAGTATTAGTGATTAGTTGGTAAACTAATATATTTAACTATTACCCGACTAGATATTTCTTATGCAGTGAGCTTGGTTAGTCGTTTTATGCATGCTCTAAGGATTCTACATATGAATGCAATTTCTAGAATACTGCAGTATCTGAAAGGGTCACCATGCAGAGGTATTTGGATGCTGAAAAATGGGCATACATCTATTACTGCTTACACAGATGCTGATTGGGCAGGATGTCCAGTTGATCGGAGGTCTACTTCAGGTTATTGTACCTTTGTGGGAGGTAATTTAGTCAGTTGGAAGAGCAAGAAACAGAATGTAGTGGCTCGTTCTAGTGCAGAAGCTAAGTACAGGGCTATGGCTTCCACCACCAGTGAAATCATATGGCTTCGCGCTCTTCTGAAGGATTTGTGTTTTGGGTTGCATCTGCTAACTACACTTTACTGTGATAATCAAGCCGCTATATGCACATTCTTTTGCAAATCTGGTGTTTCATGAGAGAACTAAGCATATCGAAATTGACTGTCATTTTGTGCGTGAAAAAGTACAGTTTAACATTGTCACTACCTCCTTTATTTGAAGTGACCAACAGCTTGCAGACATTTTTACCAAGGGACTTCCAGCTTCCAAGTTCCATGATATTCTCTCCAAGTTGGGTTCGCTGGATATCTTCGCACCAACTTGAGGGGGAGTGTAGGAGAAGAAAGGCAAGAGTGCGGGTCGCGCATTGGACAGGCAAAGGCGAGCGCGGGGCGCGCTTAATCGTCTGGAGGTTCATCAAGGCAAGAGCGCGGGTCGCTCCTTGAGCAAGACTAATATGGGCGCGGGGGGCGCCCTAGTCAGTTTTGACAGGGATTTGTCAGATTCGTATGTTTTCTATAAAAGAAAGTCTCCAATCCTTTTAGAAACAATAGACACGAATATGCACTCATGTTGTGCTATATAAACACCTATGTAACACAAAACCAATATTAATCAAGCAATATAAAACCTTTATTCTCCCATGGACGTAGGTCGCCGCATTAGCACCGAACCACTATAAATCATTGTGTTTTGTCTCTTTAATTAGGTGTTAAATTCTACAAGAACAAGTAGGACTGCTAGTCGTGGAAAAGTGTGCCATTGTTGAAATTACAAATGGAGCTCTCACCGAAGAAGTAGACACTGTAAATGCAGTGGAACAAGTAGTAGCTCAAATCTTGGAGGAGGGGGAAAATGGAGTAGTTGAGACTACTGATGGAACTATCTTTGAAGTAGCTATTAATACTGCCGTAGAAAATTTATTTGAACAAGAAGCAGCTTTAGTTATTGAGGAATCAGTATCTCAGTACATGGACAATGATGTGGATCAGGACATAGAGGTGGACATCATGAGGGTTTTTGTATCGGATTCGAATGTTGAACTTGAAGCAGAAGTGAACCTTACAAAGAACTGGGCTGATAAAGAAGAAAGTAACCAGGACCCTTCTCATGGTTGGCAAGTACAGCAAAAAAGGAAGAGCAAGAAAAAACCGATTAAAACTGTGAACGGGTCACCACCTAATACCAGATTCAAAGGGACGGTAACTCCTAATACTGTTTTTAAATGAAGATAATATTCTGGAATGTAAGGGGTGCAAGGAAAGATCAGACAACCCAAAGAATAATGAATTTAGTTCAATGCTACAATTCGGATATTATGTGTCTAGTGGAACCTAAAATAAGGCTCATGATTAATTCTACTATGGAAGTGGGATTATTTAACTATAGTAATGTTATTATTCACAATGACAATGATGAGAGGCCCAGAAATATATGGATCATACATAAAATTGATGTTACAGTTACATTACACAATATTTCTAACCAACAAATTACTGTGCTTGTGAATGGTGCCATGATATCTTTTGCACATGCCCATTGCTTGACGAGGTGTAGAAGAAGTCTTTGGCAAGAGTTTATAGCTATGAACAACCCTAGTCCGTGGATGATCATAGGGGATTTTAACTGTGTATTGAGAGTTGAGGAGAAGAAAGAGGGCAGAAGTTCGCTAAGAGCTGCTATGAATGAGTTTTGGGACATCATCAACACTTGCAACATGATGGAGTGTCACTCCGAAGGTCTAACTCTTGTTGTATGTGAATAAAAAAAACAATAAAGAGACAAGGACAGAAGTAACAGGTAACAACCAAGGCGCATATTAAGTTGTCCTTAAGGAAATATTTCGCCCCTTCCAGTGGTGCAGAAAGGCAGCAGTGGCGTCTTCCTCACAGGATTCAATGGTTAACAGCAGTCTGACTTTGCACTAGAATAGACTACCCTCTAGAACAGCAATATAACTCTCTCTGGCGGCTATAGGAAGAAGAATAGGACATGTTATAGTTTCTGTTTCTCTGAGATGGGTTTCTGATGAAGTAAAACCTCTATGGACGCACAAGGACATGGTCGGTTGAGAGACCAACTCGCACTAGGACACTGAAACCAAAACTTGCAGCAAAAGCAAAAACAAGTTTAGGCTTTTGGTTAATCCACTAGACCCAAGCCCAAGCCCGAACCCGACACGACTCGGCACAGTGCGGGCGGGCGCACGAGTGTGGCTTTGGGTGAGTCCACCCTCCTAACACAAAAGCATTTGTACCCTAAGGGCACACCCTTATGGTAGAGGAATGTCTCTTATACTTCACTTGCTAGTGGTGGATAACTAATGTGGGACTATTTTCTATATGCACTAAAGTGGAGAGAACACACTTTGTTCATCTCCTCCACTTTGCACACACACACACTAGTATTTAGAAATACTTAAGAGATTGCAACAATCCTCCACTATTTCAAAATACTTATAGTCCCCCACTATTTTGGAATAGGATATTACAAAAGAAATGGGTTAACGAAATACCAGAGGGAATCGAAAAAATAATGCATAAGATACTGGTGCTTTACGGGCTTGGACCAGTCATAGGATAACATGTCTTATAATATGTGAAAGTGGTGGATTAAAAAATCTTTGAACCAACATTCTCTTGTAGTAAAATAGATCACATCCACCCACACTGCTCTTTCATTATATGCCTGTTCTGCGGTGTTGCGCTTTTTGGCCCTTGCGCTGCCTGTGTTCCATGAATGCTCTATAATATCTGCCCAAATACTCATAAGAACCTACCCAGTTCTACATTCACGTAGGTGGATATCTATCAAGTGTACATTGCAGTTAAAATACACTATCTCATAAAAAATAATGGACTATGAATTCCAATAAGAGTAAAATACTCATCCTTTCTCATTGCAATTCAAGTTATACAAAGTATACAAAAAATACTATCTCGTCATAGGGTGGGACATCTCAAAGAAAGACGATATCATACTAGAGCGACGAGGTGACTTGTTTTTCCTTTTGAACCTACTTCATGGGATCTCCAATCACATAGGTAGGGTTGCCGTTAGTGTCGCCCTCTATCTAAGGCAAAAGTCCCATCCCCCTCGACGTTTCAACTACTTGTCTCCTGTTAAGCGGTTTTGTCAGAGGATCGGCCAAATTTAACTCTGACCTCACATAATCTAGAGCCACAACTCCAGATTCCAGTAGCTGCTTTATAGACTGTAGTCTTAGACGGATATGTTTGCTTTTCCCATTATACAATTTGCTCTTTGCCTTTGCTATTGCAGCCTGACAATCACAATGCATAAGTACAGCTGGAGGCGGTTTTGTACCAATAGGAAGATCTGCCAAGAGGTTTCTAAGCCACTTAGCCTCTGCACTTGCTTTATCTAAAGCAATAAGGTCGGACTCCATGGTTGAACGAGCTATCAAGGTTTGCTTAGAAGATTTCCAAGCGACTGCACCTCCACCTAGGGTGAAAATATAACCACTAGTGGACTTGATATCATGAGAATTAGATATCCAGTTTGCATCACAATAACCCTCTATCACAGGTGGAGTTTGTCTAAAATGTATGCCGTAATCCATTGTTCCTCTCAAGTACTTGGCTAGTTTCTCTAACGCACTCCAATGTTCCTTGCTAGGACAATGAGTGTATCTACTCAACCTGCTAACTGCATAAGCAATGTCAGGTCTAGTGCAATTCATCAAGTACATGAGACTACCAATAATTTGGGCATATTTAGACTGAAGGACACTATGTTGATCATTTTTCTGAAGTTCACTTGTTGCCTCATAAGGTGTCGACACAGGCTTACTATCATAAAAGTTAAACTTCTTCAAAAACTTCTCAACATAATGCTCTTGTGAAAGCGTATATCCATCACTGTTTCTGATAATTTTGATTCCAAGAATCACATCAGCTTCTCCCAAATCCTTCATTTCAAATTGGGAGGATAAGAACATCTTGGTGTTTCTCACAACATCAAGGCTAGGACTCATGATTAACATGTCATCCACATATAGACAGATAATCATATATGTATTCACATCAAAAGATTTAAAGTAAATACATTTATCAGCATCATTTATTTGATATCCATTAGACATCATGACACTGTCAAACTTTTCATGCCATTGTTTTGGCGTTTGTTTCAACCCATATAAATACTTAACTAATTTGCATACATTTTGCTCATTCCCTGGTACTATAGTACCCTCAGGCTACATCATATATATTTCTTCATCAAGATCACCATTCAAAAATGCAGTTTATACATCCATTTGATGAATAAATAAATTATGAATAGCAGCTAGAGCCATTAGAACTCTTATAGAAGAAATCCTAGTTACCGGAGCATAAGTATCAAAATAGTCAATGCCTTTTTTCTGGGAGAATCCCTTGATTTATAGTCTAGCCTTGTATTTATCAATGGAACCATCTAGCTTCAATTTCTTTTTGAAGATCCACTTGTAACGTATAAGTTTCGCCCCAGGAGGTAGATCAACTATCTCCCATGCGTGATTAGATATAATCGAATCTAGTTCTGAGTTGATAACATCTTTCCAGAAAGGTGCATCTCTAGAATTGATTGCCTCATTATACGTCACATGATCATCATCAACAAGAAAAGTGTAAAAGTCATCACCAAAATTGGTAAATTTTCTATCTCTTTTACTCTTCCGAATTTCTTGTACAGAAATTTTAGAATCTGTTGATTGTTGTTCACCAGGAGCAACCAACCTCTCAATGCCAATTTTCAAAAGAAACAAATTCTCAAATAAATCAGTATTTTTACTCTCTATAATAGTGTTAGCATCGACAAGGTTATTATCAGATTTTACTACTAAAAATCTATATGCAGCACTATTATGAGCATAACCAATGAACATACAATCAATAGTTCTAGGTCCCAATTTTCTCTTTTTAGGTTCGTTCACAAAAACCTTTGCAAGACACCCCCACATTTTGAAGTATTTCAGGTTAGGTACATGACCTTTCCATAATTCATATGGTGTCTTATTCCCTGTTTTCTTGTTGGGTATCCTATTCTGTATATGGCAAGCAGATAGGATTGCTTTCCCCCACAAGTTTAGGGAAGCTCCAGAACTTACAAGCATATCATTCATCATCTCTTTTAGTGTTCTGTTTTTCCGTTCGGCTATTCCATTAGACTCAGGAGAGTATGGTGGAGTAGTCTCATGAATAATGCCATTCTTGTCACAAAAGTCCTAGAAGGGGTTAGACTCATATTCTCCACCCCTATCAGACCGAAGTCTTTTAATCTTACAGTTAAGCTGGTTCTTAACTTCAGCTTTGTACTTGAGAAACATCTCACCTGCCTCATGCTTGTTTCTAAATAAATATACCATGGTGTACCTAGAGAAGTAATCTATGAATGTAATATAATAAAACTTCCCCCCTCTAGACATGGTATTTCTAAATTCACCCAAAATCTGTATGAATAAGGGTTAGTAATCCAGTTTTATCTCTAGAAATAGTTCTGCAAGATTTCTTTGTGGCTTTAGTCTCAGCACATATCTCACATTTATCATTAGAATAATCAGAAATATCAGACAATAAACCACATGCTTTCATCATTTTCATATACTGAACATTCACATGTCATAGTCTACCATGCCATATGTTAAAAGAGTCAAGCAAGTAAGTAGAAGCAGATTTATTCACATTAATAATAATGTTGTCAAGTACATTCAACATGAAAAGACCACTGTTATTACAATAACCTTTCCCAACAAAACCCTCATTCTTTGTCAGAACAAACTTGTCGCTTTCAAAAGTCACCTTGACGCCAACTTTTCCCAGTAAGGACACATAAATCAGATTCTGACGAATCTCAGGAATATAAAGAACATTACTAAGTGAAAGGGTTTTCCTTGAAGTTAACTTCAGAAGAATCTTGCAGGTTCCCTCAATAGGAACAGACCTTGAGTCACCCATATAAACTTTTTCATCTTTCACTAGTATGTAGTCTGAGAAGGCTTCAACATCACCACAGACGTGGCGGGTGGCACCAGAATCTAGTACCCATTTCTTCTTCCCAGTGGCCATGAACACTTGTGACACCACATCAACAATTATATCATCTCCCTTAACTATATTAGCATTGGGAGGATCATCAGTGTCTTTCTTGTGCATGCACTGAAAAGCCATATGTCCAGGTTTACCACAAACATAATAATTTCTATTGCTAGTACCACTCCTTTCAAAAGAAGTGCCTTTGATGAAATTCTTATTTTTGTTGTACTTCTGCTTTTTAGAGGTTTTGTTAGATTTGCTGGGATTACCTTCAATGATATTGGCTTTAGAATGGAATTCCTTAGACAATACATCATCCCAAGTCTTGTTATTTTTCTCTATGTGAATGTGAATGATCATATCCTCAAGAGTCATCTGCTTGCGCTTATGCTTCATACTATTTTTATAGTGTTTCCAAGACTCAGAGAGTTTCTCAATCAAACATCCAGCAACAAAGGTTTCGGGTTAATTAATACCTTCAGTTTTCAAATCATTAATCAGCATATGAAAATCATGGATTTGAGACGTTACATCTCTATCCTCTCTCATCTGGAACTTTAGAAAAGTCCCAATAGCTAGCATATTTATGAGTACTAGCATCCCCTATTATGTATTTTTTTTTTCAAACTCTCCCATATATCATGTGCATTCTTATTTGAACAATAAATATCAAAAATTTCATTGGACAAGGTACTCAAAATAGCATGACGACATACCTTATTCCTATTGAGCCAAGCAGCGTGATTTCTTTCGAAATCATTAGAACCCTCCATGGGTGTTGTATCAGTGAGATACTTTGCATAGTTGAGTACATAGTACAAAATATCGCGATACTAATTTGGATATATACTAGTACAAATATCGACGATATTTGTTGATATATCGCGATATTTCGACGATATGTTTTGTACACGATATTGTCGGAGATAATTGGTGCTGGTGATTGCAAACCGACGAAGGAAAATAAAAAAAAAGCTACTCCTACAGTCCTACGGCTGATCCAGATTTGCTGATGAATGGGCACCAGCTACTCGGAACATGACATACGAGGTGAGAGTTTCACCATTATTACAATTTACAAATTCAGTTTTGTATAAAGATATGTTCTTAGACCTATAGAATAATACTGTGAACCTCAGTATAGTCGTATAGATACATGATGTTAGGCTGTTAGCAAAATCTTTACTTGACTGGTATTGTTTTAAGATGCAAGCCATCTTATTATTTTTTCAGTGAAATTGTTACGATTATTTTTTGTAGAATGTGTATATACTTTTCGTAGGAATGCAGAAGTTAAATGTAAGTCAAATGCAAAGGTTCTGTTTACCGAAGAACAACAGTATCTAGGGAATAGTTTCTCAATAATTCAACAGTTTACTGACACTGGAAGAACATAATTCTGAACAAAAAAGGAGGTTTCCAGGAAACATTTGAAGAGCCCAGACTGTATCTTGTCCGCTCTCGGTCTCTCGCACACCTCTCAAACTTAACAAGTGAGTTTTTTCCTCCACAAATACTTTCACATTTAATTGTATTGTTTTTTATCAGTTGGCATTTTATATGAAATACAGTGTTGATGGCACCTGTTCCTTTTGATCTCCTCATTCTCTTTTTTTGTTGGTTCAAAGTTACTCTCTTCCATTTGGGGTTATCTGTATTATGAAAATATACTGGGAGTTTGGGATCACCGGAGACCTTGTGTTTCACTTCATGAATAATTAGAACTTAATTATTTTCATTTGGTTTGAATCCCGGTTGAACCATTTACTTGTATTGGTCCTGCCAAGTTTTCCATGTCCTTCCAGTGAGTTCCATTCACTTGTGTATGTCCTTCTAGTTCAGTCTCATATTTATTTTTTCTAGTGATTATGCTATCTAGTTCCAACTAACGATTGAAAGGATCAAAACGATTTGATATCTGTCAGTAGGGAATGCTCTTCAGGTTTCTCCGTAGAAGTGCTATGACGTTTCATCTCTTGATTAGATATTTTAACACTTTTGAAAATTCAATTGCAGAGCTCAATAAGGTAAACTTTCTTGTCCCCTCCCATCCATGATTATTTGCTTCGTGTCTAACTTTGCAACTCTAAATACTGTTATTTGTTTTAGCACTCATTTAAAAGTTTATTTTATTAATTTATTAGTAAGAATAATTCAAATAACCTGTTCATTGTTGGTGCAGTAGTGGAGTTTGATTTGTAGTAGTGGAGTTGGGTTTTGATTCTCTTGAGTAGTTTTTTTTCCTTATTTTACTATATGAGTATTTTAGGCATCTAGTTTAGGAAAGCGTCCTGCAAGTGAAGTGGCTGTCTTGATGGTTGACATTTTAATCGAGAGATCGAAAAGTTTGCGAGTCTCAGCCGTGAGGAGAGGTGGCGAACTGGTGACCAGGGAGGAGAGGAAGAACGTAGTGATGTGGGGGCATCTAGTTCAGGAAAGCATCCTGCAAGTGAAGTGGAATTTGTGAGGTCGGCGAAGCGGCCTGGAGGGGACGCGGAGTTGTCGGCGAAGCGGCCTGGAGGGGACACGGAGTTGTCGGCGTTGGGAGGATGACATTGGCCAGTGCAAACGCCAAGCTGAAGGAGGAGCTGGCTACTGTAACTGAGTATGCCAAGAAATGCAAGGCCATTGCCAAGGAAGCACAGGACGCATACAATGCGCTCAGCAAATAGTATGAGGACCTAGAAACGATCTACCTTCTATTGAAGTGGAATCGAGAATGGGGCGCCCTAGGTACACCAAAGGAGGAAGTACACAGGAATCTTTGGCGATGTTTAGATCCACCAAAGATTGTCGTTCTGGATATATGTATCGATCCACGGTGGTGTGTAGAAGTGACTATCGTGGTCGTGGCGGCGAAGGATATTTGTCCGCAATGTTATAAATAAAATATGATGATATAGTTAAGTTATGAATGTCTTAAGTGTTTAGTTATATTAAGCAGTTGAATTGTGATTTGCAAGAGGGTAGACCTTAATAACTCTTTGTGCGGTATGCCGCGTGTCTACCCTATGAAAAACTAACTCGGGTAAAGGTAAAAGAAAAGTTAAATATAGTTATTTTGTATAATCGCGTATATGATACTTTGATTATTTTGTTAAGGGGAATAAGGAACTACGATGCCTCTGAGGGAGGAACTACCTGCCTTATCCCTAAATCACTCACACTAGCTTTATGCTTACCCCCTCGTAATATGTTTTTTGCATGGGGGTGCGTTCTGTGTTGGAATGCAAATGGAGAGCAGCAGTGGGAGACCTAATCGCGGCTAGAAGGTATTGTATTTGATCAATTTTATTTGTCTTATGATGAAGTTGTATCATATTTGAGCTCTTTTGTTTTGGAAGATGGGTTTTGATGTATAAGTAGTGTGGAGGACGTGATTTGTGGATATTTATCGATATATCCACATTCAACCGGGATAGTTGATTTGTGGATATTTATCGATATTGTCGATATTTGTCGATATGTCGCGATATATCCACGATATTTGCAGTCAGAAATACCCACACATAGTTTGTGGATATTTGTAGATATTTGTAGATATTTGTCGATATTTGTTGATATATCTCGATATATCCACGATATTTGCAGATGCCCTAATGTAATATATCCCCACACAGGAGGATATATCCCCGATACATATCCATAAATAAGAGGTCGATATTTTGTCATATCCCGATATTTTGTACTATGGTTGAGTACATCTAGGGCTGTGAACACCCTTTCTCTCCATCGCTTGAAGTGTGAACCGTTGAAGGATTTAATCTTTGACACATTGGGTAAGTTGCGAGTATTCAGTAGAGGTGCAACATCTCTCATAGTCGAAGTAACTTCCATGACTCCAGAATTGGTTTCTTTGTTCGGCGTGTATGTTGGTGAAGACATCTTGAGTCTTTCCTTAAGATTGTTGTATTGAATAAAGAAAACAATAAAGAGATAAGGACAGAAGTAACAGGTAACAACCAAGGCGCGGATTAAGCTGTCCTTAAGGAAAGATTTCACCCATTCCAGTGGTGCAGAAATCCTATTTATAGAGGCTTGGTCGGTCATAGCAATCCAACTCACACTAGGACACTGAAACCGAAACTTCTAAGTTTAGGCTTTTGGTTAATCCACTACCCACAACAGTAAGCCCGAGCCGACACGACTCGGCGCGGTGCGGGCGGACGTGCGCATGTGGGGCTTTGGGTGAGTCCTCCCTCCTAACACAAAAGCATTTGTACCCTAAAGGCACGCCCTTATGGTAGAGGAATGTCTCTTATACTTCACTTGCTAGTGGTGGATAACCAATGTGGGACTATCTTCTATGCACTAAAGTGGAGAGAACACACTTTGTTCATCTCCTCCACTTTGCACACACACTAGTATTTAGAAATACTTAAGAAATTCCAACAACTCTCACCTGGTGCAATAGCCAAAGTGGACAGAGAAGAGTATATTCAAGACTAGACAGAGCGTTTATGAGTCAAGCATGGAGTACCAAGTATACTGGATGGAGATACAAGGCAGAAAGTCGGGTGGGATCTGATCATGCTCCTCTTATTGGATTCAATGTACATATTCCTAAGTCGAAAAATGCTCCCTTTAGGTTTAACGAAATGTGGACTAATCATGATACTTTCTTAGGATTGGTAAAACAAAGCTGGGAAAAGGAAATTATCAGTGGACCTTTGTTGTTGATTGCAAAGAAACTTCAAAGGCTCAAACAAGATCTTAAAAAGTGGAACCAAGATGTGTTTGGGCATGTGCAAGTTAATAATAACAAGGCACAATCAGATTTGTTACAGTTACAAATAAGAGCACAGAATGATTCCTCGGAAGAACTGGATGCAGAATTAGTGGCGAAGGAAAGTACATTGAGTAATGCCTTGGCCAACAAAGCAACCATGTGGAGAGAAAAAAGTAGGGCCAACTGGGAAGATTAGGAGAACAAGATACAGCTTACTTCCATGCCTTATACAAGATCAGACAGGGTAAAGCTCTAATTGTAGAAATGGAGAGGGAAGACAACACAATGCTCACAGAACAAGAAGATATAAAGAAGCATATTGTCGACTACTATAACTCGAAGTTCAAGCATCAGGAGATAGTAGAGGACAATGAATTGGTTGAGCAAATTCCTGCCAAAATCAGCACGAAAGACAATGAAGTATTAACTGCTTTACCGGGCAATAACGAGATTGAGTTTTCTGTGTTCTCTATGGATGCATCGAGCTCATCTCCAGGTCCCGATGGTTTTCAGGGAGTGTTCTACCAAACTTGTTGGTCGATCATTAAAGAGGATATATGTAGAGGCATGAGGTCCTTTTTTAGGGACTCTTACATTCTGGGGGGTATTAACGCAAGCTTCATTACATTAATACCTAAAGAAAAACACCCGTCTAAGGTTACTCATTACAGGCCTATTTGTTTGAGTAATTTTATAGTAAAGATCATTCCGAAAATCATGCAACTCAGATTAAATCCCATGATTGTTTCTTTGGTGTCTAAAGAGCAAGCACGGTTCATACAAGGGAGATGTATCCAATCTAACATTGGTCTTGCATCTGAGATGACAAATGAGCTGAAAAAGAAGAGACATGGTGGTAACTTGATTTTGAAGATAGACAGAACACAAGCGTATGATACTCTGAGTTGGGTTTTTCTAAAATAGGTGCTCAAGCAATTTGGTTTTGCAGAAAAATGGATTAACTGGATCTTTGTGCTCTTGGAGACCTCTATGTTATCTTTTTTTTAGTGTGGGTAGGGGACTTAAGCAGGGGGATCCCATATCTCCACTGCCTTTTGCTTTAGCTGAAGATGTATTAAGCAGAGGAATTAACTTTCTCAGAGATAGAGGCCTCACTAAAAAAGGGGTTACTGTCAGTTGGGAAAAGTGTTGCAAGCCTAATACAAGGAAGTTTAGGGCTGCGAAGACTCAAGGAGGTTAATCTAGCCCTTCTCATGAAACTGGGATGGAATGTACTAAATGGTGGAGATGAGTTTGCATTGTTTATGAAGAGAAAATTCTTCTCCAAAAAGGGTATTAAAATCAGATTTCACAAGCCGTCTTCAATTTGGAAAGGGATTGAGAACGCCTTGAAGGAGATAAATCCAAATTCTAGTTGGATCATTGGTAATGGGGAAACGATAGATTTGTGGAGAGACGAATGGCTCAATGGAAGATCTATACAACAAATTTTTGGTCTATCTGAGTTTCAACTGGAGAACTACACAACTAAGTTGTCTCTAATTATTCAAGATGGGCAATGGAATATGACTAGTAGATTTAAAGACATGTTAGCAGCAAAAGGAGTGAATGTGCTGCTCTTGCCTAGCCCTAACTCAGAAGTTGAAGACGCACGAATATGGAATCCTGACCCTAGAGGAAAGTTTACTATCAAATCTGCTTTTAATGAGATCAGAAAAAAAACAAGGAACAAGATTGGGTGGAGCAGGTTAGTTTTGAACAAAGCAGTGCATCCAAGAGTGGCGAACAATGGCTGGAAGCTAGTGCAAAATTGTGCCGCAACACAGGAAATGGTGAGGACAAAAGGTATACATCTTGCTTCTAGGTGTGTTGTTTGTCAAAATGTGACCGAGGACCTAAATCATTTGTTGTGGAGCTGTCCTTTTACGAAGCAGCTATGGCTTTGGGTGGCTTCAAAGTTCAAAACGAAGTCAAACTTTCAGAGCTTCCATGAAGCAATTTACAAGGTAAAGCAAGGCAGTACTAAGGTGAAAAACATGTGGAGTGCAGCTGTTTTGAGTGGTATGGTAACACTATTGCAACATAGAAACAAAATATTTTTTGAGGCCGGATAGAGTTACTTCCATGAATAGTTGCCAAAGATATATTCAGAAGCAAGTGATGCATGCAGCGAAAACCAAAGCTCATATGTGGGACTGTACACTGGATAAAGCAATTATGTGGGGGGTGACTACGCACTTTGGTCGTGCACCTTGTGTCAAAGAATGTGAATGGTTTCCTCCACAGGGTAATATCATAAAGGTGAATACTGATGGTGCTTTGTTTGGAAACCCCGGAAGAGCTGGCTTAGGAGTAGTTTTCAGAGACAAAAATTGTGCTATTAATTAAGTTGGTTATGAGTAAAGGCTTGGGGGTGGCAACTGACAACCAATTACATTGCTGAGTGTGAAGCTATTGTTTGTGCATTAGAGTTAGCAATCAGTAAAGGGTGGTTGGAAGTATGGGTGGAATCAGATGCTAGAGCTGCAGTCATGGCTTTTGTAAAGGATCAAGTCTCGTGGAATGTTAGTGCAAGGTGGACCAGCTGTAAGAGGAAGTTTACATATCTCCTAGTTTCACATACTTGGAGAGAATCGAACTTTGCTGCAGATACAGCAGCAAAAAGAGGGACAATGCTAGAGAGAGATGTTTCTGTAATCTATGATGGTCGACCTCCTTGGCTTTTTAATTTGGAGGTGCCCACTTAAGATTTTTCTGATTTTGGTTAGATGTGTATGAGCTTACACAGTCTGATAAACTTGTATTTTTTTTTTCTTTTTCTTTCTTCCTTTTTTAAAAAATTAATATATTTTTCTTACCAAGCAAAAAAAAAAAAACAACCACTCAGACACATCATGCTGCATGTTGGGTTGCTGCCACTATGGTGTCTTTCCATGAAGAGTTCCTTCAAACAATTTCTTTGTATCTAATGCTTCCAAAGTTAATCTTATTCACCTGAGGGTGACTAAGCAGTCACACATACATAAGTGCTCTTAATGAAGATCTCAAACAATTCAATTTGATTTTCATGTAAACATTGTTAAAAAGTTATTGGTTCATTTTATCATCTCTGGAGTCATGACTATTTTCAAGTACCTTGTGTGTATAATATTTTGTGAAAACTTTTCCTTTAATTTTGTGACAAGAAACTCTTGTAACTTTTCAGATTTCAACGTGTTGGCAGCTGGAGTCTGGAGACAAGCAGCTTGACCAACAAGCTTTAGATTGTCACAGTGGCAGTAAGGCCAATGTTCAAGCTACCAGAAAGAGAAAATTAAGTCTAATTTTTGTTGGTAGCAAGATTTTATCGGATTGCACTAGGATTTTTTTGTTTCCGCGGATCGGATTATTGGATAATGGATTGGATCCATGGATTTGGGCCACCCGGATGGGCCTGGACCTGTTCTAAACTTTGACGGACTAGAAGACCGAATGATCCAAAAGTGTTTATTTGGACAGCCACTGCACTGGTCTGCGCTGGTCCCATATCCGGTCCATAGTTCGAGTACCCTTTTTACTGGAAATATAATGTACGTACACACAGTACCCATTTTTATCCGCTCGATTTTATACCAATTACTACTTGAAAGGTATCTGAGGAATCTCTGTATACACATGGCCACGACAATTAAATAGACTTAACATACGTTCGTTTATGCTTCTTTGTGTGGCTCTCAAGATATCAAGATGAAGAATGATTTTGCTAAAATTTAAAATTTAAATATCATCAGTGTAACATTAATATCCGAAAAAGAACCTAGTTGCTGATCCTATTATATTTTCATGATTTGTAGGACAACAATCACAACACGTATTGCTCCATCTACAAGTCAATTGTATCTTCTGGGTTCTCACCGTCAGAGATTGATGTTGATCTTCCTCAAACTTTCAAATCTTCTTCTCTCACCAAACCATCCATTCTGCGATTCAACTCATAGGCTTCCCCCATTTTCCTCTTACAATCTTTCAACGCAACATCATGGTCAACCACTGAAACAACAAAGAAAGAGTAGTGATTGTTAGTATTCAGACATCAACATGGACACAGGGCTTGAAGCCTCCAACGCAGCCTCAATTGCCAAAAACATTTGGTCAGCCAGTTGGCTACACATTGAGCAGATTAGCAAGATACAGAACACCGTGGTTCAAGAAAGGTGGGATCCAAGTGCATTTGTGTTTAAACCTACAAGTATCTAGTATAAGACCTCTGACCTGGTTTTGGATAATCTCTTCCAATTATGCAATTAGCTTTGGTTTAGATGCTTATTGGCGCAGTCCATGGCTCATATATATATACTGCTTGGGGCATATCTGATCAAAGGTACTAGTTATTATACACTTAATTTAAAAAAATGCTGAAAGATTAGCCAGGGTTAGAAATAAAGATGGATTTACATAAAAAAGGGCAGGATACCCTTTCAGAACAGGGAGAAAATGCCGAATATAATCCCCATTAGGATTATATTTCTTTCCAAATGAGATTGGGGAGTAGACACGATTATACTGATGAGAAGAGTGAAAAAAAGATTACAATATGTGTGTCTGGGACAAGGTTTACCATCCTTTCTTTGTGTGAAGTAACTGTCTGGAAATTCTGAAGCACGTGTATAAAAAGTGTTGTGAATAATTAACTGCGGAAACAAAGTTACCCACACCAAACAGATCAATCCTACACAAAGATTGATTTTTCTCAATAGACAAGACTTCAACACCCTCCAAGCAATATCCCAACACTTCTCAATATCAAATAACAAGCATATGAAATAAAACAATCAATGTAAAAGAAGAACAAACCACAAGACGAGATATATCGTGGTTCGGCAATTTGCCTACGTCCACACTGCGAGTTCCAAGCTTTACTAGATGTCTGGAGTAACTGATTACAAGTCTCTCTCAATTCACTCACAAAGAATGAACACTCAACTCACAAAGAATTGTTCTCTTGTAATCACTCTTTTCTTGGTTTTGGAAAAGTTAGGTTTTCCAAAAGATCGATTTTGTTTTATACCAAAACCAAAATTTCGATTCTTCTTGTGTAGCCCAAGCCCGCGGAGAAAAAGCGGCGGCGCCATGTGTTTAAAGCCATGAGCGGGTCGGTCGCTTAAATCATCGAGTCATGAGCGCCGAAGTCGCTTCACTCTCTGGCTGGCGCTCGATCGTGGAGAAACGAAATTTTCTACATTCTCCACCTCGGTGAGGTTTTAACACATAAAACCAAGCCGAACACATCCAAAGAAGATCACATCCAAGAAGAACACCTCCAAAGAAAGAAGACTTCGCAACCAACCGCCTGAATGGCTATGCCCACACAGGGCTTTTTCAAACATGTAGGATTTGGAGCAAGTCCAAACAGTGTTGGAACTTAACTCCGGTGACAACTTTCATCAGCATATCAGCAGGATTGTCATGGGTGTCTACTTTCTCAAGTGCAACATCACCATCCTCAACGACATCCCGTATAAAGTGATAACGGACATCAATATGCTTGGTCCGACCATGATGAACTTGGTTCTTCGCCAAATGAATAGCACTCTGACTATCACAATACACAGC
The DNA here is from genome assembly GCF_015680905.1 of Coptis chinensis. Lineage (NCBI taxonomy): Eukaryota > Viridiplantae > Streptophyta > Magnoliopsida > Ranunculales > Ranunculaceae > Coptis > Coptis chinensis. The sequence goes on from NC_141461.1 coordinate 70,237,407, forward strand.
AACACCGTTTCGCTTTCAATACCCAAATCACCTAGAAGACCTCCGAAGCCATAGTGCCTCTTTCATTTGCCTCCTCGCCCTTTGCCATATACTCGCCTCGAGGTAGATAGAGCAATCAGAAGCACTGTAGCATAGACCTCCAACTAACCGGTGCACCATGCATCATAAACACATAACCGGTGAGTCGATCGTCATCTATCTAGATCACCGCGCATAATCGAATCCACAAACCCACCGACATAACAAGTGCCTCCACCATAAGCTAATCCCACATCCAAGGTACCCTTCAAGTACCTTAGTACCCATTTCATCGCCTCCCCAATGCTTTTCCCGTGTTTTGCCATATACCGCTTACAACACTAATCGCTGTGGAAATGTCCGGGCGTGCACACCATAGCATACATCAAACTACCCACGACACTTGCATAAGGAACATTAGCCATATGCTTTTGTTCCTCCAATCGAACTAGGAGAGAACTTAGCCGAAAGCCTAAAATGCCCACTAAAAGTGTAGAAACCGACTTTGCATTCTCCATACCAAATCGTGGAAATTACTTTCTCAAGGTATTTCTTCGAGATACAACTATCCGTCCGCTTCTTCTTATCTCTGTCAATCTCCATGCCCAAGATCTTCTTGGCTCCACCTAAGTCTTTCATCTCAAACTTCGAGCTAAGTTGAGATTTCAACTTGTCTATCTCCACCATGCTTTTGGAAGCAATAAGCATGTCATCCACATAAAGCGGAGATAGATGAAGTCATTACCACGAAGCCTTCTAAAGTAGACACACGGCAGTCATACTTTTTACCGGTGTACTCATGTTGCATCATGAATGTGTCAAAGCGCATTACCCATTGCAGGCGATTGCTTTAACCCATACAAAGGACCGATTCAATTTGCATACATGATCTTCTTTCAAGAACGACAAACCCTTCGGGTTGTCTCATATAGATCTCTTCTTCCAAGTCCCCATGCAAGAAAGTTTTCACATCAAGTTGCTCTAACTCCAAGTTGAAGTGAGCAACTAAACTCAACAACACAATTTAATGGACGTATGTTTGACCACCGGGAAAATACCTCATTGTAGTCGGCGCCTTCCTTCCTGTGAAAAACCTTTGCTACCACTCTTGCCTTGTACCCAAGATCTTGTCGGACCCGTGAAGGACCTCTTTCTTTCTCAACACCCATTTGTCAGCCGATAGTCCTTTTGCCCTTTGGCAATAAAACTAGGTCCCATGTGTGATTTTTATCAAGAGATTCCATCTATGCTTGCATAGCTACCAACCAATCTCTGTAATGAGCATCTCTAACGGCTTCCTTTGAAGCTATCCGCTCATCATCTTCGATATTCGGTGCATATGCCACTAAATCCACGACCATAGTGTTTCACCTTCTTCATGCCCATACTTGTGCACTTCTTTAACTTGTCTCGTGGGCAGTGGTCACCCACTACAAGTTCGCGGATGCTCATGCTCTTCTTCTTGTTGTTTGTGGTTCCATGATTTGGTACCTCATCATGATCTAACCACCATCTGGCGCATCGGATAACTCAAGCTCAAGAGCGGTGAACTTCCCATAGACTCACCATTCGCCCACTACTTCTTCCACTTCTCGAAGATAACACGGAAGTCTCATCAAAGGTAACATCTCTGGCGACCGGGAACTTGTGGTCTTCTAGACACCACAATCATCCCTTTACCCCATTTGCGAAACTAAGAATATGGCCTTCTTAGCTCTCTAGGATCTAGCTTGTCTTTGTCCCTCACATGGTAGTAAGTCATCCAATCCAAACACTTTCGCAAAGATACTATAATCACCGGTTACGACCACACCTCATAAGGTGTCCTGCAATCTATAGCTGGTACTGCGGTGACCTATTGTACAGGTAACACGCCATGGACACTGCATCTGCCCAATACTCTTTGCCTAGACTGGCATTAGACAATAAACATCTTGCTCTTTCAAGCAAAGTTCTATTCATCCTCTCTGCCATTCCATTCTCACGTAGGCGTGCCCGACCGCCCGATTAATGCGGCAATTCCACATTACAAGATGGAAACTCTTGGAAAGGTCCATAGGTATACTCAGTACCATTGTCAGATCGTAATGTCTTTACCTTCCTATCTGTGCGATTCTCAACCCTTGCCTTCCACTTCTTAAATGTCTCAAACACTTCATCTTTCGATTTCATCATATACACCCACACATAGCGAGTATGATCATCAATGAATGAGACATAATAGCGGTTACCTCCCTTGGAAGCCACCACGAGGGTCCCCAAACATCCGTATGCACATAATCAAGGATGCCTCGCTTGTCGTGTGTGCTTGCTTGACTTGAACTTGACTCGCGACCGCTTCCCATAGACGAATGCTCACAAAACCCCATACTTGGCTTCTTCAAGTTCTTCAAAAACCCTCGCTTGCACAACTCAGACAAACCCTTTTCACTCATATGCCTTAAACGCATATGCCACATCTTAGTGCACTCAGAATCATTACTACATGCACCCACTGCTACATCGCCTATCACCGTACTACCAATCAGAGTATACAAGGTTCCATATTTTTGACCCTTCATAACAACTAAAGAGCCATTAACAATATTTAGGACTCCACCTTCGCCCACAAACTTGTGGCCTTTGGAATCCAAGGTACCAAGAGAAATAAGACTTTTCTTTAGCTCAGGAACATGTCTCACATCGGTTAGAGTCCTTACTACTCCATCATACATCTTGACCCGTATAGTTCCAATTCCTACCGTCTTACAAGCAACGTCATTACCCATTAAAACAGAACCACCATCAATGCTCTCATAAAGAAGTAAACCACTTTCTATTCGGGCACATATGATAGGAACATCCGAATCAAGAATCCACCTCTCGGTCATATAGTCTTGTGTGGACACCACAGTAGACCTAACTCATCCTCTTCAGAGCACAAGCATAATTTGCCTCAAATTTTGCCTTACCTTTCTTCCGACCATCTCTTTGTTCTTTTCTTTCTTGGTGAGGACAATTACTTCATGTAATGTCCTTTTCATTTGCAATTGTAGCATTGTACATGTTTTAAAGGCTTCTTTGACTTGGACCTAGAATTATCATTACTTGAATAATTCTCGTTCGGATCTAATTTCCTCTTGCCACTAGCCCCCGACTTGCATCAATGCTATTCTCTACACGTGTCTTCTTCATCAACTCATAAGAAAGAAGTGCACTCAACTTCTTCGTCAAGATCGGCGACTTCTCTGTTCATGAATGTAGTCATTAGATGCTCATAGCTTTTCGGCAAGGAGAATATTAAACATGCCGCTTTGATCCTCATCATCCATCTTCATACCAACATTCAAATAATCCGCTAGACGTCGACGGAACTCACTAACGTGCTCTTGCATCGTTGAACCATCGACCATCATGTACCGATAAAGACGCTTCTTAAGGTACATCTTGTTCGTCATGCTCTTGGTCATATACATAGACTCTAGTTTGAGCCAAATACCGGCAAATGTATTTTCTCCCATCACACTATACATGACCTCATTAGCAAGACATAACCGGATTGATGAACAAGCCTGAAGATCGAACTCTTCCCAATCATCATTACTCATACTCGCCGCCTTAGATTTAATCCCCTTCAAAGCCTTGTGCAAACCTTGTTGGATGAGGATGTCCTTTACTTGGACTTGCAAAATCCCAAAGTTATTCTTCCCATTAAACTTCTACTTCAAACCTTTGCGTTTGACATCTTGGGAGCCATCTTTCAAGTTACACACAATAACCCAAAAGAAACAGTTTCACCTCGAATTTAATCGAACACCTTGTCTACACAAATTTTTTAGTACTAAACTCAAAATCCTAGTCGTTATACCTATGCTCGATACCAATTGTTGTGAATAATTAATCATGGAAACAAAGTTACCCATTGCCAAACGGATCAATCCTACACAAAGATTGATCTTTCTCAATAGACAAGACTTCAACACCACTCCAAGCAATATCCCAACACTTCTCAATATCAAATAACAAGCATATGGAATAAAACAATCAATGTAAAAGAAGAACAAACCACAAGACGAGATATATCGTGGTTCGGCAATTTGCCTACGTCCACACTGCGAGTTCCAAGCTTTACTAGATGTCCGGAGTAACTGATTACAAGTCTCTCTCAATTCACTCACAAAGATTGAACACTCAACTCACAAAGAATTGTTCTCTTGTAATCACTCTCTTTCTTGGTTTTGGAAAAGTTTTTTTTTTTTTTTTTTTTTTTTGAAGAAGTTAGAGGTTTTGGCAGACCTCAACCTGTATTGATTACCTTATCAAGTACATGGTTCCCACCCTATCCATCTCTGCCAGAGCTGTAGCTCTGCTATCTAATGGTGGCAGAAAGAAAGAGATACTTTCATCCCAAGTCTTACACAATTTAGAAAGGTAGTCCGCCACCTGATTACCTTCCCTGCAAATATGGTTTACATCTAGCTCCTCAAATCGGTTTCTAAACACTGCAAAGGACGCAACAATATTGTCACAGTACCATGGTGCTCTCTCCCTCCCATTCAAAATGTTGACTGCTCTGAGTGAGTCAGAACACACAGTAATTTTCTTGTACCCTTTATCAATGGCTGCCTTCAAACCTTCCACTATAGCTCGCAGTTCTTGGCCAATCACTGATTTACTCTGGGATGAACCAGTAAACGCCATTTCTACATTACCTTGCCAATCCCTGAACACCCCCCCAAAGCCATTGTACTCACCTACTTGCTCCATCGTGTTCAACATAATCACGTCTTCACTGGATTGAGCCATTTGATCCATGTAGCATGCTTAGACTTCGAATCTCACTTCAATGTTCAACCTTGACATTAGCACTCTCAATTCAATAGAGTCTTTAGCCTCTACTAACCTCCTCTCAAGATACAAACTGCATATCATTAACAATCTTGTTACAAAGTTCCCGAGTTGTATACTTCATCCGCTTCATTCTCCGCCTTCCTCTTTCGCCCGGATCTCATGTATTGTAGGCGCCACAAAGGTTCTCCACACTTCGGCTCTTTGTGGTGTTCGATCCCGTGATTCTAAAGATACCATACCATTCAGTGGTCGAGTCCTTAACACATCCACCCATTCCTATTACTTTCTTAACCTTACTCCACACCTCCTTAGAAAACGGGCAATCAAAATAGAGGTGTTTCGAATATTCAGCTGAGCAGTCACACAGGCAACAACTCGAATGGCTCAACACCTTCTTCCTTATTAATCTATCCTGAGTTGGTAGTGAACCCACAAATAATTGCCACATAGTAAAAGAGTGTTTAGGAACCACCAACTTCCCCCAAACAATCTTGTACCATTTAACCTCCTCCCTAATCTTTCTCATAGCCATGTATGCAGACTTGGATGTATAGTCTCCAGACTTGGAAAAGTTAGGTTTTCCAAAAGACTGATTTTGTTTTTATACCAAAAACCAAAATTTCGATTCTTATCAGTAATGAAGCCCACGGAGAAAAAGCTTCGAAGGCTGGCGCTCCCTCCTCCTCTGGCCTGGTGCGCCATGTGTTAAAAGCCATGAGCGGGTCGCTAAATCATCGAGTCATGAGCGAAGTCGCTTTACTCTCTGGCCTGGCCTCGATCGTGAGAAACAGAAATTTTCTCTACAAAAAGAAATTAAATTCAAGGATTTGTTCACAATATAGCTAGAAGAATGATCAAACCTGGTAGAAAAATGATGAACAAGAGAGCCATAGCCAGTTCCCATTATTATTTGCCCAATCTGAATCAATCGGCAATCAATCAAAAGTATCACGTCCCTTTTCCCAGTGAATAAACTGTACACAGGAAGTTCAATCAAAGAATTAAGGGGATTAAATACCACAAGCAAGACAAGACTGTAACAAATGAAGGGAAGGGAAAGAGATGTCGAGTATAAAGGTCATATTACCAAGACTGCCACGAGTAAGGAAGCATGCGACAGAACGTCGTGCAAGGTGATGCATCCACCCACTTTATAAGCTATCAAATCAAACATAGACTGGGTTACCGATTTATAATTGCCTGATGAAAAATGCTATTACATAACTGCATTTGAGTGTCACTAGAAGAAATTATGCTACCAAGCTCCAAGCAATAAGCAAGTCATCCTTATCATTCCAAGGAATCTACATCACCAAGCAATACTGCACTAGTTTAGAACTTTAGATTGTTTTCAACCTAAAGTTGGAAGTGAAAGCTCCTAGAAATGTCATGCACATTCAGTTAGATCATTTAAAGGGCGTTTCTTGTTCAAACTGCAATTCTAAATGTAAAGTCAACTCAAAGATAAAGAGAGAAAAAAAAAAAAAATCAATATCTTTGACATAATAATTAAGGCAAAACACACACCCTTATCGAAGAAAAAAAATAACAAACAACAACAACACCATCTAAACAAAACACAACTCTTAGCTCAAACCATCAAACGAACCTACCAAGTACCTACTTTTTGTTCTTATACTATAGACTTACTGACCCATTTATTCTTAGTCAATTTGCAGACAATCAAGAAGCTCAGAATTATTCAAAACTTCTCTGCAATTTTCTTCAGCCGATTTGTTTCTGCTCCATGTTTTTAAGCTTGTACTCCAAGCTCCAGTAAAAGCGTGTGGTTGATGTCACTCGATGTCGATCCATTAAACTGAATGGGACCTGTCACATGAACAACTATGATCAGCAATCTCGACACAAAAACTCCAAAACAAATTACAAACATTGAATTATGAGACTGATCGAGTTAGGTTAATTAAAGGAATAATAGGGTGTCAATATACATTTATACAACATCCCAACAGCTGATGTTTTGTGGATGTGATCTACTAAGCTTAGACCATTTTCCACAAACATTCAGCTCATTTGAAAACCCCTAATCTTGTCAGAAGTTGAAGTGAACTCTGAAATGGTTTAAACCATCCATATGTTTTAAGTTTGCAACCATCTTTTCAAAAATGTTAAATATATTCAAATATGCTGAATTTTTGTGGTGATGATCTCCATGGTTGACAGATCCTATCAACAAAAAGTAGGTTCTAATTCATCTTCTAGGTTTAGGACGTTAGATATGTATAAAAAAAGTGTGGAATAAAGATCCTACTTCATCATTAATAAACAACTTCATCTTATAACCAGCTGTGTCGCCTTTAGACCAACATAATGAAAACTTTTGACAGTGAACCAATTAAGTTTTAGTAACTGGCAACTTCAACAACAAGTACTTGAATACTGGTAAAGATGCAATAAGATTATTCTACGGAAACATGCACACGAACCTGAGCTGATGTATCGGTTCTTGATGGCCCACTCTCCCCGCATGCAAATTTTTTGAATGGAGCACCTGAAATTTCATTAATATACGTAAACTTGGTTAATTTTCTGGTAAGAGCGAGAAAAATGAAAGACAGCGTAAAAGTATGGTAACATTCAGTACTGAGTCAGCTATGCTAAACTCCTTTCTTTTGAAACACATAAAAAAAGGAAAGATTATGTTAAACAGTTCTTGCCTTGGAGCTGCACCATTGCCTTCTTGATCACAGGCTTGAACTTACCTGAAAAGAATACGAACCGTAAGAGGAAAATACTTTAATGGCACATGTTCTTTCAATTATAGGACTAGGCTTCTGATGCCAAACATAATAGCGATTATCCTGTAGACTAGTAATAACAGATAATAAACAGAGAAAAACACAAGAGATTTGTCCTAAACACAGAGAAAAACGTCTCTAATGTCTGTAAAGTTTAATCAAATCAAGAATAATCCAATATTAGCCCACAAACTGGACTTTATAGCTGTAAAACATTCTAAATCCGAATATTAATCCTACTAAAATTAACTAGATAATAACATAAGTAATCTACCAAAATTCTAACCCAAATTGGACTCAGATTTACTTCCAAATTGGTAAAAAGGAAAGAAAATCTATAATGATGAATTTGGAAGAGAAAACAGTGGATTTTGACCTCAAAAACCGTAGCCAAAGTTATGACCAAAATACCAAAACACATCCCGACTTACCCCAATTAAAAAAAGATCACGATTACTTGCCATCTTTGTGCTGATCCACCAACTCATGATACTTTAGTGCTATCAATGTGTAATATGTCAACTCAGCATCATCTGACTCGGATCCTCCTGCATCAGATTCAAGAAGAGAAATAAAACTATCTTGCATAAAAAGTGTGTTTTATTTTTGTACACTAAATCTAACGAAAGGTCGTACCATAAATTTGTTAGTTATGTCCCTCTAAGTCAATGATTTACAGTATATGTCATATTGGTTTACTGCAGCCTGTGAGTGCATGTTTTGACAAGGTGTATTAATCATTACTGTGTCATGCAGGCACCATCAGAGGGACTTCTAACTTGCATGTGGAATACTAGTTAAGAGTGGGACTTGTTGTAAAGAGCTCTAGAGTAATCTAATCCATTTACTGTGAGCTGCACATTGTAGCAACCAGCCCCAAGTGGTCCTGTCCCAACTCCAACAGGTTCCAATTAGGCGGTGGCAGCTCAATGTAAGCGATACCTCGACTCCACTATTCTATTCAGGTGTGGGATCAACTGACCTGGCCTAAAGGTAGTGAAATGCAGCCTTCTTGTTAAGCAACGCACACCAATGATGTTAATTATAAATGGCCCTATAGCTACAAAAGTACCTTGATTTCGCTTCTTCTCGTACTCGTGCAACATGGCTGAGAACTTAGTGGCTCTTTGCAAGAGACGGGGATATATATACTGTAATATGATATATGAAACTACATGACTCAATCTTTATTCAGTTCGGCCCAATTCTTTTAACCAGGGCAGAGCTACAGATCTAATCTTCCTACCCAACCGCTCTAACAGTAGCAACACTAGGCAAGCTAGAAGCACACTGTGGCAACAAGTTCAACAGTATGAAAAACTATGCAGTCATATTCAAAAGTGAGGTAGAGACTGTAGAATCGATAGTGTAATCTATTATACGAAAGTTATAATACTAGTTATCCAGTAACACAGATAAGAAAGGCCATCGATTAAGAAAGGCCATCGATTTGAGGAGCTTATTTAGGAGTAGGCCAATGTGTTTTTCTGGTTGACTCCCTTCATTGTAATTCTACGATTCTTATTGCCTCCAATTTAGTGAATCCCTCCCTCACAACAACTAATTTTGTTGCACTAATCCGCTTTGCAATATAAAAATTTCAGCTCATGAAAAGAAGAAAAAGGAAAAATAAAAATAACGAAGACCCACATGACCAGTTACCAAAATTAATGCATTTCATTTGTATAATACTAGTGCTTGTTCAGTGCCTTGTGCATTATTTTCAAGTTGGACGTACTTCAAAAGTATAAACATCTTATAAATATTTCTAAATTCTAAACAAAACATTTAGATGGTTTATGTACTTTTATCTCCATATGTTAGATTGCCCAACAAGAATCCTTATGCTGCTATTAAATATTCAATATTCCACTTACATAGAAAACGATAATATGGCTACTTATAGACATAACGACAAATTATGGTATCATCTGCAATACAAATTCTGAACGGTACTGAGCCTACTCCATAGAGCTGCTGGAATGTGGTTGCTGCCACAAGAAGGCATGTAGCAAGGTTGGTTGAGATCTCTTTCATGCATGTTTACAGAGAAAGTAATAGGGCAGCCGATTTCCTTAAAAAATTTCTATCGCACATGTTTGTTTGATTCCTCCTTTATATATTGATCTTGATAGAATCAATGAGGAAGATGTAAATGCAACTTATTTAAGAATCTAATACAGGTGGGGTCAGCCTAACTCTAGATTCAGGCAAAAATATTGATCCTATTAGAAAAACAAATAAAATAAAATTACTAGATGAAGTGAACAAGTGTCTTGTAACTTGTTTAGATTGACACAATACTTCTAAGCAAAAATGCAAACGTATACACAGTTAGTTATATATAGAACAAAAAAACAAATAAAAACTCACTAGGTCTCATTCCAATAAAGATTCATCACCAACAAATGGCGAAAAATGACGTCCCATTATATACCTAAATGCAAGTCGCACATTTTGATATTTTCCTAATTTTCTTATACACAATCCATGTTTGTCTGTAAAACCCAAACCCTAAACACTTTAACTCATTATAATTCAATAATATCCCAAACAACCGAAAAAATAATAGTGAATATGAATATATCATGAATATGAGATCAACCTCTAACAGTGAACAAAAACAAATCAGTAGGTAGACAACTAAAAACTTACATTTTATTTAGTGAAATGCAAGTCGGACATTCGATATTTTTCTTAGTATTGTTATGCACATTCCCTGTTAGCATGTATAACACAAACCCAAAACACATAAAATCATCAAAATCTATCATAATTTCAAATACCGAAAACTAAAAACGTTAATCACACCAAACTTACCCTTTAACAAACACATCCCATATGTAGCAAAGATTTACATACTTCGGTTCTGCTTTACATTCCGAAAGTACAATTTGCCATGCTCCGCACTCAATGAAATAGTCCCAACTTTCCATCATCAAAAATGCCCACGATGAAAAATATTAACTCTGAATCAAGATCTGCAAAATCACAAAAAAAAATTCGAAATATGGATTGACCTGCTATGCAAGCGCACCTGACATGACAAAGGTCATGAAATGGAGATTCAAACACGAGATGGATTGACATGCCATGTGAGCGCACCCGACATGGCAAAGGTCGCGAAATGGAGATTCAAACACAAGACGGATTCACTTGCCATGTAAGCGCACCCAACATGGCAAAGATCACGATACAGAGATTCGAACAAGAGACGGGTTGACCTGCCATGCGAGCGCACCCAACACGACAAAGGTCACGATATGGAGAATCAACCACGGGGCCACAGACGTGTTGATGCGAGCTCAGCTGACAGGCAAAGGTCACAAGACAAAGATTCGACCACGGGCACAACAACGTCTTCCACCACCTTCAGGCAAACATGTTGATCCTTATTAGGCTGGGTGCAATGGCCCCCCATCCCTTCAAAAGTGGAGGGTGTGGCGGTGGTTTTTGCCCCTCATCTCGAAATTACTCTCTCTATATATAGAGAGTAATATGGAGGGATAGAGAGTGCAAACCGCGGCACTTGAAGTGGCGTGGAATGCAAAATGCAATTTCAAACCGCGCCATTTGAACTGGAGTGGTTTGCAAAGTGTCCCCACTTAATTATGAGAACAGCGAATTACTAGGTTACCCCCACTATTTCTATTTTATTACGGATGTATCCTATTACTCAATTTAATTTAATTTTGGTGTGTCTTTGCGTAATTAAAACAAAATTTTTCAAATTAATTGACAATCATAAAATAAAACAAATTGCGTAACAAAATAAAAACATTCCATTATTACAACACACACAAATTAAAATGACATGAAATAAACACAACACTTCCAAAAGATATTCAATTTCAATCGGAATCTTCGTCGCATTCGGTGAAGTCTAGGTTCCTTGATACACCAGACATACGTGCTTGCATGTCCAGGTTAATTTGACGTTTCATCCCCTTATAATACATTTTCCCCTCTGGTGTCATATCTGAAGTATTTGTGGTCATGATTTTATACTCCCACTCCAATCTCGCGAGGGTTGGCTCCTTCTCTTTATTTTGACCACCTGAAGAATTTTTTTCACTGGATTCGTAAACTTCATAGGCTTTTTTCCTCGCGGTCACGCGAGTCTTCAATAGCCTCCATCGCTCGTCGAGAGTATTCTTCAATATTCTTCAGACTGGGTGCATTTTGTGATTCAGCTCTTTTTACTTGTTTTGCTTTGTCTCGCCCACGTACCCTTGTCGACGAAGAATTTCTTGGCATACCAGAATCAGGTGTTGCCCCAGTCTCGACACCAATGTTTACTGACTCGGGTGATGTGAAATTCATATTGTTAATGGAGATGCCAGGTGTCGGTGGGACTTCATGTGGAGCCCATTTCTGGTTGTCTTTCAATAGTTCCCATGCGTGATCCATGGTGAAATTCTTGTGACCCATTGACCTTTCGACATACATCTGTTTTGCTTGTGCCATCTGTTTATATAGACATGTGGATATGACACGCTTACTTCGGCCTACCAGGTACTAATAATGACGTTAATGTTTTGTGGCGCTCTACTCTTTTTAATAATCTCATGTTTGGTCTTACCCCTCCTGCAAACTACACTCTCATGGGTAGAAACTACGCCATTGGTTACTATCTGACGGATGGTATATATCCTAAATGGTCTACACTAGTGAAAGCGATTAAAAAACCTAGAGGTGAAAGAGAACAATTTTTTACACAGATGCAAGAGTGTTACAGGAAAGATGTTGAACGAGCATTTGGAGTTCTTCAAAAAAGATTTGCCATTGTTAGGGGTCGAGCTCGCCTATGGGAGAAAAATGTATTGCATGATATTATGTCAGCATGCATAATTATGCATAACATGATTGTGGAAGAAGAAAGACATATATATGTGCATGCAGAAGAGTTTGGAGATTTACCACCTACTAGGGACTATAATTATGAAGGGGCTGCTGTCCCACATATTGTTCTTGAACGAAACACTAGTATTGTTGAATTTATAAGAGTCCTGCAATGTTTAGCTCATATGCACAATCGAACTGAGCATAGAGAATTAGAACAACGCTTAATTAATCACTTGTGGGAATGGCGTGCAAACCAATAAATAAAATTGTTTGGTGTCTTATTATTTCTAAATTAAAACCAATAAATAAAGTTGTTTGTTGTCTTATTATTTCCAAGTTCCAGAAAAAATTGTTTCAATGTTGTATGTTGTGTTGTATGTAACTTTTAAGTTTTGTATTTCAAATATTATGTGTTCGAAGTTACATATTATAAACTATCTTTTGAATTAATTTAAAGTGTAAAAAAAAAAAAAAAAAAAAAAGACAGAGCCTCCTTTGTATTTTCAATACTTTTTCATAATATTAATCATGTCATACCTGCAATGTATCATAAACTACATTATTACATCCTGTCACACCCAACAATCTCCTTGTATTTTCAATACTTTTCCATAATCAACATGATATCAAATATATACACCATTCGAGGAAATTAAATATTTCTTACAAACAAAATAAATAAGTCCTCCACTTATTACAACTTGAAAGGAAATATATTTTTAAAACTACCTAGTCTGATACGCGCCATCTGTAACCTACTAGTATGATACCTACCTAGTGAAGATGCTCCATGCAGAAGTCCAACGAATCCTAGAAAACTGAGCTTTCCATCCGACTGTCTTATCCAATCGTTGTGAACTTCCAGTAGAGGAACTGAGAGCCCAAGTTCCTGGAGAAAAAAGATGGGCATTGAATGTAAATCCCACAGTCATCACGAAGGGTTCTCGAATCAGGATACACTAGTTAAATAAAAGAACAACCCTACCACGCGAAACAAGCACTAAATTTAGTCTTTAGTATTAATGTAAAGACTAATGGGCTGGTATTAACAACTTCGGGCTACGCAAACACATACACGTATAAAACATACAAGAGATGCCTTTAGTTGTGTCTTACAGGAAATAATTAAGTAAATCAGAAAAACTGAAATTAATGCAAGTTATAGGTTGATGTCATGTATGAAATTATGTATAAGACCTACCATTTGACAATGTAATGCATTATGTTTGCGATCTACTAATGCTCTTAATTTCTTAAATGAACAATATATACTGACCATAAATAAACTGATGTACTCAAGCAATAGAATAGACACTAGCCGGTTCCAACAAACAAAACTTACTAATGCAAGTTCCTCGATAAAAATTGGCCTGTTTCCTTCATTCTCAAAGAGCTCATATGCACCATGTGCATGCTGCTCCCAACTCTCCATTGCCTCCATCTGATGCACACTTATAGAAGTAGCACAGAACTCTTCGAAATCTAGCTTTCTATACTGAAGAGAAGTCATCTGTAAAATGAAAATTTATATTAAGCTACTGGGCCACCATACATAAGCCCATTACTTAACATGGGCCGAAGTTAGTCTAAGCCCAAATGTCAAAACACTAACACTAATTAATCATCTAAATAAAAGAAATAAAATAAATGGTACAAGCATCACAAAAATATATTTTTATAAAAATAGCTAAAATAATCTAAGGTTAAAAATTTGAGGATGTTATACCATCAAGCCACCAAGGGAGCTATTAAAGTACCTTGCTAAAACCACCCTCCATTGCTACTACTATCTCCCTGAAAAGTACTTCTAACGCCATCAAAGCCGGAGTCACCATGGAAGCTAGAGTGGCGCCTAGATGTTTGTGGAGGCTCAAACTGAGGATAGTATACACCTCCCGGTGGGGTCATATGAGTCTCAAATACTTGGGAATGAGTATGTTGATCCTCTGGACTACTATGACCAACAGTGTCGTTAAAAGCTCGAATGACATCACCTGAAGTACTATACATCCCATTTGAGATATGAGATATAACACGATCCTTTGAAGCATTTGCATGTAGAACATCCTCTAACATTGCCTTCATCTTCACCTGCATATATTCAAAGATAACAATTACTTATCATAACCAACACTAACAAGTACGGTGATAAATACAAATAAAACAATCAAACAAATTAAGTTACTTACACGAGACATATGATTAGAAATAGGAAGTTGGGGCACTGATTCTCGACCCACTGGTTCAATATGGTGATGAATGATCTGCCCATTTTGTAAAGTGATAGGGATAGTCCAGTTGCTTGCAGTGTCGGGTGCATCGACCTCACGCTCTCTCTGCGGGTAAGGTGTGTAAGACAAGGTCGCATCCACCGGTTGTGAGATATGCACATCATCCTGGAGACCAGATGGACCAATGTAGTCCACGTTTACAGCTCTACGCAAGGCGGGAAGAAGCATACCTACTGACACGTGACCCCAATAAGCTTTGTACTGGTCCTCACTAACAGGTCGGACCAAACTAGCAGCAGGAACACCAACATTTTCTGACCACCACTGTAGTGTCGCAGGAGAGGCCAGACTAAGATCCGCAGGGGAAGGTGGAGCACAAGGAATTAAAGTTTCACCCGTCACTTGGCGCAGACAACGCTCTCCCAAATACCATGTATGTACATGAGCTCCAAACACAATGCATCGTAGGTCAGTCAACTCTTTAGCCCTCTGAACGTAATGATGTTCTATGTAACCCTTCCATGGCTGCCATATAATAGAAGCACGACTGCGAAACTCTAACTGTTGTCGAGCTAGGTCTAAAATATGACGACCTTCACCCGAGGCACGCAGACGAAAACTTGGACCCCAATTATTTATAGCTGGAAACTGGTTAGGCTCAGGTACTTTGTGAACGTGCATGCCATTTTGGCAATAAGAGTAATACCAGTACTGAACACAATTAATTTAGATTAACTCACAAATTAAAATAACTAAGTACTTAATTTAATAAATAACATGTAATTAATTTTCATTACCTCAAGCACTTGCCATATCGCCGACATAGTTTTAGTCCCAGGTTCAGTGCCATAGCGACATACTTTGTCCAGAGATCGAATTAGGTACGCATACGCAGCTCCTCCCCAATCATAACCACAAATATCGTCTATAGAAGTAAGACTCGCCAAATACCGCAAACGCACCGTGCTATTGCTTTTTGGACACAAAATATGACCAATAGCATATATCATAAAAGCTCGTAAACACATATCCCTGTCCACCTTTTCATCGGAATAGGCATAGCACGTATATTGCTCCAAATGAACCAACTTGATGCTACCATACTGAATGTCATTTTCATTCAACAATGGGAGATATTCTTCAGCCAACTCAAATGACTCAAACCTCTTATCATAAGCCAGCGGCTTCCCAACTCCAATACGCAAACCAGTCAACATAGTGAAATCAAGTGGCGTGATTCCTAGCTCCCCACATGGTAAGTGAAACGTATGGGTAGAATCCCACCATCTCTCCACAATGGCTTCTGTTAAAGCATGGTCGGCCTGCTCATCATCTATTCGTGCAAAAATGTCGAACCCAATGTCATTAATGAATTGCCTAAATTCGACGGTGTCTATTAATTTGATCCACTTCAACACAGGAGTCCAAGTCCCTTTGAGACCAATTTTTGGAACTGTCCCACCATTTCGAAGACTGTAAGATACATGTGTCTCTTCATTTGGAACAACACGTTCATACGTCGTGGGATCATCCGATGTAATAGTAGGATTTGTATCCTCTGAACGAGAAGATATTTGTTTCACGGCCTTTTTTCTACTCCTTGAACTCCAAAGTACACGCCCAAATCCGGACATTTTACTGGAGATCAACTCGAATTAATCTTGATAAATTGGTAACAAATGAATGTGAAAACAGTGGACTCCTTGATTTACAGCTTCCGTGTATGTGAATAAGGAAAACCAAAAAGCTAGCAGAATACAAGCACACATAAGCAAATAAATCTTATTCACGCACTCCTTTGGTAAAATGGGAAATAATAAATAAATAGTTAAAAAAAAATGCAATTATAACCATAAGCATATCAAAATCAACAGGGACAATCTAGATTCTAAGTACTCAGAAGAAATTTATATGCCTGTTGTCGAGAAAATAATGAACAAAAACAAGGGGATGATAAAAAATACAAATACTAATAGGTTCCATGCAAGATATCTATAAGAAAAAACAAATGAGGGTTTCTAGAACCCAGCTCTGTTGGACACATAAGAGTCGCAAAAAAAAACACAATCTAATTCCATGCCTTTTAACACTCTTGTGTCCAACACTAAAAATTTTCAAGAAAATAAAAACATGTTAAGTTTGCTTTCAAGTGTTAAACCTTTTAACATTCGTAGTAATTTTCATTTTAAATATGATAAGTTTACTGGGTAACAACTCGGTAGGGCATGTACAGTAATGGGTCTGGAGTTGTAACTACGTGACAGATGCCAATGAATTCCTGTGCAAGAGTGAGAAAGGTGGCTGAGAAGTATAGCCTTAACTTTAAACAAAACTACATCAAACTCTTAAGACATCCAAGGAAGCAGTTCTTCATACTTCTTCAAAGTCACATCAAGTGCACCACAGACAAGATTATCACGAGGGGCTGAGGCATGATGCTCAAGACACACTTGAACGATGTAAAGCAAGTACAAACAACAAAACATGGTGTATCAAAAGTATAATGAAAATATTTGAGATTTATACGTGTGGAAAAGTTGCTCAATCCAAATCATAAATAACTGTTACTCTACGCCTCAAAAGCATCTCCTACTCCTATTCAAAAGCATCATTTCCATCTCCCTTATTCTTGGTTATAATAGAGTAATTCAGCTTCTGTATCTAAGCCTACTATCTCTTGTATTGCAACCCACAAGTCGATCCCCAAGTCACAACAATGATCACAACACCCTATAAACATATAAATTCTAAACAAAAACACAATATGGAATTCGTTTATAAGAAAATGAACAAAAGAAAAGAAGAAGACCAACTTACAAATATGACAAGGTTTAAGTGTGGCTGCTGTGGACGTTGCTGTGTTTTTATAGTTGTTTGAGTGTTGGGCTCCAATCAAAGCAATACAAAGCGAAATCTAGCAAAAACACCGAAGAATTGTTGGTTGTTGAATTGGAAGTGATGGGGAAGTGGCGCTAAAAGATTTTGGGGCGAAATGGTTGAGGAAGAAAGTGGTTCTGTTTAAAAGAGGGCGCAGGGGCAGTTTCGTCTTTTCAAAATTTGGGTTTTCATTTTGCGTTGGTCGAAGTGGCGTCGAATGGTTTTTTTTTTTTTTTTTTTTGGTTTTCATTCTGCGCTGGTCGAAGTGGCGTGGAAAAAAGTGGCTTTCAAACCACGCCAATTCAACTGGCGTAGGATGGTTCAAACCTAGGAAGCACGGATACCGATACGCGACACGGATACGACACGACATGGATACGCGGACACGGTATTTTTCAAAAATATAGGATACGGATATGTCATAGATACGTTTGAATAATATATATATATATATATATATATATATATATATTATATAATTAAATATTTTTCCCTTTTTTACTTGGTCTGAAATCAGCCCCGTCTCTCCCATTGATATCCGACTCCTCTCCAATTTCTACTGTCTCTCTCTCTCATTTCCCATTGATATCAGTCTCTCACTCTCTCCCATTGATTTCATAGGGTTTTAAAAAGAAGGTTTTCAAGATTTATCAATGGAGGTTTTAAAAGAAAGTTCTATTTTTTTGCAGATTAGAATTAGTTAGTCAGGTACCACTTAATTATTTCATTTTTCTTCTTTTGCATTTTTTTTTTTTTTTTTCCAAAAAAAAATTGTGTGAGATTAATATTTCGGGCGTGATCCCCCCGTATCGAAATTAAAAATTAATTAAAAATCAGATACTCTAAATCGCAGATCCGACATCGTGATCGGACGCCAGATCCGACGTATCCGTGATCGGATAATGGGTCGGATACCGATACTTCACCTTTATAGGAGTATCCGTGCTTCATAGGTTCAAACCATTGCTTCGCCAACTCCACTCTCTATCCGTATATCACTGTGCTTTTGAGGGATAGAGATGAAGAGTAGCACACCATTGGACTCAGCCTTAGGTAAACAAATAGAATGAAATTACTAGATGAAGTGAACAAGTGCCTTGTAACTTGTTTAGATTAACACACTACTTCTAAGCAAAAATAGAAACGGATACATTGTTAATTATACATAGAACAAGAAGACTAATAAAAACTCACAAGGTCTCATTCCAATAAATATTAATCATCACCAGCAAGCGGCAAAAATTGACGTCCCATTATATATCGAAATGCAAGTCGCACATTTTGATATTTTCCAAATTTTCTTATACACAGTCCATATTTGCCTGAAAAACCCAAACCCTAAATACTTTAACTCATCATAATTCAATAATATCCCAAACAACCGAAAAAATAATAGTGAATATGAATATATCATGAATATGAGATCAACCTCTAACAGTGAACAAAAACAAATCAGTAGGTAGACAACTAAAAACTTACATTTTATTTAGTGAAATGCAAGTCAGACATTCGATATTTTTCTTAGCATTGTTATGCGCATTCCCTGTTAGCATGTATAACACAAACTTAAAACACAAAATCATCAAAATCTATCATAATTTTAAATACCGAAAACCAAAAACGGTAATCACACCAAACTTACCATTTAACAAACAAATCCCATATATAGTAAAGATTTACAAACTTCGGTTCTGCTTTACATTCCAAAAGTACAATTTGCCATGCTCCGCACTCAAGGAAATAGTCCCAACTTTCCATCATCAAAGATGCCCACGATGAAAAATATTAACTCTGAATCAAGATCTGCAAAATTACAAAAAAAAAATTGAAATACGGATTGACCTGCCATGCAAGCGCACCTGACATGGCAAAAGTCACGAAATGGAGATTCAAACACGAGACGGATTGACCTGTCATGTGAGCGCACCCGACATGGCAAAGGTCGCAAAATGGAGATTCAAACACGAGACGGATTGACCTGCCATGTGAGCGCACCTAACATGGAAAAAAATCACGATACAGAGATTCGAACAAGAGACGGGTTGACCTGCCATGCGAGCGCACCCAACACGGCAAAGGTCA
Source organism: Coptis chinensis (assembly GCF_015680905.1). Lineage (NCBI taxonomy): Eukaryota > Viridiplantae > Streptophyta > Magnoliopsida > Ranunculales > Ranunculaceae > Coptis > Coptis chinensis. The sequence goes on from NC_141461.1 coordinate 70,257,049, forward strand.
CGATATGGAGAATCAACCACGGGGCCACAGACGTGTTGATGCGAGCTCAGCTGACTGGAAAAGGTCACAAGACAAAGATTCGACCACGGGCACAACAACGTCTTCCACCACCTTCAGGCAAACATGTTGATCCTTATTAGGTAAACAAATAGAATGAAATTACTAGATGAAGTGAACAAGTGCCTTGTAACTTGTTTAGATTAACACACTATTTCTAAACAAAAATAGAAACGGATACATTGTTAGTTATACATAGAACAAGAAGACTAATAAAAACTCACAAGGTCTTATTCCAATAAATATTAATCATCACTAGCAAGCGGCGAAAAATGTCGTCCCATTATATATCGAAATCAAAATGCAAGTCGCACATTTTGATCTTTTCCAAATTTTCTTATACACATTCCATGTTTGCCTGAAAAACCCAAACCCTAAATACTTTAACTCATCATAATTCAATAATATCCCATACAACCGAAAAAGTAATAGTGAATATGAATATATCATGAATATGAGATCAGCCTCTAATAGTGAACAAAAACAAATCAGTAGGTAGACAACTAAAAGCTTACATTTTATTTAGTGAAATGCAAGTCGGACATTCGATATTTTTCTTAGTATTGTTATGCGTATTCCCTGTTAGCATGTATAACACAAACCCAAAACACATAAAATCATCAAAATCTATCATAATTTCAAATACCGAAAACCCAAAACGTTAAATCACACCAAACTTTCCCTTTAACAAACACATCCCATATATAGCAAATATTTACATACTTCGATTCTGCTTTACTTTCCGAAAGTACAATCTGCCATGCTCCGCACTCAAGGAAATAGTCCTAACTTTCCATCATCAAAGAGGCCCACAATGAAAAATCTTAACTATGAATCAAGATCTGCCAAATCACAAAAAAAAAATCGAAACACGGATTGACCTGCCATGCAAGCGCACCTGACATGACAAGGGTCACGAAATGGAGATTCAAACACGAGACGGATTGACCTGCCATGTGAGCACACCTGACATGGCAAAGGTCGCAAAATGGAGATTCAAACACGAGACGGATTGACCTGCCATGTGAGCGCACCCAACATGGCAAAGATCACGATATAGAGATTTGAACAAGAGACGGGTTGACCTGCCATGCGAGCACACCCAACATGGTAAAGGTCACGATATGGAGAATCAACCATGGCCCGCGAGGCGTGTTGATCGCGTTGATGCTCGGTCACCGACAGCAAAGGTCACAAGACAAAGATTCGACCACAAGCACAACAACATCTTCCACCACCTTCAAGCAAACATGTTGATCCTTATTAGGTAAACAAATAGAATGAAATTACTAGATGAAGTGAACAAGTGCCTTGTAACTTGTTTAGATTAACATACTACTTCTAAGCAAAAATAGAAATGGATACATTGTTAGTTATACATGGAACAAGAAGACAAATAAAAACTCACAAGGTCTCATTCCAATAAATATTAATCATCACCAGCAAGCGGCGAAAAATGACGTCCCATTATATATCGAAATGCAAGTCGCACATTTTGATCTTTTCCAAATTTTCTTATACACAGTCCATGTTTGCCTGAAAAACCCAAACCCTAAATACTTTAACTCATCATAATTCAATAATGTCCCAAACAACCGAAAAAATAATAGTGAATATGAATATATCATGAATATGAGATCAACCTCTAACAGTGAACAAAAACAAATCAGTAAGTAGACAACTAAAAACTTACATTTTATTTAGTGAAATGCAAGTTGTACATTCAATATTTTTCTTAGTATTGATATGTGCATTCCCTGTTAGCATGTATAACACAAACCCAAAACACATAAAATCATCAAAATCTATCATAATTTCAAATACCGAAAACCAAAAACGTTAATCACACCAAACTTACCCTTTAACAAACACATCCCATGTATAGCAATGATCTACATACTTCAATTCTGCTTTACATTCCAAAAGTACAACCTGCCATGTCTCCACACTCAAGGAAACAATCCCAACTTTACATTATCAAAGATGCGCATGATGAAAAATCCTTAACTTTGAATCAAGATCTGCAAAATTACGAAAAAAAAAATCAAAATACGGATTGAACTGCCATGTAAGCGCACCCGACATAGCAAAGGTCACAAAATGGAGATTCAAACACGATATGGATTGACCTGCCATGTGAGCGCACCCAACATGGCAAAGATCACGATACAGAGATTCGAACAAGAGACAGGTTGACCTGCCATGCGAGGGCACCCATCATGGCAAAGTTCACGATATGGAGAATCAACCACGGGACCACAGGCGTGTTTATGCGAGCTCAGTTGACATGGAAAAGGTCACAAGACAGAGATTCGACCACAGGACCGCAGGCACAATGTGTTCCACACTTCCACCAGCTTCATGCGAACATGTTGATCCTATTAGGTAAACAAATAGAATCAAATTACTAGATGAAGTGAACAAGTACCTTGTAACTTGTTTAGATTGATACAATACTTCTACACAAAAATAGAAATGGATACATTGTTAGTTATATATAGAACAACTACCTAAAATAAGCAAAAAGATTAGGTGACATTATCATGAACTAGTGAACCACAGTCAAATTGTAGTAATACTACTAGTATGTCGATTGCAAACACATAACAAAAATAAGATGTTGATGTTATATATTACCTGCCCTTAGAACAGCAACACAGATCTAATCCATCCCACCTCTCAACCCATTCATTATTGGTTTACCTTCCCTATATCAGGTTCAAACCATCCCTATTCCTCTTCATTATGTTCCAGTGGAAAAGTTTATGCACAGTCGATAAAGGTCATAGGAGAACTAGGGATTGGACCTTTGTCAACATGACAGAAGGTTCCGCGAGATACAAAACTTACCATTTCACAACCTTTTCGTGGTAATAACAGAGTCTATTTCGTGCCTAAAAATAGGCAAACATAATAGAGTCCGAAGGTTACAATATTACTATATCTACATTATTACCCTAGCTTATATGTGAGAAAAGACACAAATTGAAGCTTAAGTATATTTTATGCCTGGGAAGTAAACATAATATTAAATGTATATATACGCACACTTTGAGACTTATAACGAATCAAGTTCTCATATTTGCTATGATAAAAAAGGTTTAGGTAAACAGATAGATGAAAATCATCATGAAGATAGAAAAAACTCACAAGGTCTCATTCCAATAAAGATTCATCACCAGCAAACGGTTAAAAATAACAAGTCCCGTTATGTACCGAAATGCAAGTCACACATTTTGATCTTTTCCAAAATTCTTATAGATAGTCCATGTTTGTCTGTAAAACCCAAACCCCAAACGCTTTAACTCATCATAATTCAATAATATCCCAAACACCCGAAAAAATAATAGTGAATATGAATATATCAAGAATATGAGATCAACCTCTAACAGTGAACAAACGCAAATCAGTAGGTAGACGACTAAAAGCTCACATTTTAATGAAATGCAAGTCGAATCACAAAACCAAACTTACTCTTTAACAAACAAATCTCATATATAGCAAAGATCTACATACAGAGATTCGAACACGAGACAAGTTGACTTGCCATGCGAGCGCACCCAACATATGGCAAAGGTCACGATACAGAACTAGAATCAACCACGGGACCACAGACGTGTTGATGTGAGCTCAGCTGACATGGCAAAGGTCACGAGACAGAGATTCGACCACGGGATAACAGATGCAATGTGTTCCACCAGCTTCAGGCAAGCATGTTCATCCTATTAGGTAAACAAGTAGAATCAAATTACTAGAGGAATTGATCAAGTACCTTGTAACTTGTTTAAATTAACACAACACTTCTAAGCAAAAACAAAAATGGATATATTGTTAGGTATATAGAACACTCCTATCACTCAGTTTCTCCCAACCCGACTTCTAAACTACCACTAACATCAAAACTCCCTTACTCAATAAGAAATACACAAGGCCAAGAAGAAGGAAATATCTCGTCCACATAATCAATAGATTCCCAAGGTTTTAATACTACTCTATCTACAATATTTACCCTAGTTTAAATGTGAGAAAAAACACCAAGAGAAGAAGCCTGTGTGTGTGTGTGTGTGTGTGTGTGTGTGTGTGTGTGTGTGTGTGTGTGTGTGTATATATATATATATATATATATATATATATATATAAATTTTTTTCCGTGGAAATAAACATGAAGCTTAAATAGACAAATAAATATATACTCCAACAAGACTTATAATGGATCAAGGCCTGATATTTTCCATGATCCAGAAATCTTAGGTAAACAAATATAAGCAGATCATTTTGAAGACAAATAAAAACTCACATTAAGCAATGTCTCCTTCCAATACAGCTTGATCACTAGCAAGAGGAGGAAAATGACAAATACTGGTATATTCCAACGTCTCCTTCTCTTTTTGTTTACATTTCTTATTTCATGTTCCGGTGGAACTAAAGATTGGACCTTTGTCAACATGACAGTAGGTCCCGAGACTTACCATTTCATGAGCCATTTTCTACTTTGTGAAAACAGCGTAGCCATAAAAAAAAAATTGAAACAAAGAAGAAAAAAATTATTTCTACTTTCCAACACATTTTTAATGTAAGAAAATAAAAGGTTGTAATGTGGAGGGTAAGAAAATGAACCTGGAGTTGAAGAGAAAGAAATGAGGAACCACCCTTGTGGGGTGATTGTGGGAATGGGAGTGTTTCCATGGGTGTGTCCAAAATCACCCCCTTTCTGATCATTTAAGAGAACTGAGAAAAACGGAGTGGTTGTTGCAAGTTTTGCAGCGTCTTAAATTATGAATTATGGACCGAGAGCCACCTTGGATTTATGGGCCTTTCTTTCGGCTTTGTTATTTTTTCCCTCAGCTGAAAAGTCAGTGAGTCATCCATATTGCATTAATTCTCTCTCTCTCTCTCTATATATATATATATATATATATATATGCTTATTACTATTTGAAAGACTTCTGGGTGTGACAAATACAGTCTTACAGAGACTCCTTCATTTATTATGTTCGTTCGTTTATGCTTTGAGTGGCGCACAAGACGTCAAGATCCAAATATCATCAGTGTAACATTAATATCCCAATAGGTTAACTGCTAACTTTTCCGTCTCTCCCACAACGAAAACAAACCTGAAGCTCACAACAGTGTCAACTCTAGAAACAAATCCTCCAGAGAACCATTATAAGATGTAAGCATCAATGTAAATTCTATCTATGCAGTTAAACTCATACCGACTGCTGCTCATGGTCGATTCATTCACCTTCATCTGGACTTTGGACTACTAGTACTGCCCAACATCGCTGTGACCCACTGACCCGATAAGTCGCTTAGAAAAAATGGGGAGAGAAAGGTTTAAATCTGGTGATCTAGGCTATGACGGGGCATTGGGTCTGTTCAATCGTATGATTCAGACAAGACCCTGTTTGCCTTCCATTTTTGCATTCACTCTACTGCTAGGATCCCTTGTTAAGATGAAACAACATTCTACTGTATTAGAAACAAGTATGCAAACCGTGATCTGAGGTTTTTTTTGTTTTTTTTCCGGAGTCTTGAAACCGTAATTCGAGATCGATAATTAACATTGTTTTTTCAGATTCTAATTGTAATTACACAGGGGAGGCACATCGAATTTAACATAAGGGATAATTATGTTATTTAAGTGATATTAGGAAGTTTTTTTTTCTAAATTATTAATAAAAGAGGACTTGTTCTAAATTCAGGGAGAAAAATAGAGAATATAATTATATAATTTAAGTTACATATTAGGGGGGTTCTTCTAAATTATTAATAAAAAGGGGGGAGGGGGGCAGTTCTAATTTTTGTGAGGGATGTATTTATAAATTGAGCAAATAGGGAGATTTCAATTTGCCTACTCGACAGTGGAGAGTGGGTTCCTCAAAACCCGGCTATCATATAGTGTAGAGATGTCCAAAATAATGACTTCTGAAGGGGTTCAATCAAGTGTTGTTACTCTTGGCATCTTTGTTAACTGTTACTGCTACTTGGGCCGAATAGATTTCGGTTTTGCTGTTTTTGGTAACATTTTGAAACGAGGGTGGAACCAAATGCTATTATTTTGACCACTCTTCTTAAGGGACTCAATTTCTTTGCAGGGCAAACTAGTAGAAGCTGTCGAGTTACTTGAGAAAATTGTGGACAATGGGTATCCTTTCAGTGAATTCACAAATGGAGTTGTGATAGTCCAATCAAGTGTTGTTACGCTTAACGTATTGATTAATCATTTAATTGCTACTGCCACTTAGGTCGACCGGAGCTTTGTTTCGCAGCTTTCGGTAACATTTTGAAACTTGGGTTGGAACCAGATGTTTATTGTTACTTTCACTACTCTTCTTAAGGGACTCTCTCTGTAGGGCAAACTAGTAGTAGTTGTCGAGTTACTTGAGAAGATTGTGGATGTTGTGAATAGGACAATGCGGAAACAACGTTACCCACAACAAATAGATCAATTCTACACAAAGATCGATCATTCTTACTAGACAAGACTTCAACACCCTCCAAAGTAATCCCAACACTTCTCAATATCAAATAAATAAGTATCTAAAGTAAAACAATTAATGTAAAAGAAGAACAAACCACAAGACGAGATATATCATGGTTCGACAATTTGCCTACGTCCACACTGCGAGTTCCAAGCTTTACTAGATGTCCGGAGTAACAGATTACAGGTCTCTCAATTCACTCACAAAGAATGAACACTCAACTCACAAAGAATTGCTCACTTATAATCTCTCTCTTTCTTGGTTTTGGTTAAGTTAGGTTTCTACAGAAAAAACCTATATTTATACTGTTTCAAAAAACTTCTGAAACAGTGAATTTCGTGCTGAAAACGGTCAAGCGCGGGTCGCGCCTTGGTAGTGCCAAAAGTACTGGAGGTTGCCAAAGGCATGAGCGTGGGTCGTGCCTTGTCCAGGCATAAATAGAGTGCGGGTCGCGCCCTTCACACCAGAGAGAAAAAACGTCTTTTTTTCTCTACATTCTCCACCTCGGTGAGGTTTTAACACATAAAACCGAGCCGAACACATTCAGCAAGAACACATCCATCCAAAACTCGCAGTCAACCGCCTCGAAGGGTCGTGCCTACAAAGGGCTCATTCAAGCATGTAGGATTTGGAGCAAGTCCAAACAGTGTTGGAACTTAACTCCGGTGACAACCTTTGTCAACATATCACTAGGATTGTCATGGGTGTCCACTTTCTCAAGTGCTACATCACCATCCTCAATGACATCCGGTATAAAGTGATAACGGACATCAATATGCTTGGTCCGAGCATGATGAACTTGATTCTTCGCCAAATGAATAGCACTCTGACTATCACAAAACAAAGCAACACTGTTCTGCTCAATACCCATATCATCTAGAAGACCTCGAAGTCATAGTGCCTCTTTCACTGTCTCTGTCACTGCCATACTCTGCCTCAGTAGTAGATAGAGCCACTGTAACCTGTAGCATAGACCTCCAACTAACCGGTGCACCATGCATCATAAACACATAACCAGTAGTCGATCGTCGTCTATCTAGATCATCTGTATAATCTGAGTCCACATACCCACTGACATAACAAGTGCCTCCACCATAAACTAATCCCACATCCAAAGTACCCTTCAAGTACTTCAATACCCATTTCACTGCTTCCCAATGCTACTTCCCAAGATTAGCCATATACTTGCTTACAACACTAACTGTCTGTGAAATGTCTGGGCATGTGCACACCATAGCATACATCAAACTACCCACGACATGTGCATAAGGAACATTTGCCATATGCTTTTGTTCCTCTACCGAACTAGGAGAGAACTTAGTTGAAAGCCTAAAATGCCCAGCTAAAGGTGTAGAAACTGACTTTGCATTCTCCATACCAAAACAAGAAATTACTTTCTAAAGGTATTTCTTCTGAGATACAACTATCCGTCGCTTCTTCCTATCTCTGTCAATCTCCATGCCCAGTATCTTCTTGGCTCCACCTAAGTCTTTCATCTCAAACTCAGAGCTAAGTTGAGATTTCAACTTGTTTATCTCCACCATGCTTTTGGAAGCGATAAGCATGTCATCCACATAAAGCAGGAGATAGATGAAGTCATTACCACGAAGCCTACGAAAGTAGACACAACAGTCATACTTACTTCGGGTGTACTCATGTTGCATTATGAATGTGTCAAAGCGCTTGTACCATTGCCTGGGCGATTGCTTTAACCCATACAGTGACCGATTCAATTTGCATACATGATCTTCTTTCTCAACAACAACAAACCCTTCAGGTTGTCTCATATAGATCTCTTCCTCCAAGTCCCCATGCAAGAAAATAGTTTTAACATCAAGTTGCTCTAACTCCAAGTTGAAGTGAGCAACTAAACTCAATAACACACGAATGGAAGTATGTTTGACCACCGGGGAAAATACCTCATTATAGTCGACTTCTTTCTTCTGTGAGAAACCCTTTGCTACTACTCTTGCCTTGTACCCAGTACTGTCGGACTCAGGAAGGACCTCTTTCTTTCTGAACACCCATTTACTGTCGATAGTTCTTTTGCCCTTTGGCAATAAAACTAGGTCCCATGTGTGATTTTTATCAAGAGACTCCATCTCTTCTTGCATAGGAACCAACCAATCTCTGTAATGAGCATCTCTAACAGCTTCCTTGAAACTATCTGGCTAATCATCTTCGATATTCAGTGCATATGCCACTAAATCCACCTGACCATAGTGTTTCACCGGCTTCTCGTGCCCATACTTGTGCACTTCTTTAACTTGTCTCTTTGGCCTAGGGTCAGCCAATACAAGTTGCGGATGCTCTTGCTCTTCTTCTTGTTGCTGTGTAGTTCCATGATTTGGTACCTCATCATGAACCAACCAGTCATCTGCTGCATCAGAGAACTCAAGCTCAGTGGCTTGAACTTCTGATAAGAGCCCAAAACTACAGTTTTAACCCCTTAACAGTAATACTTTTAGACCAATTATGCGAGTAATAAATAAGAGTTAATGCTCATTACGTGCTTTTATGTATTTCAAGCATTGAAGTCAATTATGTGCAGAAAGGTGTCACTTTGGCGAGATAAAGGAGAAAGAGTTGGTTGCTAAGAAGTTTTGTGATTAAAGGCCAAGATTCAAGGAGAAAAAGCCTTTATAAAGCCCGGTCAAAGTTGAAAAGTCAAAGTCAACGCGGGCAGAAATAGTGCACAAAAGTCAGCAGAACTTCCGAAGGCCATATCTTTGGACTCAGACCTTGGAATTGGGTTTACATTATGTCAAAACAACCGGCTAGGAAAGAGCTTTTCAATGGTCTAAGCCTTGACCCAATCAGAGGAGCAAAAGTTGACGAAAAGTCTGCTGAAGTCAAATCTGGCTGGAAAGGGGTTTGTGGACTGAAAAAATTGGGCTTTGGGCTCGATTTTCCGGCCCAAAACATAGCTCCTCAGCCCATGCACGAAAATGTGGATCTGGTCTCCTCCATTTCAACACACAAGACTTAACTCTTAAGCAATCCTTAGTTTAGGTAGAAAGTAGCCATTAGAGAGTAGTTTTTCTAGATCTAGTTTTATATTCCATAAATTAGTTTTCAATTATTGTTTTTAGATCTAGTTATTACTTTGCAATAGATTAGTTAGACAAGTAAATGATTAATTGAGAATCATATTTAGTTTTATAATAAAGTATTAGTTTTTAATTCCGATTTAGTTTATTGATTAAAGTCTTATTTAGTTTTAGTATTGTTAAATTCATAAATTAGTTGTCTTTATTTCATAATTAGTTAATCATAATCTAGTTTAATTATTAAATTCATTAGAGTTAATTTCGATCTTAGTTGTTAATCATTTCATAGGTATTAGTTTAGTTTTGAATTATTGATTAGAATCTTTATATTAGTAAAGTTGGAATCTTTACATTATGTCGATCTTGTTTAAATTTATTTGGAAATGATAGCATAATGATTCTAGGCTAAACCTCCATTAGAGGGGGTTGAACAAGCCTTGATGAAGCTTGATCTTAGTTAACTTAGAAATCGTCGTGATAATTTATTTAATTCTAGAGAGTAATTAGTTCACCATGAGAATGGATTTGATTGCTTCACATGCTAATTATTATTTGGTAGAGATTGCCATGAATAATTAGGGATTAGAATTACCAATTTGTTATGCGGAAACATTTCGATTTGGATTGCGACATTTCTTTGTTAGTTGATTAAGTTGAGTTAAGGTGGAATTAATCCCCCCTAATTCCTTTTCCTAGTATCAAGTTAGCATTTCATAGTTGAAGTATCGTATCTCGTTAGTATAATTTGTATCGTAGTATAATTTCTTTCGTAAAACTCTCATTGACTTTGGTAGGATTGATAATCTTTAGAAAACGCCAATACTAAAGAACTAGGAGTGGAACGAATCTTTTACTCCAGCTCTATTTCGATAGAATCGAGAGTAGAGAAAACTTTAATAAACAATCTAGTAAAGTTTAGTTTTAGTTTTACTTGCGATTAAGTTTCATCGTTTATTTGTGAGTAAAACTATTCATTTTACGTTTATCAAATGGCGCCGTTACCATCTTAGTTCTCGTTAGTATTGTTTTCTTTAGTATTGTTAGTCTTCAAAAGTCTCATAACCCACCCACCTTTGTTTGATTCTAACTGTGGTTGTTTGTTTTAGAACTAAATTTTTCCTCGCAAAACTCGAGCGCCCCCCGCGCCTAAGCACCTGGAACTTGAGTTTTACTTGAGCGCGGCCCATGCCTTGCCAAGGCAAAACTCGAGTGCCCCGCACTGAAGCGCCTAGAACTTGAGTTTTACCTGAGCGCGACCCACGCCTTGCCAAGGCAAAGTTCGAGCACCCCCCGCGCTGAAGCGTTTGGAGCTCGAGTTGGACCTGAGCGCGACCCACGCCCCACCTAGGTTGATTTTGAGCGCACCCCGCGCCCTCTACTATAAAACGCCTGATTTCCACAGGTTAGTTCAAACTTTCATTACTTCAAATTATTCAGTGTTTCTAACTCGTTTTACACACTAAGCACGCGTATAGAAGACGCTATTCATAAGCGAAGCAAGGAGGCATTCAGGTACTTCTTTCTTCCACTCTTCACATCTCCTGTTAGAGGTTTATACTAGCATATCAGGATTGTTTTGAGTGTTGTCGTGTTTAGTTAAGATTGGTCTTAGCCTTGCATGAGATTAAGGTCAGGCCAAAGAAAAACGCCTAACGTAATCAAGTGTCAACGTCAACACACATGCCTATCTAGTATACCACACGCCTATTTAGAAATTTATAATTAGAGTTTTGTTTGCATATTAATTGTCCTAGAATATATATATATATATACAATTATGACATATCAATATGTAGACGAGCAATCATGTGATTATTATGAAAATCCTTCACCATGTTCATGCTGTGGTAGTCCTGACCATTGGGCTTCTCATTGCCCATCATATCAACAGTTTGAACCTACTATAGGATATAATAATAATTATGAGCCTCAATTTTCAGATTTTTATAGTAATCCATACAATCAAGAGTTTTCTAGTCATCCAAACTATTCATGGAGTTCCACCAATAACAATCAACCAGCCATTCATCCTCAACCTAACCCATCATAGTACGAAATCAACCAGAGTCACTCAAACACCATATCCCAAGAAGGACTCATATCATACCCAAATACCAATACCTGATCCTATTCACACGTGGGGATATATGACCGATAATGCATATCTTTATGAATATACATATTTCCATGAGTATTATGGGGGAGGGGTGTTCCGTATAATGGACCAAGGGCGTTATAACATAGCCCTTGGTAGCCTGTCCCTCAATGTAGGCACCACCATGTTATTCATCCTGATGAATATTTTAGGGGATTGGCAGTTTACTTCAGCAAATAGTATCGTTGGTGACGTTTTCCTTGCTTTAGCTGAGGGACGTCACCGATATGATATTCCCTGAGTATTAGTGGCTAGTTTTAAGAGAGCCCAAAGCATGCGGCATAAGTATCTTCTTATGCCTGTTTTGGTTTGCCGCATCATATGCAGTTGTCTACCTGAATTCTGTACCCAGTTCACAGATTGGAAAAAGGGTTAAAGTCATGAGACCCACCAATTGGGTGGTTCACTCATTTCGAGTAATGACTTGGCCGGGATGGCAGGTGCAACCTCATTTGGTTGCTCCTTACACCCCATCCGACATAGTAACACTCGACAGGTTAGCACGTGTTGATGACACACGGCGACGGGCATGACAAGTTATCATGGCATGGCAGGACGCGAAGGAACCTCATCTCTTTAAAGAGGATGATGAGGAGGATGACGATTAAACATGGGAGTTAAGGCAAGTTTATTTTTTCAGTTAGTGTCTGCTTATGTCCCAAGCAATTTGATTCTTGTTAAACCTATAACGGGTGGAACTCATATAGAGTTGCGTCTGTTTTTCTTTTTCTATATTAGTATGTTTTAACCTTGTTTTGCAGATGTTCCAGAATTTCACGCGTCTCCATGGTATTTCTCTACCCTTTTTATTTAAATACTTTGAGGACAAAACATGCTTCTTGTGTGGGGGGGCATAGAAACACGTGTAATTAAGGCATCTATTAGGATATTGATATGTATAATATGCACTTGTTTTCTAGCTAAAAATTCAAAAAAAAAAAAAAAATAAAAATATAAATAAAGGTTTATGCTGTACACTTAGGAATATTGATATTGTTTTCCTTCTCTAGGCTATTGATAATCTAGAAATCTCACGTAACTTTTGCATTAGAATAGTTTTTAGAAACTTAGGTTAATATGTAGGTAATAATTCTTGCATCTATCTATAAATATATTACATGAGTATCTATGATTGTTGGCAGTAAGTTTCTGAAATCTAGGCTAGAGTACTTATTCTACAAATCTTGTGAGAATATAGCCTAAAACCTTATATGAGTGAAACATTCGAGAAATGACACAAGGGAGGAGTAAAATACGGATAGAGAAATCACACGTCCACTTGCTTGATCACTATACCATATCCTAAGCGAGAATTTAGGCCCTCTTTGGATCGATATAGCCAGAAATTCAACCCTTATGAAATTATTTTCCGCTAGTCGCCCCTCTGAGCCTTTCTTTAGCCTTTCATAAACCACAATTCCTTTACTCTTTTACAAAACAAAATAAAAATAAAAATCAGCCTACCCATTTTTTGAATGAGTCTGAGAATAGAGATGAAGAATAGAAAAGAGAAAGACCTTTGAAATCAAGAATTTGTTAGTCGCTTCAAATAAGAAAAGAAAGTTTCTATCCAAATAAAAAATAAAAGAAAAGAAAAGAAAGAGTTAGAACTCCAAAAATAGAATCAAAGGAGTCAAAAGCCAAAGAAAAAGAAAAATATGGCTAATGATGGAAACAAAGTGTAGAAGCAAAAGTAAAGAATAAGGTTTTCTCTAGTTACATAATATGAAGACTCTATTATCTCAAACTTGTCCTTTTTGAATATCCATTTCCTTTCTTCTTAAACTATCTCCTAATCCCCGCAACACCTAATAAAGACCTCTAGCTCAATTAGGAATATGTTAGTGTGATAGTAAGTGGCAGATTTGTTTGATCGACTTCGGCTTTCTCGTGTGTTATTGAGATTTTAAGGTAAAGTGTGCCCACTGCACACTGGAGTAACGAAACTTGAGCGAAAAAATCAGAGTGGTTTTTGTCTTGACATTTATGTGAGGACCTACTTAAGGAAGCTATTTTGAGTTTTCAGAAACGGACCTGCTAGTGCATTTCATAGTATTAGTCATTGTATATATGTTTATTTGTAGATGATTGATTATTATGCATATATTAGCTTAGGGTTCGACTTGATTATTCTTTATTCATTGTTAGTGAGATATATAGATAATTGGGAGCATAAATAAGAAAACAATAGTTTTATTTCTTAGTCGTTGTAGTATAGATGAAGTTTGTGAGTACCTTCACTGGAAAACTCTCACGAGGCTATAACTTGTCCACTAGGGAATTCCTAATGGTTTAAGGCCTTGTTACATATGGTCAATGCAATCGCACTCGGCGAAACGAGAGTAGTTAGAACTCCATTTTTGGTCACTTATTCTAATTTCTCATATTTGCTTGAGGACAAGCAAAATGCTGTTTGGGGGTGGTTTGATAAGAGCCCAAAATTGCAGTTTTAACCCCTTAATAATAATGCTTTTAGACCAATTATGCAAGTAATAAATAAGAGTTAATGCTGATTAGGTGCTTTTATGTATTTCAGGCATTGAAGTCAATTATGTGCAGAAAGGTGTCACTTTGGCGAGATAAAGGAACAAGGGTTGGTTGCTAAGAAGTTCTGTGATTAAAGGCCAAGATTCAAGGAGAAAAAACCTTTATAAAGCCTGGTCAAAGCTAAAAAGTCAAAGTCAACGCGGGCAGAAACAACACACAAAAGTCAGTAGCACTTCTGAAGGCCATATCTTTGGACTCAGACCTCAGAATTGGGTCTACCTTATGTCAAAGCGACTGGCTCAGAAAGAGCTTTCCAATGGTCCAAGCCTTCACCTAATCAGAGAAGCAGAAGTGGACGAAAAGTGTGCTAAAGTCAAATCCAGCTGGAAAAAGGTCTATGGATTGAAGAAATTGGGCTTTGGGCTTGATTTTCCGGCCCAAACCATGGCTCCTTATCCCATGCACGAAAATGTGGATCTGGTCTCCTCCATTTCAATACACAAGACTTAACTCTTAAGCAATCCTTAGTTTAGATAGAAAGTAGCCATTAGAGAGTAGTTTTTCTAGATCTAGTTTTACATTCCATAAATTAGTTTTCAATTATTGTTTTTAGATCTAGTTTTTACTTTGCAATAGATTAGTTAGACAAGTAAATGATTAATTGAGAATCATATTTAGTTTTATAATAAAGTATTAGTTTTTAATTCTGATTTAATTTATTAATTAAAGTCTTATTTAGTTTTAGTATTGTTAAATTCATAAATTAGTTGTCTTTATTTCATAATTAGTTAATCATAATCTAGTTTAATTATTAAATTCATTAGAATTAATTTCGACCTGAGTTGTTAATCATTTCATTGGTATTAGTTTAGTTTTGAATTATTGATTAGAATCTTTATACTAGTAAAGTTAGAATCTTTACATTATGTATTGTTTAAATTCAATTGGAAATGATAACATAATGATTCTAGGCTAAACCTCCATTAGAGGGGGTTGAACAAGCCTTGATGAAGCTTGATCTTAGTTAACTTAGAAATCGTCGTGATAATCTATTCAATTCTAGAGAATAATTAGTTCACCATGAGAATGGGTTTGATTACTTCACATGCTAGTTATTATTTGGTAGAGATTGCCATGAATAATTAGGGATTAGAATTACCAATTTGTTATGCGGAAGCATTTTGATTTGGATTGCGACATTTCTTTGTTAGTTGATTAAGTTGAGTTAAGGTGGAATCAATCCTCCATAATTCCTTTTCCTAGTATCAAGTTAGCATTTCATAGTTGAAGTATCGTATCTCGTTAGTATAATTTGCATCGTAGTATAATTTCTTTCGTAAAACTCTCACTGACTTTGGTAGGATTGATAATCTTTAGAAAACGCCAATACTAAAGAACTAGGAGTGGAACAAATCTTTTACTCCAGCTCTATTTCAATAGAATCGAGAGTAGAGAAAAGTTTGATAAACAATCTAGTAAAGTTTAGTTTTAGTTTTAGTTTTACTTGCGTTTGAGTTTCAACGTTTATTCGTGAGTAAAACTATTCATTTTACGTTTATCAACTTCTATAGACTCACCATTCTGTCCAGCTCCTTCCGGCTTACTGAAAGATAACACAGAAGTCTCATCAAAAGTAACATCTCTGCTGACCAAGAACTTGTGGTCTACTAGACACCACAATCTATATCCCTTTACCCCATTTGCGAAGCCTAAGAATATAGCTTTCTTAGCTCTAGGATCTAGCTTGCTTTCCCTCACATGGTAGTAAGCAGTCGATCCAAACACTCGCAAAATACTATAATCAGCTGGGTTACCTGACCACACCTCATAAGGTGTCTTGCAATCTATAGCTGGAACTGGTGACCTATTATACAGGTAACACGCCATGGACACTGCATCTGCCCAATACTCTTTGCCTAGATTGGCATTAGACAACAAATATCTCGCTCTTTCAAGTAAGATTCTATTAATCCTCTCTGCCATTTCATTCTGCTGAGGCGTGCCCCTGACTGTCCAGTGTTTGGCAATTCCCTGTTGTGCACAAAACTCTTGGAAAGGCCCATAGGTATACTCAATACCATTGTTAGACCTTAGTGTCTTGACCTTCCTATCTGTGCGATTCTCAACCCTTGCCTTCTACTTCTTAAATGTCTCAAACACTTCATCTTTCATTTTCATCATATACACCCACACATAGCGGGTATGATCATCAATAAATGAGACATAATAGCGGTTACCTCCCTTTGAAGCCACTCTGGTGGGTCCCCAAACATCCGTATGCACATAGTCAAGGATGCCTGTTGTCGTGTGCTTGCTTGACTTGAACTTGACTCTGTACTACTTCCCATAGACGCAATGCTCACAGAACCCCATATTTGGCTTCTTCAAGTCCTTTAAGAACCCTCGCTTGCACAACTCAGACAAACCCTTTTCATTCATATGCCCTCGCATATGCCACATCTTAGTGCACTCAGAATTATCACTACATGCAACCACTGCTACATCGCCTATCACCATACTACCTGTCAAAGTATACAAGGATCCATGTCTTTGACCCTTCATAACACCTAAAGAGCCACTAACAATCTTTAGGACTCCACCTTCGCCCACAAACTTGTGGCCTTTAGAATCTAAGGTACCAAGAGAAATAAGGTTTTTCTTTAGCTCAGGAACATGCCTCACATCAGTTAAAGTCCTCACTACACCATCATGTATCTTGACCCGTATAGTTCCAATTCCTACTGTCTTACAAGCAACGTCATTACCCATCAAAACGAAACCACCATCAATGCTCTCATAAGAAGTAAACCACTTTCTATTCGGGCACATATGGTAGGAACATCCGGAATCAAGAATCCACCTTTCGGCCATATAGTCTTGTGTGGACACCGCGAGAGACTCAACTTCGTCCCCTTCAAAGCCTGAAGCATAACTTGCCTCAATCTTTGCCTTACCTTTCTTCTTACCATCTCTCTTGTTCTCTTTCTTCGAGTGAGGACAATTACTTGCGTAATGTCCATTTTCATCGCAATTGTAGCACTTCACATGTGTCAAAGGCTTCTTTGACTTGGACCTAGACTTCTCATTGCTTGTAGAAGCCTTTCAATGCGACCTTCCTCTTGCCACTAGCCCCTGACCTGCATCAATGCCATTCTCAACTCTTGTCTTTTTCATCAAGTCATAAGAAAGTAACACACTTTGAACTTCGTCAAGATCAACATCTTCTCTGTTCATAAATGTGGTCATTAGATGCTCATAGCTTTCAGGCAAAGAGAATATTAAACATGCTGCTTGATCCTCATCATCCATCTGCATACCAACATTCAAATAATCCGCTAGGCGTCGACGGAACTCACTAACGTGCTCTTGCATCGTTGAACCATCTACCATCATGTACCGATAAAGTCGCTTCTTAAGGTACATCTTGTTCGTCATGCTCTTGGTCATATACATAGATTCTAGCTTGAGCTAAATACCGGCAACAGTATTTTCTCCCATCACACTATACATAACCTCATTAGCAAGACACAACCGGATTGATGAACAAGTTTGTAGATTGAACTCTTCCCAATCATCATCACTCATACTCAGCTCACCGCCTTTGCTTGTTTCCCCTTTTAAGGCCTTATGCAAACCTTGTTAGATGAGGATGTCCCTGACTTGGACTCTCCAAATCCCAAAGTTATTCTTCCCATTAAACTTCTCTACTTCAAACTTAGCATTTGACATCTTGGGAGCTATTTTTTAAGTTACACACAATAACCCAAAAAATAATTTCACTTCGGAATTTTATCGAACACCTTGTCTACACAAATTTCGAGCATTATGGTTCTTCACCAAAACTCAAAATCCTAGGTTGTAAATGTACGCAATGATACCAATTGTTGTGAATAGGACAATGCGGAAACAATGTTATCCACAACAAATAGATCAATCTTACATAAAGATCGATCCTTCTTACTAGACAAGACTTCAACACCCTCCAAAATAATCCCAACTTCTTAATATCAAATAAATAAGTATCTAAAGTAAAACAATTAATGTAAAAGAAGAACAAACCACAAGACGAGATATATCGTGCTTCGGCAATTTGCCTACGTCCACACTGCGAGTTCCAAACTTTACTAGATGTCCGGAGTAACAGATTACAAGTTCTCAATTCACTCACAAAGAATGAACACTCAACTCACAAAGAATTGCTCACTTATAATCTCTCTCTTTCTTGGTTTTGGTTAAGTTAGGTTTCTACATAAAAAATCTATATTTATACTATTTTAAAAAACTTCCGAAATAGTGAATTTTGTGCTGAAAACGGTGGAGCGCGGGTCGCACCTTGGTCGTGCCAAAAGTACTAGAGGTTGCCAAAGGCATAAGCGCGGGTCGCGCCCTTCACACCAGAGAGAAAAAACATCTTTTTTTCTCTACAGTGGACAATATGTATCCTTTCAATGAATTCACTTATGGAGTCGTGATCAACGGACTTTGCAAAGCTATGAATGTTGATGCTGCCCTTAGGCTGTTCATGGCAATGGATAAGGCAAAAGTTAGGCCTGGTGTAGAGATGTATAGCATAATTATTGATTTATTGACCGCTTACGCAAGGAAATTAAAGTCGAGTAAATGATGCTGTCCGGCAGTCTATTTCAGGAAATGATTGGCAAAGGTGTTATAGGCTTATAGCAAATGCAGTTTCATTCAGTTCTTTAATTTGTGGAATGTGTAATACTGGTCAGTGGAAACTGGAAAGGAGCTATGAGTTTTCTAATCGAACTTTTGTGTGTTACAGGTCATTCGATGTTATGCACTTACAGTGAATTTGCTCGAGTCCACTTCTTATAGCTTGCCCAGACTTCCTTTTAAGACCCTTCCCAATGCAGCTTTGAGGGGACAATGCAATTTGTCACCCTTATGAGCCAAAAACAATAGCCCAATGCAAGGGTGACAATGAGGGTAGCACTTGCTACTGGGATAGTTGCCAACTTGTGATCTTTAGACGGAATTTTTTATTCCGTCTCGCGATTTTTTTTTAGGACGAATGTTTCATTCCGTCCTACGACTTTTTTCAACTTTTTTCGTTTTTTTTTCTTCAGAATCCATCCAACGTGTCTTTTTTCGATATTTTTACATTTTTTACATTCAGACGGAATAAAATATTTCATCCAAATTTTAAAGTCACTTTTGCATTGGGCAACCCCTAGTAGCTTCTCACCAAGAAGGTAACTATGAGGGGAAATAGTCCTATGTGACGCCTATGTGGAGGTAACAAGTTGTTGCTTGCATTGGAAATGCTCTAAACGGACATGTCATATAGTGTCTTGAGCAACTTATATATATAGTATCTTGAATTGCACAGCTAGCTTGTATAGCGTCTTCCGTTAAACAAGTTAATAAGCGTAAATTAAAAAGCTATTCAAAACACTATATAAGTTATCCACGGACATGTCAGTTTAAGAGAAAGCCTGATAGCTTGCCTACTTTGTAGAAATTTTTAGTTATATTTTCTTTCACTCGTGTATATGGGACAAAATAATTACTTGGTCTTTCTTATCAAACAAGAAGAACTTGTATTTTGGTTTGGAAGTTTTGAACTCAATCTAAAATGGACAACTGCATTCTCTCTCACTTTCTTATATTCCATTTTACTAAAATTCATGATTGTAGACTTGTGGAAATGGAAATGGAAAGACAGGCTAGTAGACTTGTGGAAAATTGATATACATATCCAACATCCAGTTTAGGTGTGGTGTATATGGGAGAAGTGTATGCAAGATTACTTTACACTCAACACAGATGGTACACTAGAAGGCACAGATGGTAGATGGGCAACAACAGTTAGGAACCATTTGGGAGAAGTTAATGCAGCAGCAAAGGGCAAGTCCAACTTCATATCGATTGATTGCATTGAACTACATGGATTAGAACAAGGGATCAAGCTAGCCACTAGAAAGAATATTAAGAAGCTACATGCACAAACTGACTCCTCAAATGTGATCTCTTACATGAAAAACACAAGCAAGTATCCTTGGCAGGTCATACACATTATGAAGAGCATTGGAAGATCACTTGGTTAGTTTGAGGCATTCGATGTCAAGCCATCATCAGAGCGTATCATAAATCTTCAGGTTCTATGAACAATTCGATGACATATTTGAAAACCCTTCGCATATTTAATCTCCAACACAAACTTAGAAGTGCTCCCAAAATTTTGGAATGCTGCTAGCTTCTCCCACCGCTGGGCACTATAAAAATAAATGTTGATGGAAGTTCCAGGGGAAACCCAGGCATGGCTGGTTAGGGAGTGATTCTTCGGGATCATATGGGGTATATTTTGGGTGCCGCAGCAGGAGGACTTGGGATAACAACAAACTATATGGCAGAAACCTCTGCTATTATAGAAGGGATTCAGAGAGCACTAGATCGAGATTGGAGATATATATGGGTGAAATCAGATTCAACCTCAGTGGTTCAAGCATTCCAGAAGGATAAAGTGCATTGGAGAGTGAGATCAAAATGGAAGCAAAAAAGAGAGAAAGTAGCATGGATCAATATATCAGCTACATGGAGAGAAACAAATTCAGGAGCGAACAGTTGTGCGAGACATGGTGCTGCTTTACAAAATGGAGAAAGTAAATGGTGGGATAATAAGCCTCCATTTGTGAGGGATTTGGAAAACCATTTCACTACTTATTTCCGATTCATAGGCTAAATTTTGGATGTAATAGGTGGGCTCACATATGATGAAACCCATACTATGCAGGTCTCAAACATCATATTCTTTTTTCTTGTAACCTTCTAAATTTTTTTGAATCAATTACCTTTTAGCGAAAAATTCGATGTCAAGCACATATATAGAGAAGCCAATAAATTGGCTGACATTCTAGCTGCAAATGTTCCTAGTAGTCTAGTACCACTTATGTGGAAATCATTCCTAGTTCTTTCTCAGATGACATTAGGAAAGTTGTCTTTGATGATTCCAATGGCAAATAATGTACTTGAGAATATAACGAGCTTTTATGTTATTAATGAAAATGAGCAAGGGACCTCTTCAAAAACCTTATTGCTGACCCAAAAAAAAAGAACAAAATCATGATTGTATTCGCTTGTGGATGCAAGTATTAAACTATATTGAATAGGTTTATTTAAGTCATCACTTGATAAACAGCTGATCATATGTACAAATTTATTTATAATGCGTCTATATAATATCTTTATGACAATCTGTGACATTGTGTAAAAATCTTTTCTAATTTAATGTGCATCTTGAGCTCTTTTTTATGTTTAGTGCTCGACTCACCTCATTAGGTTCAAGGATTTTCCATGCTGAAAACAATATCTAATGGGTTTATCGGGTAATTGCCTGATTCGGCCATGATAAAAGCACATTGTGCTCTAATTGGCCATGCCTTTTAATTTTGACATTTTCAACAGGTTTTTGACCCTTTTGCCCTTCCTTACAACACTCTCTTTCCTCTTGCCACACTCTCTCTCCTCTGCAACACATTCTCTCTCCTCTTGTACTTCTGATGTGACATGCACTGTAATATTTATCCGTTAGATTCTCTTAGCGATACGTACTAGAGATTAACGACCGTTGGATTTTAACCCAGCAAAAATGAAAATGGACTTTCGCTATTATGGGAATCAGGAAGCAGCAACTTATGGATCTACTATCAGTAACTTTTTCGTTGTTTTTGTAATTCAAAGACGAGACAATATTTACCTTGTTTTTTGTGCCAACCTCAAAAAGTTTTTACAAAGCTCTAAAGCTACACTTTTTTCTCTGGATTATTCTTTTTTGTTCCTCTACTTTGTCTTCTCCTTTTCGATTTTTCTAAGGATTTTGATGGATGAAAACAACACAAACCTCGATAATGGTCAGTTTTGATGTTTGTTTTGTTGTCTTTAGTGTTGGTTTGTTTCTACGTAGGTTTATGTTTCAGTTTACTTCTTTGTGGTTTTACGTAGAAGTGTGAGTGTTTTTTTTTATAAGGTTTCCATGGTTGTTTACCATTTTTATGTTGATTTTATTGTCGTAGTTATGGTATTTATACAATGTCATAAATGTAGAACAATAAATGAAAGAACTTTATTGTCGTTTCATTAAAAATGCTTACTTTTTATTGTGCTAACTTTGTATTTTTGCAGGTTCATTCGATATGCTTATTTATTATGATGGCGAGATGAAATCTGACAAGCATGGTGTGATTCTAGGGGGTGAGGTGAAATTGAGAGTGTTTGATGTGGATAATTCCTTTGAAGGATTCATGTGTCTTGTTGAAGCTGTGTCATCGCGCATGAGATTGGGTTTTTCTGCTAGCTATTTGATGAACAAGTCCCATTGTAGAATCAATGAAGAAACCGACTACTTGAACATGATTAAGAAGCAGAAGAAGACTCCAACGAAAGCAATGAAAGTTTGGGTTATCAATGAAGCAATCGTCATCACACCATGTGGTATGGGAGTAGGACAAGTTAGAAGATCAAGTACGTCCTGGACAACCTAGTGTGAAGAACAAAAAAGTTCGTACTGAGCTCTTTAAAGAAGATAGTGTTAGTCCTGGAAAAAGTGGTGGACAACCTAGTATGAAGAATAAACCAGTTGGTAGTGAGTTAAACAAGAAATGGTCAGAAGTGCAAGTCTTGGATCAAGTTATGGAGTTCCTAGTATGAAGAAGAAACAAGTATGTAGTGAGCTGTTTAAACTTTCTCTGCCAAAGAGTGCATGTCCTGGATCAAGTGGTGGAGAACATTGTATGAAGAAGAAACTCAATGAAGAAATTTCAATAATTGATTCTCCTAGAAAACAATCTTTTTTGAAAGAAAAAGTGCTAGCTCGACAGAAATATTCTTTCAATAAATTTAAACTTGTGGACGAACCAAAAGGTAAATGACTAATTTTATTTTAGTTATGCTTAGTTCCAGTACATGGTTTGGTTGCTAACGGTTATAAACGTTGTGTTCCCCAGACAGTTTGCTAGAACAACCATTAACTGGGACTCGTCAATTGCAAGATGTGGAAAATGAAAACGTCGTTGAAAAGGTCCCACACAGCTTGGAGACGTTCGAAAAGGTCATGGCAGGTGAGGGATGGTGAACATATTGTACGCCTGTTAAATTACTGACATTTAGTAACCATTTTAGATTTGTTCCCAAAGGGAAGCTCAAGTGCAGTTGGTAGTTGCAAATCAAAAGACGGAAGGATACCTCTTGCAATTGTTATTGAAGGTGAACAGTATAAATATTACAAGGGATAACATATTTTTAGTTGCTGATAGTCCGAGCACTAATGGTTGAGCTATTGTAATGCAGAGGATGATCCCAATGGTGTTGAAGATGCTGATCAACCTGACTATGAAGAGTTATTCGCAAAATCCATATGGAGATACAACTGACATTCCTGAAGAATACATAATTGCTAGTCCTCAAAGTAATGAGGAGGTTGAATTTTAAAATGAAGATGATGATGAAGTTCAAATACTAAATGATTTAGTTGATACAGTTGACATTCCTCAAGAAAACATAATCGGCAGTTCTCGAAGTAATGAGGAGGTTGAATTTCAAAATGAATATGAAGATGCTGTTACGGATGAAGTTGTGGTAGTTGATAATGAAGATGATGAAAATGATGATCAAGTTGAAGAATACGATCGTGATGATGGTGATATATGGTTGACTCTGAACTAAAGTCATGAGTATTTGTGGGGGACACACCTATGACAGTTGTGAATGATGGCGATGGGGAAGGTGAGATTGATTTTGAATTGGAGGGAATGGTTGATGCTATGGTTTTTGGTGCTAAAGATTTGAATTCCGAAGATCTACGTCAAGGATATGATCCTTTGTGTGGTTCTCATAGTACAAAAACCCCTACGAACCAAAGTGAGGTTGTAAATCCTTATAATGAGGGGTTGAAGTTTGTACCCCCTAAAGTAGGTCAGCACTACGCCACTCGAGATGATCTCGTGAAAGACATGAAATCTTATGCAATTGCACACATGTTTGATTTACGTCGTTGCAATACTACCTCCCAAAAGGTGGTAATAATGAAGTGTAAGGCAACTAACTGTTCATTTTATTTGTATGCAAAACCTGCAGCTGGGTCTGATATGTTGGTAGTTATAACTTTTAGAGATGCACATACTTGTGCACAAGATAAGGCTATTTCAAAAAATTCACAAGCAGACGCAAAGTGGGTTTCAAAAATTATTATGACCAAGCTTAGGGACAATGAAGAATTGACTACAAAGAACTTGTAGTTGTAGGTGAAACATGCACAACTAACTGATGTGACATATAAAGTTGTGTGGAGAGCCAGAAAAATTGTGTTAGAAAAGGTCAGAGTACTATTGTAACTGTTAGCAACTATATATGAGGAGAACTAGTAGGAATATGTAAAGTCTTAGTACTATTTTTTTAGGGTATACTATGAAGAACATCTATTTGTACACCAAATTATTCTTTAGAGTATATTATGAAGAACATGTATCACTTTTCGATTAACTTGTAACTAACTTGTATCTGTCATGGCGTTAGGAAAGCTAAATGACTTGTAACTGTCAGTGATGTTAACACTTTTAAGTATCTTTTGAAATTAGAATTTCTCAACCTACTATGTGCTAAAACTCGATCAAGTTTTCCTTACTCACGTGTTTTTGTTGGTATGTTTAGAGTAAGGGTTTCGTTCCAACCTTAAGACAAGAATTTATGATATCACAACTGAAATCTAACACCTTAGAAAACTAAGTGAGAAGGATTTTTAATTAGGTATTTTTAAGATTTTTTTTCTAACGATTACTTCCTACACAAGTTATCTAAAATTTGCAAGTTGTTTCTTAAATAAATAGAGAGAGAAAGATAAGGAGAGGATTAACCTACTCATGCAAGATTAGTTATATAGCTTTTTAGGGATAAAATCACCTCTTCTCTAATCAGTCTCGGGTTCATAGACAAACTTGAAACTGATTCGAGTATCGATCCCTAGCAAGATGTACTCATCTCTGGGTATATCTTGATAGCATGAGGAGTTGTCGAGATATTTCATCTCTGAAATGGCTCTTCAACTCCTGGTTTCATTTCACGCCGTCCGTCCATTATTTTTTGAAATATTTTTGAACGGACGACACAGTTTTTGCCATCAGTCGAAATTTAACACACGGATGGCAGAAACTATGCCGTCTGTCTCCCGAACTTATTATAGCAGCTGCTAGCGAAGGTCTTAACTTTGGCTTGGTTTTTTACTCCTTCCAAATTTAAGACCCTTTTAGCAACCCCATTGGAATGACATTTTTGTAGTTGGGGTGCTATATTTACCTTTAGCAGCTTATATAGCCCCCATTGGACTTGCTCTAAGCCTCTAAGCAGTGATTCTAGAACCCTAAAACGTGCACTGATCCTCACATGAGCATCATTAACCATCCCCTTGGAAGGATTTTAGCTCATGATCTTAGGAAAGATATGCAAAGATATGTTGAATGTATGCTGAATTTAAGAAGAAGAAGAACATGAAGAATGCAAGAGATGACTTTTTATGCTAGAAAGGAAGAAATTTTATTTAGAAAAAAAACTATCTTAGCTTCCATTAACACTATTACACTTAACTTGGAAAATCCCATACATGAACATGGAATGAATGGAATGAGTCCAAAATGAAATACAAATAAGCCCATTTCAAGCTTTCTCTCCTTTCACCCACGTGAACCAACTCCCACCATTAATAACATTAACTTATATCTTATCTCCAAATCAAAACAAATTGACACCTTATATTTTTTTACACTATTAGCACCTAAATCTAGTCAACTTCATTAATGTCATGCAAGGTGTCAATTTGTGCCAATTATTTGCACATTTTATCCTGACTTGCATGATGACTCATCCAATCTTGTGGGCCTGCATAGACGTGCTGCGTCTAGTGGCGGGCCAGTTTTTTAGCATTTTTACAACTTCCAACTTTTGTGTAGAGTTCGTTGCACTGATCGTCTGAGCAGCCCACTCATCGAAATTGGAGTCCTGGTTCAAAAGATATTAGCTTCAAAAGTCTGATGCTTATGCACGTAATCCCTTTCTGACTTGGAATTGTCCTATTGGAGTTCCTGGGCTTTAGGCGGGTTTTGTTGAGCTTTGCATGAGCTAACTCGGAAAGCTTTACGTAGACACACTATTCCGTGCTTAAATACTAGCTTTATCCTCATTTTTACGTTGGTTGCGCAAACCTGTAAAATCACGAAAATACGATTATTTCATGATTATTAAGTACATAATTAACCAAAATATTTCGTCCCTATGGGGTTTTATAATACAGTTTTGGGTGTTATCGCACCACCCCTAAACAGCACTTTGTTTGTCCTCAAGCAAAGAAGAGACATTTAACAAATAAGTGGCCAAAAATATGTAGTTCTAAGCTAGTTATCGTTTTGCAGAGTGCGGTTGCATTGACCGTATGCAACAAGGCCTTAAACCACCAGGAATTTTCTAGTGGACGAGTTATAGCCTCCTGAGAGTTTTCCAAAGAATATACTAACAAACTTCATCTATACTACAACGACTCAGTAACAAAAACTTGTTTCCTAACTTAATCTCATATATCTATACATCTCCTTAGTGGGGAACGATGATTAATTCCTTTGAAACTCACGTTAATATGCATACAATAATTAAAACATCTACGTATGAACATGGATACAGTGAACTTTACATTGAAATGTACAAGTAAGGCCGTTTCTGGATCCTTTGGAGAGCGTCCCTAAATAGGTTCTCATAGGTATGTGTCGAAACACAAATTTGCTCTTAATTTTTCCACTCAAGTTTCGCTAACTCCAGTGTGTAGTGGCATACGTTTTCTCACATCTCAATGACAAATAGAGGAGCCGAGGTCGATCAATCACATCTACTACTTATTATCATACCATCCTACTCCTAATTGAGTTAGAGGTCTTTATTAGGTATTGTGGGGCTTAGGTGGTGGTATAAAAGAAAATGGAAATGGAAAATAAAAAATGACAAGTATGAGAGAATAAGGTCTTCAAGATATTTACACTAGAGAAATCCTTATTTTCTTTTCCTGCTCCTAGATGAGTTTCCATACTTTGCTCTTAAGCTTTTGGAGTTCTAATTAATTAATTAATTTTTTCAAAAGCTTAAGAAAATAGCATTCTAACTTTCTTTTAATTTCTTTTTCTTTCCTGAGGCAAGTAACTGATTTGGGACAAGTCTTTCTCTTTATTTTTCTACATTTCATCCTATTTCTCATACTTATCATTTAGGTGTGTTTATTTTATTTGGGGTTAATAGATTGGTAAGGAATTTTTGGTGAAAGTGAAAGGTTTGATAAAAGGTTCAGTGGAGTGACTAGTGGTAAAATTTGTAACAGGTATGAATTTTTGGCTATGTCGATCCAAAGACGACCTAAATTTTCGCTTAGGGTTCGGATGGTGATCAAGTAAGTAGACACGTGATTTTCTCTATTCGAAAAACTACTCATCTATGTCATTACTCACATATCACACATATCGAGGCTTTTTGGTTAGATTCTCACAGGATTGATGTAATGCCCGTATTTAAAATACGTATTTATTTATTAATTAATTAATTTAATTATTTATTTAAAATTTGCTGGATTGGATTTGGGATATGTGGGCCTGATTTTTGGGCCCGAGTCTATGTTGGGCTTAGGTTTCAAACCTAAGTATATATTCATATTTTTCTAGAGAATAGGGTTGAGAGATAAAAAAAAAAAAAAAATGGAGGCGGAGATAAAAGCTCGTTGGCTAGAGCGTTGGAGCGCGACGATTCGGACTAGGAGGGATTCGTCGAGCTGTTAATTAAGGTGAGTAGTTATGTTTTTCTTTTTTATCGAAACTAGAGTTTTAGAATAAAAACATTTACTGCCGAGTTTTTCTGCTCAGTTTCTTTGTGCTGCCCTTACTCCTCTTTCAATATTTTTCGTATCACGCCGAAGTGGTAAACTTGCCAAATTGTTAAATTGATTACTGTTATATATGGTTTGTTGCTCTTAAATTATTAAAATTATTGAACCTATCGGGCTTCGAGAAGTCGCAATGGCGCTATAAGCCAAAGGAACAAATCGTCATGTTTTCTGTTTGAACTCTTTTTCTTTGCTATGGTTTTGAATTTGTTGATTGATGTTCGGGTGGGTGGGTTAAGTATTTGATGTGGGTTGTTGGTTGATTGGATGAGGCTGTTGAAGCTTGAAGGTGCGATAATGGGGGCGCGAGTGTGTTACTGGGATACTGCTGTGGTGGTGGTATAGTAATTTAACTGTTGTATGGTGTTATGGGTTGGTTGATGGATGATTGGTAGTGAGGTGATGGCGTGCTGGAGATTGGGTGTTGTTCAGAGCTTTGAAGGGTTGGTAATGGCTGTTAATGGCGGTTGAGATCGGTTAGGGAGTGTTTTCGGAAGTTAACAAACTCGATTGTTATAGGTATTACGATTTTAGGGGTTTTCGCAGAGCGTCCAACCTCTGGGCTGAAATTGGATGGAGAGGAGAGATGGGGGTGGCCGACGCGCGAGCAAGTGTGGTGGTAGAGCTGCAGCAGCTGAAGAAGACGACCTGTGGTTTCTCTTGGGCTTGGGCTTAGTTAGTTTAGTTCTTTGGGCCGAAACTAAGTTTCTAATATTTTTGTTTGGGCCAACATTTCATTTGTTTCTATGGGCCAGTTTCATTAGTTGTTTGGGCCAATTCTATTGTTATTTTGGGCCGGTCCATATAAATTAGAATGGGTTAAGGTGAGCCTTTAAATAGTTTGATTTTTGGGGCCGGGTTCTAAGGTTTGGGTTTGGGCTTGACTAGTTGGGTCCGAACCATTTACCTTAGTCATGAGCCCATGAGTCCATGAGCCATGAACCATGGCTATGACCCTGAACCTGTTGAATATGGAAATGACAGTTTGACTTTGACAATGACAGGTTGACTTTGACATTGACCGTTGACCATTGACCGTTGACTGTGGAATGTTGACTTTTTCCAGATTTTTACATATT
The DNA here is from genome assembly GCF_015680905.1 of Coptis chinensis. Taxonomy (NCBI): domain Eukaryota; kingdom Viridiplantae; phylum Streptophyta; class Magnoliopsida; order Ranunculales; family Ranunculaceae; genus Coptis; species Coptis chinensis. The sequence continues at coordinate 70,286,286 of NC_141461.1, forward strand.
TAAGAATATGGACAAATATAGTAATAAAATATTCTCGAAAATTGTATAACTTTGTTTGTCATTATCTAATTAAGATTGACGTGAGTAGTGTGTAAAACATATAAATATTGGCACGTAACAAGAGGGGAATTCTTATATGACTTAGATATATACGTTTTTATGAGAATTAAACTACATACAGACTTAGATTCATGGACTTTAGTTTTGGGCTTTTTGATGGTTGATAAGTTTGACCTGACTTGTGATTTGGACTCGAATAATTATGCGTGCCTTTGATGGTGATTTGAGTTCACATAAATATATTGAACGAATACATTACATGATTGATTACTATTATGGGTTGCTACTTAAATGAATGGTAGTATTTATGAAGGCTTGAGATATTCCATATGGTGTAGTGCAATATATGATTGGCACGTGAAATAATAAGTTTCGAGATTTGATATAGAGATACTTGGATATCGTGCAATGAATAGTATTGGCACGTGATAATGTGGATTGTTTTATAACGAGAAACGTTGAGCTTCAGTATAATTAAGTATACTGGCATGAGATAGAATAAGAATTATTCTGAGATATAAATGTATGACACTTGAATAAATTACGTAACGAAAATCCTAGAACCTAGCTACCACAACTCATGTGATTTGGCCTTAGTAATGGGCGTATGTGATATGATTGGCCCTTCTAGCATTTCAGTGAATTTGAATGGCCCTTCGGGCGTAAGTAATGTGATTGGCCCTTCTAGCGTTTCAGTGAATCTGAATGGCCCTTCTGGCGTAGCCAAATAGTGGCTTGATTATTTCGTTCTCAAAATTTGAACGAGAAGCGCGATATTTTATGCCGAATAGTGACAGTACTCACATAATGGCTTTCGTGTGAGGGTTACCTTGTGTGCGGCATCTCGCTCAGGGTAGCTACGCACGGAGTGGTTCATTATGTGTGGGGAAGCATGTGGATGTACATGTACAGCGTTGGGAAGCGATTGTGGTAGCCAGGGAAACTAGGTAAGACATAGATACGACGTGATTTTAGGGACACGCAAAAAAAGCCTTAAATAATATAATTATGGTAATATGTTGGTTAATGATATATCTTTAAATATATGATTGTATATGGCTTTGCAGAAGGGTGAGTCAAACTAATTACTTGGGCAGAGATGACCCACTCTGTAATTGAGCATGAAATGCGGTACGTATAAAATATGCTTGGTTGGGAATATACTTTAGTTAGAACCTAAGGCGCCTCGGGGGAGAAACTAAATGCCTTTTATTATGCGTATGGTTCGTTGTGTGGTTAGTAGGAAGTTAAGGCGCCTCAGTGGAGGAACTAACTGCCTTACATGTTGTATGTACATATCGATATAATTATTTTTATTATTAGAAGCTAAGGCGCCTCAGTGGAGGAACTACCTGCCTTAATTATGGTACTTAAGAATGTTGTATTAGTCGTTGGAAGTTAAGGCGCCTCGGTGGAGGAAGTAACTGCCTTATGGATTGCGTATATATTTTTATAAGTATAATTTGTATTTTAGGGCTACTCACACAAGCATTGTTTATAATGCTGACCCGATTTGCATGTTTGCTTATCGGGTGTGTTCATTAAATGAACATAGTTGATAAGTCTTGACAGATTTAATGTTGAAGAAGGTTGGTTGCTACTTGTTGTTTGCGTTAGCGTCGCATTTCAAGATAGGTTTTGTTTTCCCTTGAGGTGATATAGATTTTCAGTTGAGACAATGTTATTTATATTTTCATTTGTAATTTTAAATAAAGAGTTATTGAAAAGAGATTTGTAACCTAATCTTATTTGTGAATTTTTGTAATGAAGATGACTTTTGTTTAATTGAAATTTTTTATTGGTTTTAATTATCCGCATATTTAAACTGTTTATGGGTTTTTGGAAGTTGATAGTATGTCACACCTAGAAAATCGAAGAGTCGGGAACAAATATTGTTTTTTTTTAATTCTGTCGAAATTCGGGGTGTGACAGTTTGGTATCAGAGCATTTGGTTAGCTTAGACTTGGGTGAGTCTAAGTGGTTCTCAGATCATGGTTTATGGGTAGTGTTTAAGAAGTATTATTTTCAAAACTATTTCCGCTAGTTATTTTATTTTTACAAAGAAAAGAAAAGAGATATAGTAATAAAGAGAGTCAATATTTTTCTTGATTTGTTTGTATGTGTAATGTGTATATTTATATTAGTTACTCTTGTGTAGTGTATATGAAATGATTTTATTTTTCCTTATCATATGAGGAGTGGTTATATGTGTAATATGTTAATTATTAATGGATTTGATCAAAATGATGGGTGCTGCTATAATGTTGTTTTGTTGTTGGTGATCATTTTCACATGGATTATGGGTTAAGTGCGATAACATGTCTATGAACTTTGTATTTGAGTGTTATGTTATTATTCAAGAAATAAGGAGATATTTTATCTATATTGAATGTGTTGCATCAACTGATGACTTTGTGACGTACTAAGTAAGGAACTAATTGCCTCGGTATTAGAGGAACTATCTCGCCTCACTCGTACACTTTAATGTACGAATAATATTTTAAAGTATAAGAGATTAATTTGTTAGATGTGATTAGTTAGAAATAGAAAGAAAAATAAATAAAATATACGTGTATTCCTTTTGAGATGTGTATACTTGCGTATACACGCTTTCTTATATTATTGTCTATAGATGAACTATTACCGTGTGTATATGATGATAATATTGTTCTGCCAACATGACATGTGTACAATTGTTTTTCTAAGGTCACGTTATTAATGATTAATTAAAATAGTTGTGGTAATCAGTGATCATAAACCATATTGGAAGTTATGTGAAGGATGTCTTAATATAATGTGGATCTTATTTCAAAAACAAACGGATTTTTATTTTTGTTTTATAAGTGTGTTTCGTGCCTATAAATTATGACATGATGGATTATTATTGTTATATTCGTTTCACATTGAGTTTTACATATTCGAGTATTCTTAAACATATGCCTTGATTTATTGTTCATAAATATTATATTGAGAATATAACTTGTTGTGGGTCATATATTAGAAGTGGGTTTGTATTATCTTAAAAAAATTTAAAATTCGTGTTATACAGTAGCAAGTCTTATGTAAATTGTCATTGTATATGGAGATTAATTTTTGAATATTTTCACCGTTTAAAATAATTAGTAATAATAATAATAGCAATGAGCGTTGAGTATTTATTCTTAATTATTTTGTTTCAGTCTATATGGTTTTGATAGATGAATATGAAAAATTATTTTTTTGAATACCTGTTATATTTGATCGAGTTGCATTCCTGAATTAGGATTTGATAGTCGTTCTAAATTTAATATTTCTGATTTCTATAGCTATATATGATTCATTTTTGTTTTGTTGAAATGAGAGTATTATAGATTTGATTGTTTATCTTCCTCTCGTGTTGATGAATCATAGTTGCATGAAGTTGAGTTAGAGTTCCTTAATAATTTGTTTAACAATGCAAGTAAATAATATTTGTAGATACAATAAAATAATAAAATAAAAGGGTTTCTAATAGCATGACTAAAGTAAATATAAAGTTTTATTGTAGTATCAATGACATGAGCGATTTTTTATTTTAAGTGTATCTGGGCACTAATTTTTCTTTGGTGCATGATAATGAAAGACTCCATAATGTTTTATGCAGGGATAAACTTACCCAATATTAATGATTAGTTAAGTAGAATATTAATTTTCGTAGAGTTTGCCACGTGTCAAGAAACTGCATGCTATGAGAAACAATATATTTGTCTTGTGTTTAAGTGACAGTAATAATTTGTTTTAATATAGACAGTTAAACTATAATAGATTTTGTAGTGGCATAAAGACATATAATATGGAATTATTTAAAAATAATTAATATCAACGTTATCATGTTTAAGTTTAATCTCTGTACATTCTTGTGTAGGTTCTAAGTTAATAACCAAAAATATTTGTTCGTATAGATTTACTTTCGAATCTCGGGACGAGATTCTTTTGAGATGTGTATAGCTGTAACGCCCGTATTTAAAATACATATTTATTTATTAATTAATTAATTTAATTATTTATTTAAAATTCGTTGGATTGGACTTGGGATATGTGGGCCTGATTTATGGGCTCGAGTCTGTGTTGGGCTTAGGTTTCAAATCCAAGTATATATTCATATTTTTCTAGAGAATAGGGTTGAGAGATAAAAAAAAAAAAAAAAAAAAAAAAAAAAGATAAAAGCTCGTTGGCTAGGTTGGGCCGACGATTCATCTCGCTAGGAGGGATTCGTCGAGCTGTTAATTAAGGTGAGTAGTTATGTTTTTCTTTTTGATCGAAACTAGAGTTTTAGAATAAAAACATTTACTGTCGAGTTTTTCTGCTCAGTTTCTTTGTGCTGCCCTTACTCTTCCTTCGATATTTTTCGTATCACGCTGAAGTGGTAAACTTGCCAAATTGTTCAACTGATTACTGTTATACATGGTTTGTTGCTCTTAAATTATTAAAATTATTGAACTGTCGAAGCTTTGAGAAGCTGTTAATGGCGTCGCCAAGCCAAAGGAACAAATCGTCATGTTTTCTATTTGAACTATTTTTCTTTGCTGTGGTTTTGAATTTGTTGATTGATGTTGGGGTTTAAGTATTTAATGTGGGTTGTTGGTTGATTGGATGAGGCTGTTGAAGCTTGAAGGTGCGATAATGGGGGCGCGAGTGTGTTACTGGGATACTGCTGTGGTGGTGGTATAGTAATTTAACTGTTGTATGGTGTTATGGGTTGGTTGATGGATGATTGGTATTGGGGTGATGGCGTGCTATAGATTGGGTGTTGTTCGGAGCTTTGAAGGGTTGGTAATGGCTATTAATGGCGGTTGAGATCGGTTAGGGAGTGTTTTCGGAAGTTAACAAACTCGATTGTTGTAGGTATTAAGGTTTTAGGGGTTTTCGCAGAGAGTCCAACCGCTGGGTTGAAATGGGATGGAAAGGAGAGATGGGGGTGGCCGGCGCGCGAGCAGGTGCGGTGGTAGAGCTGCAGCAGCTGAATAAGACGACCTGTGGTTTCTCTTGGGCTTGGGCTTAGTTAGTTTAGTTCTTTGGGCCGAAACTAAGTTTCTAATATTTTTGTTTGGGCCAACATTTCATTTGTTTCTATGGGCCAGTTTCATTAGTTGTTTGGGCCAGTTCTATTGCTATTTGGGGCCGGTCCATATAAATTAGAATGGGTCAAGGTGAGCCTTTAAATAGTTTGACTTTTGGGGTCGGGTTCTAAGGTTTGGGTTTGGGCTTGACTAGTTGGGTCCGAACCATTTACCTTAGTTATGAGCCCATGAGCCATGCACCTTTGCCCTTAGCCATGAACCATGGCTATAACCCTGAACCTGTTGAATATGGAAACGATAGTTTGACTTTGACAATGATAGGTTGACTTTGACATTGACCGTTGACTATTGACTGTTGACTGTGGAATGTTGACTTTTTCAAGATTTTCACATATTTAAGAATATGGACAAATGTAGTAATAAAATATTGTCGAAAATTGTATAACTTTGTTTGTCATTGTCTAATTAAGATTGACGTGAGTAGTGTGTAAAACATATAAATCTTGGCACGTAACAAGAGGGGAATTCTTATAAGACTTAGATATATACGTTTTTATGAGAATTAAACTACATACGGACTTAGATTCATGGACTTTAGTTTTGGGCTTTTTGATGGTTGATCAGTTTGACCTGACTTGTGATTTGGACTCGAATAATTATGCTTGCCTTTGATGGTGATTTGAGTTCACATAAATATATTGAACGAATACATTACATGATTGATTACTATTATGAGTTGCTACTTAAATGAATGATAGTATTTATGAAGGCTTGAGATATTCCATATGGTGTAGTGCAATATATGATTGGCACGTGAAATAATAAGTTTCGAGATTTGTTATAGAGATACTTGGATATCGTGCAATGAATAGTATTGGCACGTGATAATGTGAATTGTTTTATAATGAGAAACATTGAGCTTCAGTACAATTAAGTATACTGGCATGAGATAAAATAAGAATTATTCTAAGATATAAATGTATGACACTTGAATAAATTACGTAACGAAAATCCTAGAACCTAGCTACCACAACTCATGTGATTTGGCCCTAGTAATGAGCGTATGTGATATGATTGGCCCTTCTGGCGTTTCAGTGAATCTGAATGGCCCTTCGGCGTAAGTAATGTGATTGGCCCTTCTGGCGTTTCAGTGAATCTGAATGGCCCTTCTGGCGTAGCCGAATAGTGGCTTGATTATTCCGTTCGTAAAATTTGAACAAGACGCGCGATATTTTATGCCGAATAGTGATAGTACTCACATAATGGCTTTCGTGTGAGGGTTACTTGGTGTGCGGCATCCCGCTCAGGGTAGCTACGCACGGAGTGGTTCATTACGTTAGGGGAGGCATGTGGATGTACATGTTCGGCGTTGGGAAGCGATTGCGGTAGCCAGGGAAACTAGGTAAGACATAGATACGATGTGATTTTAGGGACACGCAAAGAAAGCCTTAAATAATATAATTATGGTAATATGTTGGTTAATGATATATCTTTAAATATATGATTGTATATGGCTTTGCAGAAGGGTGGGTCAAATTAATTACTTGGGCAGAGACGACCCTCTCTATAATTGAGCATGAAATGCGGTACGTATAGAATATGCTTGGTTGGTTATTAGATTAGTTAGAACCTAAGGCGCCTCGGGGGAGGAACTAAATGCTTTTTATTATGCGTATGGTTCGTTGTGTGGTTAGTGGGAAGTTAAGGCGCCTCAGTGGAGGAACTACCTGCCCTAATTATGGTACTTAAGAATGTTGTATTAGTCGTTGGAAGTTAAGGCGCCTCGATGGAGGAACGAACTACCTTATGGATTGTGTATATATTTGTATAAGTATAATTTGTATTTTAGGGCAACTCACACCAGCATTGTTTATAATGCTGACCCGATTTGCATGTTTGCTTATCGGGTGTGTTCATTAAATGAACATAGTCGATAAGTCTTGACAGGTTTAATGTTGAAGAAGGTTGGTTGCTACTTGTGGTTTGCGTTAGCGTCGCATTTCAAGATAGGTTTTGTTTTCCCTTGAGGTGATATAGATGTTCAGTTGAGACAATGTTATTTGTATTTTCATTTGTAATTTTAAATAAAGAGTTATTGAAAAGAGATTTGTAACCTAATCTTATTTGTGAATTTTTGTAATGAAGATGACTTTTGTTTAATTGAAAAATTTTATTGGTTTTAATTATCCGCATATTTAAACTGTTTATGGGTTTTTGGAAGTTGATAGTGCGTCACACCTCGAAAATCGAAGTGTCGGGAACAAATATTGTTTTTCTGAATTCTGTTGAAATTCGGGGGGTGACAATTGATAATTTAAGTAGACTAACCGTGGGTTATAAATACTTACTGCTATGTACAATCGATGATATCCAGTGCATGACTACTGATTAAAAGATATAAAAACTATTGCGTACGCATTATCTTAAGTTTCTTAAAAACAAATCCTAATTCGAATGCTAATGTGAAATTTTTAGGCGATTTTCATCATCGAAAAGGAAACAAGACTTTGTCACTAAATACATTCACTAACAAGAAACTGGAAACTATATACAGCCTACAAGTTGCCTAATTTTTGCTACATATTTAAAGCACCCCCAAACTGAATGATGCTTAGTCCTTGAAGTATCAATAGATAAAGAAAGAAATTACCTGAGAACTGTGAGCAAAATTAGGGTTGGATCGCTGTAACAGAAAGTTATTATAACATAATATATTATACATAAATAACAAAGTACAACAATAACATAAGAAAGACCAATATAGACAATTATATATATATACACATTAGCCATCATCATATTTACCAGCCAGTAGGTCTTGATGTTCTTGCGTCATCCCACGTGAAATACATTTCCTTTGCATTGCGCCAATAGATAATGGCTTTCCAAATGGTGTTCCATTGTTGTTCACCTGACTCATTCCAATGTGCCAACATATCATCGTCGTCCCGGTAGCAATGAACTTTCCTCAGGTACCGTGAAGAACGTGCACGCCATTGCCAAAACCTTAATGAATGTGCACGCCATTGCCATTGTCGGGCACATAGAATTGACTTTAACCCAGTTGTGAAAAGTAGTCGAGAACTGTGGGAAATGTGTCCACATAATTCGACAAGCGGTTACAGGTAAAAGTAGATACTGGTGTCGAACAGTTCTTTTCAGATTGGAGATAACACAGTTTAAAATATCAAAGAATGTATGACCTTGAGCAAGCGCATTGAATACTACACAAGCAGCATCATTGGCAGTAGAAAAATGTCAATCTCCCATGATGTTTAGAAGGATAAACAACATCGCATTCCCCACATTTATGGTCATGCTTGCTAAGGGAATGGTGATGTCTGGCCATCTGCTAGGTGCAACTCCTTCTTCTTTAATTGCAAGACCATCACCGTATGTTGCAAGAAAAGCAGGCCATGAAAAGGAACGGGTAGAGTTATGGCTGATGTATGGTCATGTTGTTGCTAGCTCGTGATAGGGAAGATCCAAAATTAGGGCAAGCATTGGCTCAAAAAAGATATGTTGTGTGCCAACAACTTGGATTGTGAACCTGTCTAAGAAGAAGTCGTGTGCATGGTTGAATGCTAGTGTGTCTCCCATATTGGCATAAAAGTATGCAACTAAACTTGGAGAATAAGTTTGGTCAGGTTGGAGAACAAGGGAAGACCACCCAATGCTAGTGATGTAATCACATAAATGAAGGCCATAAGCATTGGAATCCAGCATAGCCTAGAAGTGCTCAGGAATGATTTTAAGTGCATCTATACTTGATGAAGAAAATTTAGTAGGAGCAGAGAGAGAGGTAAGGCAGAGAGTCCTGGCAGACTATCAATCAGTGTGATAAAATGTCTAAAATGAAGTAGTCACGTTGCATAAAGCAACGTGAGGGTCCTACCGGAAGGAAATCAAGTATGTCTCCCACGCCTGATGGATAAGGATATATATGAAGAGAAGTGTCCAATAAAATCTGACTGGATGGATGAAAGAGTATGGAAGAAGATAGACCCCTTCTGTAATCAAATTTAAAATAACAGGTTAAAATTTGATTATTGGCTATTAATAACAACTTGAATTATGACAATTGATAACCGTAAAAATAGTAGAATCCTAAATATTAATGTTAACAACACTAATACGTAATCCTACCGTTCTTCCGTTTAAATCAATTCTTCTTACTCTCAAAACATAATCATGCAATATAATGAGTAAGGATTCATTCCACTCTTAACTATCTATACTTAAATTGAATTCAACTAATCAAACCCAAAAGGAACAATGGTGAGAGTAATGATTTGATGTGAAATTTCTACACTACCATTTCCAACACAAGAACAATAATAAGAACATGTCATTATGGAATAAGTAATTAACTTTATAAATCTAATAGAACAATAAGAACAAGATATGATTGAATGAATAACAACTACTCATTAATCTAATGAACAATAAAAAACAATGATTCAATACTCAAGAAATAAACTAATCAATTAATGTAAAACTATATCTGGATCTAAAAACTAATCTCTAATGGCTACTTTCTACCTAACCTAATTTAACTACCTAACCTCCTTTTTTAACAAAGAGTCAAACTTTTGTTTTTATACTTTCAGATCCAAAAATCGTGCATGGGCTTGGAGCCATGTTTTGGGCCGGAAAATCGGGCCCAAAACCCAATTTCTTTAGTCCAAAATGGGCTCTTCAGCTACAGTTGGCTTCGACAGATATTTCGTCCACTTTTTCTTCTCTGATTGGGTCAAGGCTTAGACCATTGGAAATCTCTTTCCGAGCCGGTCGTTTTGACATAAGATACTCCCAATTCCGAGGTCTGAGTCCAAAGAGACGGCCTTTGGAAGTTCTGCTGACTTGTGCACTGTTTCTGCCCGTGTTAACTTTTCAGCTTTTGACCGGGATTTACAAAGGCTTTATCTCCTTGAATCTTGGCCTTTATTCACAGAACTCCTTAGCAACCGACCTTTGCTCCTTTATCTCGATAAAGTGGCACATTTATGCACATAATGGACTTTGAAGCCTGAAATGCATAAAAACACGTAATCAGTATTAACTCTTAATTATTACTCACATAATTGGTCTAAAAGTATGATGGTTAAGGGGTTAAAACTACAATTTTGGGCTCTTATCAAACCACCCCCAAACAGCATTTTGCTTGTCCTCAAGCAAAGATGAGAAATTAGAATAAGTGACCAAAAATGAAGTTCTATCTACTCGTTTACTTGAGTCGCGATTGCATTGACCATATGCAACAAAGCCTTAAACCACTAGGAATTCCCTAGTGGACGAGTTATAACCTCGTGAGAGTTTTCCAATGAAGGTACTCACAAACTTCATCTATACTACAAATCGACTAAGAAATAAAACTATTGTTTCTTTATTTATGTCTCAATTATCTATACATCTCACTAGCAATGAATACGTAAATAATCATGTCGAAACCTAAGCTAATATATGCATAATAATCAATCATCTACTTAATAAACATATATACAATGAGTAATGCTATGAAATGCAAGAATGTGTCCGTTTCAAACTTTGGAATAAATAATTCCTTAACTAGGTTCTCACATAAAAGTTAAGACAAAAATCACTCGATTTTTCCACTCAAGTTTTGCTACTCCAATTAATGCGGTGGGCATACTTTACCTTACAATCTCAATGACACACAAGGAAGCCGAAGTTGATCAAACACATCTGCCACTTACTATCCCACTAACCTATTCCTAATTGAGCTAGAGGTCTTTATTAGGTGTTCAAGGGGATTAGGAGATGGTTTAAAATTAAGGAAACGGATATTCAAAAGACAAGTCCGAGATAATAGGGTCTTCATATTACGTAACTAGAGAAAACCTTGTTCTTTTGCTTCTACACTTTGTTTCCATCCTTAGCCTTTTTCTTTTGGCTTTTCGACTCCTTTTATTCTATTTTTGGAGTTTTTATTTTATTTCTATTTTTCTTTTTCTTTTCTTTTCTTTGGATGGAAACTTCTTTTCTTTTTTCCTTTCTGAAGCAACTAACTAATTTCTGCTTACACAGGTTTTTCTCTTCTCTTTTCTTCACTCATCCTATTCTCAGACTTATTCTAAAATGGGTAGGTTGATTTTGATTTTGATTTTGATTTTGATTTTGATTTTATTTTGTTTTGTTTTTGTAACAGGGTAAAGGAATTGTGGTTTATGGAAGGGCTAATGAAAGGCTCAGTGGGGCGACTAGCGGAAAATATATTTAGGTCAGAATTTCTAGCTATATCGATCCAAAAAGGGCCTAAATTCTCTCTTAGGACATAGTATAGTGGTCAAGCAAGTGGACGTGTGATTTTTCTATTCGGAATATACTTCTCCCTTGTGTCATTTCTCAAATGTTTCACTCATATAAGGCTTTAGGCTATATTCTCACAGGATTTGTAGAATAAGTACTCTAGCCTAGATTTCAGAAACTAACTGCCAAACAATCATAGATACTCATGTAATATATTTATAGATAGATGCAAAGATTATTACCTACACATTAACCTAAGTGATAAGAGCCCAAAACTGTAGTTTTAACCCCTTAATAATCATACTGTTAGACCAATTATGTGAATAATAAGTAAGAGTTAATACTGATTACGTGTTTTTATGCATTTCAGGCTTCAAAGTCCATTATGTGCAGAAATGTGCCACTTTAGCGAGATAAAGGAGCAAAAGTCAGCAGAACTTCCGAATGCCATATCTTTGGACTCAGACCTCGGATTGAGGCCTACCTTATGTCAAAACGACCATCTCGGAAAGAGCTTCGCAATGGTCCAAGCCTTGACCCAATCAGAGGAGCAGAAATGGACGAAAAGTCTGTGGAAGTCAACTGCAGCTGAAGAGGCCTTTTTGGACTAAAGAAATTGGGTTTTGGGCCCGATTTTCCGGCCCAAAATATGGCTCCAAGCCCATGCACGATTTTTGGATCTGGAAGTATAAAAACAAAAGCTTGACTCTTTGTTAATGGCAGTTAGGTTAGGAAGCTAATGTTAATGGAGTTTAGGGTTAGAATAATTTTTAGATCTAGAATTAAATCTCTATTTTAATTAGTTTTCATTTCCCTTGTTTTAATTTAAAGTATTAAAATATTGTTATTGCTTCATTAGATAAATAAAGTAGTTTATTATTGATCAAATTCGATTTTGTCATTTATCTATTGCTTAGATCTAATTTCATTTCTTGGTTGTTAGTCATTTCGTAGTTATTGATGTTAGATTTTAATTATTGTTTGTTAAATTTCATAAAGTTAGAATCTTTAGATTTAGTTGTCTTAAATTTACAATTAGTTTTAGTTTAAACACCAAACACATCACTCTCACTGTTCCTTGTGCTTGAATAATTGAATTCTATTTAAGTCTTGAGGGTTTAAGAGTGGAACAAAATCCTTACTCGTTGTATTGCATGATTATGTTTTGAGAGTAAGAAATATTGATTTAAACGTAAGAACGGTAGGATTACGTATTAGTGTTCTTGTAGCATTAATATTTAGGATTCTATTATTTTTACGGTTATCAAATGGCGCCGCTGCCATCTTAATCTCGTTCAAGACAAGAATTCAATTGCTTGAATCCAAGGGGCAATCCCCCATTCTCTACCCACCCACCCTTTTAATTTTTCATTCTTATTTCTTGAATTTTCGGAACTGTTCACTGTTTCAGGCATAGGGGCTGCGGATTCACAGAGAAAAACACTGCGGTGAATTTATTTCTAAATTTTCGAAAATTCTGAAAATATTCATACATAATATTTAATGTGTTGTTGATTTACTAGAATATTTTCAGATTTTTCAGAGTTGGTTTACCTTGTAAAACAAATACGATCTTTACAGTACTGCATTTCAGTTTTCACACCGTATGTTCTTGAAAAACAGACAAGTAAGGTTACTTAAGGAGTTCTAAAAATTCTATAATTTTTACAGGAGTATCTATCCTAATCCAGGAGTTTGTAGTAAAAATTTGATGAGTTTTTTATTTGTTTTGACCTCCTAAATAGTAGAGTGTTTCCAGTGTGTTTCTGCAGTGTTGCAAACACTTAATATCTGGAACACCAGCCAATAAGGAGAGGTTGTAGGACTCCAATTGCTCTAAATTTTTTACAGGAACAATTAGGATCTGTCAGGAGTCTCCAGTAAAAATTTGGCAATTTTTGGATTTTTTTTGATGGGTTAACCATTCGGTTGTTTGTATTGTGTCCGAAAACCGTTTCGCAAACTTTGAAGGGCTGTAGAGGGACTTTCACAGCTCCGATTGATCTAAAATTTTACAGGATACTTGATAGACGTCTTACCAAATTACCGTAAAAATTTCAGATTTTTTGGAGTACGATAAAAGGCCTAAAACTTGAAAACCCTGGAGCGCGACCCGCGCCCAAAACACTGGACATTCGACAAAACAGAGGGCACTCGCGCCCAACTCGCGCCCACTAGCGCCCTCAAGGGAAAATTCAGTGTAAACAGCCCAATTTTCATAGGTAAATGCCAATTTTTATTCCTTCAAGTTATTCAGTGTTTCTAACTTGTTAAATACACTGAAATCACGTATACAAGACGCTATTCAAACGCGTAGCAAGGAGGCATTCAGGTACTCCTTCTTCCACTCCTCGCCTCTTCTGTCAGAGGAGTTTTAATTCTAGTATAATCAGGCTTGTTTTTCGTAGAAATAAATACAACATGCCTATCTAGAATTTCACACACTACACTTGCATCAATGGCTAAAGAACAAGAGACTCCTCTCTCGATTTTTATAAAGCCCTAAACGATGGCCCTAAGTCGCATCGTTCTTTGCAGACCTAGTGGGGGATTTTCGAATCCCCCTAATATATTTAACTTGTTACCGGTTTTCATGGTTTAGACCACGAGAAGCCTTACCAGCACATGTGGATAGACCAAGTTCTCACTACATTCCATCATCCTAGCGTAAGTCCGGATCAAGTTAAACTTAGGGTGTTTCCTTTCACCCTAGCCGACAAAGCGGCGTCTTGGTTAACTGCCCAAACGCCAAACTCTGTGGACTCATGGGCTCAACTTGTTCAATTGTTCATGGAACAATTTTACCCACCACTAAAGACAGATGAAATGCTTCAAAAGATTCATTTCTTCCGCCCGGAATCCTCATGAATCCTTTTCGGAGGCTGGAATCGCTTCAATCGATCTTCTCATGAATGCCCACATCATAATCTTTGGCGAAGACACGCTTTGTTCGTGCCTTCTTCAAGGGGCTTTTACATCGTCATAAGGAGGTTCTAGATATCATGACTGGGGTAGTTTTCTTAGTAAGGGGAGACTTAGAGGCTTATACATTCTTAGAAGATCAATCCAAGAGGAACAACAATTGGGAGGTAACGATTCCTCCCGGCCCTTTCCTTCTTCTCGTGAGGTTAAACATGATCCCGAAGCTTAAAACTCTTATCGATGCCCTCACTAAAAAGGTAGATGCCATCTCTGTTCAACAACAACCCACTCCAGTCATGAACATTAACTCTACTCATTGTAATGTCTGTTGTAGTCTTGAGCATTCCGACTTCTATTGTCCTCTTGTCTATGCACAAACACCACCACAACCATCACACTTCAACCAGTTAACTCAACATCAAGGACAAAGGAACTTAGGTGACCAGAATAGAGCTTTTGTACCCATAACCCAGAACTATCAACATCAAGACATGAACGCTCAACAAGCTTTAATTCCAATACAACCATCTACAGACAAAGTAGTAGTGACCTTGTTGGAGAAACAAAATCAAATTATGCAACAAAACTCCAACTTAATGAAAGATCAGCATGATCAAAACTTTAATATGATGAAACAAACAATGCAAATGATGCAGTCTTTGTGCCAAAAGGTTATTGACATGTCTTCTAACCAAAATAATAACCAAACCGGCGTGTTTCCAAGTGAAGCAATGCCTAATCCTAAGTCAACAAACACCGCGCCCGAAATAAAAAGTATTCAAAGTAATGGTAATATAAACCAAGGGGGACCTACAGGTGCAGTCACTACCCTTCGCTCGTTCGGGCGAGTAGTTGATAACCAAGTGACTATGCCTAAAGATTACCCACAAACTAAAAATGATACCATACCACATACTATAATAGAAAACCAAGACCCTACAACTATAGAAGTACCAGTTAAACCACAAACAAAAGGGAAAACATTACAAGATCCAATAATAGAAAGTGAAGACCCTACACCTAGAGGTTCCAATATGGATACCTAGATGGAAAGCGGATAGAGATAAAGCAAAGCCTAATAATACTTTTATCCCTTCGTTAAAAATAGCGATAAAGCACCATATCCCCAAAGACTAGTTGTGTTTAAAATGACGAGAATTTTGATGAGATTAGGGAAGTGTTTAAAAATTTGACTATAAACCTACCTTTTCTAGAAGCTATAAAAAGTCTACCCGGACACGCTAAGTTTCTAAAAGAGTTGTGCACCAAGAAGAGGAAAACCAACAAACCCCACGAAGCATTCTTAACTCCCGAACAATATCCCTTTTATCCTAACATAACGGAATTGTTAAGTACAAGGACCCCGGTCGTCCTTGTCAGACAATGCACCTTAGGTGATACCTTCATAACAACTGATTTATTAGACACGGGGCAGTGTTAACTTACTCCCTTTTATTTATATAAACAATTAGGTCTAACAAAACTTCAACCAACCAAAATGACTTTGCGGTTAAATTAGATCGTTCTATTAAGTATCCCAAGGGTGTAGTTGAAAATATTCTCGTTAAAGTTCAGGGATTTTTACTATCCAAATTGACTTTGTTATTCTTGACACGAAGTTGCTCATGATTCCATTCCCATCATCTTAGGGCCCTTTCTTGGCAACCGCCAATGCCCAAATCAATTGTCGGGATGGCTCAATGACTCTTTCTTTTGGAAATCTTTCGTAGAAGTTAACATGTTTAGACAAAAACAGGGACAACTAGGTTTGCCTATAGAAGGAGAAGTGAAGTCCATTGAGAGTTTTGTACCTCACATTAGTCGCGGTGACACTTTAGTCCCCACACTAGTAGATACCCCTCTTATGGAAGAAGACAAGGATCACAATTTCTACTCCCTAGGCGTAGATAACACCAAGGAGGATTTCCTTCGACTCTTTTGCAACCCTTCTTTGCACGCCTCGCGAAGTTCTCTCCCTATTGACATCCATTCATCTCTTGACGCATGGACGGAAGAAGAATTTTTTTGCCCTTTTATCCTAGTGATTCTTCTTACCCACCTATTGAGGAATGTCTTGCATATTTCAAGGCCTCTGATGATATAGACCTAAGAACACTAGTTGAACACCATTCACCCACCTCACATCCTCATGTCACTCATTCACCTTCCATCACGAATGTTCCTCGCCCTCTACCTTTTCAAAGAACCATTGAGTTTGTACTTGACCTTGGTGTTTCTCCTATGCTTCATAACTATCTAAAACCAACTGGTGAAGAAGTAACACCCAAGGACAAGCCACCTGACACTTTTTCATTTTTTCCATTGTTTCCTTCTCAAATTTATCCGCATCCTACGTATCTTCCACAACCATCAATTTTCTCACGTTCATTTACTTGGCATCCCCTTCGTAGGAGGACAAAGAAGAAACTGTATGCTCAATTAGGTTTTAGATCTATAAGGCTTTGCTCTCATTCCACTAAGCTACGTCATAGAAAATCTTGGTGCTTGATTCTGTTTGGTGGTGCATTCCATGTTAACTATTTATGGAAAGATCCACAATTGTTTAGATTATTGATATATGGGAAACTGCATGTAAATACATATATATCACTTTAAGTCTAGGAAATCTTACTTTAAAAGACCCACGTTTTAAAACAAATTTTTACAAACCTGTTTTCAAAAATTTGTTTGGGGGTGGGGTGTTTGGTTTTTCCATGCTTGATCACTAAACTTCCTATTCTTATTCCCCCCTCGCCCCTTTAAAGAGTAGCTAGATTTCTCTTTGTTTGTTGTTTTGATGTTGTCTTTTTTATTATTTTTAGTAGATAGGATGTTACGTTGTTAAATTCGTAGTTAACTTTGAATTTGGTAGTTAAATGTTGTTTGAATTTCAATTTTAATATAATGTTGTTCTTTTTCAAATTGTGCATGGTTTTTATTGTTAATCCCACCTTCCCGAATTGTTTGGGGTGGTATTATTTATTCTATCATGATTTGTAGAAGATCCTCCATTTTAGAGTTTGTTTTGGAGTGAAGGTTGAGAATATTGTCATAATTGGCATACCTATGATTAGATGTGGTGGTATGATGAAATCTAAGAGAGTTTAGAAGTTACTAGTTTAAATCCAAAGATAAAAGATATTAGGGTTGTTATAGAATCAAGAATATGAGTTGTTTCCGTTTTGGTTCGAAATTTTATTGTTTCCTAATTGCCTTAAAGCTTTTGGCAACTTACCGATTCGTTTTAACAATTCAAAACCTATAAAAACTTCATTCATTCTACACTCACAACCCACACTACATCTAACTTCCATTTCTCACCTTTCACTCCCACGTTTCCCACGTTTAAATTCATTTTTCACGAATCAACACCTCGAGCGCCCAGCTTCGCAGAGTAGCGCCGCCACTCCTACACTTTTGTCGAAAATTTTGTTCGAGGCGTGCGTTCAGCAAGGTCAGGTCAGATCGACTTCGCTCAAACACTGGAATTCCAAATACCGCGGTAGCGACTTCGCCTTAGTTAAGTTGGCCTTCATGCCGACTTCCTTCGACCGACCAGAAAAATTCCGGTTTTCAGCGGGTTGTTCCCGTTCATTCGCAAAATGTTCTAGAGCGTAGTTCGAGATGACATCTCCTATAATAATACCGAACAGTCTTTCAAAGATTTGTTTCAAAGCACTACTTATGGTGCTTGGTTTTCATGAGGTGATCACACACGTAGGGGGGAACCGCTTATGGTTCTTGCTAGCATTTGTTCTTGGACTTGCCATGCCCGCTGAAATACAAGACCCATGGTGCTATTGGGATAATAATATGTATGTCTACACTTATGAGTTTTGCATGAGTCGTATGGGGCAGGTATTTTCCGTGATCGAGGACCAAGGGGAATATAACGTCCTCTTGGTAGCCCCGTCCATGAACATAGGAACTGTTATGTTTTGGATCATGCTAAACATTTTAGGGGAAATGACATTTTTCTTACGTGAATGATGCCACTTGCGGCGTCTTCCTTGCTTTAGCCATGGGGCGTATGTGCCATGACCTTCCCAAAACTTTGATGTCTAGTTTAGCACGACCCATAGCATGAGGCATAAGTATCTTCTTATGCCTATATTAGTTTGTCGTATTATACTATGTTTCTTCCCTATTTTTTTGTGCGCTTTCCGACCGGACCGGGTTAGGGTCGACATTGTGAGATCCACCAATTCTATTATTCGATCTTTCCGCGCAATGACTTGGCAAGGGTGGAGGATACAACCTCATCGGGTTGCACCTTACACCCCATCCCACCCAAGTGGCTTTTTAACGTGGTTAGGATCCGTAGATGATAAATGGCGGCAAGCTTGGCAAATTATAATGGCATGGCAGATCGCTTGAAGAACCTCACTTCTTGATAGAAGAGGAGGATGACGAGTAAACGCTGGAGTGGAGGTAAGTTTTTAGTTTCAGTTAGTGTCTGCTTATGTCCCAAGCAATTTAATTCTGTTAACCCCATAATGGGTGGAACTCTTATAGAGTTGCGTCAGTTTACTTTTCTATATTAGTATGTTATAACCTTGTTTTGCAGATGTTCCAGAATTTCACGCGTTTCCATGGTATTTTTCCTACCCTCTCTATTTAAATACTTTGAGGACAAAGCATGTTTCTTGTTTGGGGGGGGCATAGAAACACGTGTAATTAAGGCATCTGTTAGGATATAGATATGTATAATATGCATTTGTTTTCAAGTTAAAAATTTCAAAAATATAAATAAATAAGTTTATGCTATACACTTAGGAATATTGGTGTTGTTTTCTTTCTCTATGCTCTTAACAATCTAGAAGTCTCCATGTAGCTTTTGCATCGGAATAATTGTTAGAAACTTAGGTTAATATGTAGGTAATAATCTTTGCATCTATCTATAAATATATTACATGAGTATCTATGATTGTTAGTAGTAAGTTTCTGAAATCTAAGCTAGAGTACTTATTCTACAAATCCCGTGAGAATATAGCCTAAAGCCTTATATGAGCCGAAATATTTGAGAAATGACACAAGGGAGAAGTAAAAACCGGATAGAGAAATCACACGTCCACTTGCTTGATCACTATGCCATATCCTAAGCGAAATTTAGGCCCTCTTTGGATCGATATAGCCAAAAATTCAAACCTATGAATTATTTTCCGCTAATTAAGCCCCTCGAGCCTTTCTTTAGCCTTCCATAAACCACAATTCCTTTACCCCCGCAAAAAACAAAACAAAATAAAAAATTCAACTTACCCAATCTAGAATAAGTATGAGAATAGAATGAGTGAAGAAAGAAGAAGAGAAAAACACGTGTAAAAACAAAAATTAGTTAGTTGCTTCCGAAAAAGAAAAGAAGTTTCCATCCAAAGAAAAGAAAAGAAAAAAAAAAATAGAAATAAATAAAAAAACTCCAAAAATAGAATAAAAGGGAGTCAAAAGCCAAAGAAAAGAAAAAAAGAAAAATATACGCTAATGATGGAAACAAAGTATAGAAGCAAAAAGAAAATAACAAGGTTTTCTCTAGTTACATAATATGAAGACTCTATTATCTCGGACTTGTCCTTTAGAATATCCATTTCCTTCCTTCTTAAACCATCTCCTAATCCCCGTAACACCTAATAAAGACCTCTAGCTCAATTAGGAATAGGTTAGTGTGATATAGTAAGTGGCGATGTGTTTGATCGACTCCGCTTCCTGTGTGTCATTGAGATTGTAAGGTAAAGTGTGCTCCATCGTATTAATCGGAGTAGCGAAAACTGAGTGGAAAAAAATCAGAGTGTTGTTTCTTGACTATTATTGTGAGAACCTACTTAAGGACGCTTATTCGAAGTTCTCGAAAACAAACCTCGCTAAACATTTTATAGTACTACTCATTGTGTATATGTTTATTGTAGATGATAGATTATTATGCATATATTAGCTTAGGTTTTTGACTTGGTTATTCTTGTTCATAGCTAGTGAGACGTATAGATAATTTGGAGCATGAATAAGGAAACAATAGTTTTATTTTCTTAGTCGTTGTAGTATAGATGAAGTTTGTGAGTACCTTCACTGGAAAACTCTCACGAGGCTATAACTCGTCCACTAGGGAATTCCTAGTGGTTTAAGGCCTTGTTGCATATGGTCAATGCAATCGCACTCAGCGAAACGAGAGTAGATAGAACTCCATTTTTGGTCACTTATTCTAATTTCTCATCTTTGCTTGAGGACAAGCAAAATGCTGTTTGGGGTGGTTTGATAAGAGCCCAAAACTGTAGTTTTAACCCCTTAATAATCATACTGTTAGACCAATTATGTGAATAATAAGTAAGAGTTAATACTGATTACGTGTTTTTATGCATTTCAGGCTTCAAAGTCCATTATGTGCAGAAATGTGCCACTTTAGCGAGATAAAGGAGCAAACGTCAGCAGAACTTCCGAATGCCATATCTTTGGACTCAGACCTCGGATTGAGGCCTACCTTATGTCAAAACGACCGGCTCGGAAAGAGCTTCGCAATGGTCTAAACCTTGACCCAATCAGAGGAGCAGAAGTGGAGGAAAATTCTGTGGAAGCCAACTGCAGCTGAAGAGGCCTTTTTGGACTAAAGAAATTGGGTTTTGGGCCCGATTTTCCGGCCCAAAACATGGCTCCAAGCCCATGCACGATTTTTGGATCTGGAAGTATAAAAACAAAAGCTTGACTCTTTGTTAATGGCAGTTAGGTTAGGAAGCTAATGTTAATGGAGTTTAGGGTTAGAATAATTTTTAGATCTAGAATTAAATCTCTATTTTAATTAGTTTTCATTTCCCTTGTTTTAATTTAAAGTATTAAAATATTGTTATTGCTTCATTAGATAAATAAAGTAGTTTATTATTGATCAAATTCGATTTTGTCATTTATCTATTGCTTAGATCTAATTTCATTTCTTGGTTGTTAGTCATTTCGTAGTTATTGATGTTAGATTTTAATTATTGTTTGTTAAATTTCATAAAGTTAGAATCTTTAGATTTAGTTGTCTTAAATTTACAATTAGTTTTAGTTTAAACACCAAACACATCACTCTCACTGTTCCTTGTGTTTGAATAATTGAATTCTATTTAAGTCTTGAGGGTTTAAGAGTGGAACGAAATCCTTACTCGTTGTATTGCATGATTATGTTTTGAGACTAAGAAATATTGATTTAAACGTAAGAACGGTAGGATTACGTATTAGTGTTCTTGTAGCATTAATATTTAGGATTCTATTGTTTTTGCGGGTTATCACTAAGTTTCTAAAAACTATTCTAATGCAAAAGCTACGCGAGACTTCTAGATTATTAAGAGCATAGAGAAAGAAACAATACCAATATTCCTAAGTGTATAGCATAAACTTTTTATTTTTATTTTTATTATTTTTAAGACAAATAATACGTAATATACAACCTAATATGTGCTTAACATTTACATCGTGTTTCTATACCACCCCCAAACAATTTGGGAGAAGGGGGTTCATGAAACAATTCAATAGCAAAATTAAATTATGTAACTAACTAATTTTTATAATTTTTAATATTTTATAAATAAAAGTGCGTAATTTACATCCTAAAAGTGTCTAATTTTTGCAAATGTTTCTATCCCACCCCCAAACAATCGAACGCTTTGTCCTCAAAGTGTAAAGAGATAAGGAAAGAATTTACCATAGAAACGTGGCAAAAAATTGGCGTTACTGTGAATGTAAACATTGTAAAGATGATATGATAATATGAAGCACAATTAAATTGGTACGTACTAACTAACACAAACTCTACTGGAGTAAACATGACAGGCTTAGGGTGGCAACATGATTTGAAATGAATACCAAAATACGCCACCCCCAAAAAAAATTGGAAAACTCTTTTTAAGTTTGAAAATTTTGTTTGGCATATACTCCAGAAAGTTGGTATTGTACGAAAACTTGGGTCTTTTAAAGTCAGATTCCCTAGACTTACTAATATATGTTTATGTTTTTATTTTATTTAGTTTTTATATGTTCGATTTTTAGAAAAACAAAACAAAATTACGATAAAGAAAAAAAATGAAACTCACTCCATAGAGAAGCACTACTCAATCCACGAGAAAAAGTGCAAAAGATAAATGCATGAGTCACATGAAACGTAGACTAAGAATCCGACACTTACAACCACTCACTCCAAAAGGAGGGTCCAGTTGCCTTAATGGTGCACTCCCATAACATAAGATTGGAATGGAGTACACCGAAGAATAAAATGAGTCTTTTATAGTCAGATACTCGAGACTTTATCTAATATATATGTATTAAAATGCAATTTACCATATATCAATAATCGAAAAAGTTGTGGGTCTTTCCACAAATAATTAACATGGAATGCACCATCAAACAGAATTAAGGACCAAGATTTCCTATGACGTAGCTTAGTGGAATGAGAGCAAAGCCTTATAGATCTAAAACCTAATCGAGCATACAGTTTCTTTTTTGTCCTCCTACGAAGGGGATGCCAAGTAAATGAACGTGAGAAAATTGATGGTTGTGGAAGATACGTAGGATGTGGATAATGTTGAGAAGGGAAAAAATGGAAAAAAATGAAAAAGTGTCAGGTGGCTTGTCCTTGGGTGTTACTTCTTCACCAGTTGGTTTTAGATAGTTATGAAGCATAGGAGAAACGCCAAGGTCAAGTACAAACTCAATGGTTCTTTGAAAAGGTAGAGGGCGAGGAACATTCGTGATGGAAGGTGAATGAGTGACATGAGGATGTGAGGTGGGTGAATGGTGTTCAACTAGTGTTCTTAGGTCTATATCATCGAGAGGCCTTGAGATATGCAAGACATTCCTCAATAGGTGGGTAAGAAGAATCACCGGGGATAGAGGGCTTAAAAATTCTTCTTCCGTCATGGCGTCCAAAGATGAATTGGATGTCAATAAGAGAGAACTCCGAGGCGGCAAAGAAGGGTTGCAAAAGAGTCGAAGGAAATCCTCCTTGATGTTATCTACGTCTAGGGAGTAGAAATTGTGATCCTTGTCTTCTTCCATAAGAGGGGTATCTACTAGTGTGGGGACTAAAGTGTCAGCCGCACTAATGTGAGGTACAAAACTCTCAATGGACTTCACTTCCCTTTCTACAGGCAAACCTAGTTATCCCTGTTTTTGTCTAAACATGTTAACTTCTTCATAAAGATTTCCAAAAGAAAGAGTCCTTGAGCCATCCCGACAATTGATTTGGGCATTGGTGGTTGCCAAGAAAGGACGCCCTAAGATGATGGGAATGGAATCATGAGCAACTTCTGTGTCAAGAATAACAAAGTCGGCTGGATAGTAAAAATCCTGAACTTTAACGAGAATATTTTCAACTACACCCTTGGGATACTTAATAAAACGATCGGCTAACTGCAAAGTCATTTTGGTTGGTTGAAGTTTTGTTAGACCTAGTTGTTTATATAAATAAAAAGGGGGTAAGTTAACACTTTCGCCCCGTGTCTATTAAAGCAGTTGTTATGAAGGTATCACCTAAGGTGCATTGTCTGCAAGAGGGATCGACCAGTGGTCCTTGTACTTAACAATTCCGTTATGTTCGGATAAAGAGGGATATTGTTCAGTTAAGAATGCTTCATGGGGTATGTTGGTTTTCCTCTTCTTGGTGCACAACTCTTTTAGAAACTTAAGCGTGTCCGTAGACTTTTTATAGCTTCTAGAAAAGGTAGGTTTATAGTCAAATTTTTAAACACTTCCCTAATCTCATCAAAATTCTCGTCCTTTTAAACACAACTAGTCTTTGGGGATATGGTGCTTTATCGCTATTTTTAGCGTAGGGATAAAAAGTATTATTAGTCTTTGCTTTATCTCTAGTCGTTTTCCATCTAGGTGTCCATATTGAACCTCTACAGTGTAGGGTCTTCACTTTCTATTATTGTTTTCCCTTTTGCTTGTGGTTTAACCGGGTACTTCTACAAATTGTAGGGTCTTCAGTTTCTATTATAGTATTTGGTATGGTATCATTTTTAGTTTGCGGGTAATCTTTAGGCATAGTCACTTGGTTATCAACTACTCGCCTCGAACGAGCGAAGGGTAGTGACTGCTGTAGGTCCCCTTTGGTTTATATTACCATTACAAGAAATATTGTTTATTTCAAAGGCGGTGTTTGTTGACTTAGGATTAGGCAATCGCTTGACTTGAAAACACCCGGTTTGGTTATTATTTTGGTTAGAAGACATGTCAATAACCTTTTAGCACAAAGACTGCATCATTTGTATCGTTTGTTTCATCATATTAGAGTTTTGATCATGCTGATCTTTCATCAAGTTGGAGTTTTGTTGCATAATTTGATTTTGTTTCTCCAACAAGATCACTACTACTTTGTCTATAGATGGTTGTATTGGAATTAAAGCTTGTTGAGCGTTCATGTCTTGATGTTGATAGTTCTGGGTTATGGGTACTAAACCTCTATTCTGGTCACCTAAGTTCCCTTGTCCTTGATGTTGAGTTAACTGGTTGAAATGTGATGGTTGTGGTGGTGTTTGTGCATAGAACCTCCTTATGATAATGTGAAAGCCCCTTGAAGAAAGCATGAACAAGCGTGTCTTTCGCAAGATTATGATGCGGGCATTCAATGAGAAGATCAGTGAAACGATTCCAGGCCTTTGAAAAGGATTCATGAGGATTCTGGCTGAAGAAATGAATCTTGTGAAGCATTTCATCCGCTTCGATGGTGGGTAAAACTGTTCCATGAACAATTGAACAAGTTGAGCCCATGAGTCCACAGAGCTTGGCGTTTGGGCAGTTAACCAAGACACCGCCTTATCGGCTAAGGTGAAAGGGAATACCCTCAAATTAATTTGTTCCGCACCAACCGTGGGATGGTGGAATGTTGTTAGGACTTGTTCAATCCTACGCATGTGCTGATAAGGTTTTTCATGGTCTAAACCATGAAAAACGGGTAACAAATTAAAAATATTTGGGGATTCGAAATCCCCACCGGTCCGCTAGAACGATGCAAGATTTGGGGCTATCGCTCAAGGCTTTGTAGAAGTCAGAGAGAGGAGTCTCTCTTTCTTCATCCATTATATCAGGTGGTGTGTGTGGAATAGTAGCTAGAGGTGTAATGGATGGTATACTAGATAGACGTGTTTGTCGACGTTGCCATGTAATTACGTTAGTTGTTTTTCTTCGACCAGACCTTAATCTCATGCAAGACTAAGTCGAACTTAACTAAACATGCAACACTCCAAACAATTCTGATATACTAGTAGAAACCTCTAACCGGAGACGCGAGGTGTGGAAGAAAGGAATACCTGATTCGGCCCTTGCTTTCGCTTATGAATAGCGTCTTGTTTACGCGTGTTCAGCAGTATATAACAAGTTAGAACACTGAAAAACTTGAAAAATCGACGCTCAAACAAACCTGTGGAAATCCGGCAAAATCAGTGAGGGCGAGCGCTTCACTTGAACGACCAAAGGCCAAAGGGTCAAATTCGAAGTTCCAAGTTTTGAGCGCGGGTCGCTCTCGGTATGGGCGCAGGTCGCACTCAACTTCCAGTGTTTTGAGCGCAGGTGCGCTTGCTTAGGGCGCGGGTCGCGCTTAACTTCCAGGCGTATTGGCGCAGGTCGCGCTCTTTTGGGGCGCAGGTGCGCTCCGTGTATTTTTTAGGAACTTTCACTTGCTTCACCGCAGTGTTTTTCTCTGTGAATCCGCAGCCCCTACGCCTAAAACAGTGAACAGTTCCGAAAATTCAAGAAATAAGAATGAAAAATTAAAAGGGTGGGTGGGTAGAGAATGGGGGATTGCCCCTTGGATTCAAGCAATTGAATTCTTGTCTTGAACGAGATTAAGACGGCAGCGGCGCCATTTGATAACCGTAAAAATACTAGAATCCTAAATATTAATGTTAACAACACTAATACGTAATCCTACCGTTCTTACGTTTAAATCAATTAGTTTTACTCTCAAAACATAATCATGAAATATAATGAGTAAGGATTCGTTCCACTCTTAACTGTCTAGACTTAAATTGAATTCAACTAATCAAACCCAAAAGTAACAATGGTGAGAGTAATGATTTGATGTGAAATTTCTATACTACCATTTCCAACACAAGAACAATAATAAGAACATGTCATTATGGAATAAGTAATTAACTTTATAAATCTAATAGAACAATAAGAACAAGATATGATTGAATGAATAACAACTACTTATTAATCTAATGAACAATAAAAAACAATGATTCAATACTCAAGAAATAAACTAATCAATTAATGTAAAACTAGATCTGGATCTAAAAACTAATCTCTAATGGCTACTTTCTACCTAACCTAATTTAACTACCTAACCTCCTTTTTTAACAAAGAGTCAAACTTTTGTTTTTATACTTTCAGATCCAAAAATCGTGCATGGGCTTGGAGCCATGTTTTGGGCCGGAAAATCGGGCCCAAAACCCAATTTCTTTAGTCCAAAATGGGCTCTTCAGCTGCAGTTGGCTTCGACAGATATTTCGTCCACTTTTGCTTCTTTGATTGGGTCAAGGCTTGGACCATTGGAAATCTCTTTCCGAGCCGGTCGTTTTGACATAAGATACTCCCAATTCCGAGGTCTGAGTCCAAAGATACGGCCTTCGGAAGTTCTGCTGACTTGTGCATTGTTTCTGCCCGTGTTGACTTTTCAGCTTTTGACCGGGCTTTACAAAGGCTTTGTCTCCTTGAATCTTGGCCTTTATTCACAGAACTCCTTAGCAACCGACCTTTGCTCCTTTATCTGGCTAAAGTGGCACATTTCTGCACATAATGGACTTTGAAGCCTGAAATGCATAAAAACACGTAATCAGTATTAACTCTTAATTATTACTCACATAATTGGTCTAAAAGTATGATGGTTAAGGGGTTAAAACTACAGTTTTGGGCTCTTATCAACAATCCTAGTAGGCATACTCGTTAAACATTGCTTACAGAAGACACAAAGATAACAACAAATTTTTGATTGTTAGAGCACATGACGAAAAACTTAATTAATAATTTATTTATTATTATTATTATTTTATTATTATTTATTTATTTTAAGAAGAAGATCATGGACCAGAATGACAATGATGATGGTTATGGGGACGCATATCGTGCACAAGACTGTTTAGTTCATCAATTTGTTGGCTGAGCTAAAGCTGAATGCCCCCTGATTGGCAGAGAGCGTAGTTTGATTCTCCATTAGGAGAGCGTGATTTTCCAAGGACTGAGAGTGATTTTCTAAGATTTCCTCCTATTCAATGTCGTGCATTGCTTGACATTCTTGGAATTTCAGAAGACTTTTGATGATAATTTCCTGGCGTGCGTGCAGTTCCCGCATGCCTTGGTGAAGAAAATGAATGCCTTCCATAGGATTAAAAATGGTATGCATTGTATTTTCATTAAAGAAATGTTCAGAGTATGAGCTTTGGTCTTCTTGTTCATCTGTCAGAGTATCTGGAGTCCAAAAACCAGCAGCGCATTTTGTGTGAATTACAGTAAGGCCAGCTATTTGAAGAGGTATTTCTGGATAAACAGCTAGATAACTCCAAAGCAACATAATTTTTGTGACTAGAGTAGGTAGAGGTGCTAACCGTTTTTTAGGCCTGGTGATCGAGTTCCAGAGATATTGGATTATGCAAAAGTCATCCCTTTGATTTTGCATAATCTAAAGTAGGTGGAGTTGAGGTTTTGTCACTTTAGATGATTGTGATGTACTTGGCACATTATGTCCTAACCAGTGGAGCACAGCTCGTTGATTATGTATCAAAGAGCATTGAAGAACAACGTGATGTCTATTTCCGATTTCTCCACTAGATACAGTGGCCTATAGTATTTGTTTGACGATATCAAATGGTGACTCTTGAATATGGAACTCCGGGTTATTCATTGGAATTTGAAGTATGTCGGAGATAATTTCCCTAGTTAATTCAAATCGTTGTCCATGGGCATGGAAATAGAATTTACCATGGTCAGGTCCGCTAAATTGGTAGAATATCAAAACTAATTCTCTGGAATACGCAGCTTCTGAATGATATAGAAGAGGCATCCATCCTCGACGTACAATTTCTGTGTTAAAATATGGAGAAAATAGGCCTTCATAAAAAAAAAATCAAATAATTTTTCTTGGGCACTATCTTTCTTGGTTAATCAATTTGAAAGTATATGTGAGGGAAGGATAGTAAAGAATGCATGAAATGAAGATGGCTGAAAAGAAGAGATTTATAGCCAATATATGAGCATTTACGAATCAGGATGGCAAGTGTAGTTAGATCCCGAATTAATATGTGGAAAACACAAGTGAAACATGTGTTGTTGTTACACATACTTATGTAATAACAACTATGGGTATCCATAGTAGGTCTTTTCATGTCAGATTCCCAAAACAATTAATGAGGTGTTCACAATATTAGAAAATACGGAGGAAGGCTTCACATGGCAGTTAGACCAACACATATTTTCTATCTTGAGTTGTCAAATAGTGTATTAAAAATAACGTCCCTAAGACTGTTACTGAGGTATGCAAAGAGATATAACGTACGGAGGTGAAGTAGCCACAGTATAGTTAGACCTACAAGTAATTTCTGAATTGATGTAGCAAGCCTCAATAATGGAAGATGGATAGAATGATAGAGCTGCGTCGCGACATGTGTTAGGCCTACTGTGTAGTGTGTGTGACTTGCTATGAACACAATGAGTCGAGATTTATTTAATTTTGTGAGTTATTGATTTTGTTTATTTGTTATGGTTTTTATGATTTTTTTAATGTTTATGATAAGGTAAAAATACAACTAATACACACAAATATTAAATAGGGGACTTCTCCATTCAATACATAAAATGCACAAATGTTTGAGAATTATTTAACACACCACACTAATATACAAAGCGACAAAGGAAAAGAGAGATGTAGGTTATATAGATCTAGATATTTTGGAGGATGTTATGCATGATTAACAGTATCACAACGATAAATACTGCTATTAGG
Source organism: Coptis chinensis (assembly GCF_015680905.1). Taxonomy (NCBI): domain Eukaryota; kingdom Viridiplantae; phylum Streptophyta; class Magnoliopsida; order Ranunculales; family Ranunculaceae; genus Coptis; species Coptis chinensis. The sequence goes on from NC_141461.1 coordinate 70,315,533, forward strand.
AAGACCTGGAAGCAACATCACGTTGCTTCTTTTTGAATTTCTCTATCGGATCCATTATGTTGAAGAAGATGAGAGTTTATGAAGATTAAGTTGTGAAGAGTGAGAGAATGGGATGAGTGAAGTTTGATGAGGAGTGTCAGATTTTATAGGCGAAAATCTGACCATTTGTGGATTAGCGTGCCTAATCAAGCCGTTGGGCCTAGTGGGATATCTGACCATTGAGCATATTTTGGATAAGTCCGATGGACTTACTATTTGAATCAGTCCGTTGGACTTAAAGATTAGGCCCAATGCATAAAGAAACAAACTAATATATTTATAGTAGGAAGACAATAATCTTATAACATAAATAATTTGTCATTATGTCCCGAATTGGTCCGAAAACTTCAAACGTGAAATCTCGATTCGTTTCAACTCCAAATGGAACAAATGAGTTGCCAAAATGATCGACATTAAAAATGTCATCCAATGGGATATGGAAAGTGAACATTCAAACATCCATTCTTTTTAGGGGGTTGAGTCCCGTGGAAACAGAACTCAACCTTTTTTTTTTTTTTAGGGGGTTGAGTCCCGTGGAAACAGAACTCAACTTTATTAGTATTATTATTATTATTATTATTTTATGTACAAATGTACAAGGGGAGATTAACGTGTTAACAACATCGGATGACCATAAGACTCACTACATACAATATCAGGCAACTGTCATGTCGGCTTTGGAGCGAACCCAATCCAGCCAGACTGTGGCTTAACCTTTATGTTTTAGGGGCCTAGGGTGCAGGACGGTACCATCCCTGATCGTTGTGCAATGGTCGAATAATAATATTACCCTTAGTACATATGGTATAGCCTCAAACTGCCCCGAAATGAAATCAAATAGCAAACAGCTAGGGGCTGGCCTGGTGAAATCCTTTGATCGTCCCGAGTAGGCGACATCCGATGCTGAACACGAATCTCTTTGTGCACAATGCTTAGTGCAAATGGAAAAATAAAAGACACGAGTATATACATGTTGAGTCTTTTAATGTCAGATCCTCAAGACGAATGTGTCTTTTAACGTCAGATCCCCAAGACGAATGTGAGTATTTTAACGTCAAATCCTCAAGACGATTGTGAGTCTTTTAACGTCAGATCCTCAAGACAAATCCCAACCTGTGGGAGCAACGGGGCGACGACGAAGTTTATCTTACTCAGCTGGTGTCAGACCAAAGTATACCTTATACTAGCCAATATCGGATAGTAATTTAAGACCTGCATAGAAAGGTGTTTGACAATGCATACACCGTACCACCCCATCCTTCGCTCACGTCGCTTACGAGCAAAATTACTATGACCATTACCTATTCGAGATGGGTGAAACTTACACCAAATAATGAGCTGAAGTTCATGAGGAAGAGAATAGAAAAGGGAAGAGAAGAAAGGAGGGGAAATTTTTGGTACCCATTGTTTACCAGAAGGCACGTTTGCTCGATTATCAGAAATCATTTATACTTAATTAGTTCTGAAATAGAGTTTTTGTGGACTACGGTTCCGGTGCTTGCAACCACACACTTTTGAGCAATATAAGAGAAGAAAAGAAGAGAGGGCCTATCTACCAAAATGGTGTACTTCCCCTTTTTGTAGGCGCATGGAGGGAAGTACACTAGTGAATATATTAGTCTTTGTAGACTGGATCTTTGAGAAGAGTCTTTTCGACATTTGAAGAACGTAACTCATGATAATATTTAAGGCGTTGGCCATTTACTTGAAATTCGTTGTTATCGTTTAAATTTTTCAAAGAAATAGCCCTATAAGGGGTGACAGCAGAGACAGTGAAAGGACCAGACCATCGTGTTTTCAATTTTCTTGGAAAAATGTGTAATCTTGAGTTGTACAACAAAACTTTTTGACCAATTTTAAAATCTTTTCTCAATATGTGCTTGTCATGCACTCTTTTCATGTTGGCTTTATAGGACTTTGAGAGATCATAGGCATCACTCTGAATTTCCTCAAGCTCATTTCGTTTCTCGCCTACCGCATTGGTATTATAATTTATGCTTTTGATGGCCCATAGAGCACGATGCTCAAGTTCAACTGGCAGATGACAAAGTTTTCTAAAAACGAGGCGGTAAGGAGACACGCCTATAAGTGTCTTAAAAGTCGTTCTATATGCCCACAAGGCCTCAGATAATCGGGGAGACCAGTCTTTCCTAGATGGATTAACTATTTTTTTTTTTCTAAAATGGACTTAATCTCTCTATTAGAGACTTCTACTTGGCTACTGGTCTGAGGATGATACGGAGTTGCCACCTTGTGAGTGACTTCATATTTATTTACTAACAACTCAAAAAATTTATTACAAAAATGTTTTCTCCCATCACTAATGATAGCTTTGGGAACACCAAAGCGAGAGAAAATATTTTCTTTTACAAACAAAATGACAGTCTTATGATCATTCGCACGACATGCCATTGCCTCAATCCATTTTGCCACGTAGTCAACAGCTACCAGTATGTAGAGAAAGGCATGAGAATTTGGAAAGAGACCCATGAAGTCGATGCCCCACATATAAAAAATTTCCACAATTAAAATTGGATTTAAAGGCATCATATTGTGCTGAGTAATGCGTCCTAGCTGTTGGCAGCGGGTGCATGCTTTGTAATGCTCATGTGCATCTCTAAATAGTGTTGGCCAATAAAACCCACATTGTAGAACCTTGGCCGCGCGCAGTTTTCTTACCACTGAAATGACCACCACAAGATTGTTCATAGCAAAAATATAACACGTCATTGTGTTCCCAGTAGGGAATGCAACCGTTGATTAGTTGGTCTGAACAATATTTGAAGAGGTAATGATCATCCCAGAAATAAATTTCACAGTGGATAAGAACTTTTTTCGGTCAGTACGAGACCAAGATGAAGGGACTTCCTCGGTAACTAGATAATTTACTATATCAACGTACCAAGGAGACGAAAAGACAGAATACAAGTGTTCATCGGGAAAAGAATCACAGATGGGTTCGGTATCATTATTGACATCACTGAAAAGTCGTGATAAATGGTTCGCAACCACATTCTCGCAATCTTTTTTATCTCTAATTTCTAGAGTAAACTCTTGCAAGTAGAGGATCCATCGGATCAACCTCTATTTTGCATCCATTTTCGCTAATAGGTAACGAAGCGCCACATGGTCAGTGTTGACTATTATGGAAGAACCAACTAGGTAAGGACGAAACTTATCCAAGGCATAGACAACAGCGAGAAACTCTTTCTCAGTGGTAGTATAGTTACGTTGAGCTTCATTAAGAGTTTTACAAGCGTAGCAAATGACAATTGGCTTGTCATCTCGATGTTGCCCTAGAACAACTCTAATAGCATAGTCGCTCGCGTCACATATTAATTCAAAAGATTTAGACCAATCAGGTGGTTGAAATATAGGAGTTGTAGTCATGGTGGATTTTAAGGTTTCAAAAGCTTGTTTGCAATTGAAATTAAAGTCAAAGATTGCATCTTTAAGCAGGAGATTTGTTAAAGGTCGAGCAACCTTAGAGAAATCTTGAATAAATCTCCTATAGAACCCTGCGTGTCCTAAAAATGCATGTATATTGCGAAATGTTTTTGGTATAGGAAGGGTGATAAACGATAATTTTCTGGTTTGGTTTACTTAAGTTTGTACAGTCCGAAGTCCGCTTTCGTCAGTCCAAAGTCCAAAGTCTGTTAGTCGTCCGTTTAGTCAAGTTACCTTACTCACGTGGGTTTGTAGGATATGTCGAGTAAGGGATCGTCCTTACCTTAGGGCTCGGCAAGGCTTACAACTGGATTTATAACTTTTAGTGAGTAGGATTTTAGGTTATTTAGTTGGTTTAAGTAAATTAACAGTAATGCAAGTAACGTAAAATAATAATGATTGGTTTCTACGTAAATAAACAGGGAAAGAAAAACAGGGAAAGGGTTAATTATACTCATGCAAGAATCAATTTCAACAGTTATACTACCACATCACTACAGCTCTAATCCGTCTCGAGTTCATAGACAAACCCGAGACGACGTCGAGTATCGATCCCTAGAGAGATGCACGCATATCTAAGCTTATCTCACTAGCATAAGGAGTTAAACTAATATTTCATCTCTAGAATATTATTTCAGCTCCTGGTTCGATTCCACATCAGCTGGACAAATCAAAGAGCTGTCTGACAACATAGAGTTGCGCGCGAGACATTTTGGGTCTCTCGCGAGACTGTTCTGGAGCATCAGCACTCCAAACTTGGACAGTCTCAATCATTTTGGAACCGGATGTATAATCTACACCTAATTTCTAAGTAGTGATTCTGGAACATTAAAGTGTCAATCCGGATCCTCACACGAGCATCATTACCCTCCCCGGGGGGGGTTTAGCTCATGGTCATTGGATTATTAATTAAACTTGTTGTATACAATAAATAAGTAAATGCAGAACATGAATTAAACTTGAAAAGAAATTACTTTTATTAAATAAAAAGACTTACAGTACTGAAGCTAGTATGAAAGCTACTGGAAAGAGAAAATAACGTACTGGAACTAAATGCCAGAATATGAAAGCTAAAGACTATAGTCTAAACTAAAACTAAAAACTGAAAACTAATAAGCTGAAGACCCCTTCTCATATATATAGCCTCCAGACCCTTCACGTGAAGCCCCCTCATTAAAATGTTTTGTTTTCATTCAATTTGCTAACCTCAAAACTTTGTAAAAAAATGTATTGTAATACAAAGTTTTGTCCTATTAGGTATTAATTTTTTCCTTTAGCCAAATCAATTCAAACATTGAATTGATCCGTCCTTTCCTTTTGCAAGGTGGCACAAAATTGTGACCATCACTTGCCACCTGCCTATGCTGACTCGTCATGCTTTTTGGGCCCGCAGAGTGGGTCCATGTGGTGACTCTAGTGGCGGCGCCGATTTTGGCATTTTTACAACTTCGTCTTTGTGTAGAGTTTGTCGCCTTGGTTGCTCTGGCAGTTCACTAGCCGAAGTCGGCATCCAGGTTTGAAAGATGTGAGCTACGGAAGCTTGCTGCTTCTTTACATGTGGACTCGTTTTGCACTGGTTTTGTCCCTTTGGAAACTTCCGCTCTAGTCAGGCTTTTTTGGGCTTCAATGGGGCTGAGTGGGAAAACTTCAAGTATTCCAGTATTCTCGTACTTCGATGCATGTTTTATCATCATATTCACATTAACGGCAAAAATCTGCAAAAATACGAAAATATAATTATTTCATAATTATTAAACACATAATTAACCAAAACATTATGTCTCTACGGGGTTTAGTATTACAGTTTTGGGTGCATATCAAAGGGAAGCAATTTTTTCAATCTTAGCTTTATTGACTTCGATTCCTTCCTTTGAAACAATATGTCTTAGAACTATTCCTTTTGTAACCATAAAATGACATTTTTCCCAATTAAGAACGAGATTTTTCTCTTCACAACATGCAAAAACCTTTTCAAGATTTGATAGACATCTATCAAAAAAATTACTATATATTGAGAAATCGTCCATGACTTCAATAAAACGTTTAACCATATCACTGAAAATGTGAAGCATACAGCGTTAGAATGTACCAGGGGCTTTACAAAGGCCGAAAGGCATTCGTTTATATGCAAATGTACCAAACGGACAGGTGAACGTTGTTTTTTCTTGATCAGCATGATCTATGACTATTTGAAAATATCCTGAATGGATCAAGAAAACAGTAACTTGCATGACCCACTAAACGTTCAAGCATCTGGTCGATGAAGGGAAATGGGAAGTGATCCTTACAAGTGACCATATTAAGTTTGTGATAGTCAATGCATATTGTTCATTTCACACAACTGTAATGCCAGACTTCTTTATCACGAGTGGAGATGCATTCATCTTTATCATTTCGCACAACTGTAATGCCAGACTTCTTGGGAACACCGTGTACTAGACTTACCCAAACACTATCAGAGATAGGGTAAATAATACCTATATCGAGTGACCTTAAAACTTCCTCCCTTACCACATCCTTCATGGCGGGGTTTAGACGACATTGCGGTTCATGCGACGTCTTTGTATTTTTGTCAAGATGTATGCAATGGGTGCACACACTAGGGCCCTTAATGTCATCGAGAGACCATCCAATAGCAGAACGGTGTTTTTGAATGACATTAATTAAACGAGATTCCTGATCGTCAGTCAATTGTGATGATATGATAATTGGGTGACTACCATCTGGATCAAAATGTACGTATTTTAAATTAGAAAGAATAGGCTTTAAGTCAGGGGTGGGAGGAGTGGGTATCAAAGATTCTTGAGGAAAGTCGTCTTCTATAGAAAAAACATATTGATGTTCGTCCAAATCGCTTGACAGCACAGCAGTAGGTCAAATAGTGGTATTGACTCTAATAACGTTTACTTCCTGTGTGTAAGCATCAACATCAAATTCAGAAACACCAAAGGAAAGAAATTGGTGTACTTCATCGTTAGGAAAAGAGTTTGTTAAATAGTCTTGCACAAGGTTGTCAACCATGTTAACCTCACCATCATTGTCAGCCTCTGGAATTTGTTTCATCAACTTGAACACATTGACCTCGACTGAAAGATTTCCGAAGGACATGGTCATGGAACCATCCCTACAGTTTATGAGAGCATTAGCAATTGCTAGAAATGGACGCCCTAAGATGATAGGAATGGAGTCACAAGCAACTTCTGTATCCAGAATGACAAAATCAACGAGATAGTAAAAGTCTTGGACTTTTATGAGAATGTTTTCCACAATGCCTTTTGGATACTTAATGAAACGATCGGCTAACTGCAAAGTCATGGCGGTAGGTTTAAGCTCATGAAGACCTAGTTGTTTGAATAAGTAATATGGAAGTAAGTTCACACTAGCTTCTAGGTCTAGTAGCGCAGTAGCCGTATATTTGTCATCTAATGTGCATGCAACTGTTGGTCTACCAGGGTCCTTGTATTTGACTATACCATTATATTTAGTGATGGATGGAAACTGTTCGGTGAGGAATGCTTATTGAGGAACATTGGTTCTCCTTTTTGTGGTGCACATATCTTCCAGAAACTTTGCATGTTTTGGCAATTGTTTGAGGGCATCGAGAAAATGCAAGTTGATTGTCAAATTCTTAAAAGTTTCTCGAATTTCATCAAAAATTTTGTCAGGTTTATTCTTTGCCAAATGGGCAGGAAACAGTGCCTTAGGGTGGAATTTGGCATAGGGATCCGTTTGCTCGTTTCACAATTTTTTAGTTGGTGACTTTGTTGGACTTGGTGCTTCTGTCGTAGGTTCATTTCCGGAAATAGATTCATTGGAACCTCCGGTTACCTTTGGTTGATCATCTGGCATATGTATTTGATTGTCTACAGTTTTGCCAGATCAAAGAGTAGTGATTGCATTCACCTCACCCTAGTTTAGAGCCTTTGTATCAGGTGCATTGGTGAGTTCAAAGGCAGTGTTTACTGGTTTAGGGTTCGAAACTGCTTGTCCAGGAAACACGCTTTTCTGACTCTTTTCTTGCGCTAATTATTAAAGTGATTGCTGGATAGACGTCAGTATTTGAGATTTCTGGTTCATATAAGCTAAGAAAGTCTCGCTTGTCCTATCAATAGCGAGTGGCATAGGTTGTGCAACAAGGACTAGTTCACGATTATTGCTGAGAAGTTGTGGATTATAGCCGGAACTGGGATTGGCTAGAACAAGGCTGTGGTTGTTTTTATAGTTAGAATTGGAATTACTTGGAAACTGATTTTGACTTTGTTGATACTACTGATTATTTCCTTGATGGTATGGAATATAGTTGGGGGATGGTCGAACAGGTGGATTGTCGAAACCTGGAGGAGCCATCTGTTGGGTGTTTGGGCGCCAAGGGAAATTCAGATGTTGTTTCCAAGGTGCATTAGGAATGTTGAATGCACATGCCTCTTTTGATGGTTGGGAAGGGGGTAAATAACAAGGGACAATAAGCATCAACATGGTCAAGACTGAGATAAAGAATACATGGGGAGGTGTTAACGTTCATGACCTATTTTGGGAGTTGATCGTTTACTTAAACTACGATGGCATATACTTTTTTAGTCAGGGATTCGATCAAATTTTTTAATTTGGGATCGGGTTTTACCTCAAAAATAGATGTAGCTTTTGTAACAGCTGTCGGGGCAAAAAGTTAACCCGACACTCCCGATGTATTGGTTCTTCCGAAAGCTCGAAAGAGATAGGGATTATGGTTTTTGAAGAAGAGAGACTGCACCAATGTTCTGGTTGCCTACGTACCCAGTGAGGAATCTGGGATCAAGTATCTTAAAACGTAGTTTTGGAGGCTACAGAAGCCTTCGTATATATAGTCATCTCTTGCCTTGGCGGCCAAGAAAGTAATTCTCGGAGATTGCCTTCCTTGATGAATCCTAGTATGATCTTATCTAAAATAGGATCATTCCCCAATATTTCATTCTATCCTTGTGCAAGATCTTATCGGATTGCACTAGGATTTCTTGCCTCTACAGATTAGGTTACTGGATCAGAATCATCCGGACGGATTGGATCCATGAACTTGGGCCACTCGGATGGGCCCTGGACCTATTGTGAACTTTGACAGATTAGAGGACCGGATGATCCAAAAGTGTTTATTTGACAACCATTGGACTAATCCACCGCTGGTCTCACTCTCGGTCCATGGTCCGAGTACGTTCTGGACTGAAAATATGATGTAGGGTACTCACATTGCCCCAGATGAGCAAACGAAGTTGAAGATGATCTATTGAAGAATTAAAGTGTTGGGAAAAACCAAAATGACATTATAGAGAATGTGTAAGGTGTAACGTGAAATAAGATGGAATATGTAATGGAGACGGGCGAAAAAGTGTGAAAATAATCGAAATAAACAAAAGTGAAAAAATTGAAGGGTATAAATGGAAATGATTTTTACAGGTAAATAATGATAAAGAAATGGTAGGGAGGTAAGTGTAAAACTAAGTGTTAAAAATGAGAGAAGTGGTTGTGAAGCAATAAATTATGTGGATTAGAAGAGGGGCTAAAGTGAAAAGGTGGAAATTAAAAAGTAAAAAGGGTTGGTGGGGTAAAGAAAAGATGTTGGTAATAAATGGGTGGGTGGATAGTTTAAAAGAATGAGATAACAATTGTGTGGGTGGGGAGTGAAAGAAAGAGATAAGAAGAGAAAGAAGAAAAAGATGACAAGTGAAGAACTAAGCCTTACCATGTAAGTGTGCTTCCATTTTTTCACTTAATTTTTTTGTGTAGTGCTAACTAGATGTTAATTAGGTAAAACATTTCACTTTTACCTTATGATCTTTAGGGGATCTCTTTTAAAACACATAACTTGGGAACTTTAGTGGGTAAAATGAGTGACCAAGTTAATGATATGGCCATAGAAGAGGCTAACCCAGCCTAAAAATGAACAAAATAAGCTGAAATAAACCTGACCAAGCTAGTAAAGTGTTGACCCGGCAAAAAAACATGTTGTCCCGGCCTGAAAACTGCTGACCCGATAAGAAAGCATGATGACCCGGCCTGAAAACTACTAACCCGGCAAGAAAATAGGCTGACCCGGCCTATAAATGGAGGAAACTCGTCAGGCCCAGAATTAAGGAGGCCTGAACCGGCTTGTATATCGCCAGATCCGGTAGGAAACCGCTTGAACCAGCTGGGAAAAACTGGAGTCGGTAAGAAAAATGCCTGGAAAAGCTAGAAAACGCTTGAACCGGTGGTAAAAATGCTTGAACCGGTGGTAAAAATGCCCGAACCGGCTTGAAAACTGCTGAACAGGTGGTAAAACGCCTGAACCGGCTGGGGAGCGGTGCCGGTCAGCATAATGGGCTTGTGGATTTTGGGCTGTTGGATATTTTGGATATTGAAATATTGGGCTTTTTGTAATTGGGTTTGCGGAAATAATATACTGGGCTTTGGAAGGGGCTAATCAATATTGGGCTTAGCTGTAAGAGAAATCCGACCCGGTCTCAATTCAATAATATGTCAAGGGGTGGTTGTCTAAAATATCTAGCAAAGCTTAAACAATCTAACAGTTCGTGACTAAGCTTGTATACATTATTATAAAGCTCGAATAATGCTAAAGAGAATCAATCGAAATATGTACCTGGTCTTCGAGTATAATGCCTGCGAACCCTGCATGAATATACCCTGTGATAGTTATCTTAACATTCATTGCATTTCCATATTCATTATCTCCATCCCCAATTACTGGAATCGAAACAGCTTGTGTACTTAACTGGCCGTGTGAATGCAGGACAACGCATGGTCGCATGTGCTACCAATTCAACGATGGGTGCCAGGAGATAACTTGATAATAATGGATCGTACGGTGACGAAATTAATAGTTGAAGACATCCGAAATAGACTCAACATACCAAACTACATTGGGATTCGTAAACCGCATAAGAGGGGAAAAACGTTAACGGATGCAATGAGACCGGGTGAAGTTATTGTTAGCTACTATCAACTTCTCTTCGGTCTGCGTTTCCCATTAAACGAGCTATTGGTCTATTTACTATCCATGTGGGAGGCTTCACCAGGTCAAATGTACGTAACGTTTTACATTATCATCTCCCGGCTGGAAGCGATTCGCCAAGCGTACAACTTGCATCTGAACTGGGAGTCCATCTACTACCTCTTAGTTCTGGAACCTGTGTCGTCCAGAGGCCGTATTTGCCTGCAGGTGACATCTCAAGTGGAGGGGTTGGAATTTACTGGATTTCTCCGTAGCCATAAAGGGTGGGACACACCGTGTTACATAATCAGCAACTGGAGGCAACTCGAGTACGAGGAATTTATCCCGTGTACATTTAAAGGTAAAATGATCCTCTAAATGAATTCAAATTAATCATGTATGTTTGTCAAATAACCGAATTTACCGTTCCTGATCAGGTGTAGATGAGATCCGTGCTCATGAAGGGGAATTGACTGAAGAGATATGGAGTAATCTGAATGTACTGTGTAGCCTACCGCCAATGGCATATGATTTGTCATACCCAGATGAGGTGTTGTGGTGGATACGTGATATAATGCCAATCCCGGTGGGTACCGGTCATGCTGTTGGTGGGGTGCCGAGAGCGCTAGGAAGCGCAACCTTTAGCAGTAACCCTCCCCGTGGCACACGAGTACCTAACGTGGCAAGGGAGGCAACGCTAGAGGTGCTTGGAAGGCCCAGCCAGAGACTGGCTACCCGTCACGTATCGTATGTGCCACCGATTTACTTGTGGGAGCACACCGAAAGTGTGAGTTCCAGGGTTGCATCCAGTAACCATTTGAATTATGAAAATAATGTTGGAACTCCACTTGGAAATAACTTTACCATAGGTAACTCATAGGTGTGCGAGTAGTGCATTTCTTTAGAACAGCTTACTTTGCCACTCGGAAATAAAAGCTGACTTTAATTCTGCTTGTCAGGAACAATGCCTAGTCCGTTGCACAGGAGGAATCTTATTGTCAGTAGCTCAGAGGACGAGGAGGAACCAGATGCCCCCAGAAATAATCGAGGGAAGGGTGTGCAATTGGGAGAAAACACCCCATACTGTTCCGGCTTTTGGGTCAGCTGCCACTAGTTCCAGTGATTCTAGGTTTCGTGTTAGGAGTGGTGGGCCTTCGAGAGTACCCTTAGATATAGTGCCTATAAGTATTATGATACCGACCTTTGCTGCAGATAGGTCGCATGGATCTGATGGTCGTTCGGTGTCACATAGAAAGCGAACTAATGTATCTGATATAGGAACGGAACTACTAAATTCCACGTCATCTGGATCCCGTGGTCGCCGATCTGCCTATAGGCAATTTCCAAATCCTGATCATGCTCCCTGAAAGCAGTCACCTATGCCGCCATCTGAGGAGATTATCGAAGCGATTGACACGCTACAACGGGATTTAGACCGGGTAAACAAATGCACCTAAACCTGTAAATTTATTAGTAAAGAAACGAGTTAATATGTTAATATTTATATTGAATGCAGCTACGGGTGTTAGCCACATGACGCTATGAGAGCCATAAGGAGGAGAATGCTCGCTTAGCCAGAGATATTGCAGCGCGAGATGCAGAGCTTGATGCGTTGAAGGGGGAGTTATCCTGCTACCGTAACAGTGCTTGAACTATTCCTATCGTAGTTTAGATTTGGTTTTCATGTATGTTTGCATGAAGTAGCTTGTTTGAAATTGGGATAGATAAAAACTCAGTCAATAAGTTGGATATGTTAAATGTGTAACCATCCTCATAAAATATTAGACGGTGGTCTACCGTTGCCGCAACTATATCAATGCAACTAAAGCACTTGATGAATAAGTGTAGTTACATTGCAAAGATTATCCAGTAGATGATCCTTGTGGAGACCAAAGGACAACTGATAAGAGCCCAAAACTGTAGTTTTAACCCCTTAACAATAATACTTTTAGACCAATTATGCGAGTAATAAATAAGAGTTAATGCTGATTACGTATTTTTATGTATTTCAGGCATTGGAGTCGATTATGTGCAGAAATGTGTCACTTTTGAGAGATAAAGGAGCAAGTGTTGGTTGCTAAGAAGTTCTGTGATTAAAGGCCAAGATTCAAGGAGAAAAAGCCTAGTCAAACCTGAAAAGTCAAAGTCAACACGGGCAGAAACAGCGCACAAAAGTCAGCATAACTTCCGAAGGCTGTATCTTTGGACTCAAACCTCGAAATTGGGCCTACCTTATGTCAAAACGACCGGATCGAAAAGAGATTTCCAATGGTCCAAGTCTTGACCCAATCAAAGGAGCAAAAGTGGACAAAAAGTCTACTAAAGTCAAATCTAGTTGAAAAGGGCTCTGTGGACTGAAGAAATTAGGCTTTGGGCTCGATTTTCCAGCCCAAAACATGGCTCCTCAGCCCATGCACGAAAATGTGGATCTGGTCTCCTCCATTTCAACACACAAGACTTAAATCTTAAGCAAGAAGAAAATTAGGTAGCCATTGGTGAATAGTTTTAGATCTAGATTTAGACTCCATTAATTAGTTCAATAGCTTGTTTAGATCTAGATTTATTTCATTCAGTTAATTTAGTTTTTCAATTCCAACAGAATAGTTAGAACAAGTTGATTGTTATTTTAGAATCAAATTTAGTTTACAATAAAGTATTAGTCTTTCTATTCAATTTAGTTTCATTAGATCAATAAAGTTAATTAGTTCTTCATAAACTAGTTCATTTTCCATTAATCATTTTAGTTCAATTCATAGATTTAGTTATTTGTCATTACTAGTTTCAACTAATTCTTGCATGATTAGATTTCCATTTGAATTCAAATAAGCAAATTTAGAATCTTTATATCATGTCTTGTTTAAATTCAATTGGAAATGATAGTTTAATGACTCTAGGCTAAACCTCCATTAGAGGGGTTTGAGGAAGTCTTGATGAAAGCTTGATTGTTGTTAGCGTAGAATAGTCGTCATTTTCTATTCCAATCTAGAAAGTAATTAGTTCACCATGAGAATGAGTTTGATTGCTTCACATGCTAGTTGTTAGTTGGTAGAGATTACCATGAACAATTAGAGATTAGGAACACCCAATTGCTATGCGAAAACATTGCAATTTGGATTGCGACGAATCTTCGCTAGTTAATTAAGTCGAGTTAAGGTGGAAGCAATCCCCCCTAATTCCTTATCATATAGTCAATTTAGCACTTCGTAGTTGAGTTATTCGTATCTTGTTAGCATAATTTGCATCGTAGTATAATTCCCATCATACTTTCATTGACTTTAGATAGACTGATAACCTTAGGAAACATTGAATACTAAAGAACTAGGAGTGGAACGAATCTTCTACTCCAACTCTATTGCGATAGAATTCAAGAGTAGAAAACTTTGATAAATTAGCACAGAAAATAGCTTTAGTTTTACTTGCGTGAGAGTCTCGTTACTTATTCGTAGGTAAAACTATCATTTTACTTTTATCAAATGGCACCGCTGCCATCTTAGTTCCCTTTAGAATTGTTTTCGTTAGTATAATTAGTTTTTCCAAAGTCCCATTAAACCCACCCACTCTTGTTTGATTCTAACTGTGGTTGTCCATTTCAGAACTGAAATTTTACTCGCAGGATTACACGGAGCGCAACCGCGCCCTTGGTAGGCTAAATTGGAGCTCCACCCGCACCCAAATCACTGGACATCAGTGAAGTACGGAGTGCGACCACGCCCTTCGTAGGCAAACTTGGAGTGCCACCCGCGCCCAAATCACTGAACATCAGTGATGTACGGAGTGCGACCATGCCCTTGGTAGGCTAAATTGGAGTGCCACCCTCGCCTAATTCACTGGACCTCGAGCTGGACCTGAGCGTGACCCGCGCCCTCTTCTGAAACACCCGATTTCCACAGGTTAGTTCAAACTTCCATTTCTTCAAGTTATTCAATGTTTCTAACTTGTTATATACACTGAGCTCGCGTAAACAAGACGTTATTCATAAGCGAAGCAAGGAGGCGATCAGGTACTTCTTTCTTCCACACCTCGCATCACCTGTTAGAGGTTCATACTAGCATATCAAGATTGTTTGACTGTTGTCGTGTTTAGTTAAGATTGGTGTTAGCCTTGCATGAGATTAAGGTCAGGTCGAAGAAAAACACCTAACGTAATCAACCGGTAACGTCAACAAACACGCCTTTCTAGTATACCACTCACTAAACCTCTAGCTAATATACCACACACAACACCTGAAATAATGGCTGAAGAAAGAGAGTCTCCTCTCTCTAACTTTTACAAAGCCTTGAACAATAGCCCAAAATCTTACATCGTTCTATCAGACCCAGTGGGGGATTTCCAAATCCCCCCAAATATATTTAATTTATTACCCGTTTTTCATGGGTTAGACCATGAAAAACCTTATCAGCACATGCGTAGAATTGACCAAGTCCTTACTACATTCCACCATCCTACGGTTGGTGCTGAACAAATTAAACTGAGGGTATTTCCCTTCACTTTAGCCGATAAGGCGGCGTCTTTGTTAACTACCCAAGCGCCTAATTCTGTGGACTCGTGGGCCAAACTTGTTCAATTATTTATGGAATATTTTTACCCACCCCTGAAGACAGATGAAATGCTTTCCAAGATTCATTTCTTTCGATAGAATCCTCATGAATCATTTTCAGAGGCTTAAAATCGTTTCACCGATCTTCTTATAGAGTGTCTACACCATAACTTTGCGAAAGTAACGTTAGTTCGTGCCTTTTTCAAGGGACTGTTACACCATCACAAACAGGTGCTTGACATAATGAATGGGGGTAGTTTCCTCAGTAAAAGAGCCTTAGAGGCTTGTAAATTTTTAGAAGATCAAACTAAGCGTAATAATAACTGGGGGGGGTAGTGACGATATCTCCCGTTCCGCTAGTTCTTCTACAACAGTTAAGGTCGCCGGTATGTTAGAGATGAAACCCGATCCTGAGCTAAAAACTTTAATCAAATCTCTCACTAAAAAGGTAGAGACTATTTCTGTTCAACAAAAGCCTATCCCCGTCATGAATGTCAACTCAAATCCATGTAATTTCTGTTTGAGTCCTGAGCATCCCGACTCCTATTGTCCTCTCGCCTATGAACAACAACAATCACAACAAGATAATATTTGCTCCATTAATAGCGAACCTAATGCAGCTTGGCGACAAAACCCTAACTTCAGTTGGCAAAATAATCAACAACCTCCAAGGTTATTTAACCCAAATGTTAGGCCAACAAACAATTACAACCAAGCTCCACCAAGGCAAGGATAAGGTCAAGCACAAGGTCAGGGAAAATATTACAACAATAATAATTATAATGCTAATAGAGGTATCGTTCCGGTAAATAATAACTATCAAAATCCACCCATTAATAATCAACGTGACATGGTTCCTGTCACACAACCTATAGCTAACACTCCTCCACAACCGGATCATTTTGATGCCTTTATGCAAACCCAACCACAGATTTTACAAGCTATCCAACTTTCCTTACAGCAGATAGCACAAGAGAAGGTACAAACAAAAGGTGTGTTTATAGGACAAGCGATACCTAATCCTAAAACAACAAACATAGCCTTTGAAGTAAACGGTAGTACTAGTAAGGACAATGAAAATATAGGTGAGCTAAATTCCTTCACCACTCTCTGTTCAGGCAGAGTGGTTGATAACAAAGTAACTATGCCTATAGTACAGTTACCCCACCAGTAATCCCTACACCAGATATTGAACTAGATACCGAAATAGAAACTGAAGATTCTACCCCTGTAAAGGTACCAGTTAAACCACAACCTAAGAAACAGAACGCCAAGGTTAAACATCATGTTGATCCATATGCTAAATATAGAGAGAAACCACCGTTTCCTCAGAGATTAGCTATGTTAAACAAGGATACAAATTTTGACAAGATTAGAGAAGTTTTTAAAAATCTAACGATAAACTTACCTTTTCTTGAAGCAATTAAAAAGTTATCTTACCATGTTAAGTCTCTCAAAGAGTTGTTCACTACTAGGCATAAGGCAAAGATTCCTAAAGACGCCTTTTTAACTGAACAGTTTCCAACCTTAACGGAACACAATGGAATCGTTAAGTACAAGGACCCGGGTCGTCCTACTGTATAATGTACTTTAGGGGATACTTACACAACCACTGCTTTATTAGACCTGGGGGCTAGTGTTAACTTAGTAAGTATCCCGATATATCGCGATATTTGGGGATATCAGTGATATATCGCGATATTTGGGGATATCTATCCAGATTTCAGAGAAAGATATATAAATATCACGATATGTTCAGAGATATATATAACTGCAAATATCAGTGATATTTTGATGATATTTGCGATATTTATGATATTTAGAGATATTTTGTAATATTTTGTGTATATAACAATTCTATTTAATATTTACCATTATATTTCAAATAAATATAAATAATGTATCATGATATATCAAGAAATATCCACAATATCCACGATATTTATCGATATTTTGGATATATCCACGATATTTGCATGTGAAACAATGTCAAATATCCCCAAAAAGGGAAATATATCCACGATACATATCCAGAAATTGAATATCGATAAATACCCATATCCTGATATTTTGTACTATGTAACTTACTCCCTTATTATTTATATAAACAAATAGGTCTACAGGATATGCAACCTACAACAATGACGTTGCAATTAGCTGATAGGTCTATCAACTATCCTAAGGGTGTAGTGGAAAACGTGCTGGTTAAGGTTCAGGATTTCTACTATCCTAGGGATTTTGTTATCCTCGATACAGAAGTCGCTAACGACTCTGTTCCGATCATTTTAGGGCGCCCTTTCTTAGCAACTGCCAACGCATTTATAAACTGCCACGATGGTTCGATATCCTTGTCCTTTGGCCATCTTTCTGTTGAGGTCAATGTTTTTAAAATGAGAAAACATTTTCCTGATACGAATATCGATGGACAAGTTAGCATGATAGAGAGCTTAGCTCAAGAGTATTTTAACAACACGTTTCCTCATAATCATATGCACCAATTCATTTCCTTCGAAAGTTCTATTTTAGACAAGGACTCCCTGGACGTAGATGAAATTGAGGAAGATTTCCTTCAACTCTTGTGCAACTTTTCTTTGCCACCTCGCGAGTCCCCACTTATCAACATCCATTCATCCCTCGACGCCATGACGGAAGAAGAATTTTTCACCCTCTATCCCAGTGATTCTTCTGTCCCACCTATTGAGGAATGTCTCGCATATCTTAAAGATTCTGATGATCTAGAACTGAGAGCATTAGGTGAGTGCCATTTACCTACTTCATATCATCCAGTCACTCATTCACCTTCCATTAATGTTCCCCACCCTCCACCTTTTCAATGGAACCTAGAGTTTACGCTTGACCCTCTTGCTTCTTCTGTGCTTAAAGATTTTCTAAATCCTCCTAATACGGAAATAATTCCCAAGGGAAAAGCACTTGACACCTTTATTTTCATAATTGAGACAGTACCCACCTAAACCATGAATGAGTTTTCTGCTAAACCCACATTCTCAATTCTTCGATTCCTTACGTCTGAAATTCATCCATATCCACCATATCTTCCACAAACATCCATTTTCTCACGATCATTCACTTGGACACCCTCTCGTTCAAAGATAAAAAAGAAGGTGCATGCGTGATTACATTCTAGATCTATCAGACTTCACTTCCATTTCACTAAGTTGCGTCGTAGAAAATCTTGGTGTTTAATTCTGTTTGGGGGTGCATTCCATATTATTTATTTATGGAAAGACCCACAACTCTTTAGGTTATTGATTTATAGAAAATTGTAGGGTATATATATATATATATATATATATATATATATATATATATATATATATATATATATATAACTATATATATATATATATATATATACAGTTATTTGTTAAAGTATCGAGTATTTGACTATAAACGGCTCATTTTGTTGTTTGGTGTACTTTCTTACAATTTCATATATTGGTTAGTGCACCATTCAAGTGACCGGGCCCTCTCTATGGAGTGTGTGGTTGTAAGTACCGAATCCTAAGTCCATGGTTAACATAATTCACGTTTTCCACTCTTGCATGTTTTCTAAGTTTTTGAATCATGTTTCTCTATGGTGTGAATTATGTCTTTATTGTTATTCATTTTCTTATATTAAATCTTATTCATAAAAAGTAAAAAAATATATCAAAACCATAAAAATAGTAATTTAGGAAGTCTCGGGAATCTGACTTTAAAAGACCCACGTTTAAAACAAATTTTCTGAACTCTGTTTTCTAAAATTTGTTTGGGGGTGGGGTGTTCGTTTTTCCATCCTTGATTGCTCAACTTTCCATTTTTGTTGCTTAGGCCGTTTAATCGTATATCGATTCGGGTTGACATTATCTATGAATTTAGATTTTATTTGTTCGCATAACTTACGTCACACACGCACTTTGAGGCATTTTCTATCTTCTTATATGTCACCCAAGTTTGGAATATAGTGTTTTATGGATCATTGGATTGGAATTTCTCTCCTGATCATTTCCATAGCTCATTCGAAAAAATCTGACCGATAACGAAGCGACAATTTTAGTTTGAAGTTGTGCGAAAAATTGATGAATTTTGAAAATTGAATTGGGCTGGGGCCCAATCTCGCACGTGCGTCTCCATCTTCCAAACCAAAACAGCTCGCGAGTTTTCCTTTTTCCTCACCGCCATTAACAAAGCTTAAAAACCTTAACCAAAAAAAAAAAAAAAACCTAACTACACCCACGCCCAACAATTTAAAACAACTTCAAATCTTCTCCAAAACATTCCCCCACCAATTCTGACCTTTTGGAATACCAAAAAATACAAAAAATTCACAAATTTTGAACTGCCGCCACCACCGCGCCTCCTCCCTTTACTTTTAGTGAGTTTGTTTCAAAACTCGTCTCCCTACCTTATTCAAACCCACAAATCCTATCAAAACTCCAATGGCTCAAAGACGGAGAATTTTGCCAGAACAAGAATTTACGCCCTTCCACTTTGCACCGTTTTACAATGAGGAGATGACTCGTAGGGATTGGAGTCATTTGTGGTATACAATGAACGATTATTATCACGAAGATTTGGTCCAACAATTTTATAGGACGAGGGAGTTGGTTGGGAATAAATTTTTTGTGAAGGTGAATAAAGTAAGGAGAGAAGTGGATAGAAATTTGTTGGCTCGTATCTTTGGCAAGGAGGAAGGACGCACTCTAGTAGCCATAGTGTAGGAATCCCAATTTACTGGGATCGAGCCTTTGATGAATGAGACGGTTTTGGAGGGTAACTACAATGCGAGCTTGCATTGTATTCGCCAGTCGTCTCTGCGAACCAACCAGCTGGCTGTAGCTCAGTGGATTGGGAGGAATATCATTGGAAAGGAGAAAGTCAGTGACATCAGCCTGAATTGTCTCCACATGCTTTGGATACTCCAGACAAGAGAGTATGATTTTTGTATCCTCGAGTTTCTTATTACTATTATTAGAGGAGTCGGAAAGAGTATTGCACATCTCCCTGTTTTGATAACGAAGATCATGATGACCTTGAGAGTGACTCCGAAGTCTGATCGGATTTACCTGAAGAGGCACCAAAATCCTACTATTTATACAGAGTGATCCAAAAGACGTGGAGGTTGTCTGAAGAGAGGGTAGTTAAAGAGGATGACTCGGAGGATGAGGAGGACACGGCATGTTTTGATGCCGATGCCTTGGCGAAGTGTACGCCTGATGCAGAACACATGTCGGTGCTTCATCGTGGCATGCGTTCTTTTAATACAATTTGTGAAGACCTCCAGACTCGCCAGACTGTCATACATCGTAACTATGAGACTCGTTCCCAGCGCGAGGATGAGCGTTGGGAGGAGATGGAAGCTCAGCGAAAGTTCGTGAAGATATGCGTGAACGCTTCCCACCCTAGGGGGTTTCTTCTTCTGAGGAGGCATCTGTGAGGCACGAGCGTCGTCGCAGAAGGACGGATGGCTCTAGCCCATCGGGAGCTCAGGAGTCATCTCCTTCTCATGTGTCATCCACTACCAGTAGCGCGTTGTTTAGGGATATTATGAGTTGATGTTGTTTTGTATTTGTTTTTATTTAGTTCGGATGTTAATTTTTGAATTCCGTAGTTAAATTTGAATTCGGTAGTTAATTGTATTTGAATTTGAATTTGAATTTAATTTGGTTCTTTTCAAATTGTATGTTGATTTTATTGTTAATTCCACCTTCCCGAATTGTTTGGGGGTGGTATTATTTATTCTAGCATGATTTTTATATGATCCTCAATTTTAGAAGTTGTTTTGGAGTGATTGTTGAGAATATTACCGATATTGGCATGCCTATGATTAGATGTTGTGGTAGGATGAAATCTAAAAGAGTTTAAAAGTTACTATTCTAAATTCAATCTAAAATATATTAGGTTTGTTTTAGAATCAAGAATATGGGTTGTTTCCGTTTTCGGTTTTGGAATTTTTTTTGTTTCCGGCAATTGCCTTAAATTTTTTTGGCAACTTCCTGATTCGTTTTGGAAACTCAAAACCTATATAAACTTCATTCATTCTCTACACAAAACTCACATCTCTCACTTCCATCTCTCACCTTTCACTCCCAAGTTTTATGATAACCCGTAAAAACAAAACTAGATTACTCTAACCTTATTCTTACGGTATCAATTATTTATTTCCTATTCTCACATATAGATTTATGTAATATATAGAGTACGGAATCGTTCCACTCCTAAACTACCAAGACATAAAGAAATCAATTAATCAATACAAGGGAACAATGGTGAGAGCAATATTTATAGATGTGAATTTATACTATGATGGGAAACTAGAAAACAATATGCAAATAACGAAATGATGAAATTCAAATACTAACTTGACAAGAGAGAATGAATTAGGGGAATTCGATTCCACCTTAATTCGACTTAATCAACTAACAAAGAAATGTCGTAGTACAAATGTCAATGCTTTCACATAACAACTGGTATTCTAATCCCTAGTTATTCATGACAATCTCTACCAAATAATAACTAGCATGTGAAGCAATCAAATCCATTCTCATGGTGAACTAATTACTTTCTAGAATTGAATAGATTATCACGACGATTTCTAAGCTAACAAAATCAAGTTTTCATCAAGGCTTCCTCAAACCTCTCTAATGGATGTTTTAGCCTTGAATCATCATACTATCATTTCTAAACCAAGAACAGTAAAAACAAGTCATTATTGAATAACTAATTAACTTTCTTAATCTAAATTAACAATAATCTAAGATTCAAAAATGGATTACAATTGAAATTTAAACTAATTTAGAACTAAGATTATGAATACTAATTATTATTTTAAAACAACTAAATTTATGAATGCAAGATTGAATTCAAAATTAAAGATTGAAATAAAAACTAAGTATTTTATTCTAAAATTCAAAACTTGTTCTAACAACTAATAAAATTGACAACTAACTAGATTAATCTATATAAACTAATTTAATAAATTAAAACTAATTCTATATTACAAAAACTAAATTTTATGAACTAGAACTAGGTTTAGATCTAGATTAGCTTAAGAGCTAAGCTTTTGTCTCTTGATATAGAAGAGCTAGATCCCCAAATTCGTGCATAGGATGAGGAGCCATGTTTTGGGCCGAAAAATCGAGCCCAAAACCTAATTTGTTGAATCCAAGACTTCCAATTCTGGTCATATTACTGTAGCGCAAGTTTTTACCAACTTATACTACTCTAATTGAGTCAAGGTCTAGACCATCGGAAAGAGCTTTCTGAGCCGGTCATTTTGATATAAAATGGGCCCAAATCTGAGGTCTGAGTCCAAAGATATGGCCTTTTGGAGTTTTGTTGACTTTTCTTCAGCTTTCTAATCCGGTTTGACTTTCACTTAACAGCTTTGACTTGGGGTTTTTAAGGGCTTTTTCTCTATGAAACTTGGGCTTTCTTTATTGAACATTCATAGCAATCCATTTAGCTCCTTTTAGCGCCTAATTAGTAACGAATTTATATTTATTCAACTCCAAAGCCTGAAATACTCAAAAGCACGTAATTAGTGATAAACCTATATTATTAATCATATAATTGGTCTAACAACAATATTGTTAAATGGTTAAAAATTAAAACTACAGTTTTGGGCTCTTATCAAACCACCCCCAAACAGTATTTTGTTTGTCCTCAAGCAAATATGAGAAATTAGAATAAGTGACAAAAAATGGAGTACTAACTAGTCTCGTTTCGCCGAGTGCGATTGCATTGACCATATACAACAAGGCCTTAAACCACTAGGAATTCCCTAGTGGACGAGTTATAGCCTCGTGAGAGTTTTCCAGTGAAGGTACTCACAAACTTCACCTATACTACTACGACTAAGAAATAAAACTATTGTTTCCATATTTATGTCTCAATTATCTATACATCTCACTAACAATGGATACATAATAATCAAGTCGAAACCTAAGCTAATATATGCATAATAATTAATCATCTACGAATAAATATATATACAATGAGTAATACTATGAAATGCACTAGCAGGTCCGTTTCTGAAAACTCAAAATAGCGTCCTTAAGTAGGTCCTCACATAAATGTCAAGACAAAAACCACTCTGATTTTTCTGCTCAAGTTTTGCTACTCCAGTGTGTAGTGGGCACACTTTACCTTACAATCTCAATGACACACAAGGAAGTCGGAGTTGATCAAACACATCTGCCACTTACTATCACACGAACCTATTCCTAATTGAGCTAGAGGTCTTTATTAGGTGTTGCGGTGATTAGGAGATGGTTTAAGAAGGAAGGAAATGGATATTAAAAAAGGACAAGTCTGAGATAATAGAGTCTTCATATTATGTAACTAGAGAAAACCTTGTTCTTTACTTTTGCTTCTACACTTTGTTTCCATCCTTAGCTATATTTTTCTTTTTCTTTGGCTTTTGACTCCTTTGATTCTATTTTTGGAGTTCTAACTATTTATTTTCTTTTTCTTTTTTTTATTAGGATGAAAACTTTCTTTACTTATTTGAAGCGACTAACAAATTCTTGATTTCAAAGGTCTTTCTCTTTTCTATTCTTCATCTATATTCTCATACTCATTCAAAGAATGGGTAGACAGATTTTTATTTTTATTTTATTTTGTAAAAAGGGTAAAGGAATTGTGGTTTATGAAAGGCTAAAGAAAGGCTCAGAGGGGCGACTAGCAGAAAATAATTTCATAAGGTTTGAATTTCTGGCTATATCGATCCAAAGAGGGCCTAAATTCTCGCTTAGGATATGGTATAGTGATCAAGCAAGTGGACGTGTGATTTCTCTATCCGGATTTTACTTCTCCCTTGTGTCATTTCTCAAATGTTTCACTCATATAAGGCTTTAGGCTATATTCTCACAGGATTTGTAGAATCAGTACTCTAGCCTAGATTTCATAAACTTACTACCAAACAATCATAGATACTCATGTAATATATTTATAGATAGATGCAAATATTATTACCTATATATTAACCTAAGTTTCTAAAACTATTCTAATGCAAAAGCTACATGAGACTTCTTCTTTTTTGCACGCAAGTAAGGAAATTTATTAAAGAAGGAATTGTCGAAGATAATACAAGTTACATACTGTATCAACCAAAATGATAATATGTCCTAAAGGGACATTCTATCTTAGAGACAAAGTCTGGTCTACTAGAGTACCATACTGAAGTGTCCATCAATAAAGTGGATCCCTTCCTTGCTGCTGCATCCGCGCTAAAGTTGCATTCTCTCCAGACATGTGATAGCTTCCAGTGTTGTAAACGGGCGATTGCTTGCTTCCATCTCGCTCAAAACCTCCATGGGATTGCCTCGCCATTGAATGCTTTTACAGCAGCTTCTGAGTCGGCTTCTATCCATATGCAACCCCAATCCATCTCCACCGCTTTCTCGGCTGCCATGACTATGGCTGTGCATTCGGCATGGTAGCTGTCTACCCAACCCGGACCACGGCGGAACCCCAGCCCGCAAACTAACTCCTTATTCCGGCATACCATACCAGCCCGCCCTTACTAGGAACTCCACGGGCTGATCCATCAGTGTTGCATTTGATTCGTTGCCCAATCGGGCGACCCGATTGCACTTCTTGGATCGACCGCTTTGATGCGGCACGCTTTTCACATGTACGTCCGCCTATCAAGAATCACGAAATTCTTGCATGTCATTCGCGTTTTTGCCTTTGGACAGCCAGCCCGAAACCTTGATCCCCTTCAGCACTTCTCTCTTAATGCAACTCAAGCGGATAGGTATGTCCTCGAAGTGCTCTTGGTTCCGGGTTTTCCATACCTGCACCATAATGTGGACTATGGCCGCGTTCCACAAGTCTTGAACGATAGAGCTTCTCCCTTTTGCTATTCTCTATAAAGCTTTAAAGCTATGATCCCGAATATTCAGTTCAAACAAGTTTGCTGCCCATGCCCAAATTTCTTGAGCCTTGCTGCAGTCCCATAGCATATGCTGAACGTTTTCCTCCTCTTGATGGCAAAGGTGACATCGTGATGCAAGATTTACCCCTACCTTTTTTACCCTGTCCTCTGTTGGTACCGCCTTGTGCAGAAGCGTCCACGCTATACAAGCTGTTCTGGGGTGTAAATGCACTGCCCAAAGCTTCTTATGCCATGAGATCTTGTTCTTCTTCCGTCTAATAGCTTCAAACGCATACTGAACCGTGAAAGTGCCATCTATTTCTGGTTTCCAAATACGAATATCCTCTTCCCCACTAGGTTGTGGGATGGAAGACAAGTCTATGCCCAGACGCATGAATACTTCAGCTACTGCCTCTGGGAACTTCCATTTATTGTCTTCTATAACATCTACGACCTTTGCCTTGAAACCATACCAGTTCACCTCGGTGAGCAGCCCCATGACCGATTGCCCTGCCCAATTATCTCTCCATAGATCCACCTTGTCGCCTTTGCCGATGAACCATCCAGTGATCATTCGTCTCTTCGTAGGGTCCCCTGACCATATAAAATTCCTTATGGCCGCTTCTCCGTCCTTGATGCTTTTCTTGGGCCATTTATACACCGACATGTTGTGTATCGGTATACTTGAGAGGATAGCCTGTACCATGATCACTCTCCCTTGAAAAGATAGCAACCTGCCTGCCCACCCAGAAGCTTTCCGTTTGATTCTATCGACTAGAGCTTGGATACATCTACTTGTAACTCTGCCTTTAAAAAGCGGGACACCAAGATAAGTTTCCGGGAGCTCTCCTTCTTTGATATCCAAGAGTTCCTCTATTTTCCTTTTCTTAACACCTGCCATATTCCCCAAAAAGATTTTCCTTTTCTACATAAGACTTCTAGATTATTAAGAGCATAGAGAAAGAAAACAATACCAATATTCCTAAGTGTATAGCATAACTTTTTTTAAAAAAATTCAAATTGTTACTAGAAAACAAGTGCATATTATACATATCTATATCCTAACAGATGTCTTAATTACACGTGTTTCTATGCCCACCCCAAAACAAGAAGCATACTTTGTCCTCAAAGTATTTAAATAAAAAGGGTAGAAAAATACCATGGGAACGTGTAAAATTCTGGAACATCTACAAAACAAGGTTATAACATACTAATATAACAAATAAAACTGACGCAACTCTATAAGAGTTCCACCCGTTATGGGGTTAATAAGAAATAAATTGCTTGGGATATAAGCAGACACTAATTGAAACTAAAAACTTACCTTATCTCCCGTTTAATCGTCCTCCTCATCCTCTCCTTCTATAAAGAATTGAGGTTCCTTCGCGTCCTGCCATGCCATGATAATTTGTCAGGCTTGATGCCATTTATCTTCTACGGATGCTAACCTGTTAAGCGCCACTTGGTTGGATGGGGTGTATGGTGCAACCTGATGAGGTTGTATCCTCCACTCTTGCCAAGTCATTACACGGAAAGATCGAATAATACAATTGGTGGGTCTCACAATGTTGACCCCAACCCAATTCGTGAAACGGGTACAAAAAACAGGGAAGAAATATAACATCATACAATAAACTAAAATAGGCATAAGAAGGTACTTATGCCTTATGCTATGGGCTCGCGCTAAACTAGAAACTAAGGTTCGGGGAAGGTCATAAAACATACGTCCCGTGGCTAAAGCAAGGAAGATGCTGCAAGTGGCGTCATTCACAGACGAAAAAAGTCATTCCCTTAATATGTTTAGCATGATCCAAAACATAACAGTGCCCACGTTCATAGACAGGCTACCAAGGGCGATGTTGTATTCCCCTTGGTCCTCGATACGGAAAATTCCTGCCCCATAAGCCTCATGCAAAAACTCATAGGTGTAGACATACATATTATCTACCCAATAGCCCCATGGGTCTTGTATTTCAGCGGGCATAGCAAGTCCACGAACAAATGCTAGCAAGAACCTGGTAATTTCCATTGGTTCATCCTCAATGTTGATGGAGAACACTTGTTCTCCATCCGGTCTATCAAAGAACATACAATTATCATAAAAATAAGATGTAAGTGCTGGAGAATAATGTTCATCAGGTCTTACCATTAGCGGTTCCCAGCCTACGTGTATAATCACCTCTCCAAACCAAGCACCATAGGTGGTGCTTTGGAACAAATCTTAGAAAGAATGTTCCGATATGACTGTAGAAGATGTCATCTCAAAACTACCGTATGGAATAGCTTTAAACGATCCTGGAACAACCCATAAAAAATCAGAATTTTTTGTGCCCACGTGTCGGTAGAGTGCGCTCAAGCTCAAGCCTTGTTGTGGGGCGGGGTCGCTGGAGAATTTGGACTTACAGTATTTTGGGCACGGGTCGCGCTCAACCTATGCCTGGGTAGGGTGCGGGTCGCGCTCAGGGTAAACTGGACTGGCAGTGTTATGGACGCAGTGGCGCCCACCGAGAAGCAAGCAAGCGCTCGAGAGTCTTTGAAATCTTTGAAGTGAGAAAGAAAAAGAAGAAAAACTTGGGAGTGAAAGGTGAGAGATGAAAGTGAGAGATGTGAGTTATGTGTGGAGAATGAATGAAGTTTATATAGGTTTTTAGTTTCCAAAACGAATCGGGAAGTTGCCAAAAAGTTTTAAGGCAATTGCCGAAAACAAAAAATGTCCAAAACAAAAAACGAAAACAACTCATATTCTTGATTCTAAAACAAACCTAATATCTTTTAGGTTGAATTTAGGGTAGTAACTGCCTAACTCATTGAGATTTCATCCTACCACAATATTTACTCATAGTTATGCCAATATCAACAA
This sequence comes from Coptis chinensis, assembly GCF_015680905.1. Classification (NCBI taxonomy): domain Eukaryota; kingdom Viridiplantae; phylum Streptophyta; class Magnoliopsida; order Ranunculales; family Ranunculaceae; genus Coptis; species Coptis chinensis. Next base: position 70,343,257 of record NC_141461.1, read on the forward strand.
CATTCCCAACAATCATCGCAAAATTACATAATAAATTGTGGATCATATAAAAACCATGTTAAAAGAAATAATACCACCCCCAAACAATTCGGAAAGATGGGATTAACACTAAAATCAATGCATAATTTGAAAAGAACCAAATTAAATTCAAATTCAAATTCAAATACAATTAACTACCGAATTCAAATTTAACTACTGAATTTAACAACTTAACATCCAATCTACTAAAAATAATAAAAACAACATCAAAGCAACAAACAACAAGAAATCTAGATACAAGATGAGGAAGGGATAAGAATACGAAGTTGAGTGATCAAGAATGGAAAAACCAAACACCCCACCCCCAAACAAATTTTATAGAACAGAGTTTAGAAATTAAATTTGTTTTAAACGTGGGTCTTTTAAAGTCAGATTCTCCTAGACTTAATATGGGGTCGTTTTAAGTCAGATTCCCCTAGATTGTGCACACCCCTAAATAAGCAAGAAACTGGGGTGGCACAAAATAGATGATGCGTGGTCAACTATAAACTAATAGTTGAAAGAGCTGGGGGTCTAGCCATAAAAACATGATACTAAATGCACCTCCAAACAGAATGAAGTTGTATAATTGAAAGCAATCATGTAGAAGAATGAAAGAAAACTTATGCAACCCATCAAAGAACATATGTAAACCATCATGTTGTAGCTGCGTTAAAAAGTTGGAATGACCCAAAAGATGAATTAGCGATACTTTAGGTGAGAAAGGAATGAAGTATGGATCCTGATGTCTTTCATGAGGCTCAGATGAGGAAAAATAAGACAAATTATGTGTCTCACTACACTCGGTCAAAGCTTGGTTCTCAACTACAAGAATGGTGTACTCATGGGATTGTGTGCTAGGCAAACAGTCTTCACCGTGAGGGTTGAAAAAATTATAGAAGGTCTCTGAGGCAATTGGCTCAAGGGCAAAATCGAGGTTCCTTTGAAATGGTGGGTGAATGGATGGCTTAGTTGTAGTAGATGGTTGGATTATAGGAGGTAGTAACTCAGGTGGATGGTGGTTGGTTGGTGGTTCATCAGTTGGTGGATCCTCACACGCTTTTAAGAAATCATAGAAGTCTTCATCTAGCTTAGTTGAATCCATAAAGTTGTGGTTCGTGGCTTTATATTTAAGAAATTCATCTATTTCTTCCATTGTTATTTCCTCAGCTGCCAAACTAAATTGAGATTCACATTGCGATAAAGAAGTTACTTCCTTTAAATCCTGCACATGACCTTGTTCATGCATTATATTAGAATTGTTAATCTCTATTTCCTCACCCTCTTCCTCTAAAACACTATAAGTATTCTCAATGGCATCATTTGAATGTGTCAAGGAATCATCCAGCCGAGTGCGGTTAGCAAACATAAAGGCCTGGACATGCTCAATCGGAGGGTCCATATTAAGAGAATGTCAATAGTTATCAAATTCTTCCTCCGTCACATCTTTATAAATATCTTCTAATGTGCCATCATTATATTCATCTTCAGATGAATCAGTGGGAGGTTCCTCGGAGGCATCTATCGAATTTGAATGGTCATCCAAAACATGTCCTAAAGAGTCGTCTTCAAGAATTTCCTCATCCAGGTGGGGTGTGGAGTCAACATAATGGTTAATGAGAGGATCATGGGAAGGTAATAATTCATGAAATTCAGGGTAGGTCTTAACTAGGTCGAATGGTGTGGTTATGGGAATAGGTTGTTTTAGTTGTGTGTCGATCTCTAGCAAGGTTGAAAGTTCTTTGTTAGGCGAGGAGATCATGGAAATCATCTAGGCTATGTTCTGAAGCATAGTTTGGGAAATTTGGTCTGGGAAGGGTGGTGAACTAAATGGGTGGGTGATTTCTGGCATGGTGGAAATGTCTTGTTGGTATGGTGTTTGATAGTCATAGTTATTGGCTTTTGAGTGACTCTAGTTGATCTCGTATTGTGATGGGATTGGTTGAGGTTGAATAAATATGGGACATGAATGGGCAGTGTGGTCTGGATTTGAACAAATTGTGCACGGAAAAGTGTTTGGTTCGTTATACACACTCATTATGGAACTAGAATTATACGACACTGGTTGACTCCCTGTATAGTTTGGATGACTAGAAAACTCTTGATTGCATGGGTCACTATAAAAATTTGAAAATTGAGGTTCATAATTATTATTATATCCTATAGTAGGCTCAAACTTTTGATATGATGGGCAATGAGAAGCCCAATGGTAATGACTACCACAGCATGAATATGGTGAATGGTTTGCATAATAATCATATGATTGTTGGTCTACATAATGATATGTCATATTGGTTTTACAAATATATTATAGGACAATTAATATGCAACCAAAACTCTAACTATAAATTTTTAGATAGGCATGTACGTTGATGTTTACGATAAACAAGCCTGATTATACTAGAATTGAAACTCCTCTGACAGAAGAGACGAGGAGTGGAAGAAGGAGTACCTGAATGCCTCCTTACTACGCGTATAAATAGTGTCTTGTATACGCAATTTCAGTGTATTGAAGAAGTTAGAAACACCGAATAACTTGAAGAAATGGAAGTTTGGACTGACCTGTGAAAATCGGGTTGCTCCAGAAGAGGGCGTGGGGTGCACTCAGAATTTGCCTGTGAAGGGCACAGGTCGCACTCATTCTTGAGGTAATTTTTAGTGAGTTCAGCGTGGGGGGCGCTCAGAATTTGCCTGTAAAGGGCGCGGGTCGTGCTCAGGTGGAACTCGAGTTACAGTATTTTAAGCGCAGGTCGCGCTCAAACTTTGCCTTGTAAGGGCGCGGGTTGTGCTCTCCAAAAAAATGGAAATTTTTATAGTAGGTTGCTAAGACATCCAGTAAGTAGCCTGTAAAATTTCAGAACAATCGGAGCTATGAAAGTCCTTCTACTTCCCTGCAAAGTTTACAAAACAGTTTTCGGACACAATACAAACAACCGAATGGTTATCCAATCAAAACAGAGCCAACAATTGACAAAATTTTAGTGGAGACTTCTGACAGATCATGCGTGTTTCTGTAAAAATTTAGAGAAATTGGAGTTCTACAAATCCTCCTTATCGGCAATTATTTCAGAAATTAAGTGTTGCAAAACTGCAGAAACACACTGGAAACACTCCACTAGTTAGGAGGTCAAAACAAATCAAAAACTCATCAAATTTTTACTGAAAACTCCTGACTTAGAATAGATCCTCCTGTAAAAATTTAGAATTTTTAGAACTGCCTAAGTAACCTTACTCGACAGTTTTTCCCGACACTTACGGTGTGAAAGCTGAATTACAGCAGTGTAAAGATGGTAATAGTTCACTAGGTAAACCAACTAGGAAAACTCTGAAAATATTCAAGTAAATCAACAACACATTCGATATTATGCCTTAAATTTTTCAAAAATTTTGAAAATTTAGAAATATCTTTACCGCAGTATTTGTCACTGTGATCCCGCAATCTTAAGGGAGTGCGGGCGCCCCTGTGCTTAAAACAGTGAACAATAACAAAAATATGAGAAAAAAGAAAGAAAAATGAAAAGGTTGGGGAGAATAATTTTGTGGACATACAACTATTTGTTGTCCACAAGACCTCATGCGTTGATTGGTGGAGAGGCTACCCAGAAAAACTATTTACCTACCCGAAAAACCTATTTATCTGGCCCACAAAGTGTTTGGACCAATGAGAAGCTGCTGTTTGTGGACAAGTCTGTCCACAAATTCGCCCTCAAAGGGTGGGTGGGTTGAGAATGGGGATTGCCCCTTGGATTCAAGCAATTGAATTCTTGTCCTGAAAGAGTTTAAGATGGCAGCAACGCCATTTGAAAACCCGTAAAAACTAAACTAGATTACTCTAACCTCATTCTTATGGTATCAATTATTTATTTCCTACTCTCACATATATATTCATTCAATATATATAGAGTACGGATTCGTTCCACTCATAAACCATCAAGACATAAATAGAATCCAATTAATCAAACACAAGGAAACAATAGTGAGAACAATGAGAGTAGTGTTGTGATTTATTTAAACTAAAACTAATTATGAATTAAACTAATTTAACTAAGCAATTACAAGGTGAATTTAATGAATTGGAATAACATAGAGGGGGGAAATTCCACCATGCAATTTGATTGGCTATTAGTTAGTCATTGAATCGAATATTGATCCCTAGTGAATTCCAAGTCCTCTCGAATCAAGGTTCCACTAGCATGAGAGTTTAGCTCCACCACAAATCTCTTTGATGGTGGCTCTAAACTCTAGTTCATCATTATGAGGTTTATCTCTAAACACTCATAATAATGAACTTGAAATTCTATTATAAATAACAACTATTCTAACAAGCAATTATCCTCACATGGCTTCTTTAACCTCCTCTAATGGAGTTTTTAGCCTAGTTTCATTGGATTCATTGACAATAAACAATAATAGGAAGACATAATTAAATTAAATTAAACTTGATTAAAATAAACTTGATTAAACGAATAGAATAAGTCATTATTGAATAAGTATTAAACTCTATTAATCTATTTGAACAATAACAATAATAATTCAAAATGAATTAAAACTAATTTAGAACTAAGATTATGAATACTAATTATCAATTTAAAACAACTAAATCTATGAATGCAAGATTGAATTAGAAATTAAAGATTAAAATACAAACTAAATATTTTATTCTAAGATTCAAAACTTGTTCTAACAACTAATAAAATTGACAACTAACTAGATTAATCTATATAAACTAATTTAATGAATTAAAACTAATTCTATATTACAAAAACTAAATTTTATGAACTAGAACTAGATTTAGATCTAGATTAGCTTAAGATCTAAGCTTTTGTCTCTTGATATAGAAGAGCTAGATCCCCAAATTCGTGCATGGGCTGAGGAGCCATGTTTTGGGCCGAAAAATCGAGCCCAAAACCCAATTTGTTGAATCCAAGACTTCCAATTCTGGTCATGTTACTGTAGCATGAGTTTTCACTAATTTATACTATTTTAATCGAGTCAATGTCTAGACCATTGGAAAGAGCTTTCTAAGCCGGTCATTTTGATATAAAATGGGCCCTAATCTGAGGTATGAGTCCAAAGATATGGCCTTTTGAAGTTTTGTTGACTTTTCTTCAACTTTCTAATCCAGTTTGACTTTCACTTAACAGCTTTGACTTGGGGTTTTTAAGGACTTTTTCTCCATTAAACTTGGGCTTTCTTCATAGAACTTTTATAGCAATCCCTTTAGCTCCTTTTAGCGCCTAATTAGTAACGAATTTATATTTATTCAACTCCAAAGCCTGAAATACTCAAAAGCACGTAATTAGTGATAAACCTATATTATTAATCACATAATTGGTCTAACAACAATATTGTTAAAGGGTTAAAACTACAGTTTTGGGCTCTTATCATTTTCCTTCTTTTTCTGCTTCACTTCAAAGACTCGGCAGGGGCCGACTCAAGGCCTCGGTGGCGCCACCCGCGCATCCAAAATATTGTCGATCCATTTGTTCTCGAAATGAACCGCTTCCTACCTGCACCAATTCTGAGCGCGACTCACGCCCAAAACACTATAAGTCCGATTGCTCCTGAGCGCGACCCGCGCCCATACAAGGCTTAGGTTGAACGCACTAACATCCATAGTCACGAAAAATTCCAATTTTTTGTGGGTTGTTCCAGGATCGCTCCAGCTGTTCTAGAGAGTATTTTTGTGATGACATCACCTATAGTCATACCGGAGTAGTCTTTCGAAGACTTGTTGGGTAGCGGGACTTATGGACATTGGTTCCGCGACAGGATCTTGCAGTTAGGATGGAGGCATCTACTGGTAAGTGAATACGACTCATATTCACCTCAGCTTACTGAATATTTTTATAATAATGTTAGTTTCTATTGTAACTAGGATGGAGAACAAGAATTCTCCGTCGTGGTTGATGACACGCCACTAGAATTCAATAAGTATTTGGTAGCGTTAGTTTCGGGAATACCAATACCTGATTCTATTCACACATGGGGATATATGACCGATAATGCCTACCTCTATGACTATACATATTTCCATGAGTATTATGGGAGAAGGGTGTTTCATATAATGGACCAAGGGTGTTATAACATAGCCCTTGGTAGCCTGTCCTTCAATGTAGGCACCACCATGTTATTCATCCTGATGAATATTTTAGGGGATTGATAGTTTACTTCAGCAAATAGTACCGCTGGTGATGTTTTCTTTGCTTTAGCTGAGGGACGTCGCCGATATGACATTCCCTGAGTATTAGTAGCTAGTCTTAAGAGAGCCCAAAGCATGAGGCATAAGTATCTTCTTATGCCTGTTTTGGTTTGTCGCATCATGCGCAACTGTCTACCTAAATTCTGTACCCAGTTCACGGATTGGAAGGGTTGAAGTCATGAGACCCACCAATTGGGTAGTTGGCTCATTTCGAGTAATGACTTGGCCGGGATGGCAGGTGCAACCTCATTTGGTTTCTCCTTACACCCCATTAGACATAGTAACACTCGACAGGTTAGCACGTGTTGATGACACACGGCAACGGTCTTGGCAAGTTATCATGACGTGGCAGGATACGAAGAAACCTCATCTCTTTGGAGAGAAAGATGAGGAGGATGATGCTTAAACACGGGAGTTAAGGTAAGTTTTTAGTTTCAGTTAGTGTCTGCTTATGTCCTAAGCAATTTAATTCTAGTTAACCCCATAACGGGTGGAACTCATATAGAGTTGCGTCTATTTTTTTTCTATATTAGTATGTTTTAACCTTGCTTTGCAAATGTTCTAGAATTTCACACGTTTCCATGGTATTTCTCTATCCTATTTATTTAAATACTTTGAGGACAAAGCATGCTTCTTGTTTGGGGGGAGGGGGGGCATAGAAACACGTGTAATTAAGGCATCTGTTAGGATATAGATATGTACAGTATGCACTTGTTTTCTGGTAAAAATTAAAAAAAAAATCAAAAATATAAATAAAAAGTTATGTTATACACTTAGGAATATTGGTATTGTTTTCTTTCTCTATGCTCTAAATAATCTAGAAGTCTCACGTAGCTTTTGCATTAGAATAGTTTTTAGAAACTTAGGTTAATATGTACGTAATAATCTCTGCATCTATCTATAACTATATTACATGAGTATCTATAATTGTTTAGCAATAAGTTTCTGAAATCTAGGCTAGAGTACTTATTCTACAAATTCTGTGAGATTCACCCTCGAACTTGTCAAGTTTTACCACTTACCCCCCTGAACTTCACTTTAGGCAATTTTAACCCTGGACTTGTAAAACGTATCCAGCTCCATTTTCCAGTTCATTTCCGGCACCTGAAGAGTGACGTGGAATTATATTTTATGACGTGGCAAAATTAGAATTTGACACATGGCAAAATTAGAAATTCCACGTTAGAAAATATAATTCCACGTCACTCCACATCACTTTTCAGGTGCCGGAAATGAACCGGAAATATGAAGGCGGATACGTTTTACAAGTACAGGGTTAAAATTGCCTAAACTGAACTTTAGGGGGGTAAGTGGTAAAACTTGACAAGTTCGAGGGTGAAATATGCCAATTTGCCAAAGCCTTATATGAGCAAAATATTTGAGAATGACATAAGGGAGAAGTAAAATCCAGATAGAGAAATCACACGTCCACTTGCTTGTTCACTATACTATATCCTAAGCGAGAATTTAGACCCTCTTTGGATCGATATAGCCAGAAATTCAAACCTATGAATTATTTTTCGCTAGTCGCCCCTTTGAGCCTTTCTTTAGCCTTTCATAAACCGCAAATCCTTTACCCTGTTACAAAAACAAAACAAAATAAAAAAATCAACCTACCCATTATAGAATGAGTCTGAGAATAGGATGAGTGAAGAAAAGAGAAAGGAAAAACATGTGTAAACAAAAATTAGTTAGTTGCTTCAGAAAAAAAAAAAAGGAAAGAAGTTTCCATCCAAAGAAAAGAAAAGAAAAATCAAAATCAAAACAAAATAAAAACTCCAAAAATAGAATAAAATGAGTCAAAAAGCCAAAATAAAAAGGCTAAGGATGGAAACAAAGTGTAGAAGCAAAAGAACAAGGGTTTCTCTAGTTACGCAATATGAAGACCCTATTATCTCAGACTTGTCCTTTTTGAATACCCATTTCCTTCCTTCTTAAACCATCTCCTAATCCCCGCAACACCTAATAAAGACCTCTAGCTCAATTAGGAATAGGTTAGTGTGATAGTAAGTGGCAGATGTGTTTGATCGAACCCGGCTTTCTTGTGTGTCATTGAGATTGTAAGGTAAAGTTTGCCCACTGCGGACTGCAGTAGCGAAACTTGAGCGGAAAAATCAGAGTGGATTTTGTCTTGACATTTATGTGAGGACCTACTTAAGGACGTTATTCCGAGTTTTCATAAACGGACCTGCTAGTGCATTTCATAGTATTACTCATTGTATATATGTTTATTCGTAGATGATTGATTATTATGCATATATTAGCTTAGGTTTCGACTTGATTATTCTATATTCATTACTAAGTGAGATGTATAGATAATTGAGGCATAAATAAGGAAACAATAGTTTTATTTCTTAGTCGTTGTAGTATAGATGACGTTTGTGAGTACTTTCACTGGAAAACTCTCATGAGGCTATAACTCATCCACTAGGGAATTCCTAGTGGTTTAAGGTCTTGTTGCATATGGTCAATGCAATCGCACTCGACAAAACGAGAGTAGTTAGAACTCCATTTTTGGTCACTTATTATAATTTCTCATATTTGGTTGAGGACAAGCAAAATGCTGTTTGAGGGTGGTTTGATAAGAGCCCAAAACTGTAGTTTTAATCCCTTAACAATAATACTTTTAGACTAATTATGCCAGTAATAAATAATAGTTAATGCTAATTACATGTTTTTATGTATTTCAGGCATTGAAGTCGATTATATGCAGAAATGTGTTACTTTTGCGAGATAAAGGAGCAAGGGTTGGTTGCTAAGAAGTTCTGTGATTAAAAGCCAAGATTCAAGGAGAAAAAGCCTTTAAAAAGCCTGGTCAAACCTAAAAGTCAATGTCAACGCGGGCAAAAACAGCGCACAAAAGTCAGCAGAACTTCCGAAGACTGTATCTTTGGACTCAAACCTCAGAATTGGGCTTACATTATGTCAAAATGACCGGCTCGGAAAGAGCTTTCCAATCTTTTAAGACTTGACCCAATCAGAGGAGTAAAAGTGGACGAAAAGTGTGCTGAAGTCAAATCTGGCTGAAAAAGGCTCTGTGAACTGAAGGAATTGGACTTTGGGCTCGATTTTCCGCCCAAAACATGGCTCTTCAGCCCATGCACGAAAATGTGGATCTGGTCTCCTCCATTTCAACACACAAGACTTAACTCTTAAACAAGGAGAAAATTAGGTAGCCATTAGTGAATAGTTTTAGATCTAGATTTAGACTCCATTAATTAGTTCAATAGCTTGTTTAGATCTAGATTTATTTCATTCAGTTAATTTAGTTTTTCAATTCTAACAGAATAGTTAGAACAAGTTGATTGTTATTTTAGAATTGAATTTAATTTACAATAAAGTATTAGTCTTTCTATTCGATTTAGTTTCATTAGATCAATAAAGTTAATTAGTTCTTCATAATCTAGTTCATTTTCCATTAATCATTTTAGTTCAATTCATAGATTTAGTTATTTGTCACTACTAGTTTCAACTAATTCTTGCATGATTAGATTTCCATTTGAATTCAAATAAGCAAATTTAGAATCTTTATATCATGTCTTGTTTAAATTCAATTGAAAATGATAGTTTAATGACTCTAGGCTAAACCTTCACTAGAGGGGTTTGAGAAAGCCTTGATGAAATCTTGATTGTTGTTAGCGTAGAATAGTCGTAATTTTCTATTCCAATCTAGAAAATAATTAGTTCACCATGAGAATGGGTTTGATTGTTTCACATGCTAGTTGTTAGTTGGTAGAGATTACCATGGACAATTAGGGATATGAACACCCAATTGATATGCGAAAACATTGCAATTCGGATTGCAACGAATCTTCGCTAGTTAATTAAGTCGAGTTAAGGTAAAATCAATCCCCCCTAATTCCTTATCATATAGTCAATTTAGCACTTCGTAGTTGAATTATTCGTATCTTGTTAGCATAATTTGCATCGTAGTATAATTCCCATCATACTCTCATTGATAGACTGATAACCTTAAGAAACATTGAATACTAAAGAATTAGGAGTGGAACGAATCTTCTACTCCAACTCTATTGTGATAGCATTCGAGAGTAGAAAACTTTGATAAATTAGCACAGAAAATAGCTTTAGTTTTACTTGCGTGAGAGTCTCGTTACTTATTCGTAGGTAAAACTATTATTTTACTTTTATCAACAACCAGAAGTGCCTCATTAGTTTGGTTAATCTGAGTGTAGCTTAGATTTCGCCACCAAGGGTAGACGCTTGATGTAACATAAGCAATCGCACCCAGACCAAAAATGATACGTTATCATTCTTGAGTTTGCATTGTCGAACCATGATACCAGGCATAAGCCCACTGCACCACGCAAGTCGAAACTGAAGTGCAGGATGGCCTTTGCCACCCGGGTTTAATAAGTGTAAGAATAGAAACTATTGCACGTTGGAATAAATTGTTACCGGCTAGTATAGACATCAAGGAATCTGTCAGCAAATAATAAATCATATGAACTATATTTCATCAAAAATATGCCCCCAAGTAGGCTTTGACACGTTAGAAAACTTATGGACTAAACACTTCGAACCGCATGGTGTAGTTGCCACTTATGGACTACACGTTGTTGTTGTTGTTGTTGTTTTTTTTTTTTTTAGTTTATGGCAGGCATGAAGAAGGAAAATAAGTGAGTGGCATGAATGTCAATGATCGAATAAGACTTATTATGTAATGGGTATGTGAAAGCGGTGGCTTAATAATATAATCTAAGATTTTTGTAGTAGTAAATTGTGAGAAAACAATTAACAAATTAAAGTGGAATACTTATCTGAATGTCGAGAGGTAAGATTGTAATCATCATGCTTGAAGATCATATCTAAGATTTGATTAGATCTGGTTGTAGCTTTCCCGTGACACCATATTATAGAAGTCTAAAGTTTTGAACTAACTCCATAATTTGTTGGTTGGGCATTAGATCTTCTATGCATGCCAATGTTTCCTTAGACGACAATAGAAACTTTCCCCATCAGTTTTATAAAACTTCTGACGCTGCTGTTATTGTTTTAATTTTGTGTGCATTGTCATGCATCACACTCTCATGATTGTAATTGAACTTTATACTGGATTTTCTTTGGTATGATTCTGAACATCCAATCTGCCATATTGGAAGTTTGAACCAAATTGGCCTAGTAGAGAACAAGAACTTCTTGGTCCCGATCCCCACAGACAGCGTTAATGAATGTCTAGGCAAAAAGTTAACCCGACACTCCCGATGTATTGGTGCTTGCGAAAGTTCGAAAGAGATGGGGATTAGGGTTTTTGAAGAAGAGAGATTGCACCAACGTTCTAGCTGCCTACGTACCCAGTGAGGAATTCGGGATCAAGTCTCTTAAAATGTAGTTCTGGAGGCTGCAGAAGCCTCCGTATATATAGCCATCTCCTGCCTTGGCGGCCAAGAAAGTAATTCTCGGAGATTGCCTTCCTTGATGAATCCTAGTATGATCTTATCTAAAATAGGATCATTCCTCGAGATTTCGTTCTATCCTTGTGCAAGATCTTATCGGATTGCACTAGGATTTCTCGCCTCCGCAGATCGGGTAACTGGATCAGAATCATCCGGAAGAATTGGATCCATGAACTTGGGCCACCCGGATGGGCCCTGGACCTATTGTGAACTCTGACGGATTAGAAGACCGGATGATCCAAAAGTGTTTATTTGACAGCCATCGGACTAAACCGCCGCTGGTCTCACTCCCAGTCCATAGTTCGAGTACGTTCTGGATCAAAAATATGATGTAGGGTACTCACAACAGTGTCCTTAGATGATCTAGAAGAATCAGTGTTACCCCAAAGAAAATTATGTCTTAGTAGCTCCTTTGTCTATGAAGCAACCGTCGTTCATTATATCAAGTGTTTCTTTTTTATGATCGGAAAGTTCATTAAAGAATGAATGAACAAGGACAGCGGTGTCGAGCTGATGATGAGGACATTCTAAAAGAAGATCAGTAAATCGACTCCATGCTTCCGTAAAAGATTCATGAGGATTTTGACGAAAGAAATGGATTTTCTGAAGCATTTCAGTAGTTTTCTTATGAGTATAAAATTGTAACATGAAAGCTTACACAAGTTTATTCCATGTTTCTATGGATTGTGGCTGTTGTCCTGCTAGCCAAACTGAAGCTTTATGAGCTAAAGTGAAAGAAAACAACCTAAGCAAGATTTGTTCGGTAAAGACGGATGGATGGTGAAATGGGGTGGATACTTGCTGAATCCTACGGAGATGATTGTAAGGCTTCTCGTGGTCTAGACTATGATAAACAGGTAACAATCCAAAAACGTTAGGCGGGATTCGAAAATCACTGGCAATATCCTCGAGTTTGATGCAGGAAGAAGGTCCTTCCTGTAAGGCAGTATATAAGTCCGAAAGGGGCTTCTCAACTGGTGGAGTTTCGTCAGCCATAACGAATGAAGTTAATGGCGATAAGGGATCTTGATGATTTTTATTAACAGATGAAGAACTATGTTGAGGTGAGAACTTACGTAATTGCCTATCGTATTTTCTCCTACGATAAGTATGTTCAAATTCTTTATTATTACCAGACCTTAATCTCATGCAAGCATAAAATTAGATCTGATGCACAAAAGGAATTGAACTTATTATTACTTGAATTTTATTATTCTGAAGTGAGCAACGTAGGCCTAAGTTGTTGCTAATAACGTAGCAGTGAAGCTAAGAATACATGTGCATAAACCAACAGCCAGGTCACAGGAAAGATATGAGGGAGGTTTTCCGTGCAAGCACGGTTCTAATTAAGTAACCTAAATATTTCAAGTTTGTTAGACACCGTTAGAATATGTTTGAGCTTTATGTGATTTTTTTAATTATTATTAATTAATTTTTTTTAAGTTATTTAAAATTTATGCATAAGATAAAGCCGCAAAATATTATTATTATTATTATTATTATTAAAATTTATGCATGGTCCTCATTAATTATTATTATTATTATTATTATTTTATTTATTTGTTTTTTTAGTTAAATAAAATTACTAAATAGGCATATAAAGTCTAAGCAAGCATAGATAATATACTCAGATGTAGCTAGAGATTGTAGCATGTTAAGATATTCTACTCAGACGTATATAAATACTAATAGGCAAAGATGTATCATCTATAAGTATTTCTATACGAACAGGCAAATACACATCAGTAATATGTATATGGAGGCTAATAGGCAAATATATATTTCGTATACGTATATCTACACTAACAGGGAAATTGTAACTACTCATACGTATCTAGATATGGTAGCATGCGAAGATAATATATGTACGCGTATATATACTGATAGGCAAAGACGTAACATATACGTAAAAACTAAACAAGCGACGTATTATATATAGACTAATATACTACTCGTGTTTTGCATAATAATTTGATTTCGTCAATACTCAGTGAGATTGCGAATGTCATATAGAGAGCAGCTTCACCCCGCAAGGTTTAGAAACAACTTACTCAACTTAGATTTTAACCATCGTTGGAATGTTCTCCTATTTCATGACAAAATCAACTTATTAAATAAAACAGTTTACTTATAAGTAGATAGATACATACTAAACATGCAACAACAACCACTTATACGTATATGTATATATAGATATAACCATACAAAATATTATCACAGGCATGTATATATACATTAAGATGCAATTCATAATCACTCAATCGCATATATATATATTAACAGGCGTATTCACATGATTCATACATATTTCTAACCTAATATGCAAATAATAGTCTGATCCATTACCTACGACATAATAACTAGATATATGTGAATCATGTAAAAGTATAATAAAAATTGGAACCTGCAAGCGTCCCGCAATTCCGCCAAAGAAAGGAAACCGTTGTTTCAACTTGTGAACGTCCTGAACTCCAGAAGTTACTGGACTAATTCAAAACAAAGAGACTGGGCTCAAACCCCTATTGGAGTGCTACACAACAGGTTCTTGCACTGAAATCCAGACTACAACAGATCGAAATGTCTAGTGCAGCGCACGCGACTAATATAATGGCGCACGCGAGAAGTATGACTAGTGGACGCAACTAATCTGCTCGCGCACACGATCCAACAAATCCATAGTCAGCTGAAATTTTCGCAGAAGTCTTAGAATTTGGTATATATGTTGTTCCAGGGCTGTGTGCCTATGTGTGTGGTTCATGTAAGCGAGACAAAACAATAGTACGGGATCAGTAGCGAAACGCGAAGAAAATACAAACGAAACGCATACAAAAACGAAAAATGAAAAGGGATGGAAGGTTAAGAGTGGGGGGTTCCCTTTAGAGATAATTCCAGCTTGTAACGTAGTATCCTTTCCTCTTTAGGATGGCAGCGGCACCATTTGATGTTAACACTTTTAAGTATTTTTTGAAATTAGAATTTCTCAACCTACTATGTGCTAAAACTCAAGTTTTCCTTACTCACGTATTTTTGTCGGTATCTTTAGAGTAAGGGATTCGTTCCAACCTTAAGACAATAATATATGATATCACAACTGAAATCTAATACCTTAGAAAACTAAGTGAGAAGGATTTTTAATTAGGTATTTTTAAGATTTCTTTTTTTTTTCTAACGATTACTTCCTACACAAGTTATCTAAAATTTGCAAGTTGTTTCTTAAATAAATAGAGAGAGAAAGATAAGGAGAGGATTAACCTACTCATGCAAGATTAGTTACATAGCTTTTTAGGAAATAAAATCACCTCTTCTCTAATCAGTCTCAGGTTCATAGACAAACCCGAAACTGATTCGAGTATCGATCCCTAGCAAGATGTACTCATCTCTGGGTACATCTTGCTAGCATGAGGAGTTGTCGAGATATTTCACCTCTGAAATGGCTCTTCAACTCCTTATTTCATTTCACGCTATCCGGACAAAGATAAAAATCTGGATTTTTCAACACTTTCGCGTCGCGAAAGTGATCCCAAGAAATCAATGGTTGCGTCTTGGCTTGGCATTTTAAAGTTCTAGGCTCCAAAATTTGTCGGTCTCAGTCATTTTGTAATTAGGTGTCAAAAAAAACCTAAGCCTCTAAGCAGTGATTCTAGAACCCTAAAGCGTGCACTGATCCTCACATGAGCATCATTAACCCTCCCCTTGGGAGGATTTTAGCTCATGATCCTAGGAAAGATATGCAAAGATATGTTGAATGTATGCTGAATTTAAGAAGAAGAAGATGATGAAGAATGCAAGAGATGACTTTTTAAGCTAGGAAGGAAGAAATTTTATTTAGAAAAAAAACTATCTTAGCTTCCATTAACACTATTACACTTAACTTGGAAAATCCCATACATGAACATGGAATGAATGGAGTGAGTCCAAAATTAAATACAAATCAACCCATTTCAAGCTTTCTCCAACGTGAACTAACTCCCACCATTAATAACATTAACTTCTATCTTATCTCCAAATCAAAACAAATTGACACCTTGCATTTTTTTTACACTATTAGCACCTAAATCTAGTCAACTTCATTAATGTCATGCAAGGTGTCAATTTGTGCCAATTATTTGCACATTTTGTCTTGGCTTGCATGATGACTCATCCAATCTTGTGGGCCTGCATAGTGGGTCCACGTGTTGCGTTTAGTGGCGGGTCAGTCTTTTGGTATTTTTACAACTTTTCGCCTTTGCGTAAAGTTTGTCGCACTAATCGTCTGAGCAGCTCTCTCGCCGAAATTGGAGTCTCGATTCAAAAGATATGAGTTTCGGAAGTCTGATGCTTATGTGCACGTAATCCCTTTCTGACTTGGAATCGTCCTGTTGGAGTTCCTGGGCTTTAGACGAGTTTTGTTGAGCTTTGCATGAGCTAACTCGGGAAGCTTTACATAGACACACTATTCCGTGCTTAAATACTAGCTTTATCCTCATTTTTACGTTGGTTGCGCAAACCTGCAAAAGCACGAAAATACGATTATTTCATGATTATTAAGCACATAATTAACCGAAAAATTGCGTCTCTACGGGGTTTTATAATACAGTTTT
Source organism: Coptis chinensis (assembly GCF_015680905.1). Classification (NCBI taxonomy): domain Eukaryota; kingdom Viridiplantae; phylum Streptophyta; class Magnoliopsida; order Ranunculales; family Ranunculaceae; genus Coptis; species Coptis chinensis. The sequence goes on from NC_141461.1 coordinate 70,359,471, forward strand.
GGGTGCTTATCAGTCAGCAACTAATTAAGTAATTGTTAGGCATATGTAACCTCACCTGGTCTATATTGTTTCGATGTAGATAAGGGGAAGCTTCAGTTAATTATACCAGATGCTGCCAATTTATTTTAAAGAACTGAAGAAAATTGATCCAGATTGCCACACTGATATAATAACAACAAGCGAGCAAAAGTTTGAGCATTTATTTGTGAGCTATGGTGTAATTGTTCGTGCCTACAGAAAGTGCATTCGTCCGTTGATTATGATCGATGGAACTTTCATGAAGGGTAGATACAAGTCTGTCATCCTAACTACTTTTTTTGTTGATGGAGATAGTCATGCTTTCCAATTGCAGTTGGTGTAGTACCAAAAGAGAACAATGAGCATTGGGATTAGTTTCTTCAGAAACTCAGAGATGTTGTAGTTGGTCCTACAGATAAATTTGTTCTATTATCAGATAGGCATACAAACATTCTCCAGGGCATGCCAAAAATCCTTCCAAATGCGTACCATTGCTTTTGTGCACAACATATCTCTAACAATGTTAGCAAAGAAGACACCAAAGGGAAAGTTAAGGCCGCAATAGAAACTTATGATAAAGCTAACTTTGTGAGAATCATATGTCGTATTTGGTGTAGCGATAGTAAAGGTTGCGAAAAAATAATAAAGATTCCTAAGGAGCAGTGGTCATTTGCCTATGTTGAAATGAGAAGGTATGGAATTTGTTATACAAATCATATCGAGAGCTGGAATAAGATGATTATGCCGGAGTGAGCTATGCCAATTACATATCTGCTAAATGGTATTCGAATTAACATTATGAGGCACTTTTATGACTATCGGTTTATGGCTTCGAAGCTGAAGACAAAGCTGACAAAATTAGCTGAGGATGTAATCATTTCCTCTTGTTATGTTAGTCGGCCATTTACTACAATACGGGCTAGTGAGTGCATGTACTCGGTTACTAGCGTAGGGCGCACGGATACAGTTGACCTACTAAATAAATGTTATACATGTGGTTTCTTTTAACAAGTTGGTATTTCTTGCTGAAAATAGCCCAAAACTGTAGTTTTAATCCCTTAATAATATTACATTTAGACCAATTATGTTTATAATAAATAAGAGTTAGTACTATTTACGTATTTTTGTGTATTTCAGGTCTTAGAGTAAAATATGTGAAGAAATATATCAATTTTGCAAGAGAAAGGACGAAAGGTTGGTTGCTAAGAAGTTCTATGGTTAAAGCCCAAGTTTCAAGGAGAAAAAACATTTTTAAAGCCCAGCCAAAGCTGAAAAGTCAAAGTCAATGCGGGCAGAAATAGAGCAGAAAAGTCAATAGAACTTCCGCAAGCCGTATCTTTGGACTCATACCTCAGAATTGGGCCTACTATATGTCAAAACGACCGTCTTGGAAAGAACTTTCTAATGGTTTAGATCTTGATCCAATTAGAGGAGTAAAAGTAGACAAAATGGTTATTGCAGTAATTTCCAATAGAGAAACCCTTTTTGGACTTAAGTAATTAGGTTTTGGGCTTGATTTAAGAGCCCAAAACATAGCTCCAAAGCCCATGCACGAAATTGTAAACCTAACCCTCTCCTATATAAATAGGGTTAAGGCTAAACAAAACTGGGCTACTCCCCTCTTTAGTTTAGTTGTAAATTAGGGTTCTCTCTCTCTCTCCCCATTAGATAATAATTTAGTTTCCTTCTTTAGTTTTAAACCCTAGTTATTGTTAATTAGCCGAGACACCATTAATTCAATTCAAGTTATTCTTAATAAAGTAGTTCTTCATTATGTCTTATTCTTATTCCTTTAATTATGATAGTCTAATGAATCTTAGCTAAACTTCCATTAGAGGGATTTGATTAAAGCTTTAATGAAGACTTAATGTGTTAGTATAGAATAGTTGTAGTAATCTATTCCACTCTAGAAGGTAGTTAATTCACCATGAGAATGGGTTTCAATCGCCTCACATGCTAATTATTAGTTGGTAGAGATTGCCATGAATAATTAGGGATTAAAAAGACCTAACCTTTATGTGAAAATATAAAGATTAGAATTACAACAAATCTATACTAACATATTAAGAATTAATCAAGGTGGATTTCAAATCTCCCTAACTCCTTCTCTATTCTTCTCCATATTTTATTCAAGTCATATTCAATTGCTTTAATTAAATTAGTATAAGTTAAATTCATATATTTAGTTTCATAATATAAATTCACATCTATAAATATTGCTCTCACCATTGTTTCCTTGTATTTGATTAGTTGAATTCATTTATGTCTTGGTAGTTTAGGAGTGGAACGAATCCGTACTCTTTATATTACTTCATTATATGTGAGAGTAGAAATCTAGTAGAGTTTTTACAGGTTATCACTTGCAGCCATGCGATGAAGTCCATTGATGATGGTCGATTTTATGTGTATGACTTCTGCCTGCCGTGCTACTCAAAGGAAACGATGATGCATACCTATCGAGAGAACTGGACATCTTTGAAAGGCAAAGAATAGTGGCATTGGGGAAGTTACAACATCATGGTTTGTCCTCCCACAGATGAGGTAATACCTGGCAGGCCCCAAAAGAAGAGGAAATGTTCTAAAGGGGAGGGTGTGCCAGTGCAAAAGAGAAGGTGCAGCTGTTGTGGTGCCCTTGGACACAACAGAGCAACCTGCCCTACTTCAATAGATGATGCTGCTTGGATTGACTTTTCAGCTGGGGTTCCGCCAGATTTTATCAATGAAGACTTCATTTGAGTCAACCATCAGCTACATATAGAAGTAATGTTAGCAACTACGCTTGTAAAGTTATTTGGATTTTCAATGGCCTTTTAGTGACTATGTAAGTTATTTGGGAATCAATGTAATGGTATATTGTTGTTTATAAAGTGGCAGGTGTTTTGTCTATTGAAGTTATCAATATGTAAGGTAGCAAAGAAAATAAATACTATAAAATTAACGCCACAATTGAAACACTTAGGATTGTAACTTGAAAATGAGAGACATTATCAAAACAAACAACTGACATCAAAATATTATGTTTATCAAAACGAAGCACTGCAAAATAAGACACGTAAGTTCCAAAATAATAACAGACATCTTAAATGGCACCATATATCAACATTTCGATGTCCCATAGTTCTTGTCTTTAGCTATGTTCTTCTGCTGGTCAGCAAACCCATCTTCACCATTTTCAGCAGTGTTCCCATCCTTATCTTTGTTATTTTCTGCATCCTTCGGGTGTACCTGACTTCCAGCTGCATCATGATGACTCTCTTCATCTGAGTCAATGTAGAGTTGGTTCTCACTAGCAGCTTCAGCATCCTTGTTCACTTGGTCACTTCCAATTGCATCTGCTTGACTCTCTTGGCATTGGTCATTGTCCACTTGGTTCTCAGTAGCAACTTCAGCATCTTTGGGCTCTTTGTCAATTCCAGCTGAATCTGCTTTACTCTGTAGCTCTATGTTGATAAGCGCATAAATGTTATATATTTACGCTCAATTTTATATTAGTTAGTTCGTTTATTTTATTTGTTTGATTTAGTTAGTGTGTTTTTAGTGATTTTGCAGGATCGGAGTTAACTTGATTAAAAGTGTTGAAACTGTCGAGATTCGAAGATATTAGTGTGTGTACATTGATCTAGTTCAGTGGAGGTATCCCATGTTGGTCAAGATATTGTTTGCGTGCATTGGATTTGGCCTTGTTGTCTGCTGATGAGAATTTGGACTCGGTACCTTACTACCTCAGCGCCTGATGATCAGTAATAGAGAAACAAGGCTTTAGCTATGAATACAAGGCACATAAAGATGAAACTTAAGTGGAGCCAGCAAAGGGTGGAAGCTTGTTTTCCGCATGAGCCAAGGATCTCTTGACTAGATGGTTAAACATATGAGCAAAGGCGTGGATCTGTTTGTTTAAATTATGGGCCGAAATTAGTTATGGCCCATGAGCTTAAGTAGTCACATGACCAGCAAGAATTAAAGACCGGACCATGTGCACCCAACTAATATCAAAGCCGGTACCCACTAACTAATAGCCACACCATTTTCTGTCCATCCGAGAAGCACCATAGCAACCCTTAGTTTCCTTCCTTCGTCTCCCACTCACAAACAGGAACAGAAAACCCATCCCTCAAATTTCTACGATCGAACCCCCGAACCAATCGAGCACTACACATCCTACCATTCTTCTATACATCCACTTTCACTTGATCAACACTCTCTATTCTCGATTGCACTAAAACCCAACAGGAAACGACAGTCCTCATTCCAATCAAATTGATCGAAACCGACTAGCTGGTCACCGAATTAGACAGTTCTAATTCTAATCAAATACTACCCACTGCCCCTAACCAAACCTCTATATATATACCAGTAAAAACCAAAAGGAGGGGGATCTTTGGAGAGCACAAATTGGAGCCAGAGCAGCAAACGAAGTGGAGAAGAAGTTATCAAAGTGGGATTACGGTTTTTTCGATGATTTATTCTTCTTATATTTTCGTGTTGCAAATTATCATGTCTAGCTAAAATCCAAACTAGGGCTTAGATGAATCCCTAGACTTGCGTAGGTTTTTCTATGTTTAATTGGGTTATTGTTCTCCGACTTAAGTTTTACAGTAAATAATTAATTGAATTCTCTGATTTCTGTAGAAATTCTATCATTGATTATATCCTGCCATGTTTAATCCATGTCTAGACTAGTCAATTGTTGGATTAAGTTTCTGTTGATATCGAAGCATCGGTTCTAAAGTTTATTTAAACCTGTGAGAAGTTGTGCTGTAAAAAGACAATTTTTGCTAGGGGTTTATATCTGTTTGCTGAAATTCAACTAATACGATTTGTTAGAATTGTTTAAGAATTACACGTTCACATCTTCGAGAAAGCAAGGGTTGCCTTTCCCTCATGCTACTCGTAAAAAAAAAATAACTTTAAAATTAATTAAACTAAGATAATTTACAACGGTCTAGGGTGGATTCGAAAGCCTTAATGTTTTTTTCATTGATAGTTAATCCATACTTTTATTGCTTTCGTAGTTAATAGTTTAATTGCATTGCTTAGTCAATAGTTATATTAATCATACATCAAAAACCCAGTAGAATTAGTTAAGTATAATTTTAATACTTATTTGTTCGAAGTAGCAATCCCTATGGGATCGACCCGTTTGCCGCAACTATTTTCAACGATAGTTGTGCGCTTGCGGTTTAATTATAGGGTTAGATTAGTCTATTAATTTAGACCGTTTAATTTCCTATCATATGCCAAAGTCAATTTGTGTTAGTGCCTCTTTCTCAGTAGCAGCTACATCCTTGGCCACTTGGTTCTCAGCACCCTTCTCCTCTTGCTCACACTGAAAGGTGTCATTGGTCCTCTCTGCTTGCAGACTTCCTTCTGTCTACCTCTTTTCGAATTCTTTTCTCTTCTTTGCCACTTCATCTGGATTTAATCCACAGGATATAATATCCATTCCAATCCTCAGCCGCATTCTAAATGGTTGCATGTCAATATGGTTTACCCTCTCAGGAACACCTCTAAGAAGATTATCTATAAAGGCAAGGTAATACAACCCACAACTGTTGGAATCTGGTTGTTGTGTGACACTAACAAATTCATGATCCCATGATGTGTTCAAATCAACAGTGGAGCTTGGATCAACACACCTGAGCACATAAGGAATCATTCTCTCCAAAGCCAGTTGTTCATCAGAAATTTGGTTTCCACCAAGAGAATCATAGGTGCACACTTTCATCTCTTTAAAATTAAAGACATCAACAATCCAGTGACTACCATGAACTAGAAGAGGTACAATTACTCCCTTACCCTTTACTGGGTGTGGTTGATTTCTAATCCTTCCTTCAAAGGGGTCCAAATACTCTTTAACAATTTCATCTATATGGTACAAACCATTACCCACTCTCTCATCTGGGCTTGCAACTCGAAAACTTGGGTCTTATAGCTTTTTCTTGAATATCCCATACTCTCTTATGATGAATTTCTACATCCACAAAGAAATGATGAAGCTTATCAAACTTAAGGAAGAATAGTGAGTAAGCTTCAAAAGAAACTTAGTATTAAAGTACAGAGAACTCACAGCAAAATAAACATCCTCCACAACAGTATACACTTCCTCTTCTAGAATGGCATGTTCCTTACAGTGCTGCTTATACCACCTGGTCAATAGCTTGACATATAAGCTGAGAACCTAGAAAAGAATCATATAGTAATTAGTAATAATTAACTTTCTGTAGTAGTTTACTTTGCACATTAATACCAAGTTGTTGATAGTTGTAGAGCAAATTACTAAGGGTACATTCATTACCTCACTATCCACCCACTATCTTCCATGTAATGAATGAAAATTATGCACTGAAATGACTTGATCGTACCCAAAAACTCTCATATCTGGAGAGCTCTATTAATCCTTCTTCCTACTGAACTTTTTCCAATAATAATTGACAACATTTACCTTACCTGTGGTAGTTGTTTTCTTGTAAAAGATTGATGACAGAGCAACTTTGATCAATGAGTCACATTCCTTTCCCATTTTCTCTTCCCATAAACTAGTACTTTCTTTTTCCAGTTTTTTTTCCCTCCTCCTCCTTCTACGACAACTCTCTTCAGTTTTCTTATCCATTTCCATCTCCATTTCAGTGTGAATGAGTACCACATCAGGGGCCTCCAAATCAGCAACATCATGCTGACCCACACTGTTCTGATCATCATCTATAGATGCCACAACATCTTCAGTGTTTGCTCCTTTCGATGGTGATAGGGCTGGCAATTCGGTTATGTCAGGGAGCTCTACACTTCCAGCCAATAGTGAAACAAAAATGATTTTTTCCATTTCTCTATTAAGGACTGCTTCCCTATCAAGATCACCAGGAAGAAGGACTAAAGTACAAGCCAAAGGAGAGTAAAAGGGTACATGGTCAAGCATTGCAAATTCAGCATAAGGTACTATAGCAGTCTGTACCCCCACCAGGTCCTCCTCCAGCTCCATAATATGTTCTTGGTATGTCCCCTTTGGTATGTCCTCACTAATCTGTTGCAAAGCACTTGCAGCAACTGACTCCGAATCATTTTGCCCTTTTTGTTGTTGTTCAACATCTTCATCTTCATCTGACTCAACCTGGATCAACTTTCTTCTTTGTTTGGGTGTCACTTCTTCCTTAAGCTTCATCTCCCGTTCTCTTGTTCTCTCACTGATTTGATATTTTTTCTTCAAGTTTTGCCTCTCACTAGCCTTTATAGCCTCATCTTTGCTTGCCCTTGATGGCTGAACTCGGATACCACAACCTTTGACCACTTTCCTTTTCTTTATTTCATATTGAGCAGGTATTGAAGTATCTCCTAGAACTTTAAGGCTTTGATCCTTGTCCAATGCTCTTTCTCTTTGATATGAGGAATTAAGAGAAACCTCAAAGGTAACTTTCATAGAAGCAGATGAACTCCCTTTCTTAGGTTCTGAGTGAACCTTCTGCTGGGAAGACCTTGTTGGTGTTTTCAGTATAGCATCAGCACCTACATTGCTTGCCTTCCTTGGCCTTCTAGTTCTAGCTCCTTTCATAACTTCAACCTCTAAACTTCTACTCTTTGTTTGACTCATTGTTCTACTCCTTGTTCAACCCTTTGTTTTAGGCCCTTTCACAACCTCAACCTTTGAACTTTCCATACCACCTTTCAACCCACCATAAACAATCTCTTAAATTATTGTTTTCATGCCAGTCCTTATTTCACTCTGGAGTATATCCCAAACAACCCTAACCTCCTTAGTAACCTGTTTTAGATTAATCAGCGCACATAACAAAGAATATAATTAAAATCCCACTTCACTATTTGTAAACCACAATAGAAAAACAATATATACATTGTTGCTGACATATATTGTTCTACAATATATCAATCATGGTATAGTAACATATTAGTGCTTCATATATGAACAAATGTTGAGACGTGTAGTTCTACAATAACACATTATCAGTGCTTCATATAACAACCAGTTTCTAACATTTGCAATTCCAATTCAAGACTATATAATAGGGTACCCATATCATATTACAACTTCTATAACATTATAAGATTATGAGTAATTCAAATGTCAAAAACTGGTTACCCATATATTACCAGTACTTCTTATAAGTGTTGTTGAGATATTCGGGGATACAACATGTAACATTGTTGAAAATAGTGAAGAAAACAAATTACTTACAAGGCCTTTAATTACTTTTGCCTATCTTTGAAACAGTTCCTCATTATTGTATTTCCCTGAAATTGTTGCACCATTTTGCATAGGCTGTTGCGCCAAAGCATCCTTTATCACTTCTTCATTCAGTTCTCCTTCAGACAAATCTAGACTTTCCAACACCACTACCTTCCCTTTAAGAGGCTGAATCTTTTTCTTATAAGTATGTAGATGTATGTTTTTGGAAGGCAAGTCTACCCAATCTAGTATTCTTGGGAACCTAGCATCAACTTGTCTCCAAGCTCCAAGAGATGGGATGTGAAGCTTTTTTTTTAAAAAAAATTAAGCTAGGGTTAGGCAGACCCCCACTTTTATTATATATCAAGAAACATGTCTTACATATTGTACTCCAGAAGCATCTTTCTCTACATGATCATGAAGAACTCTATCTAAAGGAGGGATAAAAACAACTAGAGATGGAGATTCTACATTACAACTAAGAGAAGCCAAATAGTCTGCAGCTTTGTTTGTTTCTCTGAACTCGTGGGCTATGGAGATATAAGTGAATTGGTCATACAAGTTGGATATAGCTGCAACCAAGTCTTCACAGAACCATGGAGGTTTCTCAATCTTATTGACGGACTGAACCGCTCTAAGAGAATCAGAGGACACTTCAATGCATTTCAAATTCATAGATAGGCAGATGATGAGACCTTGCTCAATAGCTTTAAGCTCTTGAAAGATGACTGCCTTCGTACCTCCAGTACCAGAAAATGCAACAACGACCTCACCATGGCAATCCCTAATTAATCTACCATGACCATTTCCAACGTCATTTAATGCTCCATATGTGTTCAGTTTAAACCTTCCAATGATGGGGCGGATCCAAGGACATAATTTGATTACTTCCATCTTGAATTCAACTTTAATGCTAATCCTCTCACAAAGATTTCTTGTTTCTAATGTATCTGGCAGTTTAGGGATTTTAACCTGCAAATAAGCTTTGATATCCCTTATAATCTTGTTGATCACACTAGATGCAGGCCTGGATCTGTTTTGAAATCTTCTCCCATTTCTCTCCCTCCAAATCTCATAAACAAGGGCACAGAAGTACACTTTATAAATGTCTTTGATGATGATTTTTCCTTTACAAAGCCTGAGGATAGAGGACCACTCTCTATTGGTTATACCTAAATAACAAAACAAATTAAACAATCATAAACTGCGAAAGAATCCTTTCTGACACTCACATTATTAGATATGTCTTCCAAAGACTCTTCCAACATTTCAAACAGAGGTGTGCTCCAAGGAAAGTTGTCAAATGCATTTAAATTCTCGACAAGATCAATATACCTCCCATGCCATCAACCATCCTAGCAAATCCTAGAAGCATAACCTGCAACAGTATATACAACCTATTCAGCCTAAACACATCATTCTGACTTTCTTCACCAACACTTGATTTTGCCAACTTTCTAGCTTCCAATATTTCTGTTTCAAAAACCGTGGTTCCTTTAAAAAACCCTGCACGAAATTGGGATGGGATCTTCACGTCTGCCGTGTAGAATGAATTAGAAACCGCCTTCACACTAAGACCCATTATAAGAGCAACATCACTTTTTTTAAACATCAAATCCTTCTTACCGATTCGGTAGCAAATAAGTTTACCAACTTGGTGTCTCAGTACATCATAGACTAGTGTAGCAGTGGTGTGCATTCTCTCGTTAATGCTTAAGAACTTCCCGAAGTAAGACTTCTCAAAATCTTCCTTCTCTGCAGTAGTGAATGTCTTGAACAATTTATGCATTTTATCGAGTGACATACGAACAGTCAAATTAAGCTTTCTCATTTTTGAAAGATTGAAAATGGTCGGAAAATTAGGGCTTCAAGGGTTTCAATTTGGGCAGTTTTTTTGGTCCGAAAATGAATATTGAACAGTTCTTATAGCACACACATATTACTACCGACACGTGCCAGTTAAAGGTTAAAAAACCAACATTTCTTCAACTATTCGGCAAATAATTAATGCTATCGTATTGTACCTAACACGTGGCAAAGATTTTTCCCGCCTAAACTAGATTCTTCATCTCACCAGTTTATCTACGTACAGACATATTCCGAGGTACTAACCATTAGCAACTTCGAATTCCGATCAATTTTACAAAGGGTGGGACTTCGAAACATTTTGGCTATTTGTATAAGAAAACTTTTTAAATATTGAACAATGGTCAAGCTATAACTGAGTTGGGCGGGAACAATGGTGAAATGGCACTAAGATGCTAGTTACTACTTCTCAACTTCAGTAAATGTTATTAAATGCTACACTTTTGCTTTACTTGATATTGGATAAACTTATCAAAGTTAACTTTTGTTCCACTTGTTATTGGATAATATTATTTTGTACATAAGTTATAGGTGTATATTAAAGTCAACCTGATAGTCTTAATTGTATTCTTGTTTATGGCTTCAGTTGCTGATGTATCATACATTATAGGTTGCCAGTTACCTCAATTTTAGAATGGCACGTCCAGCCCAGTTTTGTGAATGCTAAATATATCTTTCTTATTGAGTTTCCGTACAGATTTCTCTCTCATTTATCTCCTTATAAACAACAACACTGATATAAGAGTACCCCTGATATAATCACAAACAAAACATGTGAACATTAACAGTTACTGTGCTGACACTCAAGCACACTGAACCGGCCGCTTCACAAACCATAAAATACCATTACATCGATTCATTCCCAAACTTATACAGTGAACCGTACTTCCAAAACTCCATAAGGTGATCTGTGAAGTGGAAGTGGGATTTCTCAAAAACCCAAGTTGCTGACGGTACATGTAAGTGTAGCTAATGGTGGCATCCAAACAGTCTTCATTGCTAAAACCTGGCGGAACCGCGGCTGAAAAGGCAATCCAAGCTCACCACAATGACTGCACAGTTGTCTTCTACCTGAATCCTTCAAGTAGTCAATTTTTTCATCGATATACAAAGGGACTTGTTCATCAAGTACATCACACAAAAACTCAATTTCATGCGCTTGGACAAACCTTCCACAAGACACATGAATCCTTCTAAGAAAATATACACATCAAACACTCTCAATTTCACCTCACTGCACCCATTACATACTTCTTTACTCCATACAACAAGAACAAAATCGACATGGAAATAGTAACCACAACTATGGAAACCTTAAAAAACTCTATATACTACTACGTAAAAACAAACCCAAGACGACCTAGAAACAAACCAACACTGATGACAACAAACCAAAGTTCAAAACATATCAATAAACAATGAGAAACGTAGGAGAGGATAATCAAGAAGATGAACCTTAGAAAAATCCATTATCAAGATTTGTGTTCTTGTCCTCCATGAAAAACCTTGCCAAAATCACAAAGAAAAGGATATATAATCAAGAAGATGAAGTAAAAAAATTGGAAGCTTTGGAGGTCTATAAAAACTTTTATAGTTTGGCACAAAATCGAGGTCAACGTTGTTTCATGTCCATACAACAAAAACTACAAAACAGTTGTTGATAGTAGAACAATAAATTGCTACTCCCTCATTCCCACAATAGGTAATTCTACTGGTTTAAATGACTACTAGGTTTTCATTTTTGTTGGGTTGAATCTAACGGTCAACAATCGTCAGTACTTATCGCGAAGAGAATCTAACGGGCAACTATCAATGTGCTTATCAACATCAGAAGTACAAGAGAAGAGAGAGTGTGTGGCAGGAGAAAAGAGTGTTGTAAAGAAAGGTAAAAAGGTCAAAAACCCATCGAATTGGTCAAAATTAAAAAGCATGACCAGTTAGAGCACAATGTGCTTTTATCATGGCAATTACTCTTACCCATATCTAATTTTATATGAACAACAGCAGTGATGCTCGACTCAATGCATATTTGCTAGCGATTATAAATCTGGAGTTTTATTTTGGTTAGCGTAAGATGACTTGACGCTGTCTGAGTTCCCAAATTTTGTATAACATGTAAAACCCACGTCAGGTTGATATGGCATTGCAACACACAAACATTTAGATCAAAAGCTGAATATGGGAGTATGCTTTCGCAAGATGAGATGCAGATTTATTAGAAGCATATATACACGCATTGTTACAGACTCAACTCAAATTCTTCTTTTCCTTGAAGAAGAAAAAACTGAAATACCAAAAAAAAAAAAACACGGCCATATCAGGTGGAATTGACCAACCGACCACCATAAATAAACAAAAGCACAAGACAGAGGTGTCATTTCTCTTCCCAGATGCTCATACTCCGCTTTCTTCTATCATTCATTTCACAAATATCCAAGAAAAAGACTCTTTATCCTTGGACTTTCTTATAAAACGGGAAAGGATGAAAGAAAACCAAGAAAATGGGAGAGCGGAGATATGCTATCCCTCAGCCCATTTCCCCGCCACTCAAATAGACGTGGATGGATATGGTCAATATACGTGGATGTCAACACCAACTCCTCCAAGTTTATCAGCTCCAACAGAACAGCTACTATTGCTTCCCAGTTTCTCTCCTGATATCTTCTGAGGCACTATGTACCGAAGCCCAAGACCTGATATTCTAGCCAGTGCTGCTTGACTGGCAAATTGAAACTTGTAAACAATACTCACTTCTGCTGCACAGATCTCATTGCCTACAATGCCACAGTTATGGCTACTATCATCATATCCATCGAGGTCCGATTCTGTAATAATTACAACCGAGTTATCATCGAAAACTGCAAGGTCTCGCCTAGTAGAGAAACCAGAACTTCTTATAGAAAAATGACTCGGGTTCAATCTTGTTAGAACCATAACTGTGCTATCACTAACCGCTTCCTTGTCACATTGAGCAGAAGAAACTGAGGTATGCAGATCTGAACTGTCTGATTGACTAGGCATTCTTATACTCAATTGGAGAGGCCTCCTTGTACTCCTCCCTTGAAGACAGTAGAACTGTTGAACAGCCTGCAACAGTAACAATGTTTAAAAAAAAAGAATTCTAACTGTGGATCTATACTCACTGAAAACTTAAAAAGAAAAGAAAAAGACAGATGAATGTTAATTAGCGGATCACTTGCACTAGAAAATAGTATGCCACAAAGAAGTTCGCATAAAGACAACTTCTAAGTGGTAAATACCATCCATAGCTAGCCACCATATGGAATAAATTAGATGATTGTACACTGCTTATTTTTCTGTTTCCTTCCCTTTTTAATGTTATATAACTCTTTAATTTGTTTTAAACAATAAGTTTATTCACGTAGAGAGAGAAAGGAAAAAAAAAAAAAAGTAGCTTCCACTCTGCTTACATGGATTTATTTATGAACAAGAAGAGACCTCCATAAAACTGACTAGTATAGTAATATAAAAATTGTGTAAAGAACAAACCAACAATGATAAGCAACTCAAAAGTACCTTCCACTGTGCAGAAGCTAAAAGAACTCTTGATCTGATTGATCTCACATATTCGTATGCAACTTCAGGTGTCATATGCTTGTATTGCACCTATATAAAAGAAGCAGCATAAGCAATCCTCATGATTAAAGTTGAAGTAGTTTTTAATTACGTTCTGAATTTTCTCCAAATAGTAGTACATTACATACCAGGTAACAGAGAACAATGGTTGTGCTGCGACCTCGTCCAGCTTTACAGTGCACATATGTCTTTTTTCCATTTGATGTATTCTCTAAACAAACAGTAAAAAGAATTAAACTCAAACAAAAGGGAAACTAAAAAGGCTTTCCTTTGTTTTTAATCAAATAAAAAAATTAGTATGGAACTAACCAAGCAATGGGTCAGAAGGGGAACTAATGTAGATTAACAATTGGCGGAAGCAACAATTATTAAAAATCCACACTTTATAGAAAATATTCAAGAACCCTAAAGGTTGTACTTTTATTTCTAATCTCTCATAAACTCTTAAAACATCAACTCCCCCCTAAACTGAATTACAAGCACATATTTATACATAGTGTTTTCTCTGCTAACCAAAGAAAATTACTAATATGACCTTAGTAACAAATAATTAAAATAAAACAAAACAGTTAAAATAAAGGGGCAGCCTATCGGATGCACCCATGGGCTTGACCAAGACTACTATGTCCACATCAGGAACAAAGATGGAACCCATATATATGATTATGCAAAATTAAAACCGGATTACCAAGCATTTAAGAGTAAATGACTAAATGCTTTTACACAATGTTCTAATAAGCGCTAGGCGGTTCGGGTTGAACAGAGAGATTGAAAGAAAACTAAAGAATATAATCTAATTTGAGGGGGCAGAAGTCAAACACTCTGTTTGATCTTTTAAACCCCCTTGTAGTGGAGTTTGGTATTTTAATTCATATTGGACTTAAGTCTTTTAAACCCATATTCAAAGCTAAAGCAATCCTGAGTGATTTTTTGGACAAGTCATCATTTTTTTCTTAATTAATAATAAACAATAAATAAATAAAAGAGCCCGAGTAGACCATCAAGAGGCTGATCAACTGCCTAACCCAACCCGTTTATCAAACTGGTTTTAGGCCTACATGAATCGGCTGACATTGCCTAGGCCATTTTTAAAAACAGTTTTTACTTGTTTTATGAGATGTCTTATGAGAATTGAATTTCAACGCCAGTCGATTGAAATTGGACATCTCATACCATATGTACTTGTCTGCCCTTAGCCATTGAAGTGACAACTGACAAGGACAGCACTACATGAGTCCATTACTCCAATTTAATCCTCTCTTATGCTTCACCCACACACAATAGAAATTACCATTTTCCCACCACAATGTATGCTTATTTCATCATTTTCAAACAATATAACTACACGTACCACAAAGAAAAAATGACCACCTTAAGCATAAATGAATTCATGATATATATAGTCGACTACACCAACATTTCATTTAGCGGAAAGTTTTCTAATTTTTACTTAAAATATCAAACATGCAAGACACAGTACAGGATACATGCATAGGTACTCATAGCAATTACAAACTCAAACTAAATTTGAGGACTTTGAAGGTAAAAGTCACTTGCCTTTCAATTTGCAAATAAATTCCATCAATTAAACAAGCTGCAAACCTGATTTCGTCCTCTTAGCATAATTCCAGAGTCCTTGAGGATCCCTAATAGTTTCCATGTTCTAATTTGGCAAACCCCAATTTTTCTCTTTAAATCCAACATACCTTACCCTCTTTTTTACCAAAGCTTTCTCTAACAAACCCCAACTCCCCACACCTAATTTTTAATTTTTATGCAGATTGGGATAAAACGAGGCCTTGCTGTACGTATAGTCATATATTAAACACCCACAACCCTTTGGGTCATACCCAAATAAACCACCATACAAATTTCTAATAAATAACACATTCAATTCATCTGAAATAATTATTGCACAAACTACACTTAAATAAAGGCACATATAGAATTTATTAAATCACTAAAAAATAGCTATTAGCAATTGATTTATTGTATTATACACATAAAATCATAAATACAATGCACAGTTTATGGGAGGTTATATTCTTCCACCCTAAAAAACAAAGTCCCCGAAATTTGATCCACCTTCGAGTTAAAATGGTAATGAGGTCCATGTACCAGAATCTACAGCAGAGAAACTATAGGGCCCTCTAGCTTATCTCAATGTCAACGGAGGCCAACATTTATAAACACTATCAAATGCAGTTTTTTTTTTTGCTTGGTAAAGGTGTATATATTAAAATTAAAATAAAAAAGGATGAGATGTCCTTATGCGTACAAACAAGAACGGTGAAAAGAACCAAAGGACAAAGAAACCAGAGAAAAGAAACAAAACGAAAAACCTCTATGGGTTAGAGACATTTAATACACCGGAAGACTTGAAAAGATGCTCTTGATAAGGATGACCCGATCACCCGTGGGAAAAAAACGACCCTTCCATCCTGACAATCTCCTGCTAAACCGTTATATAACCCCGTCCCACATGGATATGTAAGAAACCCCGAGAGGTAAGCCCAAATATCTGGATGGGAGATAACCCGTGTTACACCCCACGGAGGAAGCCATAAAGGCCAGGTCCTCCTTTCCAGTTGCTCCAAAAATGGTGTTTTTCCCCATATTAACTTTGAGACCAGACACCGCCTCAAAACAACACAGAATGCCCCGAAAATACCTCAATTGCTCTAAGCTATGCCCCGTAAACACCACGGTATCATCCACGAACTGGAGGTGCGATATCAATACCTGATTTCTGCCCACCCTGAATCTTTCCAACACCCCTAGACAATTTGCTCTGTCCACCATCCTGCCAAACACCTCAACCACCATGATAAAGAGAAGAGGGGATAAAGGATCCCCTTATCTTATACCTCTGGAGCTCTTAAAAAACCCATTGGCATTCCGTTTATGAGAATGGAAAAAGATGCGGAAGAAACACATCTCCGAATCCATCCCCTCTATCTTGCCCCAAACCCCATTCTCCTCATGATGTAATCAAGAAAGTTCCAATGCACATGGTCATAAGCCTTAGCCAGATCAATCTTATCAAACTACAATATAGCGCAATAAAAGTTGCATTCCCAAAGAAACAAGACATTATAAATAACAACTTAATTGGTACAGACCATTCTTGATATGCAATAAGACTTTGATTCAACAAAACTGACTTACCAGATAGCCACAATTGCAATAATAAAGGTGTAACTTGCACTTTGTAATTGTTCGGTAAAACTAGCCCATTCAACAAACAAAGAAATTCATAACTCAAATAGGTTTAGAGGCACCTAACTACATGATATAACAGATAAACCTCAAGCTTTAATTGTAAGAAAAAATAAATAAAAAGATAGAAAACAGATCATCCATAGTTGACTGTGTTACAATCTTTCACTTATAAAAGCCTTCCAAAACTCCAACCAAACGAGGATTGAGCACAGTATCGGATTCAAAACAATCTATGATGCAAAGCTCAAGAGACAAAAGAAGATTTCAAGCAAAACAACAAGATAAACACACCTTTTCGAATAAACGCTTGTGATACAATATCACAATTCGAACACCTAAGTGCGAAAAATAAATATCATACCAAATTGATGCACTCATTGTCTTTTTTAGGATGTACCACCTATAAGGTACTTAAATATGTGAAACTCCCTCCCAACTACTAGCCTATACAAAATCCCTACCAGTATAGAATCTGAACAACTCCAAAAACAAAAAAGCTGTTTTATTGTTTTATTAAGCTGTTTTATTGTTTTATTCAATGAGATTTTAATTTTACAGTTGGCAATACTTCATTAAATGTTTTAAAAATATGTCTAGCACTGCTCGGAATAAAACCAAATATCTCAAAAAGGGTTGCAACTGAATACTCGAATGACAATTTGAAACAATATACACCAGTGCCAACAAGTACATAGTAACTATAAAAAAAATCAATGACAGAGCAACTTCATATTGAATTTCCCATCAATTCATTTCCGCAAAATTATTTCACTAAGTTTAACAATGGAATTACATTTCAATCCTAACATACAAACATCTTTTTTTTATCAGTAAAATTCACTTTGTATTCATAGTAAGATAATACAAGCACAATAATACAAACTTTCAAACTTAATCTGTCGTAATACAAGGGAAACCATAAAAATTAAATTACCACGTGAGTTCAACCATCAAGCACAATAATAATCAATGTATAACACTAGCTCAGCAGTACAACACAAAACATATATGGTGGTATCACACCAAGGTACACCATCTCAAAAGAAACATGTCACACACCCTAACAATAAACAAATCCAAAAGATAATAAATACAAGGCAGCCAAAAAATTAACATACTCGAGTCTAAGAGGACATTTATGAAGCAAGAATAATTTTTCAAAGGCGATATATTTGTGCCTGACACGTATCATACAGGAATGCGCCCCAATATGCCTCAGCACGTGTCCGATAGTCCATTTGGATTATCTAGTTTATTCAAATATATCTTCCAATTCCAGATATGTTGTGATACACCGGGGACATGTTGGGGATAGACCGCGTTATTGATCTTTTAATTTTGTTATTTTTAGTATTATGAACTTCTATAATCATCTTGCTCTTACTGTTTAATCTGTTAGAATTGGACACCCTTTCAATTAGATGATTAAAATGTTGCTATTTTGATTGAATTTGGTGGAGAATGTTGGTTTTCAACTATACAAATATATTTACAAAAACTTTTGATAAATATGTATCCATCACATATCTGTATCCTACTTTTCTGAAAAATGTTGTATCCTCATAACAAATCAGATCGTATCCTTCACGTGTCAGTATCCATGCTTCGTAGGCAGACGTCCTCGTTCAACTATCTATTGCCCAAAGATTAAAACACGGTTTACAAAGTTCTATGACAACCCATGTACACTAGAACACTTGATCCTAAGGCTCTAATACCACTATGTTACCCCCCGAATCCATATATCCCAAATGCCCACCAAAAAAACAGGACTTGATACGCCAAAAACACTTAGACGTATTGCCTCATTCCGGATCACCAAAGCTTGAACTTTTGAATAACAGATACCACTATAACTATATATAAAAGGAGCAGAAACGTAAGTTCAGTATGAATAGGTACAGCATGGAATTACTAGGAAAACACTAGTACCACTAGTAACCTATAAGAACATCCATGAGGATCTTAGTTACTAACTCCCAGGTTTAGACCATGGAGAAGCCAATTAATAACAGGAAAAAGTTTTAGTAAAGCAACAAATATGGGTAGTTTCTATCGGAAGCAGACATAGGAAATAGTTTCAATTCAGCAAAAGATTAAGTCGTACTGGGTATATACTAACAAATTAACAAGTTCTCCAATAAATGCAATCTGGTCAAGATCTTTAAGCTTTTAGATGCAATAAGGTGAGCTTTTATTTTGTACCCAACAGACCAACTCCCCAACTCATTAGAACTTTTCAAGGACTAAAACACAATATATTCAGACTAAAAATGTATATCACATGGGGTAAACCAATGAACCATTGGAAATATATATACTTACTATTGATGAAGTCTACAGCTTGGCATATATCACCATATGATGGAGCAAAAAGGTAATCTCTCGTAGGTATCACCAGGTGGTCGATATCATGTGCCTACATAAATAATAAACAAATATCGTTCAATACAAAGACCACCATACTTAGGGGGTGAATTCATGAAGTGAAAATATGAAAACTATACTGAAATATGAAAGACTAATTACGAAAAATTAAAGCAATCTAATGATCAATAATGCATCTGAGCCCTTCCATTGTCACAACTCATGATTGAAGGGAAATTCATCTATAATAAAGAAGCTAATTATTAAGACAAATATGCAAAATTTTAGTTCATAACTACAAAGAATAATCAAAGAAGTAAAATTTAATGAGTAGAACAGAACATAATGATGCTAACCATAAAAGGACCTAATAGAGAATAACTGAATAAGAGAAGCTAATTATTTAGAGAAATATCCAAAACACTAGCAACACCAAACATAAAACATCTACATCGATCTAAACATCGAAGAATTCATGTTTACTCAAGAATATATAGACAAGAAAAAAGGTCTAGTTCACCCACCCTAAGTTCACTCAGATACTAACCCACATAGAAGACTACGTTACGGACACCCCTGATTTCATCTGTAACAACAATACCCCACCACCTCCTCCTGTCGTCCCCACAACCACCTAGTCCCTCTCCACCTCTCACTCAACTTATGGGAACCAAGAGATTTCAAGTAATTAAAAATACTTGCAAGATCAGCTAATTTGGCCTAACAAAGGTACCTAATGTATGAATAAGAACGTTAGCTCTCAAACAATCTAAATATCTCTCCTTTAACCAAGAAAAGATAATGAATAATTACCCTTTAACCAAGAGTTGATCAAGAAGAATATTATTAATCAAGAAGTGAGTTTCCAAACCCTAAACTTAGCCTTATATAGGTATCCTAAAACAAGGCCAGAAAACAAAGACCAACGTGCCCCTTTGTCAATCACAAAGTCCAGAACCTAGCGAAATAAAACAATACGAAACATAAATTAAACTATAGACGTGCACCTATACTTTAGGGAATAAATATGGGCGGGCGCCCATCACACCATAGAAACACGATCATACGAATCCATGAAGGCATTTGCTACATCTTGTACTGCATCAGTACCTCACCAGTCACCACAGGTTTCAACAAATGGATCGAGATAAGGGATTAGTTCCAATAGATCAGAGATTTAAGGCTGGTTCATATGTCGGTTGGGATACTACAACTTTAGCTACGAAATTCATTAAGTCCAAATATTTCTAGAGAAGAAATACAATATCTTTGATCTCAAGTTGAGATAGTGCTTTCTTGAAATTTTGTTTGTTTTAATGCCTTACTTAACTGAGGCCCTGGATCAGCAATCTAATTTTGAGTAGTCTGTCCTTAAATAAAGACATATTTTCAGAGGCTTTAAGTTGGGTGTTAAAGGAAAAAGTGATAAAAAGAAAATAAGGTGGACCCGGAGAAGAATATAATTGGTACAATTTTAGATTGGGTGAATATTGAAGATTTTGAAAGAATATAACTGGATCAAAATCAAACCCTTCAATAATAAGATGGCTAAAAAGCTAGGTTACATGGACACGCCATATTTTGAAAAAAATCCGTGTCGGATACGTATCCACGTGTCCGTGTCGGACACATATTGCATGTAATTTATCTTGAATTTTGGTATTTTGCCGTGTCCGACAATTCTTATCCGTGTCCGATACGGAGTGTCAATGTAACCTAGCTAAAAAGTAATTAATGTAGGAAAAAGTATTTTCCACAAAGTCAATAGCAATGACTTAGGTCTGAAAGGCCAAAGAGAATTCAAGTTACTTCAAGAGAAATCTTTGACTTCATGTTTAATCATTAATCTTACCCCAAATAACTTTTCAAAGAAACAAAGCCAGTTTAAAAAAAGCGTGACTATCTTTTGATAAAAGTGACACTGACCAACTAGCGGATATGAATGGTGGGAATGGATACATGAAGGTACCCAGTGGCCTACTGGTCAAGACTTGGGAGGTTGGGCCCAAGGTCTTGGGTTCTAATCCTGCCTTCATGGGGAAAAAGGGAAATTAATGGATCAGAATATAAAAAAATTTACCTATCAAAAAAATTATTATATGAATGATGGGACTGGATATATGGACATCTATGTAAGCATCTCGCTCAAAAGATGAACTTGCACAATGAGTTGAGGGCTGATTTTTGGAAGAGATGATCTTCATACCATGGAGACCATCCTACAAAAATCAGCTCATTTGAAAATGTCCAACTTGATCAAAAGATGTTAGAGAAAATTAAATGTCCATAACACAATTTTTGCGACCATCTTTTGACCAACTTACAAGTTTTCAAATGAGCTGATTTTTCTCAACTTTTGAGTGAGATGTTTACATATATGTCAAAAAAAGATGTCCGTATATCTATTCCCATGTATGATATCTCCAATGTACTTAACGTGCATCCTGTTCTCTTTAGTTTCTTCTTTGTTTTACGTTTATCAAATGAAAATTAAAATAACATGATGATATCAAATAATATAAAAGAAGTGAAGAACAACAAGTACCACATTTAATTTAAAATTTTTAGAAAGGAAAAAGGTAAACATAAGACCTGAAATTCACTAAAACTGAACTAAAATGATCATGATATAAGCATAACAAGTGAAAAAAAAATGAGGAATTAGTTACAGAATATAGTGTTGTGGGAACAAGAGTCTCATAAGGCTCATTTAGTGTGACCACTCCACAGACACCAAGTTGCTTTAAGCGAGGAACATCAGTAGGAAAGGGAACGGCACCTAGCAATAGAAACTGATGATGAGAGTATTAGTCAACACTCGTACAAGAGAATAACAGGGCTATTAACAAGACAAATTAAAACCTAAAATAATCATTGTTGAAGGAAAATCCACGGTTTCATACATTTCAAATAACAGGAGACTTGATAACACCGTTCTCATAATATTATGGCGAGGCACATTATGTTGTAACCCTTAAACACAATTATTCTTAAAATAGAATAGGATCAATGGATATTCGATTATGAGAGTAAGAAAAACAACCAAAGTATACATTCCAAAGACAATTAACAAAAACCCTCTACTGTATCACTCTCCCTCTACAAACCATCATGCAATACTAGCTTCACGAACATACTAATATCATAGTCTCAATTTCCTTTTATTCATCATATTTGGTCATAGTATGTTCTAAAAAAATGAACTTTCGTACAAACAAAAAACAGCTGAAATCATTCAAATACATTGCAAAGCCATAAGTAATGTACCTCGTCGACCGCATCCCACCACCGAAACTCCGACTGAATCTTATTCCTCAAAACATTATACAAAAGAGTCGGGTAAAACAGTACACGTGCCCCTGCTCCAACCAAAGCTCTTTTCACAACAACAACTTTCTTATTATTACTAGAAACAACTACCTCCTCTTCCCCTCCTCTCTCGTTCAATTCCTCAATATGCATTCTTCTTCCTTTAATTCACACAAAATATCCAATCCAATTCCTCAAATTTCACAACAACAACAACAACAAATACAACCAAACCAAACCAAATTCCATTCTATATACATCTAATTCTCAACCAAATTGAGCATGAGATATACGATTCGGATGAGAAAACTGAGACGAAAAATGGGTAGTTGAAATCTTGACACGAAAGTGGTTCTATAATTGGGAATTGGCAGAATTAAAACCCTAGTTTTTTTATTTTTCTTTAAATTTCAACAACCTCGAAAAAGAGAATTTGAAAGAATGCCAAATATTAAAAGACACGAAAACGTAAGTGACGTGTAATTATTTAGACGAGTTTGTCCTTTGGTTTTTGGAATTTATTACACGATTGAAAATATTGTGACAGCTAATAAGTTGGAGCATCTTCTGTGGGAATGCGTGCCCTCACCCATGACTGGTTTACACTTCAGTTAGTTGCCACGTGGTATATGTTTTCGGTAATTTTGCATAACAGCCCGCTTGAGTGTTCTAGGAAAACGCTAGGGTAGTTGGCGGTGGGAGAGCCCCGAGGCCTTTTAGGCATTGTCTAGACAGGCTAGGCACTAAATGGTTGTTTTTTTTCTAATATATATATATAGTAATATACTAGATTTTGGACCCGGGCATACGCCCGGGATCTATTTAATATTTTGTGTGCTGAAAAGGCTTTATAAAATGTCTCACACAAATTTTCGAATCATAATATATTTTTATTGAAAATAAATCGAAATATGTTAATGAGCAGCAATTATGGTGCATAAGTACTTAGAAATTAAGAGATCAAATTGAGATAGCATCTTCACTTTATGGTTTAGGATATTAATCCATAATTTTCAAATAAAATTATCTTAAACTCGATCTAGCTTGTATAATAGTGTTTTTAGATTTATGGTGATTTAGCGAAAGAAATTTTTCGAATCAAAATATATTTTTATTGAAAATAAACCAAATATGTTAATGAGCAAATTATGGTGCATAAAGTACTTGGAAACTAAGGGATCAAATTGAGATAGCCGAAGCAAATGACATGGTGTATAAGTACTTGGAAACTAAGGGATCAAATTGAGATAGCCTCTTCACTTTGTGGTTTAGGATATTAATCCGTAATTTTCAAATAGAATTATCTTAAACTCGATCTAGCTTGTATAATAGTTTTATTAGATTTATGGTGATTTAATGGTAAATCATCACCGCTTTCGGCGCGTACTAATGTGTACAAACCACTAAAATAGATTGATTGTTTCCATATCCTCAAAGAATACACCACTCTCACTTGAAAAGATTTATCACATGAACGTGTCCTACTTAACGGGTGTCGTTATATTAAATTATTCTAAAAATATTAGCAACTATGCATAGCTATGAGATATGAAAATTATATTAATTACTCAATTAAATTTCTTCACACCATTCTCTATAAAAGGAAGCATCAAACTTTGATAAAACTCATCGACTTCTTTTCATTGTTAGTTTTAACAATAGAAGTTTGATTGAAGTTTTTGAGAATGTCCAATTTGGTGAAGATAATATTTAAGCTACTTGAATAGCAAGGCATTCCCAATCACAATAAAAGAAGTATGATAAACATTACTTAAAATGCAAAACTATATTTGTCGAGACATTTATTCCCCCTACATATAATACAAATATATTTTAGGGTTATTAGTTGAATGCATTTGCATCAAGTTTATGATTTTTCATTAATTATTCTTTGAGGTTAGTTTAATGTAGTACGTTGCATCCAGTTTCCAAATTCTCATTAATTATTCTTTGAGGTTAGTTCAATGCAGTTGCATCAAGTTTCCGATTTTCCATCAATTATTATTTAAGGTTAGTTCAGTGCAATTGCATCCATTTTATGATATCACGTTACTTATTCATTAAAGTTAATTCAGTACAGTTGCATCCAGTTTTTTATGTTTCGTTAATTAGTATTTGAGATTAGTTTATTGAATTTGCATCTAGGTTCTAATATCTCGTTAATTACTCTTTGAGGTTAGTTCAATACATCTGCATCCAATTTCTGATTTCCTGTTAATTGTTTTTCTAGGTTAGTTCGATAGTTTACAATTTCTATATAGTTTGCATACATGTAAGAGTTTGTTTTTAAACTCACTTTCATTTTGGGTTTCTAATTACTTTCGTAATTACTCATATGAGAAGGCTAAAAACCGACATTTATGCTTTTAGGTCATCTTGATCTTGATTACATTCGACTTTCGATTTTCGATTAACTATTTTTGAGGATATTTCAATGCATTTGCATCCAATTTCTGATTTCCCATTAGTTAATATCTTATTTTAGTTTAATGCAATTGCATCTAGTTTTTGGTTTTTGTAATTATTCTTTGAGGTTAGTTCAATGCAGTTTGCATCCAATTTCCTAATTTATGTTAATTGTTCTTTGAGGTTAGTTCAATACATTTGTATCAAGTTTTCGATTTCCGTTAATTTTTTTGAGGTTAGTTCAATGCGGTTACATCACATTTATAATTTCCCGATAATTATTCATTTAGGTTAGTTCAGTGTAGTTTCATCCATTTTTCAATGTTTCGTTAATTAGTCTTTGAGATTAGTTCATTGCATTTGGATCTAGTTTTCGATTTTCCGTTAATAACTCTTTAAGGTTAGTTCAATACATATGCATCTAGTCTCTGATTATTTATGCTTTGAAGTTAGTCCGATACAATTATATCTGGTTTCTGATTTCCCGTTAATTATTTTTTGAGATTATTTCAATGCATTTGCATTTAGTTTCCGATTTCCCACCAATTATTCTATGAGGTTAGTTTAATGCAGTTGCATTCGGTTTTTTATTTTATGTTAATTATTTTTTGAGTTTAGTTCAATGTATTTGCATTCAGTTTCCGATTTCTCGGCCTATTAATTATTATCTGAGGTTTGTTTGATGTATTTGCATACCGTTTTCGATTTCCCATTAAATATTTTTCAAGGATTTGTATACAATTTCTAATTTCCCTTTAGTTATTATCTGACGTTAGTTTAATGCAATTGCACCCCGTTTTCAATTTCTAGTTAATTACTTTTTAGTTTAGTTTATTGCATTTGCATAAAGTTTCCAATTTTCCGTTAATTACTCTTTGAGCTCGGTTATGCATTTGAATCCAATTTCCAATTCGATTTCCTTTTAATTATCCAATGTGGTGTATAATACCAACTTCTACTGATCCATCTGTAGTGTCTTTGCAAACATGACATAAAAAGTCAATTATGTTTGATTTACTATGTGTGATCATTGAAGATTACCAGTTCCTGATTTCCCATTAATTATTCTTTAAATTATGCATGACTTACTATGTAGAATCTTCAAAGATTATCTACGAACGGGTGTTGTTATATTAATTATTTTGAAAAATATTTGTAAATATACAAAACTTTTATATATTAATACTATATTGATCACTCAACCAAATTTCTTATAACGTGAAAACCTTATTCTCCATTAAAAAAAAATAACTCATGTACCTTTAATAAAACCCTTCAACTTCATTTTGTTGTTTAATAATAGAAGTTTGATTGAAGTTTTGTGAGATTGCCTAATAAGGTGAAGTTCATATATATTGTAGCTACTTGAATAGCAAAGAGTTCCCAATCATACGGGAAGAGATAAGATAAACATCATTTTAAATGCAAAATTATACTTACCGAGACATTCCCACAATATATAACCCAACTATGTTTTGAGGTTAGTTTAATGTATTTGCATCCCGCTTTTCGATTTTCAGTTATTTATATTTTGAGGTTAGTTCAATACTGATTGCATCCAATTTCCAATTCCCGTTATTTATTTTTTTGAGATCATTCAATGCGGTTGCATCCGGTTTCGATTTCTTGTTAATTATTCTTTTTGATTAGTTCAATACATTTGCATCTAATTTCCAATTCCCTGTTAATTATTCTTTGAGGTCAGTTCAATACATTTGCATCCAGTTTCTGATTTCCCATTAATTATTCTGTGAGATTAGTTTAATGCATTTGCATCCAGTTTCTGATTTCTCGTTTATTATTTGATAAAGTTACATTTGCATCTAGTTTCCGATTTCTCATTAATTATTGTTTGAGATTAGTTCAATGAATTTGCATCCAGTTTCCTATTTACCATTAATTATTTCTTGAGGTTAGTTCAATGCATTTGCATCCAGTTTATTTTTTTAGATTAGTTCAGTGCAGTTCCATCCGGTTTCCGATTTCCCATTAATTATTTTTTAATATTAGTTCCACGCATTTGCATCATGTTTCCAATTAATAATTAATTTTTCTTTGATGTTAATTCAATGCAATTGCATCCAGTTTCGATTTTCTATTAATTTAATCTTTGAGGGTTAGCTCAATGCATTTTGCATCCAGTTTCGATTTGTCGACAATTATTTTTTATGTTAGTTTGATGTATTTGCATCCAAGTTTTGATTTTCCGTTAATTATTCTTTGAGGTTAGTTTAATACAGTTGTATCCATATATATTCCAATTTTCTATTAATTACTTTTTAAGATTAGTTTAATGTTTGCATTTGCATCCAGTTTCTGATTTTTCGTTAAATACTATTTGAGGTTAGTTCGATACATTTGCATCCAGTTTTCGGTTCCCCATTAATTGTTTTTTTACGTTAGTTTCATTCAGTATTATATATATTTTAAAATATTTGTCATTATTGCTTTGTCGGTTTTTTTTTTTTTTTTTTTAATTTTCTATTATATATTTTGTGATGTTATTTTTTGTATAATTGTTTTTAACTATGTTTTGAGGCCATGTTAAGGATATATTCGAAATAAGTCGGTGTTTTATCATAGACACTAAAATTGTATGATTTGTAGTAAGGAATTAGTTTATACAAATTACATATTTTTTAGCAATTTTTTTTATTTGATCAAATATATAAGAATTGGAACACTAAAAGTGTTTGATTCGTAATAGAAAATTACTTTTTACAAATCACCTATTTTTTACAATTTTTAAAAATATTTGTCATTATTGCTTTGCCGTTATTTTTTTTCATTTTTATATTATATATTTTGTGATGTTATTTTTTGTATAATTGTTTTTAACTATGTTTTGAGGCCGTGTTAAGAATATATTTGAAATAAGTTAGGTGTTTTTTTATCATAGACACTAAAATTGTATGATTTGTAATAAGGAATTTTACAAATTACCTATTTTTTTTTTATTTGATCAAATATATAAGAATTGGAACACTAAAAGTGTTTGATTCATAATAGAAATTACCTTTTACAAATCACCTATTTTTAGCAATTTTTTTTATTTGATCAAATATGTAAGAATTGGAAATACACTCAAACTCTCCAAATATAATAATTAGAAATACACTCAAACTCTCCTAAGAGGTTACTGTGTATGTGAGATTGTGAAGGCTATTAGAAAAGACTATCTTTCATATTATAGTGCCACATAGGAGAGAAAAAAAACTAACTCTCTCATATTAGAGTGCCACATAGGAAAGAGAAAATCCTCAATTAGAGGTCTCTGCTTTAGTATATAGATAGTAGATATTTATACTATAAGAAATAAAAAAAATTATTTATCAAAATACTTATTACATAAATACGTAATAATTAAAGAACATATTTTTTGTTATAGTGGTATATAAAAACATACTTTTTGTTATAGTGGTATATAATTTACATTAGACTTTAGTCTTTTAAACTTATTCAAATCTACTATCTATATACTAAAGCAGAGACCTTTAAAAGATGATTTTCTCTTTCCTATGTGGCACTCTAATATGAGAGTTAGCATTTTATCTATCCTATGTGGCACTCTAATATGAAATAGTATTTTCCAATAGCCTACAATCTTACATACATAAAACCTCTCGAGAGAGTTTGAGTGTATTTCTAATTCTTATATTTGAAGAATTTGAATGTATTTCTAATTCTTATATATTTGATCAAATAAAAAAAATTGCTAAAAAATAGGTGATTTGTAGAAAGTAATTTTCTATTACGAATCAAACACTTTTAGTGTTCTAATTCTTATATATATTTGATCAAATAAAAAAAATTGCTAAAAAATAGGTGATTTGTAGAAACTAATTCCCTATTACAAATCATACAATTTTAGTGTCTATGATAATTGATAAAGCACCGACTTATTTCAAATATATTTTTAACACAGCCTCAAAACATAGTTAAAAACAATTATACACAAAATAACATCACAAAATATATAATGGAAAATGAAAAATAAAAATAACGGAAAAACAATAATGACAAATATTTTAAAATATGTATAATACTGGATGAAACTAACGTCAAAAAACAATTAATAGGGAACTGAAAACTGGATGTAAATGTATCGAACTAATCTCAAATAATATTTAACGGGAAATCGGAAACTGGATGCAAGTGCAAGCATTAAACTAATCTTAAAAAGTAATTAATAAAAAAATCGAAATATGGATACAACTGCATTAAACTAACCTCAAAAAATAATTAACGGAAAATCAAAACTTGGATGCAAATACATCAAACTAACATAAAAAAAAAAAATTGTCGAAAAATCGGAAACTAGATGCAAATGCATTGAGCTAACCCTCAAAGATTAAATTAACAAAAAATCGGAAATTGGATGCAACTGCATTGAACTAACCTCAAAGAAAAATTAATTATAAATTGGAAACATAATGCAAATGTGTGGAACTAATCTTAAAAAATAATTAACGGGAAATCGGAAACCGAATGCAACTGCACTGAACTAATCTCAAAAAATACACTGGATGCAAAACCTCGAGAAATAATTAACGGGAAATCGAAAACTGGTTGCAAATTCATTGAACTAACCTCAAACAATAATTAACATGAAATCAGAAACTAGATGCAAATGCAAATGCAACTTTATCAAATAATAAACCAGAAATCGGAAACTGGATGCAAATGTATTAAACTAATATCACAGAATAATTAATGAAATCAAAACCGGATGCAAATGCATTGAATCGACCTCGAACAACAATTAAAAATTGAAAATTGGATGCAAATGTATTGAACTAACCGAAAAGAATAATTAACGAAATCGAACCGGATACAACCGCATTGAACCGATCTCAAAAAATAAATAATGGGAATTGGAAATTGGATGCAACTGCATTGAACTAACCTCGAAATATAAATAACGGAAAATCAGAAACTGGATGCAAATGCATTGAACTAACCTCAAAACATATTTGGATTATATGTTGTGGGAATATCTCGATAAGTATAATTTTGTATTTAAAATGGTGTTTATCTTACCTTTTTCCGTATGATTGGGAACTCTTTGCTTTTCAAGTAACTTTAATATATATGAATTTCGCCTTATTAGGCAATCTCACAAAACTTCAATCAAACTTCTATTATTAAACAACAAAATGAAGCTTTATCAAAGGTGAGTTATTTTTTTTTAATGGAGAGTGAGGTTTTCACGTTATGAGAAATTTAGTTGAGTGATCAATATATAATAGTTATGCATATTTGCAAATATTTTCCGGAATAATTAATATAACAATATCCGTTCATAGATAATATTTGAAGATTTCACACAGTGAGTCATGCATAATTTAAATAATAATTAACGGGAAATCGGGAGCTGGATAATCTTCGATGATCCCACATAGTAAATTAAGCATATTTTACTTTTTATGTCATGTTTGCAAGGACACTACAGATGGATCAGTAGAAGTTGGTATTACACACCACATTGGATAATTATAAGGAAATCGGAAACTGGATTCAAATACATAACTGAGCTTAAAGAGTAATTAACGGAAAATCGGAAACTTTATGCAAATTGCATTAAAATAACGACAGAGAATAACTAACGAGAAATTAGAAATTGGATGCAAATCTTTGGAAAATATTTAACGGAAAATCGGAAACGGTATGCAAATACATCAAACAAACCTCAAATACTAATTAATGGGAAACCGGAAACTGGATGCAAATGCATTGAACTTAACTCAAAAAATAATTAACAGAAAATCAAAAACCGAATGCAACTGCATTGAACTAACCTCATAGAATAATTTGTGGAAAATCGGAAACTAAATGCAAATATATTGAAATAACCTCAAAGAATAGTTAACGGGAAATCGAAAACCGATATAATTGTATCGAACTAACTTCAAAGCATAAATAATCAGAAACTAGATGTTATATAATTGAACTAACCTTAAAGAGTTATTAACGGGAAATTGGAAAATGTATCCAAATGCAATGAACTAATTTCAAAGACTAATTAACGAAACATTGATAAATGGATGAAACTGCATTGAACTAAACTAAATGAATAATTAATGGGAAATTATAAATTTGATGTAACTACATTGAACTAACCTAAAAAAATAATTAATGGGAAATCGGCAACTTGATGCAAATGCATTGAACTAACCTCAAATAACAATTAACATAAAATCGGAAATTGGATGCAACTGCATTAAACTAACCTCAAAGAATAATTAACGGAAAACAAAAAACTATATGCAACTACATTAAACTAAAATCAGAGATTAATTTAACGGGAAATCAGAAATTGGATGCAAATGCATTGAAATAACTTCAAAAAATAGTTAACTAGAAATCGGAAGTCGGATGTAACTGCATCGCACTGACCTCAAAGCATAAATGCCCACTTTTTTAGCCTTCTCACATGAGTAATTACGAGTAATTAGGAACCCAGAATGAAAGTGAGTTTATAAAAACAGACTCTTACATGTATGCAAACTGTATAGAAATTGTAAACTATCGAACTAACCTAGAAAAACAATTAACGGAAAATCATAAACTGGATGTAGATGTATTGAACTAACCTCAAAGAGTAATTAACTAGAGATTGAAACCTAGATGCAAATGCAATGAACTAATCTCAAATACTAATTAACGAAATATCGAAAACTGGATGCAACTGTACTGAATTAACATTAATGAATAACTAACGGAAAATCATAAAGTGGATACAATTACACTGAACTAACCTCAACTAATAATTAACGAGAAATCGGAAACGTGATGCAACTGCATTAAACTAACCTCAAAGAATAATTAATGAGAAATTGGAAACTGGATGCAACGTACTACATTAAACTAACCTCAAAGAATAATTAATGGAAAATCATAAACTTAATACAAATGCATTGAACTAATAACTTTAAAACATATTTGTATTATATGTAGGGGGAATAAATGTCTCGACAAATATAGTTTGCATTTTAAGTAGTGTTTATTATAATTATTTTATTGTGATTGTGAATGTCTTACTGTTCAAGTAGCTTCAATATTATCTTCGCCACATTGGGCATTCTCACAAAACTTCAATTATTAAACCTAACAATAAAAATAAGTCGATGAGTTTTATCAATGTTTGGTGCTTCATTTTTATAGAGAGTGGTGCAAGAAATTTAAATGAGTAATTAATATAATTTTCATATCTCATAGCTATGCATAGTTGCTAATATTTTTTTTAATAATTTAATATAACGACAACCGTTAAGTAGGACACGCTCATGTGATAAATCTTTTCAAGTGGGAGTAGTGTATTCTTTGAGGATATGGAAACAATCAATGCTTTTTAGTGATTTCGGTTTATTTTCAATAAAAATATATTCTTATTCAAAATTTGCCGCTAAATCACCACAAATCAAATAAAACTATTATACAAACTAGATCGAGTTTAAGATAATTTCATTTGAAAATTACGGATTAATATTCTAAACCACAAAGTGAAGATGCTATCTCAATTTGATCATTTAGTTTCCAAGTACTTATCCACCATAATCGCTGTTCATTAACGTATTTCGGTTTATTTTCAATAAAAATATATTCTGATTTGAAAATTTGTGTGAGACATTTTGTAAAGCCTTTTCAGCACACAAAATATTTAATAGATCCCGGGCGTATGCCCGGGCCCAAAATCTAGTTTTAAGTCTATATGGACTTTTAATTTTCGACATTTAATCATAAAAAATAAAAAATAAAAAAAAATTGATTGGACCGCCTAGAGGCCACTTAGACCAGCCTAGCCTGCCTAATTGGTCTCTCTAGACTCGTCTAGTCGGTCCACTGATTTTTTAAACAACTTAGGCCTATGCTGGTCAGTTGGAAACAAAATTGTTAATTGGGCTTTCGTAACTACTAACTAATCAATTAGGAAGATTGGTTAGTTAGGTCGTGTTATTTTTCTGTTTGGTAGGTGTGTAGTGGTTCACTGGATTGGTTATTGTTCATAAAACCAACAATGAGAAAAAGAATCTGTACTAATCGATTTGGCTTTGTACTATCTGTGTGGACTGTGTGTGAGTATTAATCTCAACACGCCCCCGTGCCCCCTTCACATGTACTCGTATAGCCTTATTTAAGCATATATCACATAATTGTAGTGTGTATATTAGGTACAAAATCCGAATGTAACTGACTTACTGACGCAGTACTAGACTACTAGTCTACTTTAGTCCTTTAGCTCTAAGCCTCTAATATTTACAGAGCTACAACTACCACTGGAGAGTATCTACACAATCCTAGAAGGCTAGAACTATCATTAGAAAGGGATGGGGGGGACTTACATTCCATTTCCATACCACTTCAGCCGACAAGTCAGCAACTAGTGCGCCCAAGGTTTTCAAATTTTGGAAATCTGGGATGCTCCAGAACCAAAAGAATATACGTATATAAGCTTCTTTGGAGTTTAGTTGTAGTTGTTGGAACTTTTTTCGTCTGTTTGAAACTTTTAGCTACTGTCCCACCGAAAGTGAAAATTCTGTTCATTTGGCCATTGGGGTAACCGGTAACCTTCATTCCTTCAATGCCACAATAATAAACAAGGTTCCATGTTATGGATTGTGGTCCCTTCAAGAAATAAAACTACTCAAACGGCTACCAATCTTTCCTTTTTATCTGCTATATTCATAATCAATTGGCTCATGATTCATGATATCGACACGACTGATATTGGGACCAGAAATTTGAATTCCAATCAAACACCACATCTCATTTTGTTAAAGATCACTTTTATTACATATTGTCGCATTACCAAAAAACTCAATCCCCAATAATACAGTGCATTTATTTTTCATACCGATGTTTTCAGTCCATTTCCTTGTGTCCTTAGATCATTTACTCGATCCTGATTTGCGCATTGGCAATGATCACAATTACATATTGTTAAGGCTTTCTAAATATTTTGGTCCATTCAAATGGTATCATGCCCAAAGTCTTAATTAACAAGCATATATAAGTTCGTCAGAATCTCCAGCGCGTTTGGACTAACAAGACCCTCTGAAAACACTGCATCTCCGGATGTAGGGTGAATCACTGAATCTCCGGCCCTAGAAATCTTGACACTCTGACACTTCAAAGCCTAAAAGTGGCAAACCAATTATACTAACACTGAAGTAGCACACCGACTCCTCAGATTTTGCAATATTCTGTGTAGAGAAAAAAGAGTTTTTTTTTCTGTTTTTCACGCTCGTTCCGCGGCCAAGACACTCGAGTGAACCAGCCATGGTCCATGTTTTTGGCGACTTTGCGCGAAGAGGCGCCAGCCCGTCCTTTTTTGTGGGCCACACAAGAATCGCGATTTTGGTTTTTGGTATGAAAACAAAATCAGTTTTTTGGAAAACCTAACTTTTTTCAAAACCAAGAAAGAGAGATTATAAGAGAAAGCAATTTTTGTGAGTTGAGTGTTCATTCTTTGTGAGTGAATTGAGAGACTTAACTGCTACTTCGGGACATCCAAGAAAGCTTGAAACTCAAGATGTGGAAGTAAAAATTGCGTAAACCACGATATATCTCGTCTTGTGGTTTGTTCTCCCTTTACATTAATTGGTTTACTTTATATGCTTGTTATTTGATATTGAGAAGTGTTGGGATATTGCTTGGAGGGTGTTGAAGTCTTGTCTAGTGTGAAAGATCGATCTTTGTGTAGAATTGATCCGTTTGTTGTGAGTAACGTTGTTTCCGCACTTATATATTCACAACATTCTACAACCTTTGTACGCATGTATTTCACATAAGAGGACACTTGCAAATTTTAAAATACTGCATTTAGGGTGAAGTCAAATTTATTTACTTCACGTGGTATGATACGGTCTGGTTTGCAGGTTCAGTAAAGTGTTCTTTCATGTATGTAGTGATGTAGGATGTAGGTCAGCCCAGTAAAGTATGGCAACTACTTACTTGTTACAAGCATCTCTCGAGGTTAAAGTTTATTATAAAGTTCATGTGAAGCTAATTTCATTATTCCTTGATGCTCTTTAGGTTTTACGCAAAGCCATATACTTGTGCCACTAAAGAAAGCGAAGTGCTGTGCAAATGATGCTCTCATGCAAGATTGTAAGGCCTGAAATAGATATATCCATCTCCTATATCGCCAATATTTTTTGATATTTGGAATGTACTTGTAATTGTTTAAGCTGTTTCCGAGAAGTCAAGATATTCTTAATACATTTCTTAGACACATAAGAACATATTCGAATAACTACAAAACTTTCATCTATAATTTTATAAGTTTTTCCCTTGGAATGATCGACTGCAAGCACCTAATGTGGAGCATAGCAAGGGTTGTTGGAATCTCTAAGTGTATTTCAAAATACTTGTGAGTGTGTGCAAAGTGGAGGAGATGAACCATATGTGTTCTCTCCACTTTAGTACATAGTAGATAGTCCCACATTGGTTATCCACCACATCGGTGGGGGTTCGCCTAGGCTTGGGCTTTACTGTTGTGGGTAGTGGTTTGACCAATAGCCTAAACTTGTTTTGCTTTTTTCTTGAGCGAAGAAGTTTTGGTGTTCTATTAGGAGTTGGTCTCTCTTCCTCCTAACCTCTATAAATAGGGACTGTGAGTCCATAGAGAAAAAAGACTTGATCGAACTCAACTCGAGAAACGTAAAACTAAAACCAAATCCTTTTCTTCTTCTCTTCTTCCCGTCGGCCGCCATGAGAGAGTTATATTGCTTTGTTTCTAGAGGGTAGTCCGTTCTAGTGCAAAAGTCGTCGCTGTTAACCATTGAATCCTGTGGAGGAAGACGCCATTTGTTGCCTTTTCGCACCATTGGAAGGGGCTTAAATCTTTCCTTAGACGCCTGACTAATCCGCCCTTGGTATTCCTGCCATTCACTGCCCTTGTTTCTTTATTGCTATCGCTCCTTCATCGTTTCTACTTTAGTTCTTTGTGTTCATACAACTATTCTATCAATCTTAAGGAAAGATTTCTGTAGTAGAACAAAGGAGAGTGCTTTAATACGACAATCAAAAGATAAGTCTTTTACTTTGAGTTATTGTTTGTGTTATTGGGTTATGACTTTAGAAATTTTCTAATAATTTCGTTTTTGGTAGGGAAACCAATTAAAGATTGAATATTTATTGATCTTTTGTGGTTTATCAAACCCTATATGGTTGTAGACCTTTCTCCTACGTTTGTGGGAGTCAAATATGAGATTTCTATCAAGAAAAACGTCAAAGTTCGTCTTTTTGACAGCTGCGTCACTCGTTACGGAAACTGCTATAACTTTCAGCTCAGAGCTCGGTTTTGCAATCCGCTTTTTGTGTTGGATAGCTGATTCAAAGAGCTTTCCATAGGTATAAGGCTTGATACCCAATTCTTCATGAGCTGGTTCCGAATTACAGTTCTTTTGAGCTGTTTTTTCTAGAAGGAGGAAAATATGGTAATCCGATTTTTCAATCGGTTAGGTATCGTATTCTTTCACTCTTTGCAATTCTTTTGGTTTGATTATATGGTGATATTCTTGCCTTGAGTTGCATGCTAGTTTTTCTTAGGAGGGAAATTCCCTAAGCTTAAACTTCTTTAATAACCTAGTCAACAAATTATACTGTGTTTATCACTTAGGAATTAATTGGTTTGACTAGAAGTAGTTTGATATTAATTTTCTTTGTACATATGTAGATGTATGTAGATGGTCTAAGAGAGACCTTAAGATAGTTAATATCAACCACACTCAAATCTTGGATAGTAATTATAATGTATTCAATGCATAATTGCTTACCTTTATTGAGTGAACGTGTTGTTAGACGATGGTTATAATTGTACTGTTGTGAAAATACATGTTAGATGAAGTAACTTGTAGCTTATATCCAATATAGCATATGTTAAAGTTGTGTAGCATGCTAGTTTTGGATATTAATCATCGTAGATTTACTTTAAACTTGATAATAGTTTATTAGTAAATTTTTCTAGTTGAAGACATTAATGGGTTGAGCCATTAGATGTTGTGGTAGTACTTGAGGTCTTGTTGATAGGGTATCCTATCTTGCTTGAGCTCATGTAAAAAGAGGAGGTGAAGTCCTCAGTTGTTTTGCATATTCAGTGGCTAGATTTGCTTAAATATCGTGATATACTTTTTGTGTGAGGGTACAGTTAAAGTTTACTTTTTCTCAACCTATGATATGATATTAACCATGTTTGGCATGAATGCATTATTTAACATAGGCATGAAGTTTAACCATGTCAT
Organism: Coptis chinensis; assembly: GCF_015680905.1. NCBI lineage: Eukaryota > Viridiplantae > Streptophyta > Magnoliopsida > Ranunculales > Ranunculaceae > Coptis > Coptis chinensis. The sequence goes on from NC_141461.1 coordinate 70,396,677, forward strand.
ATATTATTAAGTAATGAGCATCGTTGTCTATGAGAGGAAACAATATGAGAAACAATCAATATCCTCCTAAACCTAATTTAGTCAAGGAGATGTAAGGTTATGGATTGTCTTCTTAGATAATATCCTCCAAAGGACTATTTTAGACAAGGAGATGTAACGCCATGTGGATTGTCTTATTAGGCATTATCCTCCTATGACTATGAATAAATAGCCAAGGTGATGTACAAGTCGTGGATTGTCTCTATGTAAATTGGAATGTTGAATGATGAAAAGAAGAATGATAATGATATTATCTTGGGTAAAACCTTTTTCATCTAATTCTTCTATTCTTTAAAATTCATTTGAATCACTCGTGAATTTCCTTTCATATAGATAGCATGAACATAATATGACTATGTTTATATGATCCGAATCATAGACTTGAGTAAAGTATATTCTTGTCATAAAGAGTGCATTTTATTGTTGTTGTTTCTTTTAGTGTTTGTAGCGGTATAATGTGTTTTGCATATAAGTTTGATTAGGTTGAGTAACCATTGAACTGGGGGTGGTGACCCATATGCATGACATTGTTTTACCATAGTTCATCTCACAAGATAATTGGAAAGACAATTTGAACTACAAAGTATGGAAAGGTCTTGGGTCTATCCAAAAATATTTCAAAATGTGGGGGGTGTCTTGCCAAGGCTATTGTGAATGAATCTAAAAGATTTTTTTTTTTGAGACCTAGAATTATCTAGTAGATGTTCATTGGTGAAACTCATAATAATAGATGTTTGTTTTCAAATAATCATGAGTGATAACAATTTTGTAGATACCACACTATTATTGAATGTCTTATATGCTAATTTTATTTGAGGTTGTGCTTTCTGAGAAATTGGCATAGAGTGGTTAAATGTTCATAATGAACTACATAAGGTAATCCCATTATTTCTGCACAAGAAATTTGGAAGACTATCAATGAGTATTTCCACCATTAACGGTGATGATGTTTATATGTTTCTTGAGGAAGATTCATTAACCTATAAGGAAGTTGTGCATGCATGAAAAGTGTCCTTTTTGAAGGATACAACTCCTCTAAACCGGACTTTTGATTTATTGGGGGATCTATAGGTTGAATTGGATCTTCAAGAGAAAACTAAAACGTGATAGTTGTATTGCAAAATACAATGCTAATAATAATAGCCAAGGGGTTTCAATCAGAGACAAGATTTATACTATTTTGAAACCTTGCTCATATAACTAGAATTTCTTCTACGAATTCTAAAGACTCTAGTTGAGTAGTTGTGCGGAACTACAATACCAAGTAGTACCGTGATGAAAATGAAGGTATATAATTTAGTTAAATCTTTGTATGAGTTGATTCAAGCCTATAAAATGGCATGAGCAATTCAACAACATATTAGTGTCATATGGATGTCAAAGCACCGTTGTTGATAAAAAAAAATGTGTACTTTCTTTAGAGCAAAGCAAGACATATGTGTTAATCTCTTTTTGTTTAGATGATTTAATATCATGAGTGCTAGCATTGAGAATGTGTATGAGACGAGAAATTCTATTTGAAACACATCATAAACCGTCATTGAAAATGATAGTTTATTATGTTGTTAAACTCATTTCTCAGAATCGCTATATTCAGTTGTCAAGATGTTGACGTTTGAATATGGTTGAAGGCCACAAATAAGCACCTTTAAACCAGACCGGCCGGATGGTATAGGGGAATTTCAGGCACTATAGAATTGAATGACTGGTGAATATAGGAATTAAAACTCATGTTGGTCTCATTATATTGTTATAACACTTAGTAGAAATATTTTTCATTGAAAAGTATGGGTATTATGATAGTAAGCATGTGTTAACACCTTTTGTGGCATATATCCATCTTATGAAAAATAATCTCCTTGTGTTTTCTCATACTAAATATGTCAATATCATTGGTAGCCAATTGTACTTGATGGATAATGTATGTGAGATGTGACATTGCCTACATTAATGGCATACTGAGCTGATAACCCATTGTGTCCTTATAAGGAACTTTGATGTATATTGTCAGATTATCCAAGTACTATAGCAGAGCCATTGATTATGGACTGATATTTAGTAGATTTCCATCATTGTTAGAAGGGTAATATATTATAAACTGGATCCAGTAATGTTTATGTATTTACCTTTGGTGGAAATTGAGTGTCTTGGATATCATCCAAGCTAATAGCCTTAGAAAAGGCATGTGATGATGCTGAGTGGGTTAGCAACCTCTTGGCAAATCTTCCCATTGGCTCTAAACAGCCTCCTGATGTGTATATGCTTTGCAACTGTCTCATTGCAATAGCTAAGACATGTTATCTTATGTGCAATGGGAAAAGAATACATGTAAGTTGAGATATAACTTAATCAAGCAGCTGCTAAAGATTATGTTAGGTTGGACTTAGTTTGGCCACATGTCTAACCGCACCACTTCTTTGGAGGCAAGTGGTTATACGTCGAGGGGGATGGGACTTTTGCCTTAGATAGAGGGCTTACAATCGACGCGGCAACCCCACCTATGTGATTGGAGATCCCATGAATTAGGTTCAAAGGGAAAAACAAGTCACCTCCTCGTCGCTTCTAGTATGCTATTGTCTTTCTTTGAGGCGCCCCACCCTATGACTAGATAGCATTTTTGTATACTTTGTATAACTTGAATTGCAATGAGTAAGGATGAGTTATTTTACTCTTATTGGAATCCATAGTCCATTTTATAATGAGATAGTGTATTTTAACCGCAATGTACACTTGATGGATATCCACCTACGTGAATGTAGAACTGGTCGGTTCTTATGAGTATACGGGCAAATACTCAGAGCATTCATGGAACACAGCGTATGAGGGCCAAAAAAGCCAAATAACACCGCAGAAACGGGCATATAATGAAAGAGCAATGTGGGTGCATGTCCTCTATTTTACTACAAGGGAATGTTGGTTCAAAGATTTTTTAATCCACCACTTTTTTACGTATTATAAGACATGTTACCCTATGACCGGGTTCAAGCCCTAAAAAGCACCAAGATATCTTATGCATTGTTTTTTCGATTCTCTCTGGCATTTCGTTAACCCTTTTCTTTTGTAATATCCTATTCCAAAATAGTGGGGGACTATTAGTATTTTGAAATAGTGGGGGATTGTTGGAATCTCTAAGTGTATTTCAAAATACTTGTGAGTGTGTGCAAAGTGGAGGAGATGAACCATATGTGTTCTCTCCACTTTAGTACATAGTAGATAGTCCCACATTGGTTATCCACCACATCGGGTAGGGTTCGGGCCTAGGCTTGGGCTTATTGTTGTGGGTAGTGGTTTGACCAATAGCCTAAACTTGTTTTGCTTTTTTCTTGAGCAGCAAGTTTCAGTGTTCTATTAGGAGTTGGTCTCTCTTCCTCCTAACCTCTATAAATAGGACTGTGAGTCCATAGAGAGAAAAGACTTGATCAGAAACTCAACTCAGAGAAACAGAAAACTAAAACCAGTCCTTTTCTTCTTCTCTTCTTCCTGTCAGCCGCCAGAGAGAGTTATATTGCTGTTCTAGAGGGTAGTCTGTTCTAGTGCAAAAGTCGTTTCTTTGTTAACCATTGAATCCTGTGAGGAAGACGCGCCACTTTGTTGCCTTTTCGCACCATTGGAAGGGGCTTAATCTTTCCTTAAGGACGGCCTAATCCGCCTTGGTTATTCCCGCCATTCTTCTCCTCCTTGTTTCTTTATTGCTACTGTTCCTTCTGTTCTACTTTAGTTGCTGTGTTCATACAACTATTCTATCAAGGGTCACTGCCCTCGAGTTTGTGTACAGTTCAGTATTCACATGGATTAGGTACACCAAAAATGTCATTTTTGGTTGGGTTATGGTGCCTTTCTCAGAATTACATGTATATCTTGCTCGATGGAAAACATTGTTTCTTTTACCCTATTTAAAAAAAATTCTTTGGGATAACCGTCTCTGTCCTCTGTCTCTCTGGTATCCATCCGCAAAAACTGAAAGAAATAGAAAAATGAAAATCTCCCTTTACTGTCCTTGTTAACAGGTTTTCCTATGATTCAGGGGATAAGAAGGAGGATTGGTCGCAGTTTTAACGTATGGCACTTACAATAGCCACTGCATCTAGTATCATTTCCAGTTTGTTGTATGCTGATCATTTTATGCATTTTACCACCGTCGGGTTTTTAGCGTACTTGCCTGCCTCAAAAAAATTCCGCTTTACCCATCCAATGGGAATGGAGTTTGGTTGAAGAAATCCTGTTATTAGGATCATGTTGGCGCTATCCCTCACATGAGGAGAAAAGGTGCTATGTTTGCGTGCATAAACCAGAGCATGACCCGCGCTCATGCCTTGGTCGACCTCCAGTACCTTCAACGCGACCCGTGCTCGATTTGGTCTTGCCCGAGATGCGCCCCGCGCCCATGCCTATTTTTCGGAGAATTCTATTTTTGTGAACTGCGAATTTGCAATAAGAGTTGGGGTTTTTGGCAAAACCTAACACTCAGAAGAGACACGAAAATACACAAGAACAAAGAGAGAAACCCAATCTTGAAAGCTATCAAGATTGAGAGATAACTTTTACAGAGATACAACCCTGTAAAGAGAGATGAGTGATCTAGTAAGGTGAGAGACTACAAAAAGTGATTGTAATCTTCCTTCCTACTTTATAAAGGACTAGCTCTTGTGGAAGTATGCATCATTGGCCGAACCACGGTATATCTTTGTATTGTAGTTTGCTTTTACTGTTTTACATTATTATCTGTTGTTAATAGTTGTTTAGCGAGTTGGGCATGTTAGTTTGGTTGTAGGGAATATTTAGATTATTGATTGGAGTTGAATTGTGTTCAAATACAAATTATCTGTGTAGTAGGGAATCGATTGGTATTGGTATTAATCCCAACAAGTGGTATTAGAGCCCAAGTTGGATTAGCCTAAAGTGTTATCCAAATCTTGGTCGGAAGATGTTTGACAAAATTTCTGAGAGAAGATTTGAGTTTAAATAGCTTATAGAAATTGATAATTCCATGAACACTCGAATGACAAGTCTGAATAGGAAGAACTACACCATTTGGAAAACCAAGATGGAAGACTTGCTTTATTGCAAGGACTTGGCAAAACCCATTGAGAATGGAGGAGAAAAATCGGAAACGGTTGCTGCAGCTGAGTGGAGCAAGCTTGACAGAAAAGCAATTGGGTACATTCGACAGTGGATTGACGACAGTGTCTTTCACCATGTATCCCAAAAGACTACAGCTTTTGGCTTGTGAAAAAAACTTGAAGACTTTTATGAGAGGAAGTCAGGCAGAAACAAAGTGTTGGTCGTTAAGAAGTTTGCCGACACGAAGTACCAAGATGGTTCTTCAATGTCTGAGTATCTAAATGAATTACAGAATACCATCAATCAGATGCATTTGATGAATATTGATTAGGGAGACGAAGTTGAGACTTTGTTTCTATTAGGCTCTCTACCCAAAAGTTGAGAGACATTAGCAGTCTCTAGAGCAGCCAAGGATGGAATTGTTACCATGGAGATGGCTACCACGTCTTTGTTGAATGAGGAGACTAGAAGGAGTTCAAAAGGCAGCTCCAGTCGCTCAGAGATCCTTGTCACAGAGAAACGGGGGAAAGATAGATACAGAAAACCATCTCGTTTTAGAGGTGATGACAGAAGTAAATCTAGGGGTGAAGCTAGAACTCCTAAGGCAGAGAGGCAATGTTACTATTATGCCACTAAGGACCACTTCAGATATGAGTCAAGAACGAAGAGATGAGAAGAATAATTGTGTACATGAAGACATGGTGCAGAGGAACAGAAACATAGGCAGAGATACTACCGCACTAGTCGACGACCTAGTAGGAATTGTGTAAGATTGTGGTGAGTGCTTTCTTAGTACCTCATGCTAGGATACAGAGTGGGTGATAGATAGAGGAGCATCCTATCACATCACACCGCACATGAAATTCTTCACTACCTATAGCTGTAGTGAATATGGTGAAGTGAAGATGGGTAACAGTGGTGTCTCGAAGATTATAGGAATTGATGATGTTCATATAGAAACCAATGTCGGTTACACCTTGACACTCAAGGATGTAAAACATGTCCATGACATTCGCCTAAGTCTAATTTCGGGTGGGAAGTTAGATGACGATGACTTTGTAAACTCGTTTGGTAAGGGGGTATGAAAACTGAGCAGATGTTCCAATGTACTAGCCAGAGGGAAGAAAACTTGCTCTCTTTACAAAACACAAGCTAGTTTGTATAAAGCAGAAGTGAATGCGGCAAAAGAAGAAGCTTCCTCCAAACTGTGGCACAAGAGATTGTGTCATATGGGCATAAAAGGGATGAAAGTTTTTGCTAAACAAAAAGCATTGCCAAACATCAAAGGTACACATTTAAATATATGTACTCACCGTTTGGTAAGAAATCAACACAGGGTGTCTTTCCAAAGATTCCGTCTCCGCGAGAAAAGCCAATGTCCTTAAACTAGTACACATAGACTTATGTGGTCCTATAAAAGTGAAGTCCCATGGGAGAGCTTCATACTTCGTGACCTTCATTGATGATCGTCAAGAAAGATATGGGCCTATAGTCCGAAAACCAAGGATGAAGTACTTGGCGTGTTTGAAAATTCCATAGCATGGTGGAAAGAGAGAGACCGGAAGTTGTTGAAGTGTATTCGCCGGATAATGGGGGTGAGTACATTGGGTTGTTTGAAGAGTATTGCCGTGAGTCATGGGATTAAGTCATGAGCGCACCGTTCCCAAGACACCACAATAAAATAGAATAGCAGAGAGAATGAACTGTACCATTATAGAGAGGATGAGATGCATGCTATCTCACTCTAAGCTACCTAGAACCTACTGGGTAGAAGCAATGTGTACAGCCATGCATGTGATCAACCTATCGCCGTCAAAACCTCTGAATAGTGATTATCCAGATAGAGTATGGTCAGGCAGAGATGTTGATTATGGATACTTGAGAGTATTTGGGTGTAGGGCATTTGTGCATATTCCGAAGGATGAGAGATCCAAGCTTGATGACAAAGCCAAGCAGTGCATTTTTCTGGGTTATGGAGATGAAAAGTTTGGTTACAAACTCTATGATCCGATTAACAAGAAGGCAATCCGAAGTCGAGATGTTGTGTTCCTGGAAAATCAAACCATAGCAGACTTTGAGGAGGGTGAGAAGCTACAAGCTTTCACCAATGATCTTGTTGATTCATAACCAAAAGTTCCTACTATGGAACGTATAGAAGGCATTGAGAATGCAGAGAACCATGAATTTGAAGCTCATGATGAGAATCATATTGCTCATGATAGGATAGAACCTATTGGTATAGAAGATGCAGATGAAGTGCATGAACCACCACCAGAGCAAGCAAAAGTGTATCCTCCTGAGCCACCAACAGATGGGGAAAGAAGGTCAAATAGAGAAAGACTAGCTTCAACCAAGTATCCACCACATACGTATGTTCTACTATCGGATGGTGGAGAACCTATATACTATCAAGAAAAGTGGTTGAAGGTACAGACAAAGAAAAGTGGTTGAAGGGCATGCATGACGAGATGAATTATTTGCATAAGAATCACACTTACGAGTTAGTTGAGAAACCGCAAGGACGAAAAATTCTCAAGAATAAGTGGATATACAAAGTCAAGCATGAGAAGAACAATCTTCACCCAAGGCACAAAGCTCGCTTTGTTGTGAAGGGATTCGGTCAAAGGAAAGGAATTGACTTTGATGAGATTTTCTCTTCTGTAGTGAAGATGACTTCTATCCGGGTGGTATTGCCGTATTGGGTATGACCGCAAGTATGAATTTAGAGGTTGAGCAGCTAGATGTTAAGACATCTTTTATTTATGGAGACCTTGAAGAAGATGTCTACATGGACCAGCCAGAGGGGTTTGAGGTCAAAAGCAAGGAGCACCTAGTATGCAAGCTGATAAAGGGCTTGTATGGGTTGAAGCAAGCACGGAGACAGTGGTACATAAAGTTTGATTCCTTTATGGTGAAGCAAGGATACAAGAAGTCTGCTTCCGATCATTGTTTGTTTGTTTAGAGATTTCCAAATAGGAATTTCATAGTGTTATTGCTGTATGTGGATGATATGTTGATAGTAGGCCCAAACATCAACAAGATATCCAAGCTGAAGAAAGACTTAAGTAAGTCCTTTGAGATGAAGGATTTGGGTCACGCAAAGTAGATACTTGGGATATGGATCACTCGAGACAGAAAGAGTGGGAAGTTGTAGCTTTCTCAAGAAAGCTGCATTGAGAAGGTGTTGAAGAGATTCAACATGGATCAAGCGAAGCCAGTCAGTTGTTCACTTGGTAGCCAGTTCCACATGACTAAAGAGATGTGTCCAAAGGGTGAGCATGAGTAGAGTCAGATGGAAAATATTCCTTATGCATTCGCAGTGGGAAGCTTGATGTATGCAATGATGTGTACAAGACCGGATATTGCTTTTGCCGTTGGTGTTGTAAGCCGATTTCTGTCAAATCTGGGGAAGGAGCATTGGGAAGGTGTTAAGTGGATATTGAGATATCTCAAGGGCACTTCCAAATCGTGTTTGCGCTTTGGTGGAAGTAAGCCTTTACTTGAAAGCTACACTGATGCAGACATGGCAGGTGATGTTGACTCGATGAAATCCACCTCGGTTATCTGGTTACTTTTGCAGGAGGAGCAGTTTCTTGGCAATCAAAGTTGCAAAAGTGTGTTGCCCTCTCCACTACAGAAGCCGAGTATATTGCAGCCACTGAGTGTTGCAAAGAGATGTTATGGACGAAGAGGTTCTTCGACGAACTAGGGCTAAAGTAGAAACAGTTTGTAGTTCTATATGATAGTCAGAGCACCATCTATTTGAGCAAGAATCCGAGTTTTCATTCTACATCCAACCACATACACGTGCGTTATCATTGGATTAGAGAAGTACTCGAAGACAAGCATTTGTGTATCAAGAAGATCCATACCGACAAGAACAAGTCGAATATGATGACCAAAGTCTTACCGAAAGGTAAGTTTGATGTTTGTTATGGTACCGCCGGAATGGTAGCGACTCCTCCGCTGATTTGGAAATTGCATGGAGGTATCCCCCCTCATTGTTCGGGAGGGAGAGATTGTTGGCGTTATCCCTCACATAAGGAGAAAAGGTGTTATGCTTGCGTGCATAAGTCATAGTGCGACCCGCGCTCAGAATAGGTTTTCCCAAGGCGTGACCCGCGCTCATGCCTTGGTCGACCTCCAGTACCGACCTGCGCTCAACTTGGTCTTGCCCGAGGCGAGCCCCGCGCCCATGCCTATTTTTCGGAGAATTCTGTTTTTGTGGATTGCGAGTTTGCAATAAGGGTTGGGGTTTTTGGCAAAACCTAACACTCAGAAGAGACACGAAAATACACAAGAACAAAAAGAGAAACCCAATATTGGAAGCTATCAAGATTGAGAGATAACCTTTACAAAGATACAACTCTGTAAAGAGAGAGGAGTGATCTAGTAAGGTGAGAGACTGCAAGGAGTGATTGTAATCTTTCTTCCCACTTTATAAAGGACTAGGTTTTGTAGAAGTAGGCACCATTGGCCGAACCATATATGGTATATCTTTGTGTTGTGGTTTGCTTTTACTGCTTTACATTATCAAGATTGAGAGATAACCTTTACAGAGATACAACTCTGTAAAGAGAGAGGAGTGATCTAGTAAGGTGAGAGATTGCAAGGAGTGATTGTAATCTTCTTTCCCACTTTATAAAGGACTAGGTCTTGTGGAAGTAGGCACCATTGGCCGAATCATGGTATATCTTTGTGTTGTGGTTTGCTTTTACTGTTTTACATTATTATCTGTTGTTAATAGTTGTTTAGCGAGTTGGACATGTTAGTTTGGTTGTAAGGAATATTTAGATTGTTGATTAGAGTTGAATTGTGTTCAAATAAAAGTTATATGTGTAGTGGGGAATCGATTGATATTGGTATTAACCCCAACAGATCATTGTTCGGGTCATGTGGAAATCTGCAATGTGTCTGTGATTGCTGAACGATGATATACCTCGACAAGAAAACTACACTGGAGAAAACGAGTACATCATGAGTTAGATCAAAGCTCTCTCCTAAACCCATTGTGCTCAAACCACTTAAACTCTTCTTTGAGTTAATAATAAGCCTAGGACATATGCTCTGATATGGATGCAAATTCTACATTACTATGAAACAAACTGTGATTTAATTTAATTCGCCGTAAGTTAGTTCTACATGCAAACCTAGCTAAGTACCTAACAGTTACTGAGCTCAATGAGCTTGTTCGGTAATCAGATTTCGAATTCTTTGCAATCTCCAATATATGTACGGAATGGACTAGGAAGCAAACCTTGAAATGTGCACAAACCTGTACGTATGTGTGCACAAACCTGTATGTATGCAGTATGCGTACGTACACACACGTAAGTACCTTACAGTATGACGAGTCCATTGCATTTGTACACATACAGACAACTCTACAGGAAAGGATATAATGTATGTGCACACACCTGTATTTGAATGACTGCAAGTGAATAAGCACATTGATTTTCATAAGTGATATTAATTTGTTCAAGTGCAGCAATGCACCAGATGAAATGCAACAATAAAAGGAAAAGTAATCAACAGAAACACCTGCAATGCAAGTGCTGGTTACACAGACTGTAAACCATGCATATGCGTATACTAAAACTTCAAAATACTTGGAAGGTATAAGCAAAATAGCAGAAAAGTTTGAATCATATGGTACAGAAGAAGCTTCAATTTTCCGTTAAGAGAATCACCTATGCTGTCCACTTGATCTCTTGATAGATTCAATCCTCTGAAGCCTAATTTGCTCTCTGAACTTGGCAATGAACTCGTCTGCTTTCTTGTCAACCTCATTTGGATCAGGCTGTGCGTCACTAAGAATGTCAGAAGCAGCTTCTTCCGTATCTGAGCCTCCTTGACTATGATCATCCTCGCTACTTGTGTATTCCTCAGATTCTAAGATAACCTTCTCAGCAAGTTTTTTCGTTTCCTTTTTCTGATACTTGGGCAACGATGGTTTTGGTGTAGGGCGGGAAATTTCATGATTCTGATTTTGAGGGCTTGTCATTTGCTGAATGAATCCTCCAGTGCTTCTTCCTGGTTTATCCATGTCAACTTCCTTAGATCTTTTTTCGGACTTTCCATCTGTCCGTTGTTCTTCAAAGTCCCTGTACTTCCTTGGTTCTGTAATTGTTTCATTCCCTCTGATTGTTCGAACAGATCTCCCCATTGACGAAGCTTCAGAATGTATTCTATATTTTCCTTCTGATTTCATAGATTCTATCCCACAATCTCTTCTTCCTGGAAAACCCTCTCTACCACTCCTGCTCCTGTCCTTCAACTCGTCGGTGAAACTTCTCGTAACATCCTTCTTCTCAGATGAAACACCATTTGTCCTCGAACTAGATTTTGTTATTGGAGATGTGCGACTTATTGGAGTTGGAAGTGGTGGAGGTGGGGGTGGAGGGGAGAATCCTTGTACGCACTCTTCTTTTTCTTGACCAAATCCTCACTGTTTTTGGCTCTCAATTCTGGTGAAGGGAAGGGGAAAGCTTCTTTGGGGAGGGTGATGTCGAGTTAGACTGGGATGACCGATGATATGGTGAGGAAAAAAGACCGAAACTCGGGCTGATCAAAGGCAGTGTCTTCAACCGACGGGGAAGAGAATACGGAGGCGGGTTAACTTCGCCCACCTCTTCTTTCATTTCCATCCTTCCTGACCTCGAACGCCATGGAATTGGCGATGGAAGGACGTTCTCCTTCAAATTCTCCTCTAAATCAATAGGATACATATCACCAAATTCCCTAGTTCCAGTAGAACTACTCTTTGATGTGCTCGAAGCCGACCTACTTAGAGAAGAACCCAAGGACTCAACAGGTTCACCAAAAGATTCAGCATTATCTGTATCAGAAACAGCTGATCTCAAGCTTCTAACAGGCAAAAACAATGGCTTATTACTAACATTACTAATGGTACTACTCTGTTCATCAAGAACAGAGTTGTCATCCTCAACTACAACAACGGGGTCGCCTCGAAAGTACTTAGAATTCCATGTTTGTGCCTTATTCTCATCAGAAAAAGCTGGGGTTTCTACCTCATCATCAAAAACAGAAGAAACCTGAAGAATTCTTGACATATAAGTTTGAGTTGTATCGACTTTCAACTGGTTTTCTTTCTCAGTTTCTTCTACATTTCGACGACTAAACAATCCGTAAGAAACAGCAACACCAACAAAAAGAAGATGCAGAAGTTCCCAAGTTCTAGTAAACATAGTTTGATTGATAAACTCAGGTGCTTGAGATGGAAAAAGTGGAAGGATAACTAGTACAATAGCAACACTAAGAGCTTTGTACAAAAAATGTGAGTTGAACTTACTTGGGTTTGTTTCATTCCCTGAAACTAGCCTTTGTGGTGCCACTTCTAGCTGGTGGGAATATGCATCACTATCAGCCATTGGAAGATCAGAAACAAGTTTTTTGTGACACATATATAGAATGTATAGGGAGCTGATCAAGAGGACGAAGAAGAAAACTTAGAGGCTAAGGAAAAAGATAGATCCAGAGACAGAAAAAAAAGGGAAAGAAAAGAAGAAAAAGTTGGAGAAGAGATGAGAGAGCAAATTTCAAGGTTGTGCTTTGGAACTTTTCTTTTTCACATTTTGTTCAGTTGAATGACTTCAATGGCCTCACCTTTACAACAATTAAGCTGTAATATATAACTGAAAAGTTTGATTTTTTTTTTTTTTTTTAATTATAATGTATGTAACTGAAACAGTTAGGACTAAGGATTATTAAACCGTTGAGCCTTCAAAAAACTAGAGAAGACATGAGGGTGTAGTGTTCATCGTGCCATTCCATCGTGGATTCGTGGTCCGTGGATAATGTAAGATAAGTGCAGAACATTTGCATGGTGAACATCGTGCATTGATCTTCGTCGTATTGCATGGTGAACAGTACTGCAGTCTACTCCAAAAAATTTGTTCAAATTTTTCGATGCATAGTACCAATTTTTTCACCTTGGGTGGGCTCTGAAATTTACTAGTTCTAAGAGATGACTAGTCTTGTAACCCAGTGATTAACCCACTCATGTACACCAGATGTCAGAATAGCTTGAGTGAACAACGTACAAATATTATGTTAGAAAATGAATAGGTTTCACGTTTCAGTACTGACCAAGCAAGAAATATACTTGATAAACATAGTAGAAATTAATTAATGGGGTTTTGAGAATAAATCGTAAATGCAATGTATTTTTTGGAATTAATCATGATCAAAATTGAAGTCTAAAGTCAACAGCATTAGTACGTATAAATACTTTGGATAGTATATCTTTCATCATCATATGTCATCACCAAAAGTTTCCATTTTATGTAGGTGCTCACTTTCATTTTCTCGATAGAACTTCTCTAATTCAGTTTAATTGGAGCTCTCACTGTCACTAACTCACAACTAAGACTTTTGACTCTGACTACAAATTACATTAAATATATATATTAAGAAACTGATAGAAACATTCATGAAAACATCGTTTCATTGGTATTAGATTACCCATAACTAAGCACTAGAGTTTTGATTTCTTTTGATGGGCGGTTAGTAAGAACACCCAAAATATTCTAAAATAGCTTGTAAGGGTAATGAGTTGCGTGGATGCTATTGAGATTCTTCTTTATGAGCGCACATTTGGTTTTCTGGCCCACTTAGGGAATTTGTGTGCTTGAGGAAAACGCTTTTACTCATCTTCTATATATCCTCAAACCCACGTCATTCTAATGTGGACTAGTGCACTTAACACATAATAATTAGTTATTAGTCTTTAAACATTAAGGTGGTGGTTGTCATTTTCCTTTTGATCATTTGTATTTATTTATTTATTGAATGCTAGATGTTGGAATTTTACCTTTTTGTTTCATATATATGGGATTATATATTATGCAATTTTGTACTTATTATTCGATTTTCAAACAATAGTGTTTTTTTTAAAAGAAAAAACAAACAATAGCTGCTCTTACTTGGGTGACCATGTACTAACGAACTTGACTTAAGAAATAAAGGATTTACATAGATAATATGGATGAGATTGTCTATAGTGATAGAGAAATAAAATAAAAAAAATTAACTTTAACATAAATGCAACTAACGGATGATTGATATATATATATACTAGGTATAACCCGTGCCGTACGGCACGGTTTGTTATTCGGCGTTAATTATATTGAATGCATTTGCTTATTATGTATTATTTGAAAATAGAATTGACTTAATTAGTCTCAATCGTACTGTTAGCATAGTGCCAATTAAGTGCTAACTAAAACCATTTATAGAGCTTAAATTCATTCGGAGGAAGACTTATAGGAAATAGTTAATGAGAAGATATCCTTTTCATCAATAATCAGGAATATGTGACATAAATATCCTTTTATCAATAATCAGAAGAGTTTTACAAAGACTCTAAACTCCAGAGTGCAACCCTACCAACTGCAAAGATGAAGAAATATTTCGACTCTAACTACTAAGACGTCAAATAGAAGGCATCCAGTGAACTGAACACAGTTGTCCATCACACCTAACTGTCAACGCTTGAGCTCTGCTGCTTATGCTTCTGCTTTCTGCAGATAGATAACATTTGTGAATAGAACAAGCAACTTAAACCAAAGAAAAGTAGCCGTCACAATTTTTCATTGAAGATCAGCAACTGACATAAGTATCTAGTGTTTCTAATCTGCTCATCTTGGCAAATAAGTTGCCACAAAACTGAGCGTCCTTCTTTTTGTACTCCTTAATTTTTTTTCCTTGGAGACTTTATACTCAAGCTTTACGGCCCTGTTTCAATAAAGATTAAACCCCAACATACATTCAGTCAATAGACATTGGACATCAATGAATTAGGGTTTGCATGCGTTACGTTGAAAAAGGCATAATGCATACCTATTGTTGGGTTCAATTTCCAATGCCTTCTTAATATCAATCTCAGCCAGGTCCAAATCAGCCAGTTGGATGTAAGCTTGGGCTCGTCTATAGAGTGCCTTGACATTCGTACTCGCAAGTTCTAGTACCTACAATATTATTAACGGAACATTAATCCTCAGGCCCCTTGCTTTGATGTGATTTGAGTTGTAGGTATAAGTTGGTCTGCAGTTACCTCTGTGCAAAGCTTCTCTGCCTATGTTTTTTTTTTTGGTAATCAAACTGTTTTATTTATATCAACAACGGATTACAAAGCATTGTCATGCTCCAGGCTTTGTTTCAGCCATATTGGAACTATCTGACAAGGGATAGAAGGGAAAGAAAACTGGATGTCGACCTCATTGTTTGGTGAGATGAGTGTCGATTAAATGCTTGTGGATATGTACTAGCGAGGTCGCCAGTTTTGTGCAACCAAGTTTGCACTTTTGGGTACATAATTAATATTCTGAGCCAAAAAGTCCAAAAAAAGATTTGCTTTGCATCTGAAAGTATCAATTGATCTTTCGGGGAAAGATTTGAAGGCTTGTTCCTTAGATAATCCACCGCAGCTTTTCGATCCAACTCCACATCAAGCTTTAAGGAGGTGTCTTTTGGACACCAACCGATAGCTCTGGCGATCCTCTACAATTAGATTCCTCTGCTTTGGTAGAGCAGCTTGTGTGTGTTCCTGCAGCCACAAGTTTGCCTTTGTCATCTCTCAAAGCATACCCATAACACCGCCTTGTTTTTATTTAGAAGAAAGCTAGCATTTACATTCAA
Organism: Coptis chinensis; assembly: GCF_015680905.1. Lineage (NCBI taxonomy): Eukaryota > Viridiplantae > Streptophyta > Magnoliopsida > Ranunculales > Ranunculaceae > Coptis > Coptis chinensis. The sequence continues at coordinate 70,412,436 of NC_141461.1, forward strand.
CTTTAGATTGCCTTTTGGAGGTGGTAACCAATTAACGATGATAGGCAAAAGCAGTTGTTTATGTTAGGCCTTGGTATACATAGCTCGTCAAAGAAGTTTCTTATGACTTTGCTTATTCTGTTAAGAGAAGGTTTAGACTTGGTATGGAGGATGTTACATCTGTCAACCCAGATGTTGTAGTAGAGAAGCAGGCAGAATTTGGTCCACTGCTTTGTTTCTATAGGCCAATCAGGTGGTGGCTTGAACCAAATGTCAATCCACCTCTTAGAGGAGTAAAGTTTGAAAACCTCTAGACGAAACATCCATGGTGTTTGAAACCACAAAGCTGTTGTGAAAGGGGAGGCCAGTAGGAGATGGTGGACACTCTCCAACTCATTACCACATAGAAGGCATGATTTATTAGGGATAAACATAATATAAGATAAATGATCTCTAGTGGGTACCATCTCATGATAGAATTTCCAAGCCAGGAGAGCGTGTTTAGGCAAATTTGCATTGTTCCAGAAAGATAAAGTGGTATCATGGTTTACCGGCGTGATATGCCGACATGCTTAGTTTATTATACATAGATTTAACACTATAAGTGCCTTTTTTGGTAAGGTTCGAGTGTAAAGAGTCATCTAGGTTTCTAGTGGAGAGATAAACATTATGAATATGCATGGCAGTGTCCTGGTCGAAAAGAGAATGAACAATAGAAGAATTCCATGTTCTACTGTGCTGATTAATCAAAAGAGATACAGTAGTATAATTAATGTTGACAGGATAAGATGGAGGGATTTTACCACATGGTAGCCAAGAGTCTTCCCAAATATCTATGCTTGTACCTGTGCCAACATGCCATATGGAATTGTCTCTAATGAGAGGGAGGATATGCAACATACCTTGCCAGAACCAGGAGGAGCCCTTTTTTCTACCAGTCTGTAAGATGTTATTGTTAGGAAAGTACTTACTCTTGAGCTGTGAAGCTACTAAAGTAGTAGGATTAGTGACAATTTGCCAGAAAATTCTAGTTAGGTGAGCCAGGTTATTAAGTTTGGAGTCTCTAATGCCAAGGCCTCCTGATTTTTTGGATTGACATATGAAGGACCAAGTTTTAAGATAGCAAGGCTTATTCTTATCCGTCTGTTTTCCCCACCAAAAATCTCTTTGGATCGCATTAATTTTGTCCGTAATGCGTATGGGTAAAAGGAAGGTGCTCATATGGTAAACAGGTATAGCAGAGGTAATGGACTTAATGAGGACCGTTCTAGCGGCTTGCGATAAAATTTTACTTTTCCAACCAGAAATTCTCTTGTTAATTTTAAGGATGAGGTCATTGAAAATCTCAGATTTGGGCTGACCAAGAAAGAGTTTTGTACCCAAGTATTTTTCTCCCTTGACAATTCTTTTCATATTAAGAATCTTTTGAATATCGATCACTTTTCATTGGGAATATTTTTTACTAAAATGAACTCCCCGACTTTCAAAGTTTATCTCTTGACCCGATGATATGACAGAAGTCATTGAGGATAGCAAGAACGAGTTTGCTTCCTTAATGTCCGCTCTACTAAGAAGATAAATGCATCGTCTGCGAAAAAAGCAAATCGCCAATGGGAGAGCTGTTTTTTTAGCAATTTTAATCCCATGAATCTTATTATCGAAACAAGTTTATTTATAAGTCTAGATAGGACATCCATACACAAAATGAAAAGAAGGGGGGACAACGGATCACCCTGTCTCAAACCTCTTTTGGATTTGAAGTGACCATGCGGAGAACCATTTACAATAACAGAGAAATGAGGGGAAGAAATACAATTATGTACAAGAGTACTTAGGTGAGGGTCAATACCCAAAGAATTCATGATCTCAGTTATAGTATTCCAATTGATTCTGTCAAAAGCCTTGGACATGTCAACTTTAATCGCCATAAGACCAGAGATGCCCTTTTTTTTTCTCATGGTGTGGAAAATCTCATGAGCAAGGATAACATTATCGAGATTTGCCTACCGATGCGTAAGCACTCTGATAAGGTGAGATGCTAGGGAAGAGAATAGGTTTGAGTCTGTTAGCTAGAGTCTTGGAAATGATTTTATAAGAGATGTTGCATAAGCTAATGGGTCTAAAATCTTTACTATTGGTTGGATTAACAAACTTAGGGATAAGAGCAATGTTTGTATGGTTGAGATTATCAAGACTATGAGCAGAAGTGAAAAAGTTTGAGACCATTTTGAAAATATCTTCCTATAACAGATCCCAAGAATTTTGGTAGAATAAGGCAGGGAACCCATCCGGACCCGAAGCCTTAAGAGCACCCATCCCAAATAGAACAGACTTAACCTTTTCTTTGGTGATAGGAAGAAGAAGAACATCATTTTCATCTTGTGTAATAATGTGGGGGAAGAGGTAGGGGATGGTTGTAGAATTAACGGTTTATCTTAAGTTAAGGAAGTTTTAAAGTGAGACACTAGAGTTTTACCAATGAGGGTAGAGTTGGATACCCAAGACCCATCTTCAGTTTTCAAATGATCAATCCTATTATATTTTCTGTGTCTTAGGGTCTTTATGTGAAAGTACATCGTATTTCTGTCACCCTCTTTGATATCAACATCCCTCGACTTTTGTTTCCAAAACTTTCCTCACATTCCAAAAGGTTATCAAGTTTATTAAGAGCTTCTTTTCTCAAGAAAGATGTTTTCCGCAGTGGGAGCCTTCATCTGAAAGGAAGCAATATTTAAACGTAAATCTTTTATTTGCTCAAAAATATTACCAAAAGTTACTTTATTCCAAAGGTTAAGAGCCTTTTAGTGGAACCAAGATTTTTGAGAAAATAAGATGCTTGATGGAATAAGGGGCTCTTTATGATAGGAGTTATTCCAAGAAGAGTTTATAGTATTGTGATAATCCGGGTGCTGAATCCACATGGACTGAAATTTAAAAGATTTAGGTGTAGGTTTATTGGGTGGTTAGGTGTCCAGAAGAATAGGACAGTGATCCGAACCAATAGCCGCTTTATGAACAAGGGTGGCATCAGGGAAAAGGGTAAACCAATCAGTATTAACAAGAGCTCTATCAAGTCTTTTTTGGATGTTGTCAGGGGAAGTTCTCTTATTAGACCAAGTGTAAGGGTAACCTTGAAAACCAATATCAATAAGAGCAAGATCATTTATAATAGTGTGGGCAGGTTCCCCATCCTGGTACTCATAAGGTTTTCCACCTAGGGATTCTTCATTAGAGATAGTAACATTAAGATCTCCTATAATCAGGATAGGAAGGGAAAACAAATCTAAATTTCTTATAGGGTCCCAGCTTGTATTTCTAAAGGTTTTATAAGGGCTTCCATAGAAAAAGCAAGCAATCCAAGATTGATGGGGATCATTTTTGATTTCCGTAGTTATCGAATTGGTAGAATTAGAGAGGATAGATAGATTAATGCCAAATTTCCACAGGAGGCAAAGACCACCTGCAGTGTGGATAGGAGGAACAGAGAAGTGGTGCGGGTAGTTTAGTTGCTGTATTAGAAAAGCAATGGATTGCGAAGAGGCTTTTGTTTCAGAGAGAAAAAGAATATCGGGGTTTTCAAGAGTGATCAAATGTTTCAAATGTCTAATGGTAGAGGGGCTACCACATCCTCGGCAATTCCAGCTGATCGTCTTCATTAATTAACTACTGGTGACTGTTCTGGTACAGTCACAAACCCAAATAGGGACCAAGATATATTATCACAGAGATGATGAGTAAAGAAGATACTGAACATCATATAATAGACATCATATGAACAAAAGATTTCAAAGTAGTGTTGCAGGAGGTATAGATATAAGATAAGAGAGCCATAAGATGTGAAGTCACATTTATAATTACCGATTTCATAAGACCATTTAGGATTAAAGGGTTTGGTTTTGAAATGTCAGTTGGATTAAGTGGTAGTAAAATTGCCAACATATCATGATATTTTTTCGACATGTTATTGAAACCGAAGTAATAGGTGTTTGGAATATGCACCGACGATGTGAAGAAGAAGAGAGCCGATTTCCCACATAGGCAATAGCGAAGGATCCTCTGAGATAATTAGCGGTTCGAGGGGATTTGGTTCGGCTGAAGTATATTGGTGGTTTCAGCCGTGAAATTTGGGATTCGATACTCATCCGTCTGCAACCAACCACCGCTTCCCTTATCGATTATTTTGGTAGAGCTCAAACTCATTGTTAGCATATCATATTGCATTTCCCCATATAAATGTTGATTGCCGGGGATCCATTCTTGTTCGATCTCTGCCGATTTTATCATTAGTCCTTTTCGAGAGAGAAGGAGTTGGTGACCATTGGGTCGGGATTATATCCCATCTGACTTTCGATGGAGAGTTCGATAGTCTCGATTTTTGGAATTGATTACTAACCAGGCTTTCCATCTGATTATTGGTGATTGGCTCAAGAAACTCAGTAGGGATTTGATCCGGTGATGGTATGGTTTGGGGTGGTGTAAGAGGAGTGTAGAAATTTTCTTCCATATATTTTGGTGGGATATATTGGTTTGATTCGTCTTTGAAAAGATTTGAGCGTTTTTTCTTGGTTGGTCTGTTGTCATCTTCTGTTAAAAGTTTTCCTTTGTTTTTCTGTCGGCTGCTTGAAGGTGGGAAGACCGGTTTTTTTTTGTAATTTTTTTGTGGGTTTGGGGAGATGAGATTTTGGAGATGATCAGTGAGAGTGATATTGTCATCGATCAGTGATGGTGTGGTTTGGGATTTTGGATTTTTCCTTCGGGTGGGCTTCGGTTTGGAGATTATGATGGGCTTTTGTAGTTGTAAATCGAAAGAGATATCCATACCAATCCGACTTGGAATTGGGATTGTGTAGCCTTGACATACCTATGGCTCTGGTAGTTTTGAGGTCTGTTCAGGAGCCTTTCTTATGAGTGCCTTTGCCACCTTTCCTATGGCAGTAATATATTCAGCTGTTGGTGTTGCGTGTTCTTCCGTTGTTATTTGAACCATTGTTCCACTGCACAAGTTGTGCTGTTGTATAGCCTCTGTTTCAGCTGTTGTAGTGCCAACTGTTTCCAAGTTACTCGATCTATAGATTTCTGGTGTTGTTCTTTCTTGGAAGAGGATCGGTTCAACAATTTGGAGAGATTCTGTTATCCTTAGAAGCTCGGATCGTGGTGTTGCACCATCACAGTTGTTTGTGTCATGAGTAAACTTATCTAAGGACGAAACTTATCTAAAGCATAAATGACAGCTAAGAATTCTTTTTCAGTAGTTGTATAATTCCGTTGAGCATCGTTTAAGGTTTTACTAGCATAATAAATAACGTGGACTTATTATCTAGTTTACGTCCCAAAACGGCACCAACCGCATAATCACTAGCATCACACATGAGTTGAAAGGTTTAGACCAATCGAGGTCAGATAATTGGTGCAGAGGTTAGAGCGGCTTTTAAAGTTTCAAAAGCACGCTACGGTTAAAATTAAAATCAAAGATGGCATCCTTTAAAAGCAGATTAGTTAAAGGCCTTGCTATTTTAAAATCTTTAATAAAGCCTATAAAACCGCATGGCCTAGAAAGGCTCTAATATCACGGACCGTCCATTGGCATAGGTAAAGTCGCTATCTTATCTAGTTTGGCCTTATCTACTTCGATGCCATCACTAGATACAATGTGACCTAGTACTATGCCCTTTTCACCATGAAATGACACTTTTCCCAATTTAAAAACGAGGCTCTTTTCTTCACACCGTGTCAAAACCTTAGACAGGTTTTTTACAAGCAATCTGTGAAGGAGCCTCCATAGATAGAAAAATCATCCATGAAAACGCGTCCATAAAGCTCTACCATGTCACTAAATATATGAAACATACACCTTTGGAAGGTACCGGGGAGCATTACAAAGGCCAAAAGGCATTAGTTTATAGGCATCGTTCCATAGGGACATGTGAAGGTAGTCTTTTCTTGGTCATCAATATCAATAATAATCGAAGATAGCGGAGTAGCCATCCAAAACAATAAAAGCATGACCAGACTAGGCGTTCGAAAGTATCGATCTATAAAAGGTAAAGGAAAGTGATCCTTTCATGTCATAGCATTTAAACGCGTCATGTCAATACAAATTCTCCATTTCATAGGACCTTGTGTGAAAACATAGTCACCCTTGGCGTTACGCACCATGGTAACCCCCGATTTCTTAGGAACTACATGAATGGGACTTACCCATTTGCTATCGGAGATTGGGTATATGATACCTGCATCAAGTAATCATAAGACTTCTTCCCTAACCACCTCTTTCATGGCAGGGTTCAAGCGACGCTGAGGTTCGCGAGAAGTCTTCGCGTTATCCTCCAAATGGATACGATGAGTGCACACATTAGGGTCAATTCCCTTAATGTCGGCTAGGGACCAACCAATTGCAGACCGATGTTCCCTAATCACCCTGATTAAACGTGTCTCTTCATCCTTAGATAACAGAGAAGATATAATTACCGGATGACTACCATCCGGATCAAGTTGAATATATTTTAACTCCGGGGGAAGAGGTTTAAGCATCGGGGTGGAAGGAATGTCAATAGATGTTTCATCAGGGTCCTCATCTTGCGTAATGAATACTTGCTTAGGTAACAAGTCTTCATACTCAGTATATGGAGCAACCGAAGGGTCTACAATTGGTGTGGACTCAAGAATGGTGTTGACTTCCTCTAAGTAGGAGTCATTTACAAAATCTGAAGTTCCAAAAGAAAGGAATTTATACATATGGTTTTCAGGAAATGTGTTGTTAAAATAATCTTGAGCTAAGCTCTCGATCATGCTAACCTCCCCATCTATAGACGATTCTGGTAACTGTTTCATCATTTTAAAACATTTACCTCAACGGAAAAGATGGCCAAAAGATAAGGACATCTTACCATCGCGGCAATTTATAAAGCGTTGGCGGTTGTCGAGGAAGGGGCGTACTAAGATGATCGGTCTGCAGTCGTTACCGACTTACGTATCGAGGATAACAAAATCTGCGCAGGATAGTAGAAATCCTGAACCTTAACAAGCACGTTTTCCACTACACCCTTAGGATACTTTATAGACCTGTCCGCTAACTGCAATGTCATTTTTGTAGGTTACATTTCTTGTAGACCTATTTGTTTATACAAATAAAGCGGGGAGTAAGTTAACGATTAAGCCCGTGTCTAATAAAGCGGTCGTCGTGTGGGAATCTCCTAAGGTGCATTTTACGATGGGGCGACCGGGGTCCTTGTACTTAACAATTCCATTATTTTCGATAAAGTTGGGAACCGCTTAGGTTAGAAAGCGTCTTTAGGTATGTTGGTCTTATGCCTAGTAGTGCACAACTCCTTAAGAAACTTAGAGTGGTTAGGTAGCTTTTAATAGCTTCGAGAAAAGGAAGGTTTATTGTTAGATTTTTGAAAACGTTCCTAATCTCCTCAAAGTTTGTATCCCCGGTTAGCATGGCTAATTTCCGGGAAAGCGGTGGTTTCTCTCTATATTTAGCGTATGGCTCAACCGGATGTCTAACCTTGGGTATCTGTTTCTTAGGTTGTGGTTTAACCGGTACCTCTACGATGGTAGGCTCTTGAGTTTCTATTTTTAGATTATCTAGTTTGATATCCGATGTAGGGACTCTTGGTGGGGTAACTATAGGCATAGTTACTTTGTTATCAACCACTTTACCGAGCGAGAGTGGTGATGGCATTTAGCTCACCTACGGTTGTAGTTTCCATACTAGTATTACCGTTTACCTCAAAGGTCGTTTGTTTGCTTTTTAGGTTTGGTATCGGCTTGGCTTTGAAACACGCCTCGGTTGGGCTTTCTCTTGGGCTAACTATTGTATGCCTTGATTTATGGATTGTAAGATCTATTGGTTCGATTGAGTCATTGATTGGAAAAGTTGTTGGGTAACCTGTATAAAAAGCGTCGATCTGATCCGGTTGTGTAAGTGTAGTAGTCCGCAGTGGTGGTGCGAACTATCTCACATTGATTATTTATGGGGGGTGTGATATTTATTATTGTTAACCGGAACGATACCTCTATTGGTATTATAACTATTATAATTACCACGACCTTGTGCTTGACCTTGTCGTGGTTGGCGCTTGGTTGTTATAATTATTATAATTCCCCTGACATTGTCCTTGTCCTTGCCTAGGTGGAGCTTGGTTATAATTGTTTGCTTGCCTAACATTTTGGTTATTAAACCTTGGAGGTGTAACTTGTTGATTGTTTACCAACCCGGAAGTTGGGATTTTGTCTCCATGGGGCATTAGGAATAGGATAGCTATTAATGGAGCAAACATTATCTTGCTCGATTGTTGTTGTTCATAGGCTAGAGGACAATATAGAGTCGAGGTGCTCGGACTCAAACAGAAATTACATGGGTTGGAGTTGACATTCATGATGGGGATAGGCTTTTGTTGAACGAAATAGCCTCTACCTTTTTAGTTAGAGATTCGATTAAATTTTTAAGTTTTGGATCGGGTTTCATCTCAAACATACCGCGTGACCTTAATTGTTGAAGAAGAACTAGCGAGGCGGGGATATCATCACTACCCCCAATTATTATTAAGCTTTAGTTTGATCTTCTAAAATTTGTAAGCCTCAGGCTCCTTTACTTAGGAAACTACCCCATTCATTATGTCAATGACTTCTTTATGGTGGTGTAGAAGTCCTTTGAAAAGGCCGCGAACTAACGTGTCTTTTCGCTAGGTTATGATGTGGACACTCTATAAGAAGATCGGTGAAACGATTCCAAGCCTCTGAAAATGATTCATGAGGATTTTGTCGAAAGAAATGAATCTTGGAAAGCATCTCATCCATCTTTAGGGGTGGGTAAAAATGTTCCATAAATAGCTGAACAAGTTTAGCCCACGAGTCCACAAAATTAGGCGCTTGGGCAGTTAACCAAGACGCCGCCTTATCGGCTAAGGTGAAGGGAAATACCCTCAGTTTCATTTGTTCCGCACCAACCGTAGGATGGTGGAATGTTGTAAGGACTTGTTCAATCCTACATGAAAAATGGGTAACAAATTAAATATGTTTGGGGGGATTCGAAAATCCCCCACTGGGTCTGCTAGAATGATGCAAAATTTAGGGCTATCGCTCAAGGCTTTGTAAAAGTCGGAGAGAAGAGTCTCTCTTTCTTCAGCCATTATGTCAGGTGTGGTGTGTAGAATAGTAGCTAGAGGTGTAGTGATTGGTATACTAGATAGACGTGTTTGTTGACGTTGACGGTTAATTACGTTCAGTGTTTTTCTCCGACCAGACCTCAATCTCATGCAAGGGTAAGTCTAAACACGACAACACTCCAAACAATCTTGATATAGTAGTATAAACCTCTAACTGGAGATGCGAGGTGTGAAAGAAAAGAGTACCTGAATGCCTCCTTACTTCGCTTATGAATAACGTTTTGTTTACGCGAGCTCAGTGTGTATAACAAGTTAGAACACTGAAAACTTGAAGAAATGGAAAGTTTGAAACAAACCTGAGGAAATCGGGCAATTTCAGCAGAGGACGCAGGTGCGCTCAGGACTTGTCCGATGTCCAGTGTTTTGAGCACAGGTGGCTCTGTTTGAAGCGAGTCGCTCCATACAAAATGAATTTCAGGCGTTTGGCGCGGTAAAGCTATTTGAAGCGAGTTAAGCTCGATGTGTATTTTCGCGAGGAAAATTTAAGTCTTGAAATAGACAACCACAGTATGAATCAAACAAGGGTGGGTGGGTTTAATGGGACTTAAAAATGACTAATTATACTATGAAACCAATGCTAAAGGGAACTAGGATGGCAGCAAATGTATTTTGATAATCGTAAAATGAATAGTTTTACTAATGAATAAAGCGATGAAACTCTAAACGCGAATGTAAAACTAAAAACTGCTTTGTTACTAGATTTATCAAAGATATTTTTACTCTCAATCCTATTGAGATATAGGGGAGTAAATGATTAGTTCCACTCCTAGTTCTTTAGCATCGCGATGGTTTCGTATCAACTAATCAGTCAAAGTCTAATGAGAGATTTACTGAGGGGAATTCTATACTACGAGGTGAATTCAATTAACAAGTTACGAATAACGAAATGATAGAATGCTAAGGGTTTGAATCTAGATAAAGAATTAAAGGGAATTGAATCCACCTTAACTCGACTTAATCAACTAACAAAGACTCGTCGTGATCCAAATTGAATGCTTCGCATATTAAAATAGTAATTCTAATCCCTAATTATACATGGCATCTCTACCAATCAATAACTAGCATGTGAGGTCGTCCACCCATTCTCAGGCGAATCAACAACCTTCTAGAGTGGAATAAACTCTCACGACGATTTCTAAGTTAACAAGGATCAAGCTTCATCAAGGCTTCTTCAACCCCCTCTAATAGAGGTTTAGCCTTGAGTCATACTACTATCATTTCCCATTGAATTAAAACTAGACATCATATAAAACTTCAATCTTATGCAATTTTACTAAACAATAATTGAAATCTCAGGTAATAAATAGGAAATGAATAACAAGTAATAAAGGAATTTAGATCTAAACAATTGTAAATGACAAAAATCAAAATGAACAAGAATCTACTATTTTATTTATCTAATCAAGCAATAACAATATTTTCAAGGTTTAATCTAAAACAAAGAATGAAATGAAACTAAACTTAATTAAAACAATTAAAACTAGATCTAGAATTATCTATATTTTAAGGTCTAATTAGCTACCATTTACAAAGAGCTAAACTTTTGTTTTTATATGCTTCAGATCCAAAAATCGTGTATGGGCTTGGAGCCATGTTTTGGGCCGGAAAATCGGGCCCAAAACCCAATTCTTTCAGTCTGAAAAGGGCTATTTAGTTGGATTTGGCTTCAACAGACTTTTCGTCCACTTTTACTCCTTTGATTTGGCCAAGGCTTGGACCCTTGGAAAGCTCTTTCCGAGCCGGTCGTTTTGGCATAAGGTAGGCCCAATTCCGAGGTCTGAGTCCAAAGATATGGTCTTCGGAAGTTCTGCTGACTTGTGCACTATTTCTGCCCGTGTTGACTTTTCAGCTTTTGACTGGGCTTTATGAAGGCTTTGTCTCCTTGAATCTTGGACTTTATCATGGAACTTCTTAGCAACCAATCCTTGCTCCTTTATCTCGCCAAAGTAGCACATTTCTGCACATAATTGACTTTACTGCCTGAAATACATAAAAACACGTAATCAATGTTAATTCTTATTTATTATTCACATAATTGGTCTAAAAGTATGATTGTTAAGGGGTTAAAACTACAGTTTTGGGCTCTTATCAGCTGGGGCGACCTCTGGGATCCTGACTAGTGGATTAACAGGGGCTGGGGCGACCTCTGGGGTCCTGACTGGTGGAGTGACTGTTTTGACAAAGCCCCCAGCGTTCACCTTTGGCATTTTGGGTTTGACCTCGGCGATTAAGTCTTTGGCCATTGTGGTGCTGGTGAGCTCGCTCATGGTTTGGATGGAAGCCCCAGCGGGTTTGTTCGCTGAGAGGATCTGATTGCAGTGGTAAGCTTCGAGTTGGTTGCTGCGAAGCTCTATCATACCTCTGGGACTGGGAAAGGGGGGTACCTGATGGAGTGTTGATGGTATTGCTTGCATTTGATGGATCCAGTGACGTCCTAGGATGGCATTGTAGGACGAGTGGACGTCTAGAATGCTAATTGTGCTTAAGCCCCCAGCACTTGTTGGTATCATGACATTTTGCTCTATGGAAGGCATAGTAGAGCTTGCCTGGTCAATCTTCTGGCTGCCGCACTTCAGGTCGGTAATAGGCAGCTTTCTTGATCTTTTCTAGTATGTAACTGGGAGATCAGGTGAGTACGATGAACTTCGCGGTTGTTGGGAGTTCGTTTCCGGACTTTGTCCTTGTTGTTTGGGTCGCTTTTTTTAAAGGTGGGGGCGCCCTCGAGATTGCTTTGCCACTTGTTGTTCTTATTTAAGCCTTGGCGTTTTAGGCTTTCTTGCAACTTGATATACTTGTCTACTCGAGCATACAGCTCAGATAAAGTTTCTAGACGTTCTTTCAAAAGTGATCTTGAAAGCGCTGTGTTGCTTACACGGCAGGCGTTGGTGAATGCCAATGTGACAAATGACTCTTTGAGGCTGCTCTCCATGCAAAGTAATTCGGTTTCAAACCGACCTAAGAAGGCGCGGATGGTTTCATCTTCACCTAGTGAGATCTAAAAAAGTGAATCTAGGTCTGCTTTTTTACGCCTGTTGTGGATGTACTGGCTAGCGAATAGATCGGTTAGATTCTCAAAGTTCTTTATAGAGTCTGGTTCAAGTGAAAAGAACCAATCGAGAGTGCCATCTTGCAGGCTGGCAAGAAACAGATGGCAGTGGAGATGGTCGAACTTCTGGGCACTATAGTGTCGCGAGGCTCAAATGTAGCGAGCCAATGCGTTGATCGGGACATGTCTTTGCCATCGTATATTGCAAAGTTTGGTTGGACAAAATCTGGAGGGGAAGGTTTACTGAGTACCTCAGCAGTGAAAGGGGACACATGGTACGTCTTTAACATCTTCTAAACGATCTGAGTGGTGTCCTTCTTGACTGCACTCTAATTGATTCTTTGCGATAGCTCGTTAATCTGCTGATTAACTTCGTTGATACCGTCCTCTGCTATGGCACCAGGTGGATTTTACGCCTCTACTTGTGCTCATAATGCAACATTCTCTGCTGGCGGGGTGATGTGCTAGATCCATTGTACCTAGTTGACTTGCTAAGCTCTGGATTTGAGCTTCGAGGCTTGCCATGCTTCGTGGGCTTGAGGAGTTTTCTTATTGAGTGATTTGTGAAAGTTGCGAAAGTTTCTCAAGAAATCGAGACCACAGACGGCGCCAATGTAAAGGTATTATTTAGTTTGTGCTTTACAACTTGTGATTAAAGTGGAGGAGATGGGGATATTAGATTGGAAAGACCGAGTTTGTTTGGAGTGAACTGCCTATGTATCTATCTCTCCCTTCTTGGGGGGAGAGTAGAATCAGGTCTGGCGTAGTTCATGTAGGGGGTATTTATAGTGGTTGTTGATCATGAGGATCCACACAACACGTGTGCTGACAAACACAGATGTAGGGTTGAGATTGAGAACGAGTGTATGAATAGTGTTGGTAGGAATTATGTAATGATGGGGAGTGGTTACAGTGGTTTGTATTTTGCGGTAATGGATTGTGTAAGTATGGCTTTGGTAATGATTACATCTAGAAGAAGGATGATGTCATTAGATGGAACATTCTGCGTGAGGATGTGTGAGTTGAGCTACTTTGGAGCGATCTCGTAGAGCATGTGCATGAGTTGATGATGTGAGTCGCTCTGAAGCCAGTTCGGACGAAGAGGGCATAAGGTCGGTATGGTATTTCTGTTATGCTGGACACGTGCTTGATATTCCTGAATGAGAATATCACTCCCTCACAGTCCTACTCTTCTTAGTCTGTGGTTCATTTGTAGTTGCTTCATTTGGAGGATTGACAATTGGAGCTAGTGGTGCTGAACTTGAGATAGACAATGCTAGTCCAGAACTTGAGATAGACAATGATGGTGTTGAACTCAATTTTGTGGAAGATGCTTTTGCTTTTGGTTTGTACTTGTTTCCCTTTTCTAACATGACATGTTCTTTCTGGCCTGGCATCTGTGGAATAGCATAGCAAAGAATTCACACTAAGACAACAAAACAAAAATCTAAAATAATAACCTAATAAACACATAAGATAGGACTAATATACATACCCTTATAAATGAGGAACCAATGAAAGGAGATGTGTAGTACCCTTACGTCTAGACAAGTCTCATTGCACAACATTGGTAATCTGATGTTGTGAATCACTTTAGGCTTGGTGATGATGACATCCGTCTGTAGACCCACAAGGAAACCGAGTGTAGTTATGTTTTGATTATGATATTTTTATATACATGATGGTAGTCACTGTGACTATCCACTGGTATGGCTGATACTGCACCCGCTTAACCTCTTTTAAGGTGGGTTGGGGGTTTTTCTCAGAAGCCTCAGCTCGGTGGTAGAGATTTGTCATCACATGAGAACCTTGGTCTCCTATAGAATCTGAACTGCCACAACCTTCACCCCTTTCCACTAAGCACCTTTCTAGAATACCCTCAAAAGGACACACCCTCGTCGTGTCGGTCTCTTTGTAGGAACCAACAGACAACATCCTTCACCCCTTTTGGCTACGCACCTTTCCAGCATACCCTCAAATACACGAGATACCCCTCTTTTTCTAGGAACCAACAAATAAAATATGCTGCATTTTCATAAGTTTGATCAATTTAGTTTTGAAGTTGGCTTGATATCCATATTCAACTACAGTGAATGTCTTTCTGAAACAGGCATCTGACACAGCTCGCAAAGAAAGGCGGTAACCCCTTGAATCTCAAGTTTGTGGAACACCATAAGTACGTTTTAACAACTTTGTGTTCTTGTTTCTTTTACTTTCTATTTGGTATTAAATAACTTCTTCCATTCTTCTTTTGGTCTCCAGACACCGACTTTTTCTTTTACCTCTTCTGGTGATGAGGGTGTCCAGAACTTGGATGGAGGGATTTTTCAAGCGTACCAACTCTAAGCGCAAGTTTGTCAAGGCCTTATTTGTTTATTTGCATCTGGACCGGAAGTTTAAAGGATAAACACAGACTTTTTCTGTAAGACTCACACCAAAGTTATTTATTGCATCACATTATGGATATATTTTTCTCATATAGCAAAAAAGGAAAATATGTTGTAAACTTGTAATATGTTGTAAGATCTTCCTGATAGAAATCTTATGCATAAACTAGCCAAAACAAAAAAGGATCTGACCATGTGTAATAAACATGTTTTTGGGAACATTTGTACCAATATCAAAACTATACAAGATAAGCTAGACTCAGTTTTGTCTAAACCTTTTGGCATTGTAAATTATAATAAGGCTAAGGCTTTGAAAGTAGAGTTGCTGGATTGGTATACTAAATATGATAATTTTTGGAAACAAAAATCCTCAAATTCTTGGCCGAAGGATGGTGACAGAAATACTAAGTTTCTTCATCTTTCTACCATTTCTAGAATAAGGAAGAATACCATTGACAAAATAAAGAATAATGAAGGTGATTGGCAAGAGGGTAGGTGATAAGCACCCAAAAGTGTAGTTTAAACCCCTTAATAGTATTATATTTAGGTCAATTATATTTATAATAAATAAAAGTTAGTATTTTTTACGTGTTTTTTGTGTATTTCAAGTCTTGAAGCTATTTATGTGCTAAAATATGTCATTTTGCATGGAAAACCAGTCAAGATGATTGCTAGAAGAGTTCTATGTTTAAAGCCCAAAAATCAAGAAGAAAAAGCGTTTTCAAGCCTGAAGCTTTAGCTAGTGGTGTGTATACTTCAAAAAGTTTGTTTAAGAGTGAGGTTCATCCTAAATTGTTTAGAGTTTGAGTGAGGGAGATATGAAGAAGAAATGTAGACTCTTGTATGGATTAGAATGGTTCTAAGCTAATGAAAACATTGAAAGCATTGGTTATTGTATTGAAATGACTTGAAAACATGGAAGTAAAGATTAATTAAAACTTGAAACAAGAACAAGTAAACAAGATTGAAGATTGAAGATTGAAAACAAGAACAAGTAAATAACAAGTTTGATTGAAATAAGAACAAGTAAATAACAAGTGATAGAAAGGAAATAAAACAACAAGAAATTAAAAACATGAATTGAAAAACTAGAGAGAAAATTAAATAAACCAAATGGTTTGGATCTTAATACAATGGATGGTTTCTCTCTCTCCCTTGCTTTTAGCTTATATACTCCTACTTTTGCATTTTACAGATTTGCCCTTCTCCATTACAAACTAGACACCTCACACTTCACTTTTCTTTTTGTTTTTGCTTTTGCTTTTGCTTTTTGGTTTCTTCTTGACCAAGGTAGGTGATAACTAAGATTTAATAGTGTAAAAACAGGTGTTTAAAACAGTACTAAATCATGCATATAAATATATAATAATACTATCAAATATCATGTGATAGAGAGGAGTAATCGTGTTCTCCACTCTAGTTCAACTCTTTCAGTTTTTATCCCTAAACAACCATGAGAATCAAACTTGAAACTCTTTTGCAAAACAATGACAAAACTAATTACCAATCATCCTCACATGGCTTCATAAACCTCCTCTAGTGGAGGTTTAGCCTTGTATCATAGGAATCGTATTAACTAAAGATTGAATAGAAGACATAATTTAAAGAACAATAATTGAAAGTAAATTAAAGCTTTTATTGCTGGGGAATAATGGAGGCTACAATTAAAATAAATTATTCTAACCCTAAAACTAAACTAAACTACTCTACACTAAAGAAAGGGTGCTGGAAGAGGAGTATTAAGTTTAGTTTTAACCCTCTTTATATAGGAGAGGGTTAGGGTTACATTTTCGTACATGGGCCAAAAAGGAGGAATTTGGGCCTCTAATGTGAGCCCAAAGTCCATTAGGTTAAGTCTAAAGAGACTACAACTGCTGGAAATTACTTTAGTACCTTTTTAATCTACTTTTTCAACTATGATTGGGGCAAGGCCAAGTCCATTGGAAAGCTTATTCCGAGCCGGTCGTTTTGACATAAAGTATTCCCAATTCCGAGACCTGAGTCCAAAGATACGTCCATTTGAAGTTATGTTGACTTTTATGTCCTTTTTCTACCCGAATTGACTTTGGCTTCCCAACTTTGACTGGGCTTGAAAAAGGCTTTTCTTCATGATTCTTAGGCTTTAAACGTATAACTTCCTCAGCAATCATCTTGACTCGTTTTCCATGCAAAATGACATCTTTAAGCAGATAAAAAGCTTCAAGACCTGAAATACACAAAAACACGTAAACAATACTAATTTTTATTTATTATAAACATAATTGGCCTAAATATAATACTATTAAGGGGTTTAAACTACACTTTTGGGTGCTTATCAGTAGGTTTAGGGAGAAATTCATCATATTTTGAGATAAGGGCATCCATCTCTGATATTCTGATTTGGGGGCTTTGACTTTTGACTTTGACCGGTTGACTTTGACTTTTTCAGCACTTTTCCATAGCAGCTACTGGTCTTCATAATAAGCGTAATTAATATTCCTTTTGGTGCTAAGTCGCAGCTTTTATGATAAGTGGTCTGAAATACTCCTTAACCTGAAAAATACAAAATAAAAGCTATGAGTTGTATTTTCATTAAGCGTAAAAGGGACTGTAATGCAGCAATATATGGGTAATAAAACGCACATTTGGGAGCTAGTCACCACCCCCAAATAGCATCTTGCTTGTCTTCAAGCAAGGATGAGAAAAAAAACTAAGATTACAAATAAGTGATTTATTATAAGTTATACTAATCTCGTCCCACAGAGTACGATTGCATTGACCATATACAACAAGGCCTTAAACCACTAGGAATTCCCTAGTGGATGAGCTTTAAGTCTTGTGAGAGTTTTCCAGTGAAAGTACTCCCAAACTTCTTCCATTTAGTACAAAGGGTCTTGTTTCCTTATTTATTCTCAGAAGTTCATACATCTCATTAGCGGTGAATAAGGACAAGCTCCTTTGAACTTAGAATAACATATATATAATAATTTAATCATCTAAAGATAAATGCGCAAAACATGAGCAATGAAATGCAAAAGCAGAGTTGTTTCCAAGGCTTTTGGAGAGCTTCCTTAAGGTGGGATCTCACAGGGTTGTGTTGCAATCACAACTCTCTGATAGATTCACTCAAGCTTTGTTCGTTTAAGTGCAGCGGGCATTTATATTCCTCACATACTCAAATGACGTCCAAAGAAACCGGGGTCGATTGATCACGCTTGCCATTTACTATCACATCATCATATTCTTAACCTAGCTAGAAGTCTTTTATTAGGAGTTACGGGGCTAGGGTGATGGTTTAGAAAGAAAAAAGAAGGGAAAAACAAAATCTGACAAGTCGATAAACTGAGTCTTCAAGATACTTGTAACTAGAGAATAACCTCGTTTTGTTATTTTGCTTTCGAATTGTGTACATTCTTTTAGCCCTTTGGCCTTGTGACTCCGTATGATTTTGAATTTTGGGAGTTCTAACTTTTCTTTTGTTTCTTTTTGTTTATGATATTGTCTCCTTTTGATTTTGAACTTTTAGGAGATTTGATTTTTTGACTCCTTTGATTTTTTGGAGTTTTGGTTTTTGATGGGTCTTTCTTTTCTTTTCTTTTTTAAGCAAATAACTGTTATGTTTTTGTACAAGGTCTTCTCTTCTTTTTTTTTTATATCGATCTAGTTCTCAACTCATCAGCTGGGTAAGCTTTTTATTGTGTGGTTGTAACAGGTTAGGAATTTTTGGTAAAGAATAAAAAGGTTTTTAGAAAGGGTGAAAGCTCAAGAAGGGTAACTAGAGAAAAACTATCTTTTTGGGTTTTTAATGTTTATTTGGATATATCAATCCAAAAAGGGCCTAAATTCTCTCTTAGGATATCGCGTGGTGATCAAGCAAGTGGACGTGTGGTCTTTCTATCCGAACATCCTTTTTGTCATCACTCAATAATCATTCAGATGAGGCTTTTGGCTAGATTCTCCCAGGATATGGAACTTAATTGTTCAAAATCGGAAACTCACTGTTATATACAAACAAATGTTGTTGCATGCCATTTATGAAAAGATGCAAAAACTATTGTAATGCGATATTTAGTCTAAGTATCTGAAGAACAAGTCCTTATCAGTATTGCTATAATGAGACTTCTAAAAAATTTATTCATCATAGAAAAAAGGAAACAATATTTTTTAATACTAAACGGAAAAATATTTTTGGTCATTTTTCAATTTTTTTTTTTTAGAAATGAAGAAATATACTATTATATCTACTACATAGAAAATGCCTAGTTTTTGCAAAATGTTACTATACCACCCCAAATAGAACTATGTTTTGTCCTCAAAGTATGAAGAGATAAGAAAAGAGATTACCATAGATACATGAGCAAAAACGACGATACACCTGTATTTTGTTCTTCATGATGAAAATACGCCACCCCCAAATAAGTTTGGAGCGTGGGTTGTTTGATATAGAATGAGAAATACATAGTTTATTATACTAGAGATATTTATACTACTATGAAATTTTTGGGTTTTTGTATTTTTGAAAACATATATGAAAGAAAAATAAAAAAAAAAAAAAAATTGGCATGATGTATATGTTTTACCTTCTACTCATAAACCAAATTCCACAAGAAAAACAAAACAAAATCAAACAAGCAGATCCGTGTGTGACCTGGCATGTCTATCACTACGTCATACACGTGAAAAAGAAATAGAAAAAGAAATAATCAAACTATACGGACATTAGGAATCCTAGTCAGAATCTGTGCATGACTTGTCTCGACATCTAGAAGATCATTCTCCCAGCCTGCTGACATCGGGACCTGGCATGTCTATCACTACGCGGGAGCGCGTCTCTGATGCTATGTAGTGTTCTAGTGACACTGTGCACACTTTGCTGAAAACATCGTTGCTCCTGTTAGAAAGACCGTTGCTCCTCTCTGAGGGTATGTTGTTCCGCTCTGATAGTCTGCTATTCCTCTATGATGTTACCCTGAGTTTCTCTGAGCTGGTGGAGGTACGAATGCAGAATCCTCTGACCTCCATGGAGGAAGTGAATTCCGTCCATAGGCTGAGTGAACTATCGAGTGACATCTTCAACGAAGTAATCCACTTTCTTGGTTGGGCGTGCTTGCTCAGCAGCTCTGGCGGCAGGTTGAAGCCATAACTTCTGGACGCAGTGGGCATAGATAGGACCTGTGGTAGCGTCCTTGACCTCCACTAGGGCGTCTGTGGCTTGGAACCCCCAGTGCTGCATGATCTTGGTGACCAACACTAGCAGAGGGGTGGTTGAGTTCTTCAGTTTACAGAGTTGCTCAAAGATGAAGGAGACGATGCAAAAGCTATTCTTCTGCTCTTGAAGAACTCATAAAAGATGAAGCATCGCCTTACCTATATCCGAAGGCTTGGCCGAGTCTAGCAGGTTGTAGGTTGTCCACTGAGATACTGTTAGCTGGTTCCTTCGTAGCAAACTCTGAAAAGTGCAGTGAGACTTGGGATTTTTAACCCCCTCGAGAAGTGTCTCTACCATCATCACGTCAATGATCTTTTCGTCTGGTCATTGTAGGGAAATATGTACAGATAACTGATAATATAAAAATAACAGCTTTTTATCCTAACGAATAGTGATTTTGCTAGGAATAAGAAAACTAATTATTCTACGTTTAGATCAAAGTTCTACTCTCGATTATCATACAATAACTTGAGTAAAGATTCGTTCCACTCCTAGTTGCTTAGAACGTAACAATTTCACTAATTTAACAATTAACCAATATGATGAGAGTAATTATTGTGACTATAACTATAATTTGAGATATTCTAATTTAAATATGGCAATTAAATAATAAGATTGAATATGAGAAAGAATTAGGGAGATTTTATATCACATGCTAGTATAGATTTGTTGCAACCCTAATCTTTATGTTTTCACACAAGGTTCAACATAAAGGTTAGGTATTTTGATCCCTAATTATCCATGGCATCTCTAACCAACTAATAATTAGTATGAGAGGAAGTTGAAATCCATTCTCATGGTGAATGAACTACCCTTTAGAATTGAAACTCTTTAATACAATTATTCTATACTAACACATCAAGTTTTCATCAAAGCTTCAATCAAACCCCTCTAATGGAGGTTTAGCTATAGTTCATTAGACTATCATGGAATACATAAGAAGAAGAAGAAGACATAATTAAAAGAATACTTGTATTGAAAATTGACTTGTATTGTATTAATGGTGGCTAGACTAATAAAACATAAAACTAGGTTTAGACTAAATTAAATAACTAATGAGAGAGAGAGATAAATTAATTAACTAAGGTTTGAGTTATGAGAGGAGAGAGTTAGAGTTTTACCTTAGTCCACTTTATATAGGAGAGGGCTAGGTTTACAATTTCATGCATAGGCTTTGGAGCCACTACTAAAAGAAAGGTTTTTTGTGTCACTTTTTTTTTAGGCCTCGTGTCACTTTCTACAAAAAAGTGACACACAGAAATTTGATGTGTCACTTTTTTATAGAATAAGGGTTGATGTGTTGCTTTTAGGAAAAGTGACACAACTAACTTAATTTTTCATATCACAATATTTGAAAGTGACACTAGTGATTTGGGTTGTTATGTCACTTTTTACCCACACAAAACAAAAACAAAAGAAAACTACGACCAAATTTTAAAAAATGACACAAGACCTACAAAACACAAAACTGCTTCGAATGTCTAGCCCACGTTCTCTCTCCCACACTCGCAAAAACAGTTATATTGCCCTTATTACAAACGCCCAAAAAAAAAAGAAAAAAAAAATGCTCGATCTCTCACTTCGCCACGAAGTTAGTAATCAGTTTTAGAAATATTTCACAAACTCTTCTCTGATTTCTCATGCTCAACTCTCCCAAATGTCTCAAACACAAAATCTGCGGTGTTCTTCTTAACTCTGATTTAAGTCGCGTCTCACCCCAGTGCCCATCTTCAATATTTTGTTTTGTAGGGTGTTTGTAATTGCAATATATTTGTTTTTGCGAGTGAGGGAGAGAGAACGTGGGTTTTGAATTGAAGAACAGTTAGGGAGAATTTTTGCGAAGTGAGGGAGAGAGAACAGGCGAATTTCGATCAATTTTTATTAGGATTTTTATTCGTTCACACCTACTCTACCTCTCTCAGATGACAATTTCCTCTTAAATCGAGCAAGGTATTTATTTTCATCTGATTTTCTTAGGAATTACACAATTAAATAGTGGGTGCTTTCAGATTAACTTTAGGCATGGGCGTTGATAATTTCTTCTTAAATGATCAAGCAACATTGATTATTTATGTGCCCATTTTCTTGTATTGTACATGCAGTCAGTTCTCATTGTTCTCAGTTCCCGCTTTCAAAAATGGATGTTTGATTATTAATTAATCATGTAAGAATTTCTCGTTTTAGTTTGAAATTTATGATGTGTTTCCATTTTTTATTGCGATTTCAAAATTTATCAATTTAGTTTCCCATTTTTACTTCAAAACTCATGGTTCATAATCGTCACATTGTTGTTCCCTTGAGAGGGCATTGAAGTGGATCATATTCATAAGTATCTAAGGTATCTGGTGCTTTAAGTAATATTGTTTTGGATTTTTGTTTGTTTACAATTATTGTTGTGCGAAGATGGTGATAGAAGCATGTAAATGCTTTATGTAACTACATAAGCAAATTTGGGTCAGTGGACTACTTAACACAAAGATTTGAAAAATATTAATATAAAAGAAGTATGTGTCGTGCTGATTGTTTCTGCAAAGAATGTTG
Organism: Coptis chinensis; assembly: GCF_015680905.1. Classification (NCBI taxonomy): domain Eukaryota; kingdom Viridiplantae; phylum Streptophyta; class Magnoliopsida; order Ranunculales; family Ranunculaceae; genus Coptis; species Coptis chinensis. Next base: position 70,434,750 of record NC_141461.1, read on the forward strand.
TGTTTTGCGCTAATTCGAGGGTGTTCAAAAACAGGATGTTCTGGAATTTATATGTTTTGTCCTCATCTGATTTAGTTGTTACACCTTTTATGTTATTTGACAAAGTTCATGTTGACTTATTATCAGACTTATCCATGAATGGCAAGCGTACATATCTCAAACTCATAGCCTTCGGAAAACTTACAAAGGTGTGGAAGGCATTTATTACCAGGTAATGAAGTGCTTATGTCTGTAGTTTCATTGTAACATACAGATGTGTTGAGGTTTGTAACATGGCCATGAACTTTCTTGTGTGAACAGGTTGATGTTCAAGGGCAAAAGATCACATGGCTAACACCCCATGCTCTGCATCAAGTCTTGTCTGATGAAGTAGACTTGAAGGTCATGTTAACATATTTGGAATTCTATGAGGTAACATCTCTATGGTCTTTGGCTCATGTTTTTTATTTGTCTTATAAAGAGCAAATTTCATAATCGTCCCAGGTTACGTAATTAGGTGTTCTTTAATTTGTCAAATTAAAATATGTTCATTGAGGCTAGGTTTACTGAAAGATCAGTTTGAGTAGAAATTGAGGGAAGTATTACACGAATTGTAATGGGGGTACTTGTCACAGTGAGGTTCTTGAATCGGGTTCACCCTTATCGGGGAATCTATTAAGTTAGAAGTATTGTCATTACTCTTCTAATGTAGGAATATTTAGTAAGAAGGAATCCTTACTACCAGTCACCAATGTGTTAAAAACCGCACCAGAGCCTTGAGGCTCACTGCTCTGTGAGGCTTTGAGGCTTTGAGCCTCAATCAAAAATGAGAAAAAAAAAAAGAGATTGGAAAAATCAAGAAAAAAATCTGTAAATTAAGTAAAAAGAGAAAACTATGCCATATTCATGAAATTACTATAGCACAATGTTTTCCCTTGTTGTAGACGGTTGCGCTCTATGTATGAAAACCTAAAAATATGTCTGCATACATATCCAAATAGATAGGCAGTTAGCAATATGCCATATCAATATAGAATAATACTAAAGCACAAATGCGTAAGTACTTAAGTAGTCAAATAAGTCTCAAACATAGACATAGTCACAAGTCACTAGACAGAAGACACTCACTGACTCACACATAGGCATAAATACTCACAGTTAGGCTGATCCTACTTAGCTTGATTGCTTAGTTTCATTTTTCTTATTTAGCTTGTTTTGTATTGAGACATAAAGTTTCTGTTAGTATTGGGAGTCTCATTATGGCTTCTGGTTTCTTCTTTCTTCTTTCATGTACAGTTGTCAATATGGTTTTATTTATACTTTATATCTCTATTGGTCATTGTGTGGCAAATGTATTCCTCTGTTAGTGAGTTCTGTTTGTGAAAATGGTTAGGTAGTAGAAATTCTGGACGAGCAGAGTTTGGAAGAACCCATGTGGTCAAGCCCAAAGGGAAGCATCAGGCTACTATAGTTTGGCTGCACGGGCTCGGTGATAACAGCTCAAGGTATTCTTACCGTTCCTTTGGCCTCAAATCCTTTCTTTCTTATAATCATTATGTTATTTATTATTTCTTCGTAAAGAGTTCAGTCATAAAAGTCAAAGTTCATGATTATATTTTAGTTTCTTCCAAATTGAGCACACCTATTTTATTAAGCTTGCTCAAGTGGTCGGTGTAGTAAGTGAAACTAGGTCTTGCATATTACTACATACTACTGTTGCTCCAAATGTGCATTTATCATCAGCATTGTGTTTATACGAGGGATTGGAGAATGCTAACGTTGGTGGTTTTGTGTGAGTCTTGTTATAATGGCAGCGATTGGTGCGATTGTGGTATTTTCTCTTTGTCCTGAGTGTATAAACCATGTAAGGACTGTTGGTTTCGAGAAACAAAAAAAAAAGGATCGATAGGTACTGTCAATGTCCTGTCATGTTCTGTTGGGCCTGTCCTTGGGTGCAAAGTTTTAATATATCTTTTTGTCAATAAAATTCTCTTACGGATTGATTTGATGAGAGAGCGAAGCTGTGCTGTGATATATATGAGTTTGATCTATTATCTCTTTCTTTCTATCTCCCTTTCGATACAAGCTACTCTGGTCAGTCATGTTTAAACTAATGACTTAGTGCAAAATAGGGGATCACTAGTTCACTATCTAAATTATTGGAAGGTTTTGGCTTTTCCCAAGAGTTTTTCCGCCAAGGATGTATCTACATAATTAATATATCCCTGACATAGCTACTTACATCCCCCAAAAGTATGACACTGTATAGGTCAGTATTTTATTCAAGTTGAGGTGTGATATGTTTTAATAATATGCTTATGCTCTATTACGTAAGTGGGCTTCCATATTTTCCCTTTCTTTATGTATATTTACTTTTCTTATCGATTTTTTTTTTCTTACTTGTGCAATATACCCTTCTTGATTCACTTTCTTTTTAATTTTATATACTAGTCATAGTGGAATGACGACTTCATGATATGATGCAGGTGCATGGATTAATTAACAGATGAATATATGGCAGCTAGGTTTTTTGGTGTTGGAAGTGTGCACAACAAGCTAAGATATTGCTAGGATAGCGTTGGCATCACATAATTTTTTTTTTTTTTTGCTTTAATTTATTGTGATTATTTTGGTATTGGAATGGCTTATTTTGTTGGGAGTCAAATTGGATAATAAATACTAGGTTTGATCCATGAAATCGGTAGAAGTTAATTGTTTTGAACGTTGTTTTTTTTTCCCAAGTGGATGTTGTTTCCATATCATAAAGCAGGTTAAAGTGATTTTGGTTGTGATGTTTTGATAAATGTATGTGGATGTTGTTTCTATCATAAAGCAGGTTAATGGGATTTTGGTTATGACTATAGGATGCAGGTTGAGAAATGAATACGATCGAATACAAAAATGAGAAAATATTTAAAAAAAAATTTATTTTCATTTGTCTCACTTTTGGAAATAGTGACATAATATCTATTAAAAGTGACACAACTGACCACACTTATGTGTCGCTTTTGACGTACTTGTGTCACGCTCTAGTTCAAAAGTGACACTAGTGTTCACCTTTTGCTAGCGTTAGAGATTTGATTCTCTAATTGGACAAAGTGCGAAAACAAAGATTTTTCCTTACTCACGATATTCTTGTGTATAGCTTTGAGTAACGATTTCGAATCATCCTAAGTCTAAGACAACTTACAACTTGTTTTTGCTCTTTTAGGAAACTAGTGAGTAAGTTTAAACTATGGATGAATTAATACTAACTACTTGGTTTCTTTTAATGCAAAAACTAAAAACTTTAAGTTACGTAAACATGCAACTAAACAAAGATAAAAATTGACTTCTAGATAGGTGTGGAGAGTTAGTTCTCCTCATGTGAAGATAACCTCTATTGTGTGATTTTAAGTTCTTGCATCTTAATCTTCCTAGAACTCATAGACAAGTCCTAATAAAGATTAACTTGATCCCTAACACTATGACTCATCTCTAAGATCATATTGCTAGCATGTAGAACCAAAGCAATGACTTATCTCTAAGCTCATCACTTTGATTCCTAACTAGACTCTACACCAACTACCATTTTGGGATAGGATGTAGGTCTAGTTGTTTTTCCTAAACAACTTACTAAAATCACATCACAAAGGTTATCCCTCATATGAGCATCATTAACCCCCCACAAAGGAAAGGTTTTAGCTCATGATCCTAGGGATATGAATGAAAGAAGCAAATAGACATGTAAAATGGGAAAGAAGAAGAAGAAGAGGAATAATAAAAGAACTCATTTGCATTAAAAAGTTTAGATTACATTTAGAACAAGAACACAAAAAATTCTACCATTAAAACTATTACAACCTTTTTCATAAAAAAAACTCAAAACTAAAACTAAAACTAAAACTACTACTACTTTCTCCCACTAAGGAGCTAAAACAAATAATGCATGATAAAATAAAAGAAGTCAAGAGAGTAAATGAAGTGCATCCCCCCTTGTTTTGTTTTTTTCTTCCTTTCTAGAATTCTCCCCCTCATCCCACATGAAAACACACACACACACATTTAATTCACTTTTATCCACCACATTAAAACAAAGTGACACCTTGCTTTTTTTCACTATTAACACCTAAGTTTATTAATTACATGCAAGGTGTCAACTTTGCACCAATAATTTGACACTTTTGTCTTGACATGCTCCATGATTGATGACTCATCTTTTCTTGTAGGCCCGAAAGGTGGGTTCATGTGCTATGTCTATTGGTGGGTCCGGACGTTGATTTTTGCAATTTCTGACCTAAGGTAGAGCTAGTCATGCTGATCATCTGGGCAGCTTACTTGCTGAAATCGGAGTCCAAGTTAACGAGATATGAGCTTCGAAAGTTTACGCTTTCCTTTACATAGTCCCATTCTGACTCGATTCTATCATATGCAACAAGGTCTTAAACCACTAGGAATTCCCTAGTGGACGAGTTATAGCCTCGTGAGAGTTTTCCAGAGAAGGTACTCACAAACTTCATTTATACTACAAATGACTCAGTGACAAAAACTCGTTTCCTAAATTAATCTCAGATACCCATTCATCTCCTAAGTAGGGAACGAGGATTGATTTCTTTGAAACTCAAGTTAATATGCATTCAATAATTAAAACATCTAAATATGATCATGCATACAGTGAACTCTTCATTGAAATGTACAAGCATGGCCGTTTCTGGATCCTTTGGAGAGCGTACCTAAATGGGTTCTCACAGGTATGTGTCGAAACACAAATTTACTCATAATTTTTCCTCTTAGGTTTTAACTAACTCCAGTGTGCAGTGAGCACACATTTCCTCACATACTCAATGACAGTCTGAGGAGCCGAGGTCGATCAATCACATCTACTACTTATTATCACACCATCCTACTCCTAATTGAGCTAGAGGTCTTTATTAGGTATTATGGGGCTTAGGTGGTAGTGTAGAAAAAAAATGGAAATGGATAATCAAAAATGATAAGTTTGAGAGAATAGGGTCTTCAAGATATTTACACTCGAGAAATCCTTGTTTTCTTTTCCTACTTCTACCTGAGTTTTCTTACTTTGCTCTTAAGCCTTGTACTTATTTCACACTCTATTTTTTTTTTTTTTTTTTTTTAAACAAGAAGCTTAAGAAACATAATTCTATTTTAGGTCAAGTCTTTCTCTTTACCTTTCTACATTTCATCCTATTTCTCATACTCATCACTTAGGTAGGTTCTTCTATTTAGAGTTAATAGATGGGTAAGGAATTTTTGGTGAAAGTGAAAGGTTTAATCAAAGGTTCAGTGGAGTGACTAGCGGTAAAATTTGTAACAGGTAAGAATTTTTAGCTATGTCGATCCAAAGAAGGCCTAAATTCTCGCCTAGGGTTCGGGTGGTGATCAAGTAAGTAGACGCGTGATTTTCTCTATTCGAAAAAACTACTCCTCTATGTCATTACTCACATATCACACATATCGAGGCTTTTTTGTTAGATTATCACAGGATTGATCGTTTAAGTAACTAACCGTGGGTTCTAGACACTTACTACTATGTACAATCGATGATACTCAGTGCATGAATGTTCATGAAAAGATGTATAAACTATTGCATACGTATTATCTTAAGTTTCTTAAAAACAAATCCTAATTCGGGTACTAATGTGAGATTTCTAGACAATTTTCATCATTGAAAAGGAAACAAGACTTTGCCACTAAGTACAATTATTAACAAGAAAATAAAAACTATATACATGCTACAATTTGCCTAATTTTTGCTACAAGTTTAAAGCACTCCCATACTGAATGATGCTTAGTCCTTGAAGTATCAATAGATAAAGAAAGAAAGTACCTGAGAACCTTGAGCAAAATTAAGGCTGGATTGCTGGAACAGAAAGATTGGAGAACATAATATATTATTCAGAATGAAACAACGAAAAACAATAGCACACGAAACATTATTATTTATAGCTAGATATATGAACAATGTCTTACAAAGTCACCATCCAGTAGGACTTGTTGGTCTGGCGTCTTCTTGAATGAAATGCATTTCCTTAGCATCACGCCAAAAGATAATTTGCTGCCAAATTTCTGCCCATCGTTGTTCTCCAGAGTTGTTCAAATGTGCCAACAATTTTTGTCGTTCGTGTAACAACGAACATGCCTCAGGTATCTAGCAGGACGTCTCTATTGCCAAAACCTCAATGAGCAGATTATTTTGTTTGCCGGGCACATAGAATCAACCTTAACCCAGTCATGAAATGTAGCTGAAAACTGTGGGAAATGTGTCTTCATGATAGGACATGCAGTTACTGGTAATAGTATATACTGATCCTGAACAGTGCGAACTCGTTTCAGATTGGAGATGACACAGTTTAAGACATCAAAGAATGTATGACCTTGAGCAAGTGCATTGAATACTACGCAGGCAGCATCATTGGCAGTAGAAAAATGCCAATCTCCCATGATGTTTAGTAAGATAAACAACATCGCATTCCCCACGTTCATTGTCATGCTTGCTAAGGGAATGGTGATATTTGGCCATCTACCAAATCTAGGTCCTTCTTGTTTAATTGCAAGGCCATTACCGTATGTTTTGTGAAAAGCAGACCATGAAAAAGAACGCGTAGAGTTTTGAAAAATGTATGGCTATGTTGATGCCGGCTCGTGATAGGGAAGATCCAAAGTTAGGGCAAACATTGGCTCAGATGCCACCAACCTGGATTGTGAATCCATCTAAGAAGAACCTGTGCACAACGTTGAATGTTGGTGTATCCCCCATATTAGCATAAAAGTATGCAGCCAAACTTGGTGAATAAGTTTGGTCAGGTTGAAGAACTAAGGAAGACCACCCAATGTTAGTGATGTAGTCTCGAAAGAGATGGCCATAGGTATTGGAATCCATCATAGACTGAAAGGATTGCTCAGAAATGAGTTTCGGAGGTGTAATGTTTGATGAAGATGCAATGTTTGATGAACTTGCCATGTTGGATGAAGTAAAGAAATGGGTAAGGATAATGGCAAACTGGATGGATAAATGAGTATGGAAAAAAATAGACCCTCCTGTAATGACATTGAAAATCACATGTTAAAATTGTTCTTGTCACAACGTGAATTATGACAATTCTAGTAGGCATTTCTTACAAAAGAAGACACAAAGATAACAACAAAATTCATAATATGACGAAAAACGTAATGATATATTCGATTATTTATTTATTGACTTAGTATTATTATTTTATTTTTATTCAATAAGAAAATCATGGATTATTATGATGATTCTGGAGACGCATATCGTGCACCACACTGTTTAGTTCTTCAATTTGTTGGCTGAGCTGCATCTGAATGTTCTTTTGGCTGGCAGAGAGTGTAGTTTGATTCTCCATTAGGAGAGCGTGATATTGCAAGGACTGAGAATGATTTTCCAAGATTTCCTCCTGTTCAACATCATGCATTGCTTGGCGTTCTTGGAAATCCTTAAGAGTTTTAATGATTATTTCCTGACGAGCGTGTAGTTCCCGCATGCCTTGATGAAGAAATTGAATGCCTTCCATGAGATTAAAAATGTTTAGCATAACATGTTCATCAAAGAAATGTTAAGAGTTTAAGCTTGGGTCGTTCTGTTCATCTATCAGTCTATCAGGAGTCCAATAACCAACGGAGTAGTCTGTGTGGAGTGCACTAATATTTGCTCTTTGAAGGGGTGTCTCTGGAGAAATTAATGGATAACCCCAACGCATCATAATTTTTATGACTAAAGTAGGTAGAGGTGCTAACCTTCTCGTTTTCCTAGTGATCGCGTTCCAGAGATATTGGATTAGACAAAAATCATCCCTTTGAGTCTGCAAAATCTAAAGTAGGTGAAGTTGAGGCTTTTTGACTTCTGATTGGTGTGATGTACCTACCACATTGTGTCCCAACCAGTGGAGCACAACTCGTTGATTTTGTTTCAAAGAGCGTTGAAGAACAACGTGATGTCTATTTCCGACTTCGCCACGAGATACTGTAGCTCGTAGTAAAGTTTTGACGGAATCAAATGTTGACTCTGGAAAAAGGAACTCTTGTGTATTCATTGGAATTTGAAGTATGTCGGAGATAATTTCCCTAGTCAATTCAAATCATTGTCCATAGGCATTGAAGTAGAATTTTCCATCTTCAGGACCGCTAAATTGGTAGAACATCAAAACCAATTCTCGGGAATAACTAACTGCTGAATGATATAGAAGAGGCATCCACATCCTCGACGTACAATTTCTGTGTCAAAATAAGGAGAAAACCGGCCATCATCAAACATTTTCAGGTAGTCTTTCTCAGGAATTATTTTTCTAGGGTGATCCATTTGGAAGTATTACGAAGGGAAGGATAGTGAAGAATGCTTGAAATGAGAATGGCTGAAAAGAAGAGATTATAGCCAATCTATGAGTCTGTACCAATCCGGATTCCAAGTGTAGTTAAATCCAGAATTACTATGTGAAAATACAAGTGACTCATGTGTTGCTTTGACACATATCTAAATGAACAACAAATATGGGTATCCATAGTAAGTCTTTTCATGTTAGATTTCCAAAAACAATTAATGAGATGTTTCATTGTTAGAAAATACGGATGAAGGTTTCACAGTGCTGTTAGACCTACATGTAATTTCTGAATTGTTGATCATACCTCAATAATGGAAGATGAAAAGAATAATCGAGCAGCGTGCTCGATGGTTTTTAGGTGTATCGTGTAGCATGTGCGATCTTCTATGAACACCATGAGTTGAGATTTAATTATTTTAGTGAGTTATTAATTTTTCTTATTTGTTTTTTTTTTTTTTTAGAAGTTTAAAAATACAACTAATACACACAAATATAAAATAGGGAACTTCTCCATTTAATACGTAAACCATACAAATGTGTGAGAATTATTTAACACACCATACTAATATACAAAACGACATAGGGAAAGAGAGATGTCGGTTACATAGATCTAGATATTTTGGAGCATGTTATACATGAGCGACAGTAGAACAATGATAAACACTGTTATTTCGAATAATGTGATAGCCCATTCGTGTTGCTCCATTTCCAATCGCTCGATTGAATTCATTATGTTGAAGAAAATGAGAATTTGTGAAGATGAATATGAGGAGAGTGAGAGAAGGGGATGAGTGAAGGTTGAAGAGGAGAGTTGGTTTTATAATGGAAAATCTGACCGTTGGGTATCTGACCGTTTGGATCAGTCCGTTGGGTATTGACTGTTGGGCTTAGAGAGTAGGCCCAGTGTATCAAGGAACAAGCTACCATTTCAGGAAAGATAATAATCGCATAACATAAATAATTTCTCATTCAAACTGGATGGAGATACAAAATTATGAGAAATAAAACGATATATCGTTTTTCATCACTAGAAAAATAAAAATACAAGGGAAATAAATGACAGAGTAATTTTTTAGACTAAGAGGAACAAGCTGCTACTGTGAATCCTCAGGGTTAGCTAATGATGAACCAGGGTTCCAACGATGACGAGTACTGCGAACTCCTTGTTGAGATAATTGTTCCTGTATGGTTGCCAAAGACCTAACCACTTGTTCTTGAAACTGTTGCTGATTAGCCATCATCATGCGCTGGAAATGGCCCTGACGATCACGTAATTCTTGCTTAAACTTATCCTGGCGGACAAACATGCTACGCATTCCCGACTTTATGTGTCTCAAAGCTTCCATGGGAGTACTGATTCGGCGCATGGTATCCTCATTAAAACAGTTGGGTGGTGAAGGAAGAGGAGGTGGTACGTTATCACGCTCAATATCATCTTTTGCTAAAGGTTCCCAGTGGTCCATGACACAAGTCTCGAAAATTGCAAAATTTTCGAAAGACCTTGTTTGAATTAATGGACTAACGGACTAGAACCCTAAATTTATCATAATTTGTGTAACAAGTACAGCAAGAGGAGCTGACCTGTCAGAAGCAGTCGTAAGTACATGGCCAAGGAAATGGACCATGCAGAAAGTTTCCTTCTTCTCCTGAAGTATCCATAGCAGATGCAAGAATGTATTGTTGACGTCAGAAGTCTTCGATGTACCGATGATGTTGTAGGCCAACCATTGCATGATTGCCAGTTGGTTCCATCGGAGGGAATGTTGGTACACGCATCTCGAGCCATCATTGTATTTGCCCTCGAGAAGCGTGTCAAACATCAACTCCATTGTATTCGGATACTCCGATATCAGCAGTGTCGGACTATCAGAGTTGATTGGAATATTCGTCATAGTCGATATCAACTCCAACGTGAGTTCACGTTCCAACCCATCCGCCGTAATCCAATACTCATTCCCCCGAAAACCTCCATTGTTATAGAACTTCAACACTACATCTTCGGAGTAATGATCTAGAATTCGATGTAAAAGGTATTCACACTCTCTACTAGCAATTTCCTCATTGAAAAAGGGATGAAACATTCCGGAATTATAGAGATTTGTAAAATTTCGCTCAACTATGATTCTCCGATTTCCAGCCATAGAGTGATCGAAATGAATTTCTGAGGGTCTATATTGGTTTCGCTACGTGAGGGGATGGTGTTGTTAAAAATTTGGTCGAATTGGTCGTCGTATTTTGCTCGGGTTTATTTTAGACACGGATATACCGCTGCGTCTTGTGAGGGTTGTTTGAGTGGGAGCAAGATCCGGAATTTCGGGGGGAAGAAATGGAAGAGGCTGACGCATGGATTGCCTTGCATGCTGGGTTTTGTGACCGGACACGTGGTTTGGGTCGGGTTCTAAATTTTGGCCCAAGCCCAAATGATTTCCAGAAATTCCCCTTATGTCCTGAAATTTCAAACTCGGAATTTCGATTCATTTTAACTCCAAATTGAACGAGCGAGATGTCAAAACGATCGGCATTAAAAATTCCATCCAATTGAATATGGCTAAGGCACATCCAATCCTTTTTTATTTTTATTTTTATTGTTGGGGGGTTGAATTTGTAAAACCAGAACTCAACCCCCTTTTTTTTTTAATAAAAGAACTATACAAATTTACAATGGGAGATGAACGTGTCAACAACCTCGGACTTCAAGAAGAAAACCATTACTGTAAAATCAGGCAACTGTCATGTCGGCTCTGGGGCGAACCCAATCCAGCCAGACTGTGGCTTAACCTTTATGTTTTGAGGGCCTATGGTTCAGGACGGTACCATCCCTGACCAATATGCAATGGTCTAATAATAATATTACCCTTAGTACATATGGTATAGCCTCAAACAGCCCCGAACTGTCATCAAATAGAAAACTATTCGGGGTTGGCTTGGTGAAATTCATTGCTCGTGCGAACGAAGGACCATCCGATGTTGCATATCACGACTCTCTTTGTGCACGACGCTTAGTGCAAAGGTGAAACTAAAAGACACGAGTATATACATGTTGAGTCTTTTAACGTCAGATCCTCAAGACGAATGTCAGTCTTTTAACGTCAGATCCTCAAGACGAATCCCAACCTGTGGGAGCAACGGGATGACGATGAAGTTTGTCTAGTTGAGCTGGTGTCAGACAATAATATACCTTATACCGGCTCCGGCTCATATCGGATAGTAATTCAAGACCTAGACAGAAAGGTGTTTGACAATTCATACACCACCCCATCCTTCATGCACGTCGCTTTCGAGCAAAAGTACTACGACCATTACCTATTCGAGATGGGTGAGACTTACACCAAATGATTAGCTGAAGTTCGCGAGGAAGGGAATAGAAAAGGGAAGAGAAGGAAGGAGGGGAAATTTTTGGGTACCCATTGTTTACTAGAAGGCACGTTTGCTCGATTAACAGAAGATATTTATACTCAGTTCTTATTAGAGTTTTTGTGGACTAAGGTTCCAGCGCTTGCAACCACACACTCTAGGGATTTTAGAAAAGAAAATAGAAGAGGGTCCGGCTACCCTAATAGCGTACTTTCCCTGTTTAAATCACATGGAAGGAAGTACACCAACGAATCTATTAGTCTGTGTAGACTGGATCTTGGAGAAGAGTTTTTTCGACATTTGGCCTGGAGAACGCAACTCATGATAACGTTTTAGACGTTGGCCATTTACTTGAAATTCATTGTTATCGTTTAAATTTTTCAAAGATATAGCCCCATAACGGGTGACAGCAGAGACAGTGAAAGGACCAGACCATCGAGTTTTTAATTTTCCTGGAAAAATGTGTAATCTCAAGTTGTGCAACAAAACTTTTTGACGAACTTTGAAATCTTTTCTCAGTATGTGCTTGTCATGCACTCTTTTCATGTTGGCTTTATAGGACTTCGAGAGATCATAGGCATCGCTCTGAATTTCATCGAGCTCATTTAACTACAATTTTCGCTTCTCGCTTGCCGCATTGGTATTATAATTAAGGCTTTTGATAGCCCATAGAGCACGATGCTCAAGTTCAACCGGCAGATGACAAGATTTTCCAAAAACGAGGCGATAAGGAGACATCCCTATAGGTGTCTTAAAAGCTGTTCTATATGCCCATAAGGCATCAGATAATCTTAGAGACCAGTCTTTTCTAGATGGATTAATAGTTTTTTCCAAAATGGATTTGATCTCTCTATTAGAGACTTCTACTTGGCCACTGGTCTGAGGATGATACAGAGTTGCCACTTTGTGCGTGACACCATATTTCTTTACTAATAATTCAAAATTTTAATTATAGAAATGTTTTCCCCCATCACTAATTATAGCTTTGGGAACACCAAATCCTTTACGAACAGAATGACTGTTTTATGATCATTAGAACGACATGCCAAAGCCTCAATCCATTTGGACACGTAGTCAACGGCTACCAGTATGTGTAAGAAGCCATGAGAATTTGGAAAGGGACCCATGAAGTCGATGCCCCATACATCAAAGATTTCCACAATTAAAATGGGATTTAAGGGCATCATATTGCGTTGAGTAGTGCGTCCTAGCTGCTGGCAGCGGTTGCATATTTTGCAATGCTCATGTGCATCTCGACACAGTGTTGGCCAATAAAATCCACATTGTAGAACCTTGGCCGCCGTTTTCTTTCCACTGAAATAACCACCACAAGATTGTTCGTTACAGAAGGAGAACACGTCATTGTGTTCCCAGCCGGGAATGCAACGGCGTATAAGTTGGTCTAAACAATACTTAAAGAGGTAGGGATCATCCCAGAAATAAAATTTCACAGTGGATAAGAACTTTTTTCGGTCATTACGAGACCAAGATGAAGGGACTTCCTCGGTAACTAAGTAATTTACTATGTCAGCGTACCAAGGGGACAAAAAAACAGAATACAAGTGTTCATCAGGAAAGGAATCACATATGGGTCCTGTATCATTATCGACCTCACTAACGAGTCATGATAAATGGTTTGGAACCACATTTTCACAACCTTTTTTATCTCTAATTTCTAGAGTAAATTCTTGCAATAGGAGAATCCAGCGGATCAACCTCTCGCTTTTGATCTTTTTTTTTTCGCTAATAGGTAAATCGCCCGCGATGGTCGGTGTAGACAATTGTGGAAGAACCCACTAGGTACGGACGAAACTTATCCAAGGAATATACAACGGCGAGAAACTCTTTCTCAGTGGTGGTATAGTTACGTTGAGCTTCATTAAGGATTTTACTCGCGTAGTAAATGACAATTGGCTTATCTTCTCGGCGTTGTCCTAGTACAACTCCAATAGCATAGTCGCTCGTGTCACACATTAATTCAAAAGGTTTAGACCAATCAGGTGGTTGAATTATGGGAGTGGTAGTTAGGGCGGATTTTAAGGTCTCAAAAGCTTGTTTGCAATTGAAAGTGAACTCAAAAGCGACATCTTTAAGCAGGAGATTGGTTAAAGGTCGAGCAACCTTTGAGAAATCTTGAATAAATCTCCTATAGAAATCTGCGTGTCCTAAAAATGCGCGAATGTCGCGAACTGTTTTTGGTATAGGAAGTGAAGCAATTTTTTCAATCTTAGCTTTATCAACTTCGATTCCGTCCATTGAAACAATATGTCCTAGAACTATTCTTTTTGTAACCATAAAATGACATTTTTCACAATTAAGAACGAGGTTTTTCTCTTCACAACGTGTAAAAACCTTTTCCAGATTTGATAGACAGCTATCGAAAGAATCGCCATATATTGAGAAGTCATCCATGAATACTTCCATAAAACGTTCAACCATATCACTGAAAATGTGAAGCATATAGCGTTGGAAAGTACCAGGTGCATTGCAAAGGCCAAAAGGCATTTGTTTATAAGCAAATGTACCAAAGGGATAGGTGAACGTAGTTTTTTCTTGATCAGCAAGGTCTATGACTATCTCAAAATATCCTGAATAACCATCAAGAAAACAGTAATATGCATGACCGGCTAATCATCCAAGCATCTGATCGATGAAGGGGAGTGGAAAGTGATCCTTACGAGTGACTGCATTAAGTTTGCGATAGTCAATGCATATTCGCCATTTCACTGGAATACGAGCGGAGATGCATTCATCTTTATCATTGCGCACAACTGTAATGCCAAATTTCTTTGGAACAACGTGTACTGGACTCACCCAAACACTATCGGAGATATGGTAAATAATACCCGTATCGAGTAATCTTAGAACTTCCTCCCGTACCACATCTTTCATGGTTAGGTTTAGACGACGCTGCGGTTCACGCGATGTCTTAGCATTTTCTTCAAGATGTATGCAATGGGTGCATACACTAGGGTCAATGCTCTTAATGTCATCAAGGGACCATCCAATAACAGAACGGTGTTGTTTAATGACATCTATTAAATGGGATTCTTGATCGTCAGTCAATTGCGATGATATGATAATTGGATGACTACCATCTGGATCAAGATGTACATATTTTAATTCCGAAGGAAGAGGTTTTAAGTCAGGGGTGGGTGGAGTGGGTATTAAAGATTCTTGAGGAAAGTCGTATTCCATTGAGTAAACAGATTGATGTTCATCCAAGTCACTGGACATCACGGTCATAGGGTCAAATAGTGGTATTGACTCTAATAACTCGTTTACTTCTTGTGTATAATCATCATCCTTAAATTTAGAATCGCTAAAGGAAAGAAATTGGTATACTTCATCTTCAGGAAAATAGTTTGTTAAATACTCTTGCACAATGCTGTCAACCCTGTTCCCCTCACCATCAACGTCAGGCTCTGGAATTTGTTTCATCAACTTGAACACATTCACCTCTACCGAAAGATTTCCAAAGGACACGATCATGGAACCATCCCTACAGTTAATGAGAGCATTAACAGTTGCTAGGAACGGACGTCCTAAGATTATAGGAATGGAATCACATGCAACTTCTGTATCCAAAATAACAAAGTCTACATGATAGTAAAAGTTTTGGACTTTTACAAGGACGTTTTCCACAATTCTTTTTGGATACTTAATGGAACGAGCAGCTAACTGTAGAGTCATGGTTGTAGGTTTAAGTTCATGAAGACCTAGTTGTTTAAATAAGTAATATGGAAATACGTTCACACTAGCTCCTAGGTCTAGTAGTGCAGTAGCCGTATATTTGTCACCTAAGGTGCATGAAATTGTTAGTCTACCAGGGTCCTTATATTTGACTATACCATTGTGTTCGGTGATGGATGGAAACTGTTCGGTGAGAAATGCTTGTTGAGGAATATTAGTTCTCCTTTTTGTGGTGCACATATCTTTTAGAAATTTTGCATGTTTGGGCAATAGCTTTAGGGCATCGAGAAAAGGTAAGTTGATTGTCAAACTCTGAAAAGTTTCTCGAATTTCATCAAAATTCTCATCAGGTTTATTCTTTGCCAAGCGTGCAGGAAATGGTGCCTTAGGCCAGAATTTGGCATAGGGGTCTGCTTGCTCGTTTCCTAATTTCTGAGATGTTGACTTTGTTGGATTTGGTGAATCCTCCGTAGATTCATTATTGGAAATAGATTCATTGGAACCTTCAGATACCTTTGGTTGATCATCTGGCATACGTATTTGATTGTCTACAGTTTTGCCAGATCGAAGAGTAGTGATTGCGTGCACCTCACCTTGGTTTGGAGTACTTGTACCAGGTGCATTGGTGAGTTCAAAGGCAGTGTTTGCTGGCTTAAGGTTTGGAACTACTTGTCCAGGGAAAACACCTTTCTGACTCTTTTCTTGCGCCAATTGTTGAAGTGATTGTTGGATAGACGTTAAAATTTGAGATTGTTGGTTCATGTAAGCTAAGAACGTCTCGCTTGTCCTATCCATAATGAGTGGCGCAGGTTGTGCAACAGGTACTAGTTCACGATTATTGCTGAGAAGTTGTTGATTATAGCTGGGATTTGGATTTGTTGGAACAAGGCTGCGGTTGGTTTGATAGTTAGCATTGGAATTATTTTGAAATTGATTTTGACTTTGTTGGTATTGTTGATTATTTCCTTGGCGGTATGGAATAAAGTTGTTGTGTGGTCGAACAGGCGGATTAGCGAAACCTGGAGGAGCCATCTATGGTGGAGGTGGGCGCCAAGCGAAATTAAGATGTTGTCGCCAAGGTGCATTAGGAATGTTGAATGCACATGCCTCTTCTGATGGTTGAGAAGGGGAGGCATATAACAAGGGACAATAAACATCAGGATGTTTAGGACTGAGACAAAGCACACATGGGGATGTGTCAGCGTTCATGACCTGTTTTGGGAGTTGATCGTTTACTTGAAGTGCAAGGGCATCTACTTTTTTAGTGAGGGATTCTATCAAATTTTTTAATTCGGGATCGGGTTTTACCTCAAAAATAGACGTAGCTTTTGTAACAGTATCCTTAGATGACCTAGAAGAATCAATGTTACCCCAATGTGTACCTTTTTTCACTTGTTTTTCTAGCAAAATAGATACTTTAGTAGCTCCTTTGTCCATGAAGCAACCGTCGTTCATTATATCAAGAGTTTCTTTTTGATGATCAGAAAGTCCATTAAAGAATGAGCGAACAAGGACAGCTTTGTCTAGTTGGTGATGAGGACATTCTAAAAGAAGATCAGTAAAGCGACTTCATGCTTCTGTAAAGGATTCATGAAGATTTTGACGAAAGAATTGAATTTTCTGAAGCATTTCAGTAGGTTTCTTCTGAGTATAAAATTGAAGCATAAAAGCTTGAACAAGTTTATTCCATGTATCTATGGATTATGGTTGTTGTCCTGCTAGCCAAATTGACGCTTTTGCAGCTAAATTGAATGGAAACAGCCGCAGCAAGAGTTGTTCCTTAGAGACAGCTGGATGGTGAAATGTTGTGGCCACTTGATGAAGCCTACGAAGATGATTGTTTGGTTTTTCATGATCCAAACCATGATACACAGGTAACAAACTAAAAATGTTTGGCGGAATTCGAAAATCACCGACAATGTCCTCAAGTTTGATGCAGGAAGAAGGTCCTTCCTGGAATGTTGTATAGAAGTCCCGGAAGGGCTTCTCGGTGAGGGATTTTAAACACCATAATGAATGATGTGAATGGTGACGAATCTTTTTGATTTGGATTAATAGATGAAGAACTTTGTGGAGGTGAAAACTTACGTAAATGCTTATCGTATTTTCTCCTACGATAAGTAAGTTCAAATTCTTTAGTAGAACCAGACATTAATCTCATGCAAGCATAAAATTAGATCTAATTGACAGAAGGAACTTATTATTTCCTGAATTTTATGATTATCTTCAAGCATTAGAGTTGAACAACGTAGGCCTAAGCTGCTGTTAACGTAGCAGTGAAGCTAGGAATACGTGTGCATAAACCAACAGCCAGGTCACAAGAGATATATGAGGAAGGCTTTCCGTGCAAGCACGGTTCTAATTAAGTAACCTCAATCTTTCAAGTTTCCTAGTCATTGTTGGAATATAATTAAGATTTATGGAATTAAAATTTATGCAATGTCCTAATTAATTTTCTTTTTATTTTCTTTTTCTTTTTTGTATTTTTCTTTTTCTTTTTATTTTTTTTATTTTATTTTATTTATTTTATTTTATTTTATTTTTTAAGATTTATGCAAGGGAGAAAGTATAAACATGCAAATACGACCTACTCATACAATATTAGATGCAGTAGCATGTAAAGATACTCTACTCATACGTATAGCAATACGAATAGGCAAGGTTGTATCATCTATAAATACTTCGATACGTACAGGCAAATACACATCAGTAATACGTACATGTAGGCAAATAGGTAGATATATATTTCGTATATGAAAATCTACACTAACATGCAAATTGTAATCACTCATACGTATCTAAATACATTAGCATGCGAAGATATTATACGTACGTGGATAGATACTACAATGCAAAAATGTAAACTAAACATGCAACGTATTATACCTAAACTAAAATACGACTCTTGTATTGCATAATAATTCTATTTCGTAAATACTCATTGAGATTGCGAGTGTCATATAAAGAGCAACTTCACTTCGTAGGGTTTAGAAACAACTTACCCAACTCAGATTTTAACCCTCGTTGGAATGTTCTCCTCTTTCTTGACAAAATCGACTTATTAAACAAGATCGTGTACTTATACGTAGAGAAATACTAAATATGCAACAATAGATTTTTATACGTATAGATAGATATAGCCATGCAAAACAGTACCATTTGTATATATATATACATTAATATGCGATTCATGACCACTTAATCTCATATATATATTTACAGGTGTATTAACATGATTCATGCATATTTCTAGCCTAATACGTAAATAATAATCCATAAACTAGTACATAATAACTACATACATGGTATTCATGCCAAAACAGTATAAAATTTGGAACCTGTAGCTTCCCGCAAGTCCGCCGAAGAAATGAAACAGACGTTTCAACCCGTCGACATCCTTAATCCCAGAAGATATTTGAAGTATTTGTTACAGGTCTAGAGAGTTAGGCCTGGGAATAGAACAAGATTTATCAGTGGATGTTGGAGATGGAAAAGGAGCACCAACAGAGAATAGACACCCGCAGACGCGAGTTCCACCAGTGGACGCGTGTCCAATATCGCGCACACGCAGGATTCTTCCGCAGTCAACCCAAATTTTCACAACAATCTTATTTTAGTGTATAGATTATGTTCCAGGTCCTAAATTTTTATTCCTGTAAGTGCAACCAAAAGTTCAAACACGGATCAGTAGCGAAACGCGGGATTTTTTTTTTTTTTTTTTTTAAAAAAATGATGAAAACGAAAAAACGATGGATAGGAATGAGAGTGGGGGTTTCCCCTTGGAGCAATTCCAGCTTGTAATGGAAGGTCTTTTGGTCCTTAGGATGGCAGCGGCGCCATTTTGATGTTCACCTTTTGCTAGCGTTAGAGATTTGATTATCTAATTGGACAAAGTGCGAAAACAAAGATATTTCCTTACTCACGATATTCGTGTGTATAGCTTTGAGTAGGAATTTTGAACCATCCTAAGTCTAAGACAACTTACAACTTGTTTTTGCTCTTTTAGGAAACTAGTGAGTAAGTTTAAACTATGGATGAATTAATACTAACTACTTGGTTTCTTTTAATGCAAAAACTAAAAACTTTAAGTTACATAAACATGCAACTAAACAAAGATAAAAATTGACTTCTAGATAGGTGTGGAGAGTTAGTTCTCCTCATGTGAAGATAACCTCTATTGTGTGATTTTAAGTTCTTGCATCTTAATCTTCCTAGAACTCATAGACAAGTCCTAATAAAGATTAACTTGATCCCTAACACTATGACTCATCTCTAAAATCATATTGCTAGCATGTAGAACCAAAGCAATGACTTATTTCTAAGCTCATCACTTTGATTCCTAACTAGACTCTACACCAACTACCATTTTGGGATAGGATGTAGGTCTAGTTGTTTTTCCTAAACAACTTACTAAAATCACATCACAAAGGTTATCCCTCACATGAGCATCATTAACCCCCCACAAAGGAAATGGTTTAGCTCATGATCCTAGGGATATAAATGAAAGAAGCAAATAGACATGTAAAATGAGAAAGAAGAAGAAGAGGAATAATAAAAGAACTCACTTGCATTAAGAAGTTTAGATTACATTTAGAACAAGAACACAAAAAATTCTACCATTAAAACTATTACAAGTTTTTTCATAAAAAAAACTCAAAACTAAAACTAAAACTACTACTACTTTCTCCCACTAAGGAGCTAAAACAAATAATGCATGATAAAAGAAAGAAGTCAAGGGAGTAAATGAAGTGCATCCTCCCTTGTTTTGTTTTTTTCTTTCTTTCTAGAATTCTCCCTCTCATCCCACATGAAAACGCAGACGTATTTAATTCACTTTTATCCACCACATTAAAACAAAGTGATACCTTACTTTTTTCACTATTAACACCTAATTTTATTAATTACATGCAAGGTGTCAACTTTACGCCAATAATTTGGCACTTTTGTCTTGACATGCTCCATGATTGATGACTCATATCTTCTTGTGGGCCCGGAAGGTGGGTCCATGCGCTATGTCCATTGGTGGGTCTGGACGTCGATTTCTGTTATTTCTAGCCTAAAGTAGAGCTAGTCATGTTGATCATCTGGGCAGCTTACTTGCCAAAATCGGAGTCCAGGTTAACGAGATATGAGCTCTGAAAGTTTACGCTTTCCTTTACATAGTCCCGTTCTGACTCGATTCTTTCATGTTTGAGTCCCCAGCTTTGATCCGTCTTTGTTTAGCTTCACATGGCTTATTTGGAAGAATTCATATATACATCATTCCTCGTGCTTTAACGCAGGTTTAACCAATATTTTCATGTTTACTACGAAAACCTGCAAAAGTACGAAAATATACTTATTTCATGATTATTAAACACATAATTAACCAAATTTATATGTCTCAATGGGGTTTAATATTACAGTTTTGGGTGCTTATCAAGTATACTTAATGTGTCACTTTTGACATACTTATGTCTCGCTTTGGTCTAAAAGTGACACAACTAGTATACTTAATGTGTCACTTTTGACGTAGTTATGTCTCGCTCTAGTCCAAAAGTGACACAACTAGTATACTTAATGTGTCACTTTTGACATGCTTATGTCTCACTCTGGTCCAGAAGTGACACAACTAGTGTACTTAATGTGTCACTTTTGACGTACTTATGTCTCGCTCTAGTCCAAAAGTGACACAATTCGTGTACTTAATGTGTCACTTTTGACGTACTTATGTCTCAATCTGGTTCAAAAGTGACATAACTAGTATACTTAATGTGTCACTTTTCACGAAATTATGTCCCACTCTGGTCCAAAAGGGATACAACTAGTGTCATTTTTGACAAGCACTGTGACACTCTTTCTTAAAAGTGACACAAGAGGCTATTCTTAAGTGTCATTTTATTAACAAAAAGTGACACATTTAGTAAGGCTTTTGTGTCACTTTTGGTAGAACTTTATGTGTCGGGGGTTGTTAGGTCACTTCAGAATTAGTTTCAAAAGTGACACAAGTGATTTTTTTGTGTCACTTAAAAAGTGACACAAAAAGCCCTTCCTTTAGTAGTGAGCTATGTTTTGGGCCACTAAATCAAGCCCAAAACCTAATTACTTATGTCCAAAAAGGGTTTCTCTACTGGAAATTACTACAACAGTCTTTTCATCTACTTTTACTCTTCTGATTGGATCAAGGCCTAAACCATTAGAAAGCTCTTTCCGAGCCAGCCGTTTTAAGATATAATAGACCCCATTTCGAGGTCTGAGTCCAAAGATACGGCTTGCGGACGTTTTATTGACTTTTATGCTCTATTTCTGCCCGCGTTAACTTTAACTTTTCAGCTTTGATTGAGTTTTAAAAAGGCTTTTTCTACTTGAAACTTGGGATTTAACCATAGAACTTCTTAGCAACCAAACTTTGCTCCTTTCTATTGCAAAAGTGACATATTTCTTCACATAATTGATTCCAAGACCTGAAATACACAAAAGTATGTAAACAGTACTAACTCTTATTTATTATAAACATAATTGGTCTATATGTAATGTTATTAAGGGGTTAAAACTACATTTTTGGGCTCTTATCAATAATAGAAAGAAAATTTTTAATTAATTTTTTGGGTTTTAAATAAGTTTGACTGAAATTTTAAAAAAGGTGGGTCGTTTTAAATCAGATCCCCCAAGACTTGGAAGTTTTTGAAAACTCTAGTCAATCCCAACTAGATGGCTGGATTACTATCTTAGACCGAGCGTAATGCACTAGGGGATAACACATGTAGACTTTATAAATAGAATTATTATGAGGTTGAAGACCGGGGCAAGTTAGTGTTTGATAATACAAGCACCAACCTTCTCTCATAGCTCGTCTCTTACGTGTGTATGAACTCTTACCTAAACCAGGAATGATTTTTGGTATATGTGTCCATATCTTTAGCTACAGTTCTCTGGGAAGTGCTTGCACATGATTATTGAAACTAATCCATTTAGTCTTGCTAGGTAGAGGATTTTTGTTTGCTACAAAAGACATTTTTGAAAAGTTTTTCAGAAATGAGAGATTTAGAAGGGGAAAAGATTTAAACGAGAGGGGAAAGATTTTTAAGAAAGGAAATTTTTGAAATTTTGAAAATTTTTGAGTCTTTTAACTTCAAATTCTCGAGACAAAATAGAGAGGTGGAGGCAAAAAGATAGAATTAAACAAAGAATAGTATCACTTTGGGCTACTCTATTTGTTTAATTCTCGTTTGGAGACACCTCCTTTTTTTTAGTTGGTTTTCTCATTCAAAATGTATCTCTATCCATATAGAAGTTTTGCTAAGAAGATAAAATTATACGTTAATCCGGTATCATTTTGGTTACTCCGGGCATATAACTTTCATTTTTATATCTTCTGGTTTTAAAAACTATGGAGAGATGTTTTAAGAAACTCGTACTCAAGCTGTGATTCTAGATGGTACTACTTGAAAACAAGGCATAATAGATAATCTTAGGCAACTTTTGTATCGACTCTGTGGCGAACCCAATCTAGACAGACAGAGGTTCAGCTACGTAAGTTGGGGGATTCACTGTGCAAGACATGTAATGTCCTGACCCGGGCAAATAGCTCTGTGATATAGGTGACCCTTAGTAAGCAAAGTTGATCTCAAACCGCCCCTAGATTGCTTTGTTCAAGGGGTTTGTCTGTGTAAAATCCATTGCCTATTTTGAAAAATCACTTAACTATTGATGTATCGAGAATCTATCATTAACAACACAAAGAAAACAAACATTTTTGAAAAAGAAGTATAAAATAAAGGAAAGATAAATTGTATGCTCACTCTACAGGTTCACACTTACTCCAACAACGAGTAAAAAAGTGTTTTACAAAGAATATTCAAGATATATTGTGGACTAAGGCTCCGGCACTTACAACCACACCCTCCAAGTGGAGAGGTCCAGTTACCTTATTGATGTATCCCCTTAAAACAATGATAGAATGGAATGGAAAAGGAATACATCGGAAAAGTGGATTCAATCCTCGTAGATGGGATCTTGGAGAAGGATTTCTTCGACATCCGTAGACCACAACTTATGAAAATACTGGAGGCGCTGACCATTTACTTTAAAGGTATTGTTGTCCTTATGGTTCTTTAAAGTAATAATCCCATAAGGGGTGACTTCAGTTATATTAAAAGGACCAGTCCATCGAGTGTTCAGTTTTCTTGGAAAAAGATGCAATCTAGAGTTATAAAGCAAAACTTTTTGACCAACTTCGAAATGTTTTCTTAATATATGCATGTCATGAATCCTTTTCATGTTGGTTTTGTAATCTTTTGAAAGGTCATAAGCATCATTTCGAATATCTTTGAGCTCGTTTATTTGTAGTTTACGCTTTTCACCTGCCGCTTTGAGATTATAATTAAGGGTTTTTATCACCCACAGGGCACGATGCTCTACTTCAACTGGCAGATGACAAGGTTTTCCAAAGACAAGCCTATAAAGGGACATCCCTATAGGTATTTTAAAAGCGGTTCTGTATGCCTTTAGTGCATCGTTCAGACGGAGAGACCAGTCTTTCCTATTTGGATTAACTGTTTTTTCCAAGATACGTTTAATCTCTCGATTAGAGACTTCAACTTGACCACTTGTTTGAGGATGGTATGGAGTTGCAACCTTGTGGATCACTCCATATATTTTCATGATATGTTCAAAAATTCGATTGCAAAAATGTGATCCACCATCAGTCCATCACTGATGATGGCTTTTGGAACACTAAA
This sequence comes from Coptis chinensis, assembly GCF_015680905.1. Lineage (NCBI taxonomy): Eukaryota > Viridiplantae > Streptophyta > Magnoliopsida > Ranunculales > Ranunculaceae > Coptis > Coptis chinensis. The sequence goes on from NC_141461.1 coordinate 70,458,829, forward strand.
CCTTGAAAAAATGTTTTCTTTAATGAAACTGATGACTATTTTTTTTTATCATTGTTACGACATGGTATGGCCTCAATCCATTTTAATACATAGTCTACAGCTACCAGGATGTAGATAAAACCATTAGAAGTTGGGAAAGGTCCCATAAAATCGATGCCCCAGATGTCGAAAATCTCCACTATGAGAATGGGATTTAAGGGCATCATGTTACGTGTAGAAATACGACCGAGATGTTGGCAATGAACATATGCCTTGCAATGAAGAAATGCATCGCAAAAGAGTGTTGACCAGCAGAATCCATATTGTAAGACCTTAGCAGTGGTTTTATTGGCACTAAAATGCCCTCCACAAGCCTGCTCATGGCAAAAGGAAAGAACGGCAGATTGTTCCTATTCTGGAATGCAACGTCGGATAATCTGATCTGGGCAGTACTTGAAAAGATATGGGTCATCCCAATGATAGTACTTTACTTAAGCCAGGAACTTCTTCATTTGATTTATATTCCATAATGGCAAAGTCTCTTCAGTCACTAGATAATTCACAATATCAGTATACCAGGGTGCAGAGAGGATCGCGTAAAGGTGCTTATCAGAAAAAGAATCTAAAATGGGCTCGGGATCACCATCACTATCATCAGTTAACCGAGACAGGTGATCAGCTCCCAAATGTGCATTTTATTACCCGTATATTGCTGCATTACAGTCCCTCTTACGCTTAATGAAAAGACAACTCATAGCTTTTATTGCCTTTTTCAGGTTAAGGAGTATTTCAGACCACTTATCATAAAAGATGCGTCTTAGCACCAAAAGGAGCCTTAATCATGCTTATTATGAAGACCAGTAGCTACTATGGAAAAGTGCTAAAAAAGTCAAAGTCAAAGTCAAAGACCTCAAATCAGAAAACCAGAGATGGAGGCCCTTATCTCAAAATATGATGACTTTCTCCCTAAACCTACCTTGGTCAAAAAGAAACCAAAAAGCAAAAGCAAAAGCAAAAACAAAAGTGAAGTGTGAGGTGTCTAGTTTGTAATTGAGAAAGACAAATCTGTAAAAGGCAAAAGTAGGGGTATATAAGCGAAAAGCAAGGGAGAGAGAAATCATCCATTATCTTAGGATCCAAACTATTTGGTTTGTTTAATTTCTTATCTAGTTTTCTAGGAAAGTCCAGTCACAGTACTCTTGCACTATACTGTCTATCATAATAACTTCGTCATCCAACTCTTCTTCCATCTGTTGTTACATCATCTTGAAAACATTGACTTATACTGAGAGATTCCCGAAAGACATTATCATAGATCCATTATGGCAATTTATGAGGGTGTTGGCAGTTGCCAAGAATGGACGCCCTAGAATGATGGGTATCATGAGCAATTTCGGTGTCAAGGATGACAAAATCAATAGGGTAGTAAAAATCATTAACCTTGACAAGCACATTTTTTACCACTCCTTTTGGGTATTTGATGGATCAGTCGGCTAATTGCAATGTCATGGTGGTAGGTGTAAGCTCGTGGAAACCGAGTTGTTTAAATAGGTAGTATGGAAAGAGGTTAACACTTGCTCCAAGATCGAGCAAAGCAGTTGCAATGTACTTGTCTCCTATAGTGCAAGAGATAGTAGGACGACCAGGATCTTTATATTTGACGATTCCGTTGGTCTCTATGAGGGATGAAAACTGTTCTATAAGGAAGGCATCTTTTGGAATGTTAGTTTTCCTTTTGTTGCTGCACATATCCTTAATAAACTTGGCATGCTTGGGTAAAAGTTTGATAGCATCTAGAAATGGCAAGTTTATGGTTAGTCTTTCAAATGTTTCTCTGATTTCATCAAAATTTTAATCCTCATTTGGTGTCATTAGGCGAGCTGGAAAATGTGCCTTTGGTTTGTACTGTCTAACTGGGTTAGGTGGAGGAATTGATGGTTTAGGGACTGGAACATTGCTAAGGATATGTGGAGGTATTTTGTTTTCAATTTTCGGTTCTGGTAGTGGAATGGTTACCTCTACAGGTGTAGGGTCTTCTGGTAGGACTACTTTGTTGTCAATAATTTTGCCAGATCGCAAGGTTATGACTGCCTTAATCTCTTAGGTTTTATGGGTTTGAACTTTTTGGCCTAGTAATGAACTTTTCTGGGTTCGCACTTGGGCTAACAAGTTCAGAGATTGTTGCATGGATGCTAGCATTTGGGTTTGCTATTGCATGACAGATAACATTATTTCGGTGGGCTTATTTGTTTAGACACTAGTTGATGGTGTGATAGGAACTAGGTCTCTTTGGTTGTTGATATGTGGGTTTTGATAGTTCTGGTTAAACTGGGATGGAACCAATGCTCCATTCTAATTGTTATAGGTACCTTGTCCTTGTCCTTGTCTAAAGGTATTTGTTGGTTTGTTGAAACCTGGTAGTGTTTGGTTTTGTGGAATGTTGGTCCATGCGAAGTTTGGATGTTGTCTCCACGGTGCATTTGGTACATTGAAAGCACATACTTCTTCTGGCTGAAGTGATGATAGGTTTGTGATCAAGGGACAGGTGGCATCTATATGATTTAAGCTTAGACATAAATTGCATGGTAAGGTATTTACGTTCATGACAGAATGAGGGGTTTTGTCTTTTTGTTTGGTTGTGAGGGCATTTATCTTTCTTGTGAGGGTTTCTATTAGGGTTTTGATTTCTAGATCTGATTTCATCTCAAAAATACCACTAGCCTTAGTTGTACTAGGTTGGGCTATTTTGGAATTGTTTATATCGCCCCAATGGGTACTCTTTTCAGCCTGGTTTTTAGGAAAGGTTAAGGCTTCGGTTGCACCTCTATCCAAAAAATTGTCATTACTCATAATGTCGAGGGTTACTTTGTGTTCTGGGAAAAGGCTTATGAAGAAACATTGGAAAAAAGTGGATTTTTCTAGTTTATGGTGAGGACATGAATGGAGTAGGTAAGAGAATCTATCCCATGCTTCGAAAAATGTCTCACTCGGACTCTGTCTGAAGAACTGTATCTTGCTTTTTATCTCTTCTACTTTCTTCGGCGGAAAGTACTTCTTCATGAAGGAGAACACAACATTTTCCCATTTATCAAAAGAGTCGACCTTCTGTGAGAGAAGCCAAGCGTGACTCTTACTAGCTAGAGTGAAAGGAAACACTCGTAGCTTCACCTGATTGTCGGTGACGCCCGGATGATGAAAAGTATTACATACTTCATGTATCCAGCGTAGATGCTCGTACAGTAACTCGTGTTTTAACCCGTGGAAAATGGGTAGAAGATTGAACATGTTCGGTGGAATCCTAAAATCGCTCGTGAGCAATATGAGTCGTATACAATATGGAGGCCCATCTTGCAACGGTGTGTAAAAGTTGGAGAGAGGCTCTTCAGCTTGCACTACTTCGTCAGCCATCTTATGAGATGGAGGACTAGAAATAGAAGATTGTCTAGGGCGATGAACTCTCCTAAGTGAGTAAGTTTTATTCTTGCTAATACTAGAAGTGCCTGAATGCAGTATCATACACTTTTCCCAAAACTATCCTAACATGCGCAAACAGTGCAATGTATGCTCAAGCAACCGAAATTAATTTTTGCAAGTATGGAGTTTTGAAAACTTTGCTTTTGGTATATATTTTACTATGCCCTATTTAGAAGAACAGTTGGGCGCGAGACTAAGATGGCTTTACTACACGTCTCAGAAGAGTAGGCAGTCACTTCACCAAGTGGTGTGCTACCAAGAATCTCACTCACGATGAATCTGGGGGAGGGGAGTGAGGAAGGTAGTTGGTCCATTGGAATCTGGTAACTGATCACTCTAAATCCTCGTGGCTATATTTTTGTCCTTTTCTGGAGGAGCATGACTACTTTGGGCTCTAGTTGATTGATTTTAATTAATTGCTTTGGTTTAGGGCTTCAAGAATCAAGCAATGTCCAATTTACCTACATTGAGTAATGACTTCCTAATGGTTATCATGTGGCTCAGGTTCAGCTTTATGCGTGAATGTAAAGACGAGACTGAAATATAAATCACACAATCATCCAAGCATGCTTAGTAACACACAAGTATCCTCTTACTTGGGCTTCGAGGAGGTTTAGAATTTATCTTTCAAGTCGTGCTTACACGCTGCTTGAGGAGAAGGTGATGTCAGTTGGCGCGTGATCTTCGAATCAGGCCCAACCTTTCGAGCTTTACCATGTTTTAAGTTACAAATAAGGCCCACTTAAAAAACCCACAAGTTGGGTTTTTGACAATTTATACAACTTTGCCTTCAAGGGCCTAAACTTAAACTAAACTAATATTATACTAATTTAATTAACTAGTTTTAGATTAATAACCTAGATTAGCTAGAGTTAATTGGACTTAGAGTGTTGATTACCAAGTTGATTCAAAGTGTGTGAGCTATGATCCACAACTTACCTCACACACTTGAACTTTCCAAGGCAATTAAAACCCTAATCCCTTGGTAAGTATATAACTTAAACAAAGTTTAACTCATGTTCATCATAAGAAATCAATCAAAAACCAATTTTTCCTAATTTTTTTCGTTTTTCTTTTTATCTCTAGCTATTACAATCAAGTTCCACTGACTTCTCCTACTCTATTACAAAATCTGGGCTCAGAGTACAACTATTCGTGGCTGCCAAAAAACTGGATACCCTTCTCTGGAAGTGAGCTCACGGTCGCCTTCCACCAAATCCACGGTCGCCCGCCAGCGCCGGTGACTTTCCGTCGGCTTTAGTCTGTGTCTCCAGCTCCTCTCCAGCCTTGTTGTCCCGCAACCTGATTTATAAAAAAGTAGATTAGTACTAAGAAACAATAAAATAAAATGACAAAAAATTGAAAAAAAAAATAGAAATTGAGAGATGATAATGATGCTCCCTTCTTAGATTCTCAACCAATCACTCTCACTCCTTCAATCTATGACGGCGGTGCCATTTGCAGTTGTAGTTAGTGGTGTGTATACTTCAAAAAGTTTGTTTAAGAGTTAAGTTCATCCTAAATTGTTTAGAGTTTGAGTGAAGGAGATGTGAAGAAGAAAGGTAGACTCTTGTATGGATTAGAATAGTTCTAAGCTAATGAAAGCATTGGTTGTTGTATTGAAATGGGTTGAAAACATGGAAGTAAAGATTGATTAAAACTTAAAACAAGAACAGGTAAACAAGATTGAAGATTGAAAACAAGAACAAGTAAATAACAAGTTTGATTGAAATAAGAACAAGTAAATAATAAGTGATAGAAATGAAATAAAACAACAAGAAATTAAAAACATGAATTGAAAAACTAGACAAGAAATTAAACAAACCAAATAGTTTGGATCCTAAGACAATAGATGGTTTCTCTCTCCCTTGCTTTTAGCTTATATACCCCTACTTTTGCCTTTTAAAGATTTGCCCTTCTATATTACAAACTAGAAAACTCACATTTCACTTTTGCTTTTGCTTTTAATTTGTTTTTTGGTTTCTTCTTGACCAAGGTAGGTTCAGGGAGAAAGTCATCATATTTTGAGATAAGGGCCTCCATCTCTGGTTTTCTGATTTGAGGGATTTAACCTTTTGACTTTGACCCATTGACTTTGACTTTTTCAGCAATTTTCTATAGCAGCAACGGCTTCATAATAAACATGATTAAGGCTCCTTTTGGTTGTAAGACGCAATTTTTATGATAAGTGGTCTGAAATACTCCTTAGCCTGAAAAAAGCAATAAAAGCTATGAGTTGTATTTTCATTAAGCGTAAGAGGGACTGTAATGCAGCAATATACGGGTAATAAAATGCACATTTGGAAGCTAGTCAAAGCCCAGTCAAAGCTAGGAAGTCTAAGTCAATTTGGGTAGAAAGAGAATAGAAAAGTCCACAAAACGTCAAATGGGCATACCTTTGGACTCGAGCCTCGGAATTAGACCTACTTTATGTCAAAACGACCGGCTCGGAATAAGCTTTCCAATGGACCTAGTCTTTCCCCAATTAGAACTATAAAAGTACACGAAAAGGGTACTAAAGTAATTTCCAATAATTGTGGCATCTTTAAACTTAACCTAATGGACTTTGGGCTCATATTAGAGGCCCAAAGTCTCCTATATAAAGAGGGTTAAGACTAAACAAAACTTAGCTACTCCCTTATTAGTATAGTTTAGTTTTAATTAGGTCTCTCTCTCTCTCCCTCTTTCTTTAGAATAATTTATAATTAGGGTTTGTAGCCACCATTAAAGCCATCAATTCAATTCAAGTTCTTTCTTATTAATGTCTTCTTACTATTGTTTTAGTTTAATTAATTCAATGACACAATGCTAAAACCTCCATTGGAGGGGGTTAAGGAAGCCACGTGAGGATGATTTGTTAGTAGTTTAGTTATTGGTTTGCATATATAAGAACTTCAAGTTCTTCGTTGTGAGTGTCTAGAGATAGAGCTCATAACAGAGAGCTAGAGTTTAAAGCTACCATCAAAGAGATTTATGATGGAGCTAAACTCTCATGCTAGTGAAGTCTTGATCCGAGACGACTTGGTGTTCACTAGGGATCAAACAAGCGATTCGATAACTAACTAATAGTTAATCGAATTGCGAGGTGGAATTTCCCCTCTCTAATCCTTTTTATCATCATTATATCTACTATTTTAGCACTTATTTCTACTATTTTCATAAATCATATTACTCTCTCATTAGTGCAATAGTTAGTTTAGTCTAGACAAGTTTTAAGTACGTGCAAGCAAGAGTGGAGAACACGATTGCTCCTCTATATCAACAAGTTTTAAGTAGTGTTTTAGAGAGTATTATAATAACTTGATATGCATGATTTAGTAATGTTTTAACTACTGTTTTAACACTATCAAAATATACTTGTCAAATGACGTCGCTTACCATCTTTCTTTGTTATGTATTGCGTGTTTAGAATAGAAAAAATTGTTTTCACTATTCACTTACCAAAACACTGAAAACACTATTCATAATTTCTTTAAATTTTTCGGCTACTATCTGAGTGCATACGAGTGGTGCTTCCAACTCCTTGCACTCCCGTGACCTTACCCTAAAAAAATCAAACCCCAGTTTTAACTTACGAGTGCGCGCGCGCCCTAGATTTGCCTTTACAGATCGCTGCCCGCATTCTACTGCTTAGGCGCAACCCGCGCCTAATTTGCCATATTTCTAAGTGCGCATGTGCCCTAATTTAATTAGCTTAAATTAATATTTTTATATTAACTATAATATTACGTCACGAGTACAGTACAGTACTCGTATGCTCAACCACTCCAGTAATTACATAAATTTTTTTTCATACTTTACGATGTCTAGAAAACTCAAAAAATTGGGATTATCTAATTAAGGAACGTGCATGCACGGACAACCTCCCTCAATTCTTAAGTGGCTTGGTCGTTGGTTTGAAAAGTTTTTAGTAGTCATGCTTCAAGGCTATTGAAGGTGTTATTTATACGCATAGCAAGGACGCTCCAGGTAACTCCTCTTTACATCCTCGAATCTACTGTAAGAGGAATCTATTTCTAGTAATAATCAGGCTAATTTTTGCATGCTCATTAGGAATTGCCTATCAGACTTAAAACTTACATGAGATTAAGATCTAATACGTATAAACCTGCCATATTAGTTTCTCGTAGACATAGAAATAATCGTCTATCTAGAAATTTATAGTTAGAATTTTTGTATATTAATTAACATAGAATATATCTTTAAAACTAATATGGCCTATCAATATGTAGACCAACAATCATGTGGTTATTATCCAAACCCTTCCCATTGTTCACGATGTGGTAGTCCTTACCATTAGGCTTCTCAGTGCCCATCATACCAAGAGTTTGGGCCTACTATAGGATATAATTATAATTATGAGCCTCAATTTTCAAACTTTCATAGTAACCCATACAATCAAGAGTTTTCTAGTCATCCAAACTATTCATGGAGTTCCACCAAAAACGACTATCAAACACCATACCAACTAGAACCACACAACCGAGCTTCCCCTCTGCTAACAACATTTAAGGAAATAATGGCCCAAAATGAAATAATACTTCAGAACCTAGAACGGACCAGATTGATGCTAAATTGACCTACGCCAAACCTTTCCACCATGTCAGAAATCAACCACCCATCTAGTTCGCCACCTTTCTCAGACCAAATTTCCCAACTAGTAGCCGACTCAACAAACATATATTTACAGAACAAAAGACTGACTCAGAACAAACATGTAGGGAACAAATGGCCGACTCAGCAAAAACGTTTAGGGGACAAAATACCATCACCCAAACTATGCTTCAAAATCCAGCCCAAATGATTTCCATGATCCCCTCACCTAACACAGAACTTTCAACCTTACCAGAGATCGACACACAACTATAACAACCTATTTCCATAACCAAACCATTCGACCTAGTTGAGACCTACCCTGAATTTCATGAACCATTACCTTCCCATGACCCTCCAATTAACCATTGTATTGACTCCACACCCTACCTAGATGTGAGGAAATTCTTGAAGATGACTCTTTAGGACTTGTTTTGGATGGCCACTCATTAAATTCGAACGATGCCATTGAGGAACCTTATATTGTTTTAGAGAACGAGAGTAAAGACATAGAAATCAACAATTCTAATCTAAGGCATGAACCAGTTAATGTGCAAAAATTAAAGGAAGTAACTCCTTTAGCGCAATGTGAATCCTAATTTAGTTTGGCAGCTAAGGAAATAACGATGGAAGAAATAGATGAATTTATTAAAGATGAAGTCAAGAACCACAACTTTATGGATTCAGCTAAGCTAGATGACAAATTCTATGATTTCTTAAAAGCGTGTGAGGATCCACCACCAACCAACCACCATCCACCTGAGTTACAACATCCTGAAATCCAACCATCTACCATAACTAAGCCATCCATTTCTCCACCATTTCAAAGGAACCTTAAATTTGCACTTGAGCCTTTTGCCTCAGAGATCCTCTATAATTTTTTCAACCCTCACGATGAAGAGTTTTTGCCTAGCATACAATCCCATGAGTACACCATCCTTGTAGTTGAAAGCCAAGCTTTGACTGAGTGTAGTGAGAAGCCTAGTTGGTCTTATTTTTCATCATCCAAGCTTCATGAAAGACATCAGAATCCATACCTCATTTCTTTCTCACCTAAGGTATCACTAGTTCATCTTTTGGGTCATTCTAACTCTTTAAAACAGCTACAATATAATAGTTTGCATATGTTCTTTGATAGGTTACATAAGTTTTCATTCATTCTTCTACATGATTACTTCTAATTATACCACTTCATTCTGTTTGGGGTTGCATTTAGTATCATGTTTTTATGGCTAGACCCCCAACTCTTTCAACTATTAGTTTATAGTTGACCACACATCATCCATCTTGTGCCACCCCAATTTCTTGTTTGTTTGGGGGTGTGCACAGTCTTAGGGAATCTGACTTAAAATGACCCCACATTAAGTCTAGAGAATCTGACTTTAAAAGACCCATATATTTTTTTTTTTTTGTAATATACCACATTAATAGAGTATAGGTCACAAAAATTTTCAAACGTAAAAATAGTTTTCAAATTTTGTTTGGGGGTGGCGTATTTTGGTCTTTCATTTCAAAACTTTTTGCCACATTTTTCCTGTCATGTTTACTCCAGTAGAGTCTAAGTTAGTTAGTTACGTAATTTAAATGTGACATTGAATTATTTCATGAACCCCCTATTATGTTATCCAAGGAAAAGTCTGGGGACTTTGACTATCTTGTTGACAAAATCTATAACAAGATTAAAGGCTGGAAGGCTAAGGTGTTGTCCCAGGCTGGGAGAACAACCCTTATTCAAGCTATTGTTCAGACTACTCCTTTATATGCCATGTCAACTTATTTGCTGTATATTTCCACTTGCAATAAGATTGACAAGGCATGTAGAGAGTTCTGGTAGTCTGGAAAGGAAAAAACTAAATGTGTCCATACCATTAGGTAGGATCACATATGTCAACCCAAGCAAACAGGAGGTTTGGGGTTAAGAAAAGCTAGAGATATGAATGTGGCTATGTTGGCCAAATTACCTTGGAAAGCTGCCACAGACATTATGTCTCTTTGGACCAGAACTATGTTCAGTATATATGGCAAACATTGGATTGGAGATGTGGAAAAACCTCCTGATCAAGCCTCCTACTTTTGGAAAGGTATACACAAAACTTTCAATGCTATAAGTGGAGGCTTGATATGGAGAATTGGGAAAGGGGATACTACCTCAGTTCTAAAAGATCCTTGGCTTAAGTGCCAAAATAAACCAATTACTTTGGAAGAACTGGGGGTGGTAGGATCCTCTCTGCATAATCTTGCGGTTTCTGACTTGTTCATGCAAAATAAGAGTGGCTAGGATGTGGCAAAGATCAGCCAACATTTCGACCCTTTTATCTGTCAAAAAATTTTGGAGGTTAAAGTTAGACCTCAAGTAGCTTCTGTTGACCATATTTTGCAGTCTTGCTGGCAAAGCACAATTTCCAACATTTTGTGTTTGAAGGAGATAACATGGAGGTGATAAAAGTTTTAGAGGGCCAACCTTGCAGATGGGATTGGGAAGCTTTAAGTACCTATATAAGCTCCTTAGTTTTGAGTTTCAGCTCCTGCGCTTTTAGGTGGATAAGTAGGGAGTTTAATGGGGATGCAGATTCACTAGCAGTTTGGACTAACCAACAGCTAGGGAATTCAGCCCTTCCAAGTTGTATGTTAAGTATGAATTGTGTTCCTGTTTACGTTTAAAGTTATGATATAAAGTAGCTTAGTATGAATTGCATCGGAAAAAAAAATATAAGTATTCATTGGTTCTCTGTAACCCATAATTATTTGGACTTCTCAAGTGGTTCAAACTGAGCACTGTGCCCAGATGTATCTTTAATCTTTACTCTTTTTACTAACAAAAATTAACTTTATTTAAACTCGGTTTCTTTATTTGTCATAAACTTAACAAGTAAAGAAAACAATGCTTGAAAAATTATTGTAGCGTCAATGGGCTTGCAGCTCCTTGGCACTCTGGAAACAGAGGCTATTTTTAATCACACGTGAGTGGGAGCAACACTTTCCTCCTTGGATTATACTGAAAATAACGTGGGCCAAGGGCCTTGAATATCTTCATAGGTGAATATTATCACCAAAATCTCTATCATCCTATTGTTTTTTTGGTAACCTAAAAATCTCTATCATCCTTGCTGCAACCATTAGACTCAAATATATGTCAAGACAAATTTTTGGACGCTACGACTAGGATGGTAAGATTTTAGACGGAAGTACATATCAAGACAACCATACCCTTGAACCACTATTCTTTTAGTACAACCTCAAGGAACAACGTGTTACTCCTATTTGCCGTGAAAACAAGCATGCCCAGAATCCTCGACCCAGCGTCCTAGGCTTTGTATCTGTAAACTTTTGACTAATTTATGACTTGGGACTTCTAAAATTCTTCTGAGGTTGACTTTTTCTTACTTTATTTTGATATGCCCTCTTCCAGTGTACTAGCTGCTCCGTCAACTTCATAATCATCTGTTTTGCTCTCAAAGAGCTAAACTACAGGCGTGAAGTTGACGGTTCAACAAGGAAATGGGACACTACAATTGCAGCTTCAATCTTCGGCTTCTTCGATTTAAGTAAGTCAGACGATTGGATTCCCTTTGATTGACTTGGCTGGATTCCACCCTTTTCTCTTGATGAGACTTCTTCAAAAACACCAAAACAACTGAGGAAGCTAGAAAAAAAAAAAGTCATGGTAATTTTTAGGAAGCAAAAAAGTTCAAGAAAAAATGGGGTTTGTGTAACTTCTTTATTAAGCAAAGATCAAGCAGTGTCCTCACTCTTTGCAGTGCATTCTTTATATATATATATATATATATATATATATATATACATGGAAATGTTTAGCGTTTTCTTGGGTTCTAAGTAAAGAGTTAATGTATTAAAAATAAAGCCCACGCTTCTTGACCAGCAACTAGAAATAATGAATTCATTGACAAAAGTTGTTCAGTTAATTAACCCCACGAAGATAAGATATTACCATGTTATCATGACATGAAGTTTATATCCTTAGCTGGAACACATCGGTATTGAAATGGTGCTCTCTAATCTCAAGGGCACCATGCGAGTTTGCAATTGAAAGGGAAATCTAACGTGGCAAAAAAACAAATAGAAAGGAAAAAATTGTCACCTAGTAGTAAAAAGTCTCTCTTTTAGTTCTGCTTGTGCCTTGTCTTGACCACCCATTTGTTCGATAATCATCTTCATATCCTTAACTAATTTATGTTCTTCAGAATTTTCACAAGCACCTGAAGTCATTAAATTCATTAGTCTTCATTCATTAGTCATTGAAAAAAAAAACTAATAAAAAAGATTCCAATAAGCTAACATTTTTTTTTTACTTTTCTTTTTGTCATTACAAAATTATCATTTATTATTTATTTTGAGTCCAAAACCATTAAAGAGTGACAAATGTGTTTTTGAATGTTTGATGGGTTTATGAGACAAACAAATAGCCAAAGGTAAGTTTGTATAATTCTAATGACCCATAACAAACCCGTAAGCTCTCTCTCCTTTCTTTCACTCTCAATTCTTAAACAGACCATCATACCTCAACCAAAAAACACAAGAAAAAAATGAATTTCTAGGTATCAAACTATGGCCAATTCACATATTGGGAAACCAACTTTTTTTCTTAACACTTTGGGCATCCAACTTTTTAATTTTAACAATGTGGAGATTCCGTCAGTTTTCCATCCAAATTAACTTAACAGTTGCTTACGTGGACCCTTAATTACTTATGTGGACACTAAATTACTTACGTGGAAACAAGTTTTTCAACACAGAAAGAAAAAGAAATTAAACAACGGTCAGGAGCCCTGGCATTAAACCCAACAACGGTCATAATCTCCAACACTCTCTTCTCTAACTCCAACCCTAGCCATCATCTTCTCTTCAACACAATTCTATCACCACCAGCTATCATTCTTATCAATTCTATCACTAATTCAAATTCTCTTCAATTCCATTTTGTTTTGGAACCTTTTGTTTTCAATTTCAAGTTTTGTGCAAAGATGTCAACTGCATTGGTGAATTCAGTAGGTTCTTGTTTCTGTGGGGTTGAGACAAAAATAAGAACGTCAATTACACCGAAAAATCTATGAAAAAAATTCATAGGGTTTAGATACTATCCGAAAAGGTGTGAATTCTTCACTTAGGAGGATGATCTGGACAAAGAAAAGATCAAAGCACTTGAGATGGAAAAGGAAAGACTGGAGAGCCAAGTTTCTAAGCTGAAAAAGGCGAATGAAATGAAGAAAATGATCATTGTTATCCTTGTTTGTTTCATATTATTTTATTTATTGCCTTTGTTTAAGTGACTGTAATGGAGTTTTAGTCTAAAATGTGCTAATGGAGTCATAAGCAAAGCCAATTCAAGATGGAACTCAAGCTGGAAATAAGACCAAGGAACCTAATACCAAGGCAGCTAGTAAACCAACATGGAACAACCAACATCAACTGAATGTAAGTCCAAGGCTTTTCTTTTGGGTTACATTTTTTCTTTTGAGTTACATTTTGGGGTATTTTGTTGGGCTACATTTGAATATGGATTCGGATATGATGTGATAAGTGAACTACAACAATTAATGTAAGAAATATGATATTGTTGACTTAAGACTTAGAAGGAAGACTTAGAACTATTTTGAATAGATTGTATATGATATTTGTTGCATTGTAAGTTGTGCTTAATGAATGTGTTAGTTAAGTAGTAGTATGTATTAATTTCTTTAGTTCCATTTCTTTACTTGTACCAATGCCAATGCTCATCTCCTACATAAGAACAACATGCTCTCTACTCACACCACTCTCTACTCACACCACTTTCTACTCTCACTACTATTAGAAATCAGTTGATCACTCTTTTTTTGAAATGGTGAAAGGAGCCTTGAAGACTGTTCAGATGGACACATCCAAGTTAAGTGAGTCCTATGATAAACTATATGAAATGATAAAGACAACACAAGGAAGAAAAGTGTTCATGGAGATGGTGTACCAAGATGGAGACGTACATGCATATTGGAGTCTGTCATAAATGTGAGAAGTTGTGCTACATTGAAGTGCTTGGGGAAGAAGGAAAAGCGGAAAAATATCTTCCCTACTATATAGTGAAAGAGAAAGATGTTGTTCTAGATGATAATGATAAGCCACCACCAAGATTCTAGAAGTCTATTATGTCACATAGGAGATCAACTAGGCTTCAAGCAAGCACTTCAAGCACACCAGCCCCAGCAGCAGAAGTAGGGCCATCTAAAAAGCAAATGAAAGAAATTGTGTTAGCACTAGCAGCTGCAGGTGTGTGCATGAAAACTCTATAGAAAAAGTGATGGTGTCTAAGAAGTGGGAATTCCAAGAAGTGATGGTGTCTAGTATTGATGTTGTCTAGTATAGTTTTTTTTAAGAGTCTTTTGTTTATGTTTTCTTATTGTGATTGTGGATGCTTATGTATTGTACCAGTTTTTTGTCTTAGTTTTTCTATCAGAATATCAATTATGTGTTTGTCATGCAATGTCAGAATCTTAGAACCAGAATCTTTTGTCTTAGTTTTTCTGTCAGAATCTTTTGTCTTAGTTTTTCTATCAGAATCTTTTGTTGCTTCATTGTTATGGATTCCTCAACATGCAATAGCCTTACAAAATACTATCAGATCATCTACATAGAGTAATTGTGTTATAGGAGTGGTGTTTCTCTTAATTTTAATACCATTTTTGGGAGGGGAGATGTGTTGGAGTTATCCCTCACATGAGGATGAGGAAGAAACTGGAGGAACAGGTATTGTTCGTCTGAAGAAGTCGGAGCGCCCATGCGCTCGACTTACACTTGCTCAAGGTGCGCCCGCGCCTTTGCCGTGAAAAGGGACCTAGTTTTTCACGATAGGTGTTTTACTGGAACTTGGGTTTGAGGAAAATAAGAGAGCACGCACGTGCTCGATTTTGCCTTACTGAGAGTGCGCCCACGCTTATGCATATACTTGTCAGTTTTTATTTCTACAGTAACCGTGAAATTGCAAGTTTAGTATAAAAACAGAAGTTAGGTTTTGGAAAACCAAGTCTTGAATAGAAACCCAATTTTGAAAGAAACTAAAATTGAGAGAAAACCCTTGCAAAGAGAAAAGCTCAAAAAGATAGAGGAATGATCTAGTAAGGTGGAGAGACTTGAGAGGAGTGATTGTAATCTTCCTTCCCATACTTATAAAAGGATTAACTCTTATGGAAGTAGGCATCATTGGCCGAACCACGCTACATCTTGTGTTATGGTATGCTTTACTTTCTTTGCATTATTATTACTTGTTTGTGATAATTGTTGATTGCTTGGAAGGTTGGGTTTGTTGTTGGTTGTAGTAAAAGTTTAGATTTTTGTCTGGAATAGTAGTTTGTCCAATTGCAAGTTATCATAATGGGAATCGATTGGTATCGTTGTCCCCAACAAATGGTATCAGAGCCAGGTTAGATTAATCTAGGTTGTTATCCAAATTTTGCTCGGAAGGTGTTTGACAAAATTCTTAAGAGAAGGTTTGAGTTGAAATAGCTTGTAGAAATGGACCATTCTATAAATACTCGCATGACTAGTCTGAATAGAGCTAACTATACTATTTGAAAAGCCAAGATGGAATACTTGCTCTATTGTAAGGACTTGGCACAACCCATTGAGAATGAAGGAGTAAAACCGGAAGCGACTGTCGTAGCTGAATGGAACAACCTTGACAGAAAAGCAATTGGGTACATTCGACAGTGGATTGATGACAGTGTCTTCCACCATATATCCCAAGAGACTACCGCTTTTGGCTTGTGGAAGAAACTCGAAGACCTCTATGAGAGGAAGTCGACCGGAAACAAAGTGCTACTCATTAAGAAGTTTGCTAACACGAAGTACAAGGAAGGTTTTTCAATGTCTGAGCATCTTAATGAAGTACAAAATACCATCAATCAGTTGCACTTGATGAAAATTAATATGGGTGACGAAGTGGAGGCTTTGTTCCTATTAAACTCTCTACCCGACAGTTGGAAGACATTAGCAGTTTCTCTTATCGGAGCCGCTAAGGATGGAATCATTTCCATGGAGATGGCAACCAGAGCATTGCTGAATGAGGAGACAAGAAGGGGTTCATGAAGCAGCTCCTCTCACTCAGAGATCCTTATCACAGAGAAGCGGGGGAGAGGTAAGAACATAAAACCATCTCATTCTAGAGGTGATGACAGAAGCAAATCTAGGGGTGAAATTAGAACTCCTAAGGCAGAGAGATAATGTTACTATTGTGCCACCAAGGGTCACTTCAGGTATGAGTGTAGAACACTGAAGAGGGATGAGAAGAATAACTATCTACATGAAAACATGGTAAAGAGGAACGAAAGCACAGGTAGAGATACTACCACACTAGTCGACTATGAATTAGTGGGAATTGTGTCAGATTATGGTGAGTGTTGTGTTAGTACCTCATGCTAGGATACAGAGTGGGTGATAGATACAAGAGCATCCTATCACGTCACACCGCACAGGGGATTCTTCACTACCTACAGTTGTGGTGAATTTGGTGAGGTAAAGATGGGTAACAGTGGCGTCTCAAAGATTGTAGGCATTGGGGATGTTCATGTATAAACCAATGTCGGCTACACCTTGACACTCAAGGATGTAAGACATGTCCCTGACATTTGGCTAAGCCTATTTCCACTGGGAAGTTAGATGATGATGGTTTTCAAAACTCGTTTGGTAACGAGATATAGAAACTGAGCAGAGGTTCCATTATAGTAGCCAAAGGGAAGAAAACTTGCTCGTTTTACAAGACACAAACTAGTTTGTTTAAAACAGAGTTAAATGTGGCCCAAGAAGAAGCTTCCTCCGAACTATGGCATAAGAGACAGTATCATATGGGAGAAAAAGGCATGGAAGTTCTTGCCAAACATCAAAGGTACACATTTAAATAGATGTACTCACTGTTTGGTAGGAAAGCAACACAAGGTGTCTTTCCAAAGATTCCCCTCTCACAGAAAGGACAATGTCCTTGAGCTAGTACACACAGATTTATGTGGTCCTATGAAAATGAGGTCTCATGGGGGAGCTTTGTACTTCTTGACTTTCATTGATGATACATCAAGAAAGATATGGGCATATAATCTGAAGACCAAGGATGAAGTACTTGGCGTGTTCAAGATTTTCCATAGCATGGTGGAAAGAGAGACAGAGAAGCCTTTGAAGTATATTCGCTCAGATAATAGGGGTGAGTACATTGGGCCATTTGAAGAGTATTGCAAGAGTCATGGGATTCATCATGAGCAGACTGTTCCCAAGACTCCGTAACACAATAGTATAGCTGAGAGGATGAATCGTACCATTGTAGAGATGATGAGATGCATGTTGTCTCACTCTAAGTTACCTAGAAGTTACTGGGTAGAAGCAATACGCACAGCCGTACATGTAATCAACCTATCGCCTTCGAAGTATCTGAATAGTGATTATCCAGAGAGAGTATGGTCAGGCAGAGATGTTGATTATAGATACTTGAGGGTATTTGGGTGTAGGGTATTTATTCATATTCCCAAGGATGAGAGATCCAAGCTTGATGAAAAAACCAAGCAGTGCATTTTTCTGGGTTATAGGGATGAGAAGTTTGGCTACAAACTTTATGATCGGATTAACAAGAAGGTAATCCGAAGTCGAGATATTGTGTTCTTGGAAGACCAAACTATAGCAGACTTTGGGGATGGTGAGAAGCTAGAAGTTTTCACTAATGATCTTGTTGATTCAGAACCACCTACTGTGGAACGTGCAGAAGGCATTAAGAATGCAAAAAACCATGGGTTTAAAGCTCATGATAATGATCTTATTGCTCATAATGGGATAGAACCTATTGATATAGAAGATGCAGATGAAGTGCTTGAACCACCACCTGAGCAAGCAGAAGTGCATTCTCCTGAGGCACAAGAAGATGGGGCAAGGAGGTCCGACAGAGACAAACAATATTCAATCAGGTATCCACCACATACGTATATTTTACTATCTGATGGTAGAGAACATATGTACTATCAAGAGGCTCTTGAAAGTATAGACAAAGAGAAGTGGTTGAAGGCCATGCATGATGAGATGGATTCTTTGCATAAGAATCACACTTATGACTTAGTTAAGAAACCGAAAGGAAGAAAAGTTCTCAAGAATAAGTGGAACTTCAAAGTCAAGCATGAGAAGAATAATCCACAACCAAGGCACAAAGCTTGCCTTGTTGTGAAGGGATTCGGTCAAAGGAAAGGTATTGACTTTGATGAAATTTTCTCTCCTGTAGTTAAGATGATTTCTATCAGGGTGGTATTGGGTCTGACCACAAGTATGAACCTAGAGGTTGAGCAACTAGATATCAAGACATCTTTTCTTCATGGAGACCTTGAAGAAGATGTCTACATGGACCAGCCAAAGGGGTTTGAAGTCAAAGGCAAGGATTACCTAGTATGCAAGTTGATATGGAGTTTGTAAGGGTTGAAGCAGGCACCGAGACAGTGGTATATAAAGTTTGATTCCTTTATTGTGAAGCATGGCTACATGAAGTCCGCTTCCGATCATTGTATGTTTGTTCAGAAATTTCCAGATGGTGATTTCATAGTGCTCTTGTTGTATGTAGATGATATGTTGATAGTTGGCCAGAACATTAATAAGATATCCAAGCTGAAGAAAGACTTGAGTAAGTCCTTTGAGATGAAGGATTTGGGTCAAACAAAGCAGAAACTTGGTATGCAGATCACTCGTGACAAAAAGAGTGGGAAGTTGTGGCTTTCTCAAAAAAGCTACATTGAGAAGGTGTTGAAGAGATTCAACATAGATCAAGCGAAGCCAGTCAGTTATCCGCTTGGTGGCTAGTTCCGCATGACCAAAGATATGTGTCCAAAGGATGAGCATGAGCATAGTCAAATGGAAAAGATTCTTTATGCATCCGCAGTAGGCAGCTTAATGTATGCAATGGTATGTACAATACCAAATATTGCTTTCACTGTTGGTGTTGTAAGCCGATTTCTGTCAAATCTGGCTGGGTAAAGAGCATTGGGAAGGTGTTAAGTGGATATTGAGATATCTTAAGAGCACTTCCAAGGCGTGTTTGTGTTTTGGTGGAAGTAGGACCTTGCTTGAATGCTACACTAATGCAGACATGGCAGGTGATGTTGACTCTATGAAGTCCACCTCCAGTTATCTGTTTACTTTTATAGGGGGATCGGAGCAGTTTCTTAGCAATATAAGTTGCAAAAGTGTGTTGCCCTCTCCACTACAGAAGCTGAGTATATTGCGGCCACTGAGTATTGCAAAGAGATCTATGGATGAAGAGGTTATTCGATGAACTAAGGCTAAAGCAGAAATAGTTTGTAGTTTAATGTGACAGTCAGAGTGCTATCCATTTGAGCAAGAACCCAAGTTTTCATTCTATATCCAAGCACATACATGTGCGTTATCATTGGATTAGAGAAGTTCTCGAAGACAAGCATTTGTGTATTGAGAAGATCCATACCAATAGAAATGGGTCGGATATGATGACCAAAATCTTACCGAAAGGTAGGTTTGATGTTTGTTATGCTACTACCGGAATGGTAGCACACTCCTCCTGTTAATTTGTGAATGCATGCAGGTATCCCCCCTCACTGTTTGGGAGGGGGAGATTGTTGGAGTTATCCCTCACATGAGTATGAGGAAGAAGCTGAAAGAACAGGTACTATTCATCTGAAGAAGTCGGAGCGCGCACGCGCTCGACTTAGCCTTGCTTAAGGTGCGCCCGTGCTCTTGCCATTAAAAAAGACCTAGTTTTTTCACATTAGGTGTTTTATTGGAATTTGGGTTTGAGGAAAATAAGAGAGAGCGCATGTGCTCGATTTTGCCTTACCGAGAGTGCGCCCACACTCATGCCTAAACTTGTCAGTTTCTATTTCTACAGTAACCGCGAAATTGCAAGTTTAGTATAAAAACAGAAGTTAGGTGTTGGAAAACCAAGTCTTGAATAGAAACCTAATTTTGAGAGAAACCAAAATTGAGAGAAAACCCTTGCAAAGAGAAAAACTTGTAAGGAGAGAGGAGTGATCTAGTAAAGTGGAGAGACTTGAGATGAGTGATTGTAATCTTCCTTCTCATACTTATAAAAGGATTAGCTTTTGTGGAAGTAGGCATCATTGGCCGAACCACATTACATCTTGTGTTGTGGTATGATTTACTTTCTTTGCATTATTATTACTTGTTTGTGATAGTTGTTGATTGCTTGGAAGGTTGGGTTTATTGTTGGTTGTAGTGAAAGTTTAGATTTTTGTTTAGAGTAGTAGTTTGTCCAATTGCAAGTTATCTTAGTGGGGATCAATTGGTATCGTTGTCCCTAATAAGATGATCCTATGAATATGGCTTTTTTGTCTATTATTTGCCAAAACTAACAGGGTATTGTGTCAGGCTTGGGATGGTCAGAGGTGAAGAGTTATGTGAAATAGGGCAGCTTTCCTAGTGTCTTTCCAGCTACCATCATTGTCCTTGAGCTTTGAAATATTGTTCTTTCTTCTGACAGGAGCAAAATATAGACAAAATATATTATCTGACAGGAACAATATTCCATTATCTGACAGGAGCAAAATATAGAGAAAATAGGTACAAAATATTTTCCTTATTTATCTGACAAAATATTATGGAAAATCCAAATATTATTTTTCTGACAAAATAGGAACTTCTACAAAATATATTATCTGACAAAATAGGAACAAAATATAAACAAAATATATTATCTGACAATTCAAAAGGAAATCCAAAAGGAACCAATCCAAAAGGTTATTTGACAATTCAAAAGGAAATCCAAAAGGAAATATTATCTGACAATTCAAAATATATACTAAGTACCCTGCTGGAAATCCAAAAGGAACATACATATATTATCCTTAATTATAAAAACAGAGCACAAAGTATCCAAATACATTGCCTTCATTTCCAAGCAGGTTTTGTCATTGTTCTAGGGCTTGTTCTAGTCTTCAACCCAACTGTTTTAGTCTTACTCTTCTTAGCCTGTGGTTCATTTGTAGTTGCTTCATTTGGAGGATTGACAATTGGAGCTAGTGGTGCTGAACTTAAGATAGACAATGCTGGTGCAGAACTTGAGATAGACAAAGATGGTGTTGAACTCAGTTTTGCGGAAGATGCTTTTCCTTTTGGTTTGTACTTGTTTCCCTTTTCTAACATGACAGGTTCTTTCTGGCCTGGCATCTGTGGAATAGCATAAAAAAGAATTCACACTAAGACAACAAAACAAAAATCTAAAATAATAACCTAATAAACACATAAGATAGGACTAATATACATACCCTTATAAATGAGGAACTAGTGAAAGGAGATGTGTAGTACTGATATTTTTCTAGAATCACCTCTTTCCCACCACCTCTTCTAGATGGTGGTGCATTGTCAGCTGGTGGTGCACTTGCATGTCTCTTACCTTTCCTTGATCTTTTAAGAGGTGGTGCAGTGTCTGCTGGTGGTGCATTGTTACTTGGTGGTGGTGGTGCATTGTCTGTTGGTGGTGGACTTGCATGTCTCTTACCTTTCTTTGATCTTTTAGGACGTGGTACAGTGTCAGCTGGTGGTGGTGGTAGTGCACTATTACTTGGTAGTGGTGATGCATTGTTTGCTGGTGGTGGTGGACTTGCATTGTCAGCTGGGGGTGCATTGTCAGTTGGTACGTGGTGGAGCATCATCAGGTTCTATTGGTGTTGTATTGCTAGGCTCTTCAGCTAGTGCTTTTAATTTTCTTCCTGTTCGAATTTCTTTTCTGCTTTGTTGATTACCTCCTGTTTTTTATGGCTTTGCATAGTTTCTTCTTTTTTCCTTCACAACAAAGTAAAACAACCACAATATAAATCGGACATAGACAGCCAAAATAATTAATTATGTACGATAGTCTTAAATAAATATAACTACCTATTATATTAGGAATCCATTAGGAATTAGATTACTCGCATTTGGATTGGGTGCAACAGGTTTAGCTGTACAATTCTTTTTGTTATGACCAAGTACTTGACATTTCCCACACCTTATTTGAGTACCTTTTCTACTGACCCTATGACTAGTCTTCTTTTTCTCCTTATGCATCTCCATCCTTCTATTCTTTTTGGGCCTCATTGGCATCGTCCTAGCCTTAGGAGGTACAATTGTTGAATAAGAAGTTGTAGGCCACAACCTCTCTCCATTCATAGGTTGTAGGAAATGTCTATATGCTTTCTTGTATTCCTTTATCTGAAAGTAACTTGAAACAAAAGTATCAGGATTCTCTTTTGAAAGAAACATAGATGATATGGCATGGGCACATGGAATGCCACTAAGATCCCACATTCTACAAGTGCAACTCCTCTTTTCTATATGAACAACATAACCATCACCATTACTCTTTCTCACTTCAAACTGTCCATTACCAACAAATAGGGGTTGCCAGAACCTTATTTCATCTTTGTTTTCCTCCAACTTCTTCCTAGCATAAGGAGTTATGGTGTTAACCCAAGTTGTGAACAACTCCCTTTTTTTCTGCATTTTAACCATGTTTTTCACCCTTATTTCTTCTAGCATTCCAATAATTGACTTATGCCTTGCTTCAACAATGGTGGAGTTAAAAGTCTCACACATATTGCTCTCCACAACATCACACCTACTCCAAAAACTAAAAAAAAAAAACCCTACACCACCACATATGATTTTGTTTGTTCTTTAGATGGTCAGCAGCCTCAGGACACAATACTTCTACCTCTTTCATGACTGTTTGAAACTCTTGAGGTGTAAAACTCTTACTAGCTCTCCAGAACAAGGATTTCAGTTGGGTGCCTATACAATATATAATATAGTGAAATGAAGAAAACAATGTCATTTTCAATTATAAACTAATGGAACAAAAAATTAAACTATACCTGTATATATTTTTTCTGAAATTTGTATAAATGTGTCTTGCACACATTCTATGCTCAGAATGAGGCAAAATGTCTTCCACTGCAATAATAAGTCATTTGTGCTGATCTGAAATAATTGTCAAGCCAAGCCCATCAGTAATGTTAAGGTCACTCAGTAGAAACCCAAGGAACCACTTCCAACTATCCTTTCTTTCATATTCTACAACTGCCCAGTAATTAGGAACATTTTATTGTTCCAATCTCTTCCTACTGCAGTTAACAACTGACCTTTGCAAAATCCTTTCAAAAAACACCCATCAAGACCTATCACAGGTCTACAACCAAATTTATACTCCTTCTTGATTGCATCAAAACACAAATACATCCTCTGAAACATTACCTCAGCATCATTTGTAGGATTAAATTCTACTTTAAATTTGCATGTTGTTCCAGGATTTGATCTTAGGATCTCTGCTACATAACTACTTAGTTTAGCATAAACTTCTTTCAAAGTGCTCTCAACCTCACATAATACCTTCTTAGCCCTAGAACATGCCATTAAATTCACATGCAAAGAATAGTTATGCAACACATCTCTTTGGAAATCTGCTAACTTCCACTTGGGATTATCAAGTATTCTCTCATAATACCTTTTTGCCAACCATACTGAATTAGCAATTCTAATATTCTAATGTCTCACACATGCATGTGCAGTCTTGAGTGTCTTAATATAAAAAGTGTGTTCATCTTTCATGTATGAAACCCACAACCTGAATCCACAGTTAGGTGCACATCTAACTAATTGTTTATTGCAATTGTTCTTCTTAAATCTAAGTGGATATCCAAATGCCATAGGAAAATCCTTGATACACTGTTTTAGTTGTTCACAATCTGCAAACTTCAACCCTACCTCTAGTTCAATTTTTTTCATGTCAGTCTTGGGATTAAATATAGGATAGTTCTTCCTTGAGTTCACCACTTGAACACCATCTTCATCTTCATCACTTGAATCAAATTCAAGGTATCATAATCATCTGACACTAGATAGTCTGACTCATACTCCAATTAGTCTCCCCAGGGCATCTTCATATCCCTGACTATCAATGCATGGTCCTGAATCCATAGTTCCCACCACACCATCATTACCATGAACCTCATTACCATCATCAGTCACCACACCTTTTATCTTTCTTTTTCCTTTTTTTTCCTAGATTGGTTTTTGATCCTACATTCAATCAACTCCTCATCATCAGAAGAAACATTATCCAAACTTGCAGCCTCACTTTCAACATCACTTTCAGATTCAGCATCACTTTCAACATCGTCTTCATTCAAATCATCCTCTTCTATGTAGTGTTCAATGTACACCTAAACTCTTCCTCTAAGTTTAGCAATATTCATCATCTCATTTGTCTGTGTGTCATCTCTAATCAATGTAAGACCAGACAACAAAGGTAACAAAGGATCACAAAAGTACATATTAGTCATGTCCTTTATTTTCAAGTCATCAACCATACCCTTTAGCTCAAAGTAAGACATCTTATCAAGGTCTATTTCATCGTAGTATTCAATTTTTCCATTCTTATAGTATTGGACATCTTTCTTCCTCTCATCATAGAATTCTTTGGTATAAATATCAAATCTACCCCCATGCCACAGTGTTAACACAAACTCATCACCTAATATAAATAATTCAATTAAAACTAATAGTTTAAACAGTATCACAATAAACTAACATAAAAGGAGAGGGAAAAAGAATAAGGAAAGAATAACCACTTACTTGAAGGCATAGCAAATTGTGTGCGGTTTCCCCAATTAGAGATAAAATATTGAGATTTTTGTTTTTTAAGGTTCTAAGTTTTGCAAAATTGGGAGGAATTCCAAATTGGAGATAAAAGATTATGAAGGAACGAGAAATTGGGTGTTTTCCCACGTTCTGTTTTCCCACATTTGCCACATCATTATAATTTAGCCACGTAGATTAATTTCTTGATCTTTTGATGATTTTTTTTTAAAAAAAAATGCAACTGTTAAGTAAATTTTGATGGAAAACTGAAGGAATCCCCACATTGTTAAAATTGAAAAGTTGGATGCCTAAAGTGTTAACAAAAAAAGTTGGTTGTCCACTATGTGAAATTGGCCATAGTCTGATGCCCAGAAATTCATTTTTTGCAAAACTAGATTTTTGTTATAAAGATGTTGGAGCAATATTATCTATCTAACAAAATAGAACGGTGTGGGGCCGAAGGGCCCTATCTGACGACTCAAAATCTTTTTCAACAAAATATGACATGGCGAATCCAAGTGATTTAGAGACTTGTGCAATTTTGTTAAAACACTCAGTATCCATCGGATCTATCTAGAAAGTCAACAATTACGGCTGGGCTTAAACACTGGGCTAGCCCATATACTGTTGGGCCTTCAAATTTGACATGGTGAGCTTATGGATAATGGGAAATTGGGCTGGCCTTGATTGGGTTTACGAGTTGTCTATTAAATAAACAAAACTAGAAGTGAAATTAAATTGCAAATTTGTCCTAAGGGCCCGTTCTCTGACTAGATTTTTCAAAGTCCATCGGGCCTTTGAAATCCGAAGCCCGATAAAAATTTCGAGAGTATATTGAAACACGTTTGATATTTCGCGGTATAGTTTGGTATATATATATATAAGTTAATTGAAGAAATGAGAGGAGAGAGATGGCGGGAGGGCAAGAGGGATTAGACAATATAGAAGCAATTATAATTAGGATTGAACACAAATCTCGTAAAATTGAAAGCTTACTTAAACAGTAAATAAAATTAAAAAAAAAACCTTAAACCACTATTTTTTTTTTTTACTGAAAAACCCTACTTAACATTTTGTTGGTGTTTTTTTGTTTGTTTTAAGGTTAAAACCAGTTGAAGCATTGAAAACAGCACTTGAAGGATCACCACCAAAGACTATAGATGAAAGATGCAAGGTTTGTTTAAACTCTGTCTTTCTTTTATTTATTTATTTGAAGTTTTTGTTGTTTAGAGAATATTGAGGATTGGGGTTTTTTGTTTGAAATAGTCGGCGAATTGGATAGCAGTGCATCGAGCGATGATGGCAATTAAAGATGTGGATGGATTGTTCTCTTCTTTGGATCCTGAGTATTATGACATTCTCATGAAGTGAGTTTTCTTTCACTGAATACTTTACTTTTTACTACATTATCATTTACTGAAATCGCAACGTTTATGTTTATATGGTAACGTATTCGGGGTTTTGAGTGGTCGAGACCGATAATATGTCGGTATTCTTTCCTTTTTGTTGCTACTGTTTAACAGTTTGTTGATGTAAATGATTACTCTAGTTTGGGGAGTTAGAATTGGATGGTGAACATGGAGTTGTTTGAGGGGATATTTGATATAGAGGAGTGGAAATAGAGAACACTTTGTAGGATATTCGAAATAGGAGTTGAATAATAGGCTGACCATCGACTGTATTATTGTTCGTGGAAGCTGTATTGAAGGACATCAATTGATTTAATTAAAATCAACACCTAATATGTGGGTTTCTAGATCTGCTGGAAGAGAAAGAACAAATTTAACATACAATAATCAATATAAACATTCTGGAAAGGCATAAGCACCGTGATGAGCTGAGAATAAGACACCTTAAAACCAGCTATAGTTTTCCAATAATCACGGTAAAATGCACTTGACACTACTTGCCATTTTGTCAAGATCGCGAATGAAAGCACTAAAATCTTAGCTCATTGGTGGCCTGTTCCTGAGATAGGATGAAGTAGGCAGGCACAATAGTGAGCTGTGCAGTTAAATCGGAAATCGGCTGCTACTCAGTCGAAGAGCGAGTAGGTCTACTCAGTCGGGGATTAATCCTAATTACTCAGGCGATTTTTCTGAACACTATATTTCTGTACAAATACCTGTTAAATTACTTAAATATAATTAACAAGTAAAAACATTGATATACCAACATAATAAAGCCAATAAACGACTCTGTGGCCTAATGGATAAGGCCCTGGTCTGTTAAAAAAAAAGGGTTCATTTGAAGCTCTCGAAGACATCTCTAAAAAAAAAATCAATCGGTAAACACTAAACAGACAACTTTGAGTGGACTGTTAAAAAATAAAATAAAATAAATAACAAAGGAGAGGAGAAGAAGTGAAGATTGAAGAACTGAAGAAGAGAGTGGAGAGAGAAGTGAATGCTTGAGAAGAAATGAAGAACATAACATAAAAAGGAGAAGAACAGAAGGACATAAAGAGGAGGAGAATGAGTGAGTGAAGATTGAAGAACTGAAGAAGAGAAGACCTGAAAAACAGAAGGAGGAGAAGAAGAAGTGAGCAAAGATTAAAGAACAGAAGAAGAAGAAGAAGAATTAAGAAGAAAAAAAAAAAAAAAGTGGAGAAGAAGTGAAGAGCATACCTGGAGTGGAGAAGACCTGGAGGCAAAGCCCTAAATTGTTTTTGGTGTTAACTGTTTAGTCGCGGGCCAAAAAATAAGCTTTCCTTTTATGTGAAAAAAAAGGCCCTATTCCACACGACTAACTAGCCTGAGCCTAATCACTTATTGGCCGATTTTTTGATGATTTTTTTACCCCAATCACTCATGGGGAGTAATACGTAGCACTGGTCGGCTAGATACCGAGTAGAGAGTACTCGGCGAGTACTCAGCAATTTAATAGCACATGTAGTGAGCACATTGTTTGAATTGTAGGACTGAGAAAAGCCTCGGCAACTTCTTGCATAGTTTGCAAACTGCTATCATGGTCTTTGGGTTTGGGATTTCTTGAACTCAAAGAAGGCAGCTGTTGGTAGGGGTGTGCATAAATCCGATAGACCCGACAAAACCAACCAACCCGAACCGAGTCATATAGGGTCGGTTATCCATTAGCATTGGATTGGATCGGTTTGATAATATGTAAAACCGACATAGTCGGTTCGGTGGTCGGTTAGTATTTTGCAAAACCTGAAAATAACTGACCCAACTCACCATTGCTGGATATATAGAGTAATATCATAAAGATAGCTGTTGACTTGTTGGTTTCTTTCTAAATTCAATTTAGTATTATTAAATCATAAAAGACAAGTTGGTTATTTGTTTCTAAAATCAATTCAGTATTATTAATTGTTTCCCATGCTTTCCTTTTTATGTTTCCAAAACCGATTAGTGCACATGGGAAAACCAAGTAAGGTAATAGACTAGTGGGAACCAGTACTAATATTAGGGCATAGCCGCCACACCCCCTCCGCTCCCAGAGCCAGTCCTCTATTTAATTTCTCCTTCATTCTTTCCCACCACCACTCCTCTATTCCACCACCGTACCAGTCATCCCCATTAACAAAGATACTTGGGCGGGTTATCTCTTCTAGTATCTTTATACTATCAAAGAATATATGATTTCTTTGTATTTTATTTGATTTAATATATGACCATTTTTTTATTTTTTGAGTTTGGATACTGTAATGGATCTGCCTTCATCTTCTTAGTTTTTCTGTTCAAACTGAAAAACTGATCCAATATTTCGGTTTGGTCTCGGTTATGTATGTGTACAAACCATGGATGTCAGTTTGGTGGTCGGTTTGGCCTTGAAACCAACCCGTGCACACCCCTAGCTGTTGGTGTTGAAATGGATTGGGTTTCAATCGAATTCATCGTCATCTCCAATAACTGGATTTTTGTGCCATGTGATTCTGTATGACTATTTATAATAATACAAATTGTATGATCTTGATAATCGTTTTTTTACCCAAAAACTTTGTGGAATTTTTGGGAGTTGACAACTATAATGG
Organism: Coptis chinensis; assembly: GCF_015680905.1. NCBI lineage: Eukaryota > Viridiplantae > Streptophyta > Magnoliopsida > Ranunculales > Ranunculaceae > Coptis > Coptis chinensis. The sequence goes on from NC_141461.1 coordinate 70,487,486, forward strand.
TAATTTACCAAGTCAATTAGGTAGGGAAAGGTGGCGGAGTTCGCCTATAAGTTTTCATGGTGGTGATGGTAGTGAAAATAGTTAAGAGGGAACTCACCATTCTTTATCTGGTTGGCTTGGAATCATAAATTGATTGGTAGAGCTTTTGATGCCATCTCTAACAACCTGGCCGGTTGACGACTTCTCATTCAAGTGTTTATATCTGTACCACCTTATGTTTTACCCTTTTCTATTTCTTTTTTCTATTGAAGTTTTTTTTTTCTTTCACTACAAAGTTTTTATCTTTTATTTTTATTTAGTAATCTATTTATGTGTATTATATAGCCTAATATATTACATCATCTTAATGGCATAATTAAATTGCTTAGCAATGGTTAATTTAATTTCATTTGAACTGACCAGATTATGTAGTTAACCCATGGAGCCTGGGTGTAAACCAAGTCCCAAGAGACTTAGCTGGCTCAATTGTTAGCTTGTATTTGGGTATGTGTACCTATACAAAGGGCTAATTGCACCAACATTATGGCATTGTCATGAAGCTAGTTACTTATTTTTTGAGTTCTCAATGCTTTATTGTTTCTTTTTACATAATTTTGGTGCACAAATTTGCTGAAATCGCTGCGTTTTGTAACGCATTCGGGGTTTTGAGTGGTCGAGAGAGGTGTACGTAGCCATTTTTAGGTGTAACTAGTGACCCAAAGATCACTTTTGTTGCTACTTGCTACTGTTTAACATTTTTTGGTTGTTAATTGTTACTCCAGTTTGTGGAGTTAGAATTGGGCGGGGAAAATGTAGGCATAGGGCTGTTCACACAAAACTGAAAACCGACAAACCGAACCGAACTGGCCAGTTTTTTCAGTTTTTACAACTTTTGGTTCGGTTCACAGTTCTTAAATTCCAAAGCCGGTACCATTGAAGAAATATATTAATAACAACCGAACCGAACCGTTTTATTAATATTATATATATTTAAAACTTTATTATTTGTTATTTAGTTGTTGAAGAAATAGCTAATTTATGTGATCCAACTTGAAATGGACTGGTCCACATGGTAAAGCCCAACCACTTAGGTACTAGTCTAGATCTCTCATCAACTCCTTTATATAATAAGAGTTCACCAAGAGTTGTTCTTATTTTAGTGGATGTGGGACTAAGCTCCAAAATACAAAAGGTAAGGCCGATGGTGCTCAAATCCTCCCTACACATTACTTGTATATATATGAAGATCCAAACCAAATATTGTAGGAACTTATGAACACCCAATTTAAAACCCTATGAATGGAGTTGAAACTCATATTATACAATTGACACCCACTTGAACACCCCAATTAGACTCATGACCAATCTAAATCATTGTATATGTTGATCTAACCTAAATTTATACAATTGATACCAATTCAAACACCAATTTAGATCTAATTAAGAACACCCAATTCCGAAAGCCATTAGTTGAGTTAAAACTCTTACAAATGTTGTATTTATTGGAATAAAAGTACACTTTAAACCATTGCATATGTTTATCCAAACCAAATTCACACAATTGATACAAACTTAAACACCAATTTCGACCTAAGAACACTCAATTATAAACTTCATGAGTTGAGTTACATGTTGTACTTTGATTAAAATCATAGAGCCAAATTAGATTTTCACAATTTATACTCACTTGAACACCAATCTAGACCCATGAATACCTTATCTAAACTACTTGAAGTGAGTTGAACTCTAACACATCTCATCTATTTAGTAGATCTAAACCAAAAACATTCAATTGAAATCACATGAATACATTTATTGAGTGGGTAAAGATGTGTTTAGAAAGAAAGTGAAAGTGCTTAAGTTGATGGTGTTAAACCAAAAAAGGAGATATGTGCATCTGTTGTGAGAACTGAGAAATAGCTAGCGGTTAGTCCCACATTGACTAAAAGACAATCATTGTGTTATACAAATTGTATAAAGATGTTAGTTTGGCTAAAGCAGGAGTGGCCTTACTCGAATTTAATGTTGAGGCTTACAAAAAACGGGCCTAAAAGCTAAACAATTGGGCTTATTTTTTTTTTAGGCTTACACATTTTGCGACGAGCCTTAAAGAATTCTGAACTTAATTAGACAAAACATTTGGGCTTTCTGTTTTGGGCTATTACGGTTTTAAAACCAAAACCGAACTGATTTTGCCAGTTCAGTTTAAATCGGTTTTGCCTAAGACCCGGTTTCGGTTTAAATTTTTCTAAACCGATGAGTATGGTTCGGTCTAGAATCATAGTGGGAACCGAACCGAACCGAACCGAACCGTGGACACCTCTATGTAGGCATAGTTGTCAAATTGTATATCGTATCATATATCGTTTTTCATTTTTTGCATATCGTATCGTGTATCGTAAGATATTGGTTTTTTTAATTAATTATAAATATGTATATATGAGTTATTTGAATATATATATATATGCAATAAATTCATACTTTCCAGGAAAGGGTATTAAGGATTGAAGAGTGAAGACTCATGGTTATAGTTTTATATGTGTTTGTGCATGTGTACGTAAGTTTTGTACAAATATAGTCTTATCACACACAATACTAGTGTATGGTACAAAATGTCATCATTTTCATCCACTAGGCCCAAATTAGTATTAAACATAAAGGGATAGGCTAGCTATTGGATGAGTAAGCTAGTTGTTGCTTTATCATATCCTAAAACCTTAGATGACTTTCTAAGGCTTAGAAAGGAGAAGAAAAAACTAAATAAATCTTAAAAACTCATTTTCTTCGGATAATTGTTTTTAACATTTCATGTGTTTGAAATACATCGCTTGATACAGAATGTATCATGTATCGTATCGTACGATATGCTCCTTGTATCGTGCGATACATAAAACTTTCGATACACTAGTGTGATACGTATCAATTTGCTTTCAATATGATACGTATTGTATCGTGTATCGTACGATATTGATAAGTTGATAACTATGCATGTAGTTGTTTGAGAGGATATTTGATATAGAGAAGTGGAAATAGGGAACATTATTTAGGATTTTTTATGTAGGAGTTGACTAGGTTGAACATCTAATGTGTTATTGTTCGTGGAAAGTAGAACATTAAAGAGCACCAGTTGGTGTAACTAAAATCAATACCTAATAACTGGTTTTTAGATCTCCAGAAAGGGAAAGAATAAATTTGACACATAATAATCAATATCAACGTTCTGAAACGGCATAAACACCGTGATTGAGCTGAGAACAAGATACTTTAAAAGCGGTTTTAGTTTGCCAATCATGGCAATAAAATCCCAGCATTGTTTAGGCACACTTGATAGTACTTGCCTTTTTGTGAAGATCATGAATAAAAGCAGCATTGTGGAGGATTAGTGAATTTCAAGGCAAATGCAGATTGCAGAATTGGTGTAAATTGGGAAGAATGTAGTAGATTGAAATGGTTGTGCCGTTCTACAGGTTCCCTATGTACTTCTGTCTCCAGGAGATCAAGCCATCGTAATCTCTCCTCTCTAATCCCTAATCTCTTCCTTTTTATACATATGTTCATCCTAGCCCTCCATTAGCCCCATCATCTCACATTCCATGTGTCCATTCCTTTTTGGGTATGTTTCCTTGGGATACCCATCCAGCAAGGCACCTTACAAGGCCCTTGGGTATAAAATGCTTATGTTTACTACATGACTTTGCTAAAAAATGTTTACTGCAGTTGGATATCCTGTAATAGTAAGTGAAGAACATACCCAAAATTCAAAACATTTGGATAATTAGATGTGTCTAACTTCAAATATTATATAAATACCATTTTAGATATATTTCAGGTCTAAGAGTCTTTTGGATGTTATTTTTCTTTGAAAACCTTACTGTAGTTATTGACTTGTGAATGTTGAACATATCATAGTTTTAGAATATTTCAGTTGTAGAACTCCAAATTTAAAATAAACAATTTGATGGTAAGGTTTTGAAATATCTTTTTCCGTTAGCAAGGGTATGTGTTCTCTCCAACTGTGTCATGTCTGAAAGGGTATGCGTGAGATACGTACACATATTACCCATACTTATGGAATTTTCGACAAACATTGCCATTAAAATTGTTTTATTTTATATTCCTAGTTCTACATTGAAACTTTGCCATGTTGAGCATCCATAAGTCAACTACGACATAAAAAAAATCAGAGCAAAATAACATCAAGGAGACTCTTAAATGTGTCCCAAATGGTACTTAATATTTGAAGTTAGACACGTCTAAACATTCTGAATTTTGAAGGGCAAAATAATATAGGGAAGACACTCATCACATTGAAAATATATTCTTGATGAACTTAAATATTTAATGTTTTACATCCGAGGTTCTACTAAAATTTTGACTTGTTCTTTATTTGTAAGATATCTAACAATAGTAAAATTTTCAAGGTAAACAGATATCAAAATGATCAGAAAATGTAAACTTTAGAAAAATATGGCAGATTTAGTCCTAAGCAATCTGTATAAATAATTTAACTAAGCATGCTGGCATAAAACTATTGATATCATACTACACCACACCATTTTGGACCAAATTGGATCGGATGGGCCCGTTCTTGTTGTTCCCTTTCCCAAATATATGCTACAAGTGTGGTAGTTTTGTACACAATTAGGGACGGGCTTAACAGTAATGGGGCTCATCTGTTCTAGTTTGGCCAAAATGTAGTAGGGTCGTATGATCTCAATAGTTTTATGCGAGCATACTTAGTTAAATTTTTTATTTTGATTCAAAATAGTAGTAAATAACGTCATATGAAACCTCTAGATCAACAAATATATAGCATGAAATTAGTTCCTACCCTGAAAATGAACAAGAAGGAGATCTACAAGTGAATGAAAACTTGCCTTGACCAATAATGGAAAAAGAAATAAAATGCATCACCAAGCTTGAGAGACGTAACAATGGCAGTCACAATCTCTTTCTAGGGTTAGGTGTAAAGACAATTAACTCTTACGCACATAATAAGTTATCTTTTTATTAAAAAAAGTGTTAGTATGGGTGCAATTAGCCCTTGTTTGAGTACACCCAAATACAAGTTAAACCAGAACCCACTAAGTCTGGACACGGGCTAACGCTCCCTTTGTTTTGTATCCTTGGGGTGCAAGGAGACCTATTGCATTATGTTGTCGAGTCTACTTTACTTGTTGGTAGTTGTCAAAGACTAACTCATCAAAGGGGAACCTCCAATTTTACCGTGTACTGTTTTCGTATTTTCATTAATCCTATGAGGGTTACCCAACAATTAGTTTTAGAAACATCTTTTGCGATCTTGTGATGACTATTGTATGGTGGCTTGGCTATCCAAGATCAAGGATAATTGCTTTGTTTCCCTTTATTGTGCTTTACTGTACAGTACTCCAGTAAGCTGCTTTGTCCAACTTTTGTTTTTGGGTTCAATGAGATTCCTCGTTTACTGTTTTTTTTTGTTTGTTTTTAATGTTATATATTTTCTGAAACGTTTGTAGCCTTCTTGGTAAGAAACTAAGAATCTTATAGTTTATGTAGAAGAATGGCTGTAAAGCATTTGGATGGTGGAGTTGCATATTGTCTTATTGTCTTAACCTCAAGGTTTCAGATTCTGAAACTAAAGTCAATGTTTAGGTTGAACTTCATTAAATTCATTATCCACAAAGCGGGGAATGGGATATGATTTTGGATGGTGATGAATGGTCAATTTCTGAAGAAAGATCATCTAATCCAGATTCCGGAATACAATACTTTGGTTGATATCTACTATTGGAAAATATCTTTTGGAGAAAATTTTGCATTTGACTATTTTTCCTGATATAGGAAATGTGTAAACCAAAGAAACTTTTTGGAGAAAAAATTGCATATCATTGCTTTTCCTGATATAGGAGATATGAAAACCAAAGAAACATCTTCACTTAAATGTTAATCATTATTTTTTATTTCACAATTGGGGAACCCGAGGCAACTTTTTTTTTTGAATAATATTGGTTTAGATTTAGGGAAAGAAAGCATTTATTGCTCAATCTAAATCAGTATTAATCTCTAGTTGAGAGATATTTTTTGGGGAAAGCGTAGTATGCAATTGCTTTCATCTACTGCTAATTGTTGCATTCCCCTCCCCCCACTCACACGCAAACTTTTGAATAGGACGGTGCAACTTTTTTTTTATATATATTCTTCTGTTTTAATTGATTCTTGTGATCTGTGGATAGTCAGTATTTTTATTGTTATGTCTCAGTCTATTTGTATGTTAAAGTCTGTATGTAAATATTGTAGCTATCTTACATGTTCAACATATTAAAAAGGAATGCAGACTGCAAATCGCGAATAACTTTGGACTTACCCTTGTCCAAGACAAAGAAGACTGTAATAAACAGCACTCGTGTTTTGCAGCCTGCAATTCTTTCCATTGAAGCAAGATGGGCCTCTATCATTACGATCACTTAATTAAATTATGTATGTATTGTTCATAGAGAGACCTTGCAACTCTATAAAATGAATTTGAATAGATGCAAATACGTTTGGTTACTGGAGATTGCCTTTAACGACGTTATGCTGACATTAGTATGGTATCGTTTTTGTATCTTACAGGTATTTATATAGAGGTTTGGCCACTGGAGACCGCCCCACCTGTGAGCAGTGCCTCCGGATTCATGAGAAGTTGACAGAAAAAGCAGGCTTAGGGTGTATCTTGCGTTCCCTTTCTGACACCATCAACACAGTTTGATTTTCGACTATTCTTGTGGATGTACATAAGTAGCAACATGCCCCTTCTGTACTGTGTTAATGTATTTAGAACAATTACAGACTCCTTTTTACTTATAAAAAGTTTTACTGGTACTTTCTGAAAAATGTGATCCACAATGCCCGACCACCCTCAAAATGTCTGTTGTATATACATGCCAAGAAGCATTTATTTTTTCAAGTGAAGCAGTCATGATAGTCTTTTTGAAAGAGAAACTTTTTTCTCTTGTATTCTTCTCTTTTGGGCCTTAGAAATCTTAAAAGTGATTTAGCTCGAGTCCTGACAGGCTAAGACAAACTTTGAAAAATGTGTCTAGGGCCGAGCTTTTGGCCCCCTAAACAAACGTCCTAAAATGGGAGTCATACAAAATTTTTAAACAATGAAATGACCTCTTGCCTATTCAGTAAGGTCTGAAGTTTTGAACTCCGAACCAACTTAGAGATGGTACAACTGTACAAGGCTACATGCTACATAAGAAAAAAAATGTCTCTTATTACTCCTTTGATTAAAAAAACATATAACTGATTTAACAATATTAAAAATAGAAACAAACCCGACAACTTGATTTAATTCGAAGGCAGCGAGAAAACTATTATAAAAACTAATCATAAGATCAGTAAATGATTAGGTATGACTAAGCTAAGAAATTATAAAATCCAACAAATGGTCATGTGCTTGCTCTGTCAATTTCACTTAATTATACCCATTCCATAACCCAAGAAAGAAAAGTTTATTATATCTTTTTCGGTAAAAAAAAATAATTAGCGTACTAAACTAATCAGAGAAATGTGCACTCCTAGAACCTCCAAAGCTATACCCAAAATTGTCCTTCACATTACCTCTGACATTCGATACACAAACCATGGTCAAAAGCGTCAAGAGAAAATAAAAAGACCGAAAACGCTTGTATCCGTACACCACACGTGCAATCAAATTTGGTTTAACTGAAACTATAACTCATTCTTAACTGTCTAAACCAACGATTCCCTAAACGGCTAAACCTCAAGTCCACATGATTACCAGCTAACAAAATCACATGGGGCCAGACAGATAGGTCCCACTAACACCACAACCTTCGAGGTGAAATCTAGATTTCTTATTTAACACGCCACGTGCAACCACGTCAACATTGGAAACCCACGTGAGGACAAAAAGTCATCTTTTGATCAACGGCTGAGAATGAAGATGAGATTGTTCTAACAGTTAGAAATGAGTCGTACATATGTTCTGATATGTTTTCGACCAATACAGCGAAAGAGAATAAAAAGGGATAATAAAATGGCAATGATTTTTGTTATGAGATTTTGACTAGATCTTTGCTGAAGTTTGACCGCATGTGCACGTGTGCGTTGATATGGACACACGTGCTCTTAGCTGTCTATGATTGGTTTTTTTATTCTAACCCGTAGGATTCACATGTGTGGAAATGATAGGATGCGCAAGTGGGGACGTAAGGAAGTTACAAAATTGACCTTAGAGAGAATGAATTTTCATCATTGGAGATGATGATGATGATAATAATGAGATAAAACATAGACAGGACCATTAGACCATGTGGGTCATCTTTCATCAGTTCATCAGATGAAACTTATAATTGTGTCTTGGGACAAAATGGGTCTGGATCAATTCGGAGCCAGCTATTAACAATGGCAAGTGATAAGGAGAGATCAATCTCTCTTCCAAATGGAGCGCACTTTAGTAAGGGTCGTGAGATAGAGTGTACACATCTCAAAAATGCTGAGTCAGCAAAGACAGGAAAATAAAACACAAAAAAAAAATATTTCAACAAAAGATTCGGTCATTTTCTTCTCTCTTTTTTCACTGTCTTACAGTTTTATTCCACTCTTCTCTCTATATTTCATTTTTCATTTGAAAAATACACCCACTTTCCTCCATATTTCTTGTTACATATATACCATAATAAAATGTTTAATTAACTCCACCTTACTAATTACTTTTGAAATTTGCACTTGTCAAGTTCTTTCAGTGTGAAGCTTTTAAGAATGCTTCAACTATCCGTCCAACGTTAAGAAGTGCAAGAAATTAAATAGATAGAAATAAATAAGCAATCCCCCAGTTTTTTGCAAACTCCCCTTTAATTTATGTTTTAGGTCTTGATTGCTAGATGAATAAGAACCAATTCAGCATTAGATTTTTACTAAAGAAAATGTTAAAAGAAAGAATGAGAAAGAAGACGAGGGTATTCAAAGTTTATTTTGCTTTTTGTCTTGTCTATGGCCCACGAAACAGTTGCCAACTTAGTGAGACATGCTCTTTTAGGGATATGGTAGTTTCCTATCTAACGACTATTTGGCTAGATCTCTCCATAGTGGAGAGATCAATCTCTCTTTATCAGGACTCATTAACAATTGACAAATCATACAACTGACATCGCGCTCCAGGTTTTCGGTTCCTTGAGAACTAATTGATACTTATAGCTATTTTCGTCACATATAATGTAATTGTCTCCTATCAATAAAAGTGTATATACTATATAGCCACTTTAACTTTTTTTTTTTTTTGGTGAAGTTGACACTTTAACATCTACTTATATGATTAATACGTTACGTTGGCATTTTTATCCATTTAGTATGGATTCTGTAGTAGCCATATTGTGACATCACATATAAAAGACCTAAAATATAATACTTGAATGAGATGGGAACACACGAACTTAATTCAAAATGATAAAGAGAGACAAGAGGGTAACTTTGGACTATGAGATGGAAAAGAATGATCAAGAGCTAGGAGAAGACTTAGAGAAGAGTATAAAGTCTATAAAAAAAATAGGATTGAAAAGAGAGAGAAGAAGAAATTAAAGAGGAGGAAAAGAGAGAGAAGAAGAAATTAAAGAGGAGGCTACTCCAGAAACAAGAAAATAAGGAATAGAGAGGAGAGAAAATAAGAACTACGAAACGACTTGATCCCCCGATAAGAGAGTACGTAGGCAATCCAAATGGGTTCAGCCGATCAATTCAAATGACCTCTTTCCCCATCTTAGTTTAAAACTAAAGAGAACAAATCAATTTGATTTCTCAATCATTTCCACCCACTTGAGCTGATCACTATTCATCAAAGGTGACATACAAGATCAATGGTATGAAAATGGGTTCATACAGATTCTAAAGAAACATCTAATCTTCGTGTTTGGATTGCACTCTGAGTTGGTTGACACATTTTATAATTGATTTTGTATTAGAGTCAAACATTTGATGAGTATGAGTTGTAGGGCTGGCAATAGGTTAGGTAAGAATCGAGACCCGATCCGGTCCGAACCAATAAAAGTGGGATATTTAGTTAGCATGTTAGACCGGTTCTGGTTCTTGAAAATCAGAACCGGACTCTTATTGGATTGGTTATAAATTAAGTATGTGTATCAAACCGTTATGGGCCGATCAGTTTGAAAATTTGAACCTTATTCTTTCAAAATTATTTCACTATATAAAGATTCAACAAATAGATAATGTATGCAGAGTTCCTAGTGATATATTTTTTTTGTTTGTAATAAGCTTTAGTAACAGGTTTTTGAAAATACTAAACAAGAGTTTATGAATTCAAGGTTGTAAGCTCTTGTAATGACTTTTGATTAAGGAATGAAACTTTTCATGTTTAATTAATATGCTATGGCTTTTGGATTTATGTACGTTTATTTATATTTTGCAAAAAAAAAATAATATTTATATAACAGAAATTAGTATCCAATTACAAAAAAAAAAAAACCGGTCCATCCGGTCCAAATTAAGGTTATTGGTTTGGAACAGAACAAATTCGGAATCAAGAAAAAGTTTTCAGTTCGGTTTTGATTCTCTAACTCAAATATCTAATCGGGTTCGGTCCGGTTATAGTCCTACATTATTGAAAACGGAACGGTTCTGGAAATTCATATATCAGACCGATCCAACCCAATGTCAGCCATATTGATGAGGTTGATGATCCTTATTTATCAAGTACGTAGTCCAATTTCATATAATTGGGAAAATTTTCTTATTGTTACGGCATTTTGTATCATTTCAAAACACGCATGTCTCTACTCCATCTTTTTGCACCAAATTGCACAAGCGCATCAAAATTTTGTGATTTAATTTATCTACCCCTAGTAGAAGAAGGTTGAAGAATGATTTAATTGCACCATAATGCACTTTGAGGATTTAGAGTGTAATGTGGCATTTTGTAAACAATACATCTGTCTGCACGTCAATATTGCGGCACATTTATCAAGAGGTTACATGAGAGATTCATACCCAGACAAAGTGTTGCTGTCAAAATGGGGGGTTTGGAGAAAGCTTGGGCGTGCACCAAGGATTAGTCAATGCAAATGGCTTGCGCCACATCCACCAGTATTGAAAATCAATGTTGATGGTTCAAGCTTTGGAAATCTTGGTCATGCTGGATGGGGAGCTGCTTATAGAGATGCACTTGTGGTCTGTCTGCAGTATGAGGATTGGTATCAAAACTAACTTATTTGCTGAATGCGCAACTATAGTAGGAAGCATAGAGATTGCCATTGCTCGAAACTGGTTACACCTTTGGGTGGAATCAGACTCACAGGCGGCTATTTCTGCTTTTAGTTATGAAGCTATTCCATGGAAAATGCAAAGTAGATGGGCAGCCTGCAAGTCAAGGGTATAGTATCTTGTACTATCTCATACGTGGCGTGAGGCTAACTTCACAGCTGATGTCGCTGCAAAGGTAGGAGCTACTTTAGGGAATCACGAGAAGTTAGTGTATGAAGGAAAACCCCATATATTTATAAATGGGAGGCTCCTAATATTTTATGAGCATGTCTTCAGTGCGCAGGTCGTATGGTGCGCAGGTAATTATGGGCCTATGGATCAGTACTTTTGTCATTAAATATACACGCACCCTTGGTATGAGTGGGCGAGATGTAATGGCGCACCATACATCTCGCGCACCATAGATTTAGCCATATTTTATATTCCAGATTTGACTAGCTCTAAGAAAGTAATTAATTAACGACAAAGTAGTACATTATTTTTTTTTGTAATTATTTTTTAATCTCTTATTAATATATTCTCTTACTAAACCCTAAATTCTAGAACAATAATAGTTATTCCCTATGTGTCCTTTTACACCCCACATGCCTAATATTTCTATGATAGTGAGTTGTCGCGAAATCCGACATTCCATGGCAGCGGGTTGTCGTGAGTTTCCACATTCTACGACGGTGAATTGCTACGAATAATTTTTTTCTTTTTTCACTACAAATTTTGAACACCGTGACATGCGCGAGTATATAAAAATTGAGGAAGTTTGTTGTCGTGATAGTGGAGGGGTGTAGGGGTGTACGTCAATTTATACAATTAATGGAGGAGTGCTAATACTTGAGAATTTGTCAAAAGGGTGCTAATCCCATTAGTAGAGGTGTAAATACCGCGCCCTTTATAAAACCAATGAATCATTTTGGTAATTTTTCAACGAAAATTGTATTCAAAATATTTCAACTTCCTTGACTATGAAATAACGGTCAAAATATGTTGACTGAGACGGTGAGTGAGTCTGGAGGGGGCAAACCTAATTTCCATAAATTTTGGAGTTAAGTCTAATTCTTTTTTCAAATGGGGGTGCAGTTCAAGAAAGTTCGATTGAGTCAGAAATCTTGAGTAACTCAATAAGTTTATCAGAGTATGTAGGTTGGTGTTTGAGTCGAGCTTCGTCTAGCTTTAATATACTTAAGCTTGGCTTATTTTCGTTAAAGCTCGATGGATAAAAAACTAGTCGAGTGTTACAAGTACTTAATCTTCTAATTCATTCCCTGTATTGCATTCATCATAAAAACAGAATGCCAAATTTTGCGGATTTCCACTCTTTTCATGGAAAATGTTCCTGAAAAGTGCTCAATTCTTCTCAACAACTTTGCCAATGCAAAAAACTTTAATACTTGAGGTATACATATATTGCATATAACCAGTAGACCTACCTATGGGGCTTTTGGGTTGACAAACGTTTTTGTCCGATTGTAACGATACCGCTAGCTAAATTTAATAATTTGCAAGTAGAAGATGTCAAGATTCAGGCCCAAAAAAATTATCGAAAAGAAAAAAGAAAGAAAAACACCAAAAACGTAATCACACTTTTCCTTGATATATGCTCAATAAAGTTAAAATTCTCCATTGAAATCAAAGTATCAAACACAGTTGCTAGCTTCACAAAATAGGAATAATACTCATTGTTTTAATGTAGAGTAATTATTAAATACATTTTAACTGATGTAATTTGTTTGAATACATGGCAGCGTTAGCTAGTTAAGTAATTTTTCTCTGGTTTGAATACAATTTAACTGATGTATTAGTTAGTTTGAATGCATATTTTAAAAGTGTTTTACAGTACGGTGTTTAACATGGTGGAGTGGATTATCACAATACTTGGGAATTATCATATGAGATTATGAGCGAAAAAAAAGTGCATTTTTTAACATTTCACCAACTAAATTAACCTTATTAGTCATTAACTTATTACACATACATGCAGTATTGCAGTTACCTAGTTCACGTAAATTTCTAAACGATTTTACCAAAGATAAAATTATAAAGATAATTTTGAAAACTAAAATCTCTTGACATTGTCACTTAAAATTGACAATGATATTTGAACCTAAACAACTAGCTAGAGGAATCTTGAATCATGATTGGTGATGCATGATGTAAAAAATGGGTCGGGTACAAATACTTTTTTGGCATGAAAAAATAAAAACAGATTCGAAATCGAACCAGATCTCAACTTTGTATGTGAGGGTGAGGGTGATGGTGATTGGAAATTGGAATTGAGTGTGAAAATCAATGGGACAAATGAGGAAGCAAATGAAAATTGAAGATAAGTGGGACCAAAATCTCGTGCCAATCACATGGGAAGTGAGTCTCGTACGGACCGGAAGGAAAGAGAAAATAGAGGCCCTGATAAAGTGTTGTCGGATAGCTTCCTAGAGGTGATAATTGGCAAGGAGGGGACACGTGGGACAGCTAGCACGCACTCGTGGGGACACTTAATCATCACCCGACATTTTGCCGGATTTTCATAATCATAGTAATCATAATTTTTTCTACTTCTCTTCTTCATTCCATGCGCTTGGATTTAAAGCTATCTAATTAACCAATTGTTTGACCTATATAACCTCAGTAGTTTTCTTTAAACACACAAAATTTAGATAATGTCTTACATATAGTCTGCACCTTTTAGAAAATGTGCTCTTTGGATATATAGAAAGGAATTCTTTCGCAATGGTGAATAGGTGAGGACTAATGAGATGTTAGATAGAGATGCTCATGCACTATAATAATTCCTCATAAATCGTTGTAATGACAAGAGATTTTTATTCAACAGAGAAATAATGAGGTTTTTATTTATTTATTAAAGTCTACAAGTGTTCATTTTCAAGTTAAATATCTCGACTTATAATCGCAAACTGGTCAGATTCTTGTGGATTGCATATTTGCAATATGTGGAAACTTCGCAGAGTAGGTGCCTGCAAACTGCAATGCACACTCTGTTGTACTACTCTACAATCAGGGGGCAAATTTTAGTAACAATTTAAAGAATATTAAAATGATTTTACATGTTTTTTCAAAATTGAACATAAAATTTTGTTATAGCATTATACATTGTTTTTCCTTTATAATACTATTGAGCTGAATTAACAATAAATTGAGCTTGGTTAGTTGTTCACTGGGCAATAATCTCTTGAGTTGTGAGGACAAATATCTGAGTACAAAGTTTATACAAAGTGTTGCGGTTAGGGGTGCTAACGGGTCAGTTTTGGGGTTGGATTTTAGCAGTTTTGGTTTGGATTTTATTATTTGCGGTTCTATCGGTTTCGGTTCTCAACAGTTTTAGTATGAGAATTATAAAACCCGACCCAAAATCATCAAAACCCACAGTTTTTTTTTTTATTAGTTTCGGTTCTAATTCAAGTATTTATTATTTATTATGATTATTAAATAATTTCAATAATTTAAATAATAAAACTTTTTTTTTTCCTACAATATTTTATGTATAAGTAGTGATGTATCAACAATCATATTTACATCAATCTATTAACATATATCAATTATATACGTTAAAACATTTACCATTCATATGATAATTTCAAACTTTGATATAGAAATCAAAATAACTAAATATCTAACCCCAAAATTTTGATTTTTTTTTATGTGCATACACATAAATTTGTTTCCTTGTATATATTAACTCGATCACGTACACATGCAATCACATATATTTATTTATTTTGATATATTTTACGTGCATACACATATATTTGTACACGTATATTAACTCGTATTTTAAATCGAATATGCAAGTACATGTGTCTTACAATTATATTATTTCATCACTAATTTATAATGTAAATACTACATATTGGTTTATAATAAGTGCGTGTACCACAATATATCAAACATGTGTATTATATTTAAATATACACGTGCATAAACTAATAAATATAAAATGTATTAGTTAATTCATAATATACATATTGATATTATTATTAACATCTATGATACACTTGTTTAACGTATTGTTATAAAATATATATTTAACAACACACATTCACTATTATACTATAGATTTTTACATGTAAAAAATATATTTTATATTATAATGTACGAGTTTGATTATCTTAAATGTAATATAATACTAAATTTCATATATCAAAATCATAATAATCGGTTTCAATTTCGGTTTGAGTATCCCGAGTTTTTGACTATTTGGTTTTACGATTTCAGTTCTTAATGACCCGTTTTAAATGAGTCTAACTTTTTAAGACCCCGGAACATTGAGTTCGGTTAGGAGTAATCCACTTGCCGTGGTCTAGCAAAAATGAAATAGAAATTTAAAAGAAAATAATTTTGAAAGGAACCACGTGCAATGCACTCTATCTAGATTTAAAAAGAAAAGGTACCAAAGGAAAAGGGACTTTTAGGTAATTTTAGCTATCACCTAACGTGATATGGACATTTAATAAGAGAGCAATGATGAAGAGTCTGCTTTGTTCATTAAAAGCAAACAATAGAGTGGCAAATAAATGTAAATTACTGGACCACAAAGGATAAAAAATGAGATGGGGACCAGTTAGTATGAAAACCCGGGAAGAAGGAACAAGTGGGTTGATGATGAGGATGGGAGGGCAAATGATTGTAGGGAGTGCGTGTCGCGTAAATAGGGAACACTGTGACACGCTCGGCTTTACTACTGGGACCACATGTCACTTTCTTTCTTCTCGAGATCTTCTGTCCACGTGTCATACAAGACATGTTGGTCCACGTGAGTTCCCCAATGGTTTTCCCCCTCTTTCCCTCCCTCCCCACGTGACCTCCACTCTGCTTTGTCTCCCTCCCAATCTCACCTTATGACTTGCGTGACCACCCACCACTTGCTTCAAGTGTTCACAATTCTGACCGGAATGTCAGAAATTCCGTTAGATATTTTGTTTTTTCAAAAAAACAATATAATGTCGAAATATTGATAATTTCAAAATCCCAAACTATACTTGCTTTCCTACTACACTTATCACTGTTGTACAAATGACTCCAGAGAGAATTCTCACGCTATGCTTTTTTCTTCCATTGATTTTTGTTATTCCTTTTTTTTCTTTACAAAAACCAAAGTAAAAAAGCTGAAAAAATAAATAAATTCCTAGCAAAATCGTAATATCCAACTTCTGAGGCCATCACAGCAGCTAAAGTAGACATCTTTTACAATTCAACGATTGCCACGTATGAATTTTTTTGTTTATGTTTTCAGATTCACATATCAATTGGTTGCATTATTATGCTTTTTTTTAAAAGCAATACTCGTATCAATTATTTGCTTTTCTTTGAATTTTTATGATTACTGGATATATGTAAACTCTAGATATGGACGAACATTATAAATCAGTAAATCAGTCAATCATAAATATCTCAATCAAACCATTAATACATTGAAATTCCCTACTAATATGAAAGTACACAAAAATACAAAACAGATTCATAAATGTCAGTTGAGTAAAAAAAAAGAAAAAAGAAAAGAGAAATCTCGTGTCCTACACGCTACGCCACTCCTACGTGATATCTTAGCCTTTTTGCCCTCAAACATCTACAAATAGCGAGACCACCATAACAAACCAAGCAACAATCTCATCAAGCCACTCAAAAGGGCAGATTCGTAACTAAGAAAAAAAAAAGAGCATTAAACTTCCTTGTCTACTTTGCACAGTTCCTTTTAAAGCTTTCTACGCGAAACTGACGAAAAAGTCCGAGTAACCCCATTCACTTAATATTCTCTATTTAGTCAATGGTCAACGCAGAAAAACCGCTCTCACAGTGTTAAATAAAACTGAAACTAGTTGTGCAGTTAACTTAACCAGAGTAAAAAAGTTACTATCCAGTTAGATTGAGTTAAGTTATATCAGTAGTCATGATTGTGATAATTGGGACCCTGACACTAGTCATGATTGAAGTCTCAATAGAATCTGTCTATATAAACTCACACCCTTCTTCTCTACTGTGTACTTAAAAAGCTGCAAGCAAAGGGAAAAAAAACCACCTAGAAATGATGGTTGAGAAAGATAATTTGGGTTTGAGTCTGAGTCTGAACACAGTAGAGAATCATCAACAACAACAATCATCTTTACAGTTGAATCTAATGTCTCCATCTGTTTCAGTTTCTCCATCACCATTTTTAGCTCAAAGAAATTCTTGGAATGATCTTTTTGCCTCTTCAGGTATACTTTTTTCCCCCGGATCTGTTAAAGAGGTTTTTTTTTGTTGTTAAGCCTTTACATGCAAAGCGGTTTTTTTTTTAATAGATCTGTGATGCCATTTGATTTGATTTGAACAGATCGGAACTCAGAGATGTATAAAAATGAAACGAGATCTTTTCTAAAGGGAATTGATGTTAATAGAATGCCGTCTTCAATAATAGATTGTGAAGAAGAAGCTGGAGTTTCTTCACCAAATAGTACAATATCTAGTGTGAGCGGGAAAAGAAGTGAGAGAGAGACTACTGCGAATGGGGAAGATAATGACCTTGATGAAAGAGCTTGTTCAAGGGGAAATAATAGTGATGAAGAAGATGGTGATAATTGTAGAAAAAAACTTCGTCTTTCTAAAGATCAATCTGCTATTCTTGAAGAAAGTTTCAAAGAACACAACACTCTCAACCCTGTAAGCACCCCCGTTTTTGTTCATTTTTCATGTGAGTGGCAGTTTTGTTATTTTCTGTAAAGTTAGTGGTATTTATTTTGCTTTTTTTAATGTTGTGAACAGAAGCAAAAATTGGCTTTGGCTAAACAATTGAGTCTTCGGCCAAGACAAGTTGAAGTGTGGTTTCAGAACAGGAGGGCAAGGTGAGACATTAGTTCATTTTAATTAGAGTTACGCTGTTTTTGGAATAAAATAATTAGGAGATTAAGTTATTACTGTTCTGTCCCTAACTTGGTTATGTTAATTGCAGGACGAAATTGAAGCAAACAGAAGTTGATTGTGAGTACTTGAAAAGATGTTGTGAGACATTAACAGATGAAAATAGGAGGTTACAAAAGGAAGTTCAAGAACTAAGAGCACTTAAACTGTCCCCACAATTTTACATGCACATGACCCCACCAACCACACTGACAATGTGTCCATCTTGTGAACGTGTGGCTGTTTCACAATCATCTAACGGGTCAGCTGCTCCATCAACAGCAGCTCCATTGGGCCCCCAACAACACCGTGGATTGCCATGGGCTCCAAACCCAGTTCATCATCGACCGTTCGATCTGCTCCGTCCTCGATCGTAGCCCAATGGCAATCTCGTAATTTTTGTTTCGGGAAATTTATAGATCTGATTAAAAATTGGGGGGTTGGTTAGGATATCGGTTTAGTTCTCGCCTTGTTTTTTCTTTGGCGTATCTGTTATGGTTGGTAGTATTTTCTTGTTGTTGCAAATGCAATAGAGAGATAGAGAAAGAGATTAACTGTGTTTTGGTGTAAAGTTTATTCTAATCAAAGACTTTTAAGGTTGTGTTTCTAATCGATATCACATGACTTAATATTTTATTAACAATTGAAAGAGATTATATGGTCGGGGTATTTCCTTGGATTCTTTTGATAGCTGGAATGGGTTTATTTGGCAATGTTTGTGTATATACGGAAAATTATTTTTATAACCAGAATTGAAAGCTAGTGACATGAATTGCATCACAGAATGTCAGCTAAACTTGATTAGGTTCCAGCTATACTGATCAGGTTCCAGCGGTACTCATATGATAGACAAATTTTAATTATTTGATCATTAAGGTTTGTTGCCTAGTTACATGTCCTATTCTTTTCTTTTCTATTTTCTCTAGTGGTTTACACTTTACAGTTTGATCTTCCAATAGATTATCCCCCCAAAATTGTTGGATCTTCAGTCACATGTTTTACTGGACGGGCCTCAACTGTGAAAAATTTGGAGCTACTGATGAATTGAATGCAGTGTGGACCTAGAATGATAGAAGTACTGTGATACTGTATGAGAGCAAGTCCAATAGGTGCGACACGAAAGTCCATATAGCACTCCAAAAACTAAATAATCATTCCAATGGGACTGCTAAAAGGGTTTTAAATTTGGTTTGTGTTATATACCCAACTAAATTTGTGGCATTGTTTAGCAGCGGCCAAAATTATGTTTCGGAGACCGACAATATAATTTCTGCCCTCTATGCGTTAAATTTCGACGGATGGCAGAAATTGTGTTGTTTGTTGACTTAAACTTGCAACTAATGGACAGACGACAAAGTTTCTTTCGTCTGTATGTCTTTACCACTTCAAAATAAGAAACCACCATTGGAAAGACTTTTGTATTTTGGCTGTCAAATTTGACACTCCTACCAAAATGCCAAAAAATACTAACGTGGCATTCTTTAGCAGCTCCTTTTAGCAAGTTTCCATTGGACTTGCTCTGACAAATGAATACAATAGGGATGTGGTGTGATTTTGTTTTTGTTTTTTTTTTCACTAGAAATCATACCTTACCTCCCATTATAATATAAAATGTTGGGATATGGGTATTTATCGATACTCAATTTTCTGATATGTATTGTGGATATATAATTTTCTTTGGGAATATTTTACATTGTTTCATATGTAAATATTGACAAATATTGTAGATATTTCTTGATATACCACGATATACAATTTATACTAGAAAGTAAGCCCGTGCGTACGCACCGGCTCTTTTAAAAATTTGCTTAACAATCATAACAAATCGTGATTCTTATTTTCATCGCTAACCTATTTTAATTTCCTAACAAATTGTTTTAATCAAGTCTTAAAAACCCGTTTTAATTTCTTAACAAATTGTTTTAATTATATTTTAAAACCCCGTATTTTTTATGATACTATTTGAGTTTTGGTTTTAAAAGGAAAGGAGATTCCCGTTTGAAGTTGGATTCTAAAAAGAAAAGAGTTTTCCGTTTTAAGTTAACTATTAAGTTGATGACGTGTAATTTTAATAGAGTTCGAAAAATACCCCTTGTGGGAGCTTTAATATTAAGATATAGATTTATTTAAAATATAATGATAAATATTAAATAAAATTGTTACCTAAACAAAATATCACTAATATTGTTGAAATATGGCTAATATTTGCAGTCTTATATATTTCTAAAGTCTAAACATATAATATTTATGTATCCCTTGCGTCCCATTACTTAAAAGGAATAATGTTAAAGTTCAGCATACACTTCGGAAGAGCCTTGATGTGATTTTGTTTGATTTCACATTTTGGTAAGATGTTAAATTGACCTTTGATCTTTATAAAAAAAACAAAATTGATCTTTGATATGTTGCTCATCGCATATGAACTTTAACCTAGATAGTAACGATTATGGGTGATTCTGTGAAGATTAACACAGAAGGGAAAGGAAAAACTATGTGAAGATTGTAAACAATTCATGGGTCCGTAAAGGAGAATTCTCATACTGGTATTCGTACTCTTCTTTCAATGGTACGAAATTCAAGCAAGAATTTTCTACATGAAGGGCTACGCACCCATGCCCAATTAAGTGATGCAAACTTGTTGTAGGTGGCGCCGGCCCAAACAAGTAGTCTTGGGCTCTTGGCTAGTTTGTTGGGGCGATCCAATTCACCTAAATCAGTCATGAAGTTCAACTTAAACTTTTAAGATCGTTGAAGTTTGAAGTTTGAACCACATACTCAGCAGTCAGCACACCCTCTAATGATGGATGAACCAATTAGCTAAAGCCCTATTTGCTTGTAGAAATAGTCACTTGCTTTAAATGCCTACAAATTCTACAGAAATTTACATGTTATGGACTAAATTGTAATTATTTACAAAATGCTTTAAATGCCTACAAATTCTACAGAAATTTACATGTTATGGACTAAATTGTAATTATTTACAAAATGATTGTTTCTTCAAAGTTCAAATCCAAAGATAATAATACTGAAATGGAAAAACACTAACTGTTCCAATGCTAATATATGTGATAACTTGTTCATGAAAAACTGGTTCATAGATCTTCCAGCAAAAAAATGTGTTGTGTACTGGTCTTGTTGGTGTCACGGCTTCTTAGACTTCCATTCCATAATTGCAGAAAGGAGGCTATAGTTTGGTATGAGATTCTTATCAGGCAAGGGAAGACTTGTCATTGGTGATTTGTCATTCTCCTTGAGCCAGACTTCTATTGATTTGCGGTCATAGGTATACCCATCAGCAGCAACATAAGGATCTTCCATCACTTCCTGTGTACAAAAAAATTCAGCCTCCCCGTGTAAAATTCCAACTATGCATGGCTCGAATTCGTAAATAAATATATAGCTAAGCAGATTGAGAGCCATTAAGAATTAGATATGATCCAGAAGAAAAGGACTACTACTCTAATGATGTATCCGAATTTTACAAGATCTATGAACATAAATAAACTCCATGAAAAGGATGACAGAGATATATTGGAATTCGAAAACAAAGGTACATTTCTATTGTCTCAGACTCAGAGAGAGAAACAGTGTTTGTCTGTTTGATTAGATGGATGGACTATTGGAAGTTTACTTTCCAAATGAAAATTGGGGTTGTTCGGTTCTTAAAAAGATCAAGGGTGTTTGATTGCACATGGGAACTTCCCATGGGAAGTTCACTTTTTAGTACGCCATTTCATGATATAGGAACATGCAAGGGAATTTTTGGCCAGGAACAATTCTGATGGGAAAAATTAAATAGGGAGGGCATATAGGAAGTTTTATGGAGAAAGTCTTCAGACCAAATTCTAGAAGAGGGTATAGCTAAACAAGTAAGCACATAGAAAACATTTCGAGTGTCACTTGATTTGTGTCTGCGAAGGAAAATACAAGTATTAATTTACCTGTATTCTACAAGCTTAACAGCCTAAGTTTATCCCCAGGACAAAAACGTTTCATTATGAATAAAAGGCAGACTTCATTAAACATTTTAGTCAGTAGTCAGGATACACCAGTCTCGGCCAATTCGTCGCATAACCAATGCTAGGGATGCTTGAAAAGATAAAACCAACACGCTCCACCAATCACGTAGAAAAATAGATATCGGATTTACGATCATAATTATAAATAGACACTAGGCCTGGTTAACATACTTTTGGCACGGAATGACCTATACACAGAAAGGACACATAATTCGCCGCTGAAAAATGAACAGGCACACCTCAGAATTTGAAGTATCCATGTAACTCGTACATGCCATATTTAGGCATGAGAACTAATGCATGTGGGGATCCTCAACCAACACATGAAAATAACAATTGTATTATAGTAGGTGCAGCATGAGGCTGATGTGAATAGACAACATCTCAAGAAGCAATGATGATATTTAAAGATCATAAACTTAAGAAAGAACATGCAAGGCACTGACCTTAAGTAGTGGGCAAATGAAGTGATTTGGAGGTGCAGGTTGGGCACTAGGAGGTGAATGTGAGGCCTTATTAGCAATCTGCTTCAGTTTCTCTAAAACTGGAAGAACTTCAGCATTTAGATCGGGTCTGTCACTTTGCTTCATTTCTGCACACCTGAGTCCCAAAACCACCAGTTCATTTGTCTCCTTGATAGGCCAACTGCCAGCTTTGCAATCCAAAATTTCCATAAACTGTCCATCCTCTAATGCTGTTTCAACCTTGTGGGGCAGCGCTAAGGCAGGTTTAGCAGTCAGTAATTGCAGTATTACCATTCCAAATGCATAAACATCAGATTTCGGTGATATCAATCCACTCCTTTGATACTCAGGGTCTATGTAGCATAGTGTACCAATAGGACCACTGTCCTTGTAGATGGGAGGTTGAGAAGAATTGACAGAAGGAATAGAAGGAAGCAATGTGGAAAGACCAACATCCCCTATCTTGCTTACAAGATTCTGATCAAGCAAGATGTTTGCAGGTTTTAGGTCACGGTGGACAATCGGCCTTGGCTTTGAGTTATGTAGGAAGACAAGGGCTGAGGCTATCTCCCAAGCGATTCGATACCGCTCAAACCAGGGTATTGAGAGTGTACTATTATTCTGAAGCAACCTCTCTTCTAGACTACCATTCTCCATGTACTCATAAACTAAGCAACTCTGCTCTGGACATGCACCAAGGAGAAGAAGCAAATGGGGATGACGAATTTTGCTCATGATATCAAGCTGAAAGGAAGTTGAAGCATTAATAAATATCTGAAGAATAAGTAACCTGCATCGGGGACGTATATACCTCTCCAAAGCATCATGCATTTGAACTTGAACAATTAAGAGCAATGTAATTTAGGCAAAGACAATAACATAGCGATCTAACAATCCCAGAAACGTATAAAAAAGATGAGTATGTTGAAGACAAGAAAGTTGTTTTACATAAAACGATGGAAGTTTTGCATATGTGCATATATATGTAGATCTTCATGTTTTAATATATCCACTGGTATATAAAAAAATATAATT
This sequence comes from Coptis chinensis, assembly GCF_015680905.1. Classification (NCBI taxonomy): domain Eukaryota; kingdom Viridiplantae; phylum Streptophyta; class Magnoliopsida; order Ranunculales; family Ranunculaceae; genus Coptis; species Coptis chinensis. The sequence continues at coordinate 70,511,127 of NC_141461.1, forward strand.
CAACAGACAATTAATAATCCCAGTTCTGTAAATATAAAGAAAGAGATTATATAACAAGATTTATTAGAGTGATTTTTCACGGAATCTCTAATGAACAACAAACTGACTTTTCAGTCGCTGCTTACAGTATCTCATCTAAAATGTTTGTTCAGTAAAATAATCTTTCACCATTCAACAAAATAATGTTCTCAAGATGCGAGGTGTAAACTTTAATGCCAACCTGACAACCCAAATTCCTCACCCGGGCTTGGGAACAGAACTTTACATAATAAAAGACAACTCATTTGAATAAGGCGATTAATGTTGTACTATGCTACCAAACCACACCAAAACAAGTATAAAGTTGATACATACAAAACTAATAAATTTGGGCATCTAACTCAAACCAATTGGCAATGAGTGGAGCAATAATACGATTAATGTTAATATGCAACCAAACAACGCCAATAAAAGTATAAAGTTAATACATGTGGTAATATCAGATTTGGGCATCCAACTCAAAACCAATTTGGGAATGAGTGGAGCTGCCCCAGGACTTGTATATTTTTATGCAAGGCTATAGAAACTCGATATGGGATTATAGTAAATCTCAACAACTATAAAACAACAAAAACTACATGCTCATAAATGATTAGAATGGATAGATCTGTGGTTTTCTTCCCTTCGTATAAGTACAGAACTTTCATACCTCCTGCTGAAATTCTTTTGTACTCGGATTTTCTTTCAAGTGGAGTACTTTAACTGCTGCTGTCACATAATTCAAAGTGCACTTGTAAACAGTCCCATATGCACCCATTCCAATTTTAAGATCATCGGAAAATGAGGATGTAGCAGAGACAATCTCTTCCCATGTGAATCTCTTGTATGGCTCATTAGGACTCTTGAGTGCCTTCTCAAAATTTTGTTTCTCTTTGGCGTCGCGGGCAGCTCTATACTCTGCCTCTTTCCTTTGTGAAGCTTCTATTTCAGCACATTCTCTCAGAAACTCAGCTTCTCTCTTCGCAGCCTCATGTTTTTCCCTTTCCTTTCTTGCTAATTCTCTAGCCTGTTCCTCCCTCAATCTTATTTCTTCAAGCTTAAGTGCATCCTCCGTTTGACGTTTACTTAAACCGGTTAGCTGGTAAGAGAGTGAATGATCAAAATACATCAGCGATAAGATCCAAAAAGAAAAAAGAAAAAAAAGAAAGACTGGTTTATGCACTAGCAATCAAATCTGTCTAATATTGGCCAGACGTGTTGAACCAGAGTCTAAGAATTAGTCAAATGCATCTAAACAGTGAAATACTGTGATTTTTCTACTGGAACATGTGAGTGTTCTCCTGCCAGCCAAAGCATTCAGAACTAAGGAGATATAAACCACATACTGACAGGTACACTCAGCTCAAGCTTTCCACTTCAAACTCTTAATAAATATTAGCCATTTTCTGTCAAGAATGCACACCAGTGGACCTAATTTTCATATAGGTATCTTGTTGTTTTTCAAGGATATTGTTTCATATACATCAAGGAAAACTACTATACTGGGAAGCTATAACTCTGTATAAAGGGGTTGGCCTCCAGTTCAGTTGTACATCTCTTCATTTTAATAGGCAAATCAATGAGTGCAAGCACACATATTAATGCTTGCTCTCTCAGTTCTTACTTATCCAAAGGAGTTCTGAGCTAAGACTACAAGCTTCAAAGATCTCTAAATATTCCTATTCCAGGAAAATTGTCAAGACCTGTGGATCAGAGATAACTCCGACATTTCCTATACCACTACTTATGACATAAACCTCAACTATTTCTCACTCACATAAATGACAATTGGTGAAAAGTTATTTCATTCACAATCTTTCATTGTAGAAAAATGAAACTTACCTGTCGAGATGCATTGATCGTCTCATTTTGAGCTACAGCATACATTCCTCGGGCATGTCTGAGTTCAATTCTCAGCTTTTCTAGCTCAAAATTTATATCAATCTGCAGTTTTGCAAAAAATTCCTTGTTTATAAATCTCACATGTGCAAGATCATAAAGTGAAATGTATCGTACTGTATGAAAAATACAGAGTCCTTTTTTTTTGTGATAGGTAAAGAAACCGTTTGCCAGACAATCTAAAAGTAAAGACATCCCAAAATTGTAAACCTTAGGGTGTATACAGGGTCAATTTCAGTGCAGATTCCATAAGCGGAAGTGGGACCATCGGTTTGCTCACCATTCTTCTTTGCCAGCGCACCACATATATAGTATGACAATATATGACAGCCTCTAAGACGACAAGCTCTATTCTTTGTTTTTTTCTCTCTCTCTCTCTTTTTCCCCTAGTAACTTGATGATATAAATATCAACACATCAGTATCATCATCGTTATAGAAGTGGCAATTCCTTCTCTGAATTTTATCTAGTGGGTTTACAATCTCATGTGTGAATGTAGACTCAATTGAAGGATATAATTCATCTATTACAAACGTACTACAATATTCTATAAGCATCTGAGGAATTTCAACGCAACTGAAAAGAATAAAAAACAGCTCAGAAGTCCGAATGCTTTTCTTTTGGGGATATTTAATAATATAAATAGTTCCTGGATCTATTCACTCATGCATCAATCAAGAAAAGTCTTGTGTCAAATCAACAGTATATGAGAAAGCTGTGGATCAACCCAGGTAAGTCTAGATAAATATTTTAGAATACAATCCTATATGATTTTTCATAAATATTTCAGACTACAATCACTTCTTATAGATTTCTACTTTTCTGCATAATGCAGGGTTATTCTATTCAGGAAATTGGTCAAAAAAGCCAATTTCGGGTTAAAATCACTCTCTAGGACAGCCCGATTTCGAAATAACTTAGGCACATTTCAAATGCAAATAACCCAAAAAGACACATTTTGGGTGAAAATAATTTGTAAGGAGAAATAACCCAGTTTTGAAATAATTTTTTTTCTGATTATACCCTTTATGTTGTTTTGGTATGCACATTGTATGTGCATATTGTTTGTGCATTGCATACCTATGTGTATATGCACATTGAATGTCCATACCCCATTAGGTAATTCACACTAATTGTTGCGCATATGCACAATGAATGTGCATACCATATAGGTCGAGTCGTTTTGGTTGGGGCCGTGCCATTTTTTATTTTGTTTCAGGGGTAAACTTGACATTTTACCATCCCAATCCTTTTCGGTGATTTTGAAATAAAATTGGTTATGCAAGTGATTTAAAGAGTAGTATGTCCTTTTTGCTTGTTCTTATTGAATCATGATACCCCATCTTGTTGGCATTCTGTAATTCTCTAGAGAAACATTTTTTTTTTTATTAGCAAGCCTGTTTTAAATTAGATCAGTAACTCTTCGATGCTGGCGGGGTTCGAGCCCCAGACCTTTGGTATCATCACCCAAAGGTTTTACCAACTTTGCTAGTCGACACATGTCATAGCTTCAGACCTTAATTTTCTGATATAAGTACTAAAACCTAAATAAAGTATACTTCTTTAAATTTTACATATGAGTATGGCTAAAGATGGGAAATTTACCTTGCTCTCTGAGGATGAAACGGTTGAGGCATCAGAGTATGCTTTACCAGAATCCCATGTACAAATATCCGTCTCCACGTTTCTGACACTTGAAATACTGCTTCTAGCCGACTGACCATCTGGGTTATTGGAGAAGGAAGATTCACTTCTAGAATGGCAGATATCAGTTGAGACTGATTTTGATGTAAGACTGCCTTGGTTTATAATTGAAAGATCATGAGTGCCGTGTAATTGAAGAGATGGACAATGGTAATGTGAGTACGAAGAATCCGAGCCATGGTCTGTGCCATCTAAAATAAAAAAAGACGGAGGTAAGAAAGTTCACAACACTCTACAGTATCAGTTTATATTCTATTGGTTCCCGTTTCCATTTCAGAGCATTTTACCAACTAACCATAGTTATAGTTTGTATCAGGTAATCGTATGGGATTCAAATTTTCAGCGCATCTTTAACACATTCTTAAAAATTTATGTATCTATAATTAATTGTCCATAATGCACCCTAGAAAACTCTTGGTACTAGCTAAATAAAGACTCAGTAGCTCCACCCAGAAAGAAATTTAATAAGCCGATGAGGTCTTATTTAAGTTGTTAATTGTTATCACAAAGGATGTTCATGAAACTTGCCAAATGTGCTTAGGATATTTGGAGCAACCAAGCAAGTAAGATAAATATGAGTATATGCTTACAACAGCCATGAAACCACTAGAAAGATTGATCTAGAGTACAGATACATAACAATTGGCACAACAATTTACACTCCTGGTTCTCTTTACAGAGAAATTTTTGGAAGATTCATGACATGGTCCAAAAAGCAGATTCATGGCAATTGGCACATTAAAGCTAAAAACAAACAGAGATGTGAAACATATTCCAGGGATGTAAGGCCAGAATGGATTCATACTTTCATCATAAGAGTATATGTATTTGCATTATTACTGACATAAAGAAGTATATCTGGTTCTTCAATAGATACTTTAAGTGAAAGTTTGAGCTACCTGTTTGAGAGCTGAAATTATAACTTGAGCAACTGGAGGCAGAAGTCTCTGCATCACTACTTTCATTGTTGATACTCCCATCTGTTTCCAACTTGGATCGGCGCACAGATGATAACTTCCCATTTTTTATTACATAAACTGTGCAGAAACTTGGAGTGTGGTCTGAGATTCTTGAGGATATACCCTTACTCTTTAATTTCCTATAAGGAAGTAACATAATAAGAAATGTATGACAATATCCAAAAGAAATTATTCAACTGACATTGAAAAACACAGTGTAAACTAACCAAAGGTCAATTTTCACTTTCACAATCACACCTGAGTCCTGACACTAATTTTTGCACATTAAAAGGGAGGTCAGTTTTGTCTCAGAGGTTCTCTGTTTCCGGTTTTTCTATAGAACCATGCCATTATTTTCTTTTTACTAAAAACAAAAACCAAATTAACAATATCAAAAGACTAATAAAAAAATCTCATCTTTTCATGGATACCCCTCCAGTGCACTACATTATTAACTATTAATCTATCTGTAATAATGACAAAAATTAAAATAAAATAAAATAAAAAATCCCGAAGAAGGAAGCTTGTATTGTGCAATGCCTATCTACACAACCAAATGCTAAAAGCAATTGTACACAAGCCTACTTGGAACTGTTACTAATACTATTAGAGTATTAGTACAACCTGTGTAGCATATTCAAGGACGTCTCTACAATTAAACTCCTCACATGGACATTAGGACAAACATGGAAATTTTTACCATTCAAACATTCCTAACATCCAAACCAAAAATTAAAATCCAGTATTTTTGTAAGGGGAAAACCAGCACTTAACAATTCCATGAGTTAATCTGAGACAAGGCTTATTTAAGGAATGTCTATGTGCTTGGCAGTCCAAACGAAACAAAGATCATATATTGCTTCCACTATAGATATGCTAACACACACACACATTTATGTTCACCTCTTAACAAGTATGATTATAGTAAGGCTGTTGCCGGATGCAGAGTGCATGTCAGACATAACATCATTTTAGGATAACAAGAAAGGAAGCGCTCGAAAATTACTGCATAAAGTAAAGGAGAAAAGGCAATAGGTATGCCCTTCTATTTGTCAAGCAGAAGAGAGTTGCTGCTTTACTCGAATAGGAATTTGGATGTTGTTAAGATGTTTAATATAGTCTCACATGGGACATTGAAAATGCATAACAGTATATATATTCCTAAGCCTCTCCAGTAATTGCCAGTGGGTTTTGAGTTGGATGCTCTTAATGGTAAGATGGTATCAGAGCAGGCTATTGTCTTTGGCCCCAAGCCCCCAAGTCCTAGTTTACTCCATGTCACCAACTTTGTCCCACTTGGGACATTGAAAGCCTTGCGTAGAAATCTATAAGCACATGCCTCTCCACAAGTATTACATTACATGAAAACAAATACGGAAGTGACAACATAAAATGAAAAATGATCATGCTTAAAAACAATTGAGAAATATACAAATACCTATTTCCTTAGATAATAGAAAAAAAAATATAGCATTACTGATATCACTGATTCAAAAACGATTAGTTAGACAATGACTGAAGGTGTGCATCAGACAAAAAAAATTGGAAATTTCATAGTAACACTTTACTAAACCCAAAGAATGTTAAAGTAATAATAAAAGTACAATGGACATTGCTGATTCAAAATCAACAGATCTAAGGTTTCAGGCTAAAGTAGAAAAAACATATGTGAGTCATTATTTTGTTATTTGTTTCTCTATCATAAACACATCTTTAAGTAAGAATTTTCTTCCTTCTGGGCAACGCAATTATTAGCTCACAATAGTAGGTGGGGACATGAAATAGGGTGTGGGAACCCGGCCCACAGTCCAGAGGCTAGGCACCCATGCCCGTCTAATTAGGAGAGCATGGGGGGGGAGCGCACACTGACCAACTCATATAGGAGCTTTTGTGCAAGGCACCTCTAAGCTAAGAGAACCTAAATGTAAATTCAGGGTTAACAAACTTTAAGAACAACTTTGATGTAAAAGATTGGAGGAATATTCAATTAGATGGAAAATCTGGGATCAGTGCCTTCCTTAAGAAACATATAATTCTACGGCTACTATTTTGATTTAAGTACCCTAATTCACTCAAGGAAACATATAGTTCTTCATGTTCATTAAATCAATTCTCACCCATGTATCTCAAACTTAATAACATTCAAAAGCTAAGCGTTATTTGTAATTGGGATTACTTGCTAATCAAGGATTCATAGGTAACTAGGAAATTGATAACTTGCTAAAATAAAGTAATTTGGAAAAAAAAACAAGGAAAATGAAAGCAACTGAAATGTGGAAATGGTGGATGGACCTATGAATTTGTTAACGACATTACGGACGTCATCCAATGCATCTTGCATCAATTTCAATAATAAAGCTCCTCCAATTATCTTTATATGATAGACTCGAACAAGAGCCTTAATAGGACTAGAATTTCTAAGGATACTCAAACCTAAATAAGTGACTTGAACCCCGAATGAATCAACCAATTCTTCAGAAAACGTGAAGAACATCACACTGCAGTTCTTTTACTGGTAGGACAGAATTTTCAATACATAAAAAGGTACAAAAATACAAATTTATGTGGCTTACACTCTTGCTTAAGAGAACACGGCTAAGTTACAAGACACCCAAACTCCAGAACGCTACAAAGTAAGCTCCTCGGAATCTGGATAGAACTCTTCACCCCTATGACATCTTTATTTCACCCCATTGACATCCCTATTTCAAGTCACCCAATGATTACAATCCTCCCAGTTGGTGGACTGGAATGACATTGTTCCCTATGCATGTTGTAATGGACTAGTGCCCAGCTCCACAAACATAACCATAAGTCATAAACTTTTTGGTTAGCTCTTCAAGTTGTTAATCGATCAACGTTAGTACACGTAGAAAATTACTCATTTTCTTTCTTGTCAAGGTTTCATTGCCTTTATATCAAGTAAATAGAAATTACAATTTATGAACAAAATGGGTACTAGTATTTTGTTTTTATTTATTTATTAGAACTTTTATTCCCTGATCCTCTTTTCCACGATGAAGATGGGAATCAAACCCAAGACCTTGAGACCAACCTCCCAAGTCTTGACCAGCAGGCCACTGGACACTTCCAAATGGGTAATAGTCTGCCAAGAGAAGTTATGGAGAAAAGTAGACCGTAAACGATTACACTAAAAGCCAAGACTGGGTTCCAAGTTATTTATAGCACCACTTGTTATTACCATTTAAACCTGCTACCAGGTGCAGCTCCTATGACAAGCTTGCTGTTTTCATACTTAGATACCTCTCTTGATATCGCTTCTACAACATCATCTGCTTCAATCACCAAAACCTCCACCACTACCTGAACACAAAAAGCTTAGAGTCAGTTTCTTTCTTGCCTTTTGTTTTGGTATGGTTCTAGATGAAAAACAAGAACTTACCTTTCTCTCAGTAAACATTTTCTTGTATGGAAGAAGCATTGCAGTTGTTTTCCATTGAACTTCATTCTTATAAGCAGCAGCTACGTCATCTCGTACTTGTGAGATCAGATAGTTTCCCACTGCGAGGACAACATGGCAAACGAAAACACTTAATTGCAGAAAAAGAGGTAGAGAAATCTAATTAGATATTTGTCACATAGCTTATTTTTCTTATTCTTATTCTTCATCTTAGCCTTCTTTGTTTCTTTTTTTTAGGTTAAAAAAAAAGAAAAGAAATGGTTGCTAATGTGAGCCAAACTGTGTACAAACTTTAGTAGAGTGATCCAACTGTGTACAAAGTTCAGTAGAGTGATCCAAATTAACTCATTAGAAAAACAAAAACAAAAGAAAACCAAAATGTCATAAATAAATATATATCCATACTCTTAGATATGATCTCATGGCAATAGAAAATATCAAGTCATAATTCAAATGATGCATTAAGTACAGTTAAGGGCAATCAAGTGAATGCTTTTGTGAAAATGTATTTAGTTTCAGCAATGAAGTGTGTAGATTGAAACCCCATAACAATACGGCACAAGCTTCTTAATGGGACAAGCCCTTTGAATGATTTACAACTAAACATCTGATTCAAGACTAACTAGAGATGAGTAGGAAAACAATACTAAGTTCATTACTATGAAAGAATATAATGATTTACACCCTTTCTATTTGCTTCCTTAAATAATTTGGTGGTCTCTTGTCCTTCTTATAAAATCTTTTATGAAATGGGGAAAAAAATTCAGAATCAAGTAGAACGGGTATGACTTACATGGTGTAGGGACTGTTGTGATCCGCGGGCGGACATGTAACAACTTAAACAGAACCTTTCCCTCCAAATGAAATTTGTCCAAAGCCCATTTAACTGCATATTTGCTGCTTTTACTTCTGGTGACAGCCACAACAACAGTCAAAGAGGGGGGCAACGCCAACACAAGTTCATCTTTACTTCCAAGAACTTCCATTCATTCCTCTACTCTTTTCCTACGCACTCTGCTAAAAAAAAAAGAAAATATAAACACATTGAGACTAGTTGTTCATCTAAATAACAAAATTTCAAGTTTCTTATACTTGTAAATTGATTGGTTCAAATATCACCAAGTGGGCAATTGGTTAAAAAATGAATAGCAATATTAATATCTCCATCACTAATGCACCAATACAAGCCAAGACAAAATTTTACTCTGCATTCAACTCAGAACAAAAATACAAACAATTTCAATCAAAGAAAAGGACAGTAAACATACCAGTTACTAAACTAGGACAAGGAATGGTGTGAAGAAGTCTAAAGGAGAACACCCAAGATTATTTTCCTCCACAAAAAGAAACAGACTTTACAACAAGAGTTGCAAATTTGGCAGAAGAATATTGACTTTAAAAGACCCACCCTAGTGATGTTTATACTTCTCAACGACTTTTCTATGTTATATTCCTCAGACAAGTTTGATTCTTTCATATTCCACATTTGTCATATTGACTTTGGGGTCGTTCACGGGGCAAACTGTCTTTGTCAGTTTGTCTATGCCTGCTCATCCAGTAAAGTTTGTTGGGTGGACTTTTTTTTTAGTAACTAACAAACTTTACAAAAGATTCATGGGAAGTGGAAGTGGGAGTGTGAATGTGGATATGAAAGTGACGTTTGATAGACAAACAAAAACAAGGAAATGAGCAGGAAACTAGGAATTCGTTAGTTTGGTTCTTATTGCCTACTGTGGTGCGATATTTATCCTGTGGACATTTTTTTGGTTTCTGGCCCATTTGTTAGTTGAGTCGGATCGGTTTGGTCTCCAATGGTCATCCACTCATCCTCATATCACTTGAAGTGATTTGTAGGTTCGAAGAGTAGTTTCAATTGGGGCAGTTATTGTTCCATACTAACCATGCTAGTTGAAGTTGTAGAACCAGAGGATTCAATTCAATTTAGTGTATATTTACTTGATTAAATTCTAAAGAGATTACAATTGTTTATATAGAGTTTACAAAATAGGAAACAACAAAATTCGGTGGCTTGAGAAACACGGGGCGTGGGTCGCGCTCAATTCACTGGACATCCCAAACGTCGGAGCGCGGGTCACGCTCTATCCACACTATATCTGGGCACAGGTCGCGCCCTATACACAGAAAGCAGAATACAACTTTCTACACTCCCCCTCAAGTTGGTGCATAGATGTTAATCATGCCCAACTTGTCAACTGAGTTGTCAAACACCTTGTGGGATACACTTTTGGTAAGAACATCAGCTAATTGCTCCTCAGAGGTTACAAACGGAAAACGAATAACCTTCCTGTCAAGATTCTCTTTAATAAAATGACGATCAACCTCCACATGCTTTGTCCTATCATGCTGAACTGGATTATGTGCAATTTGAATGGCGACTTTATTATCACAATGTAAATTTATAGGCTTTTGAAGTTCGAAGCCTAATTCCATCAAGACAGTACGAATCCATAACAATTCACATACTTCCTGTGCCATACCTCGAAATTCAGCTTCTGCACTTGATCTGGCAACAACTTTCTGCTTCTTACTATGCCAAGTGACAAAATTTCCACCGACAAAAGTGAAATATCCAATGCATCATACTTTTCAAATAGTAAACCTTTGCCAGGTGCTTTTTTCAAATACTTCAGCAATTCATTTATTTCCTTCGGATCATCTCCTGTAACGATCATATCATCAACATACACAATTAGAGCTGTAATCGTACCATCCTTGTGTTTGATAAACAAGGTATGGTCAGAATTGCTCTGTTTGTACCCAAAAACTTTTATTAACTGTGTAAGTTTTCCAAACCAAGCTCTTGGAGACTGTTTCAGGCCATATAAAGCCTTCTTCAGTTTACACACCTTCCCAACATCTTTGGGATGGTTCTTCACACTTGGAGGCATATCCATGTATACTTCCTCCTCCAACTTCCCATTTAGGAATGCATTCTTCACATCAAGCTGGTGCAAAGGCCAAGTGAAATTAAAATCCGGATTGTATTGATTTTCGCTACAGGTGCGAAAGTCTCCTCGTAATCAATTCCATAACGCTGTGTGTATCCTTTGGCAACCAATCTCGCCTTATATCTATCAATAGTTCCATCTGCATTAAGCTTCACAGTAAACACCCAACGACATTCAACAGTCTTCATTCCAACAGGCATATCAACTACCTCCCATGTTACATTCTTTTGAAGGGCTTCCAATTCTTCATTCATTGTTTTTTTTTCCCATTTTGAATCTTTCAAAGCATCCTTCACGTTACTAGGAATAGATACAGTAGACAATTGATTTATAACAAGTGCATGGATTTCAGAAAGGTTATGGTTAGACATAGAGTTAGCTATATGGTATTTAGCATTGGCGTTGATGTCTGGTTCATATTGTTTCTTAGGAACTCCCTTACTAGCTCTTTGTGACTGTCTAGGTTCAAGACTTCCTACCCCAACAGACTCATTAAAGGTTATAAGAGGTACCTGAGGCGGAGCATTCTGATCGAGATCTTCAGTTATTGATGTAGAAGGGGAAATATCGTGTACTACAGTTTCAGATACATCCGGATCATGTGCTTCTGTCTCTACTGTTACATGATCAATTTCTACTTCAGGAACTTCAAACCGTTCTTCCAAGTGTTCCAATTCTTCAAAGACATCAGGATTCCCTTCACCGCTACTCTCCCCCTGAAGGGAAGACTGGGAAACTCAAGCCCCTGAGTAATACAAGTCTGATTCATGGAATGAGATATCAAGAGATATATACATCTTGGCATTAATCGGATCATAACACCTATACCCCTTCTGAAACTCAGCATAACCCACAAAAATACACTTCTTCGCACGAGGATCAAGTTTACTTTGTTCTGGTTGTGGGATATGAACATAAGTTGTACATCCAAACACCCGAGGCTCCAAGTTAGGCATAGATGGGATGGACAAAAGTGTATGGAGTTTCTGATAAGGATTCTGGAACTCAATTACCCGTGAGGGAGTACAGTTGATAACATAGGCTGCTGATTTCATTGCTTCACCCTAATAGGATTGAGGTACATTCATGCCAAACAAGGAAGCACGAACAACCTCCAACAACTGCCTGTTCTTCTGTTCGACTAAACCATTTTGTTGGAGGGTACCAGAATTGGAGGTTTAATGACGAATTCCAATTCTTTTGCAAAATTCATACATGAGGCCATTCACAAATTCTCCACCATTATCAGACTGAAAGACCCTGATAAATTGTTGATAATGTGTCGCCACCATTTTGTAAAAATTAGTAAACATCCCATATACATCACTTTTGTTTTTCAGTAACGACACCCACGTCATGCTAGTACAATCATCAATAAAAGTTACATAATATCTAGCTCCAGAAAATGAAGAAACTTTGGCAGGACCCCAAACATCAGAATGAATTTTCATAAAAGGAACAGGGCATCTATTAGTACTTGATGAATATGAAATACGGTGGCTCTTGGCCAGTTCACAAATGTCACAATGAAACTTAGACTCACTAACAACTGAAAATAACTGAGGTTGCAACCTCTTCAAATAACTAGAAGATAGATGACCTAACCTATGATGCCATAACTGATAAGCACCCAAAACTGTATTATAAAAACCTGTAGAGACATAACATTTCGGTCAATTTTGTGCTTAATAATCATGAAATAATCGCATCTTCGTGCTTTTTGTAGGTTGGAGCAACTAATGTAAAAATTAAGATAAAGCCAGCATTTAAGCACGGAATAGGGAGTATACACATGCTTTTCGATCAAGCCCATGTGAAGCCCAACAAATTCGGACTAAAGCCCAAAGACTCAAATAGTACGAAATCCAAATAAAAGCGAGATTACGCGGCACGAAGCATCAAACTTCGAGCTCATATCTCTTGAACCCGGGACTCGAATCGCGACGAGTGAGTCTCCGACGATCAGTCGATGATGAACTCTACAAATAAAGGAAGTTGTAAAAATGCCAAAAGACCGGACTTTGGACCGATCGTACATGGACCCACTAGGCGGGCCCATAAGATTTGATGAGTCATCATGCAAGTCAAGACAAAGGTGCAAATAATTGGTGCAAATTTGACACCTTGCATGAAGTTAATGAGTTAGTTGGATTTAGGTGATGATTATCTAAAAAAATGAAAGGTGTCAAATGTGGGTTAGTTGTGGATAAGTGAAAAATAAATGAGAGGAGAGTGTTTCACGTGGGAGAAGAGAAAAAGGCTCTCTTATGTAAAGGGGGGCTGATTTTGGGAGTTGGAAGCTTTTACTTCCTTGACTTTTACTTCTCATTTACATCCATGTCTTTAATTTTGTTTTTTTTAGTTCTTAGTTTTTAGAGAAAAGCTTGTAACTTGTTAATGGGGGAACTCTCTCTAGTTTTTAATAAACTCTTCTTCATTTAGGTAAACAGGTTGTAGTTTTCTTGTTTCATTCTCTTTCTTTTTCATTTCACATATCTTCTTGTAGTTTAATTCAATCCTAGGATCATGAGCTAAAACTCTCCCAAGGGGAGGGTTAATGATGCTCATGTGAGGATCATGCTACAAATTTAGGATTCCAAAATCACTACTTAAAAGACTTAGGTTCTATTTTTCATCCCGTCCCCAAAATGACGAGATTGACAATTATCCGATCAATTGTTGTAAAGTAGAACTAGGAGTTGGAATGATATTTCAGAGATGAAATATCATTTCAATTCTACATGCTAGCATGATATGTTTAGAGATAGGTATATTATGTTAGAGATTTGAGATGGTAGTGACCTGTTTCTAAAAGACTTGTAGCTAGGCCTTGTATGAGTAGGATTAATCCTTCCCTATCTCTCTCTCTCTCTTTCATTTAACTATAAACAAACTTACAAATTTTAGATAACTTGTGTAAAAAAATCTATCTATAAAATCCTTCTCACTTAGTTATCCAAAGTGTAGATTCCAGTTGTGATCATTTAAATTCTTGTCTTAGAAGTTGGAATGAAATCCCTACTCGAACTAGATTGACATTCTCAAAGAAAAAAAAACAGTGAGTAAGGAATTATTGAGTTTTAGCACGTAGTAAGTCAACTTCTAAAAACACTGAAAAGTGCTAAGATCAATAACCACACAACTTCTTTTGCATTCTCGACCCTATTAACCTGATTAGCTTGCCCCAGAAAATTCTTTTGTTTCTCGCCAGTTTCTGTCAAGTCCAGGTAGTACAGTTTCCCCTTTCTAACACCATAACTAAGAATCTGTCAAGCCAGAATGTCCTAAAAAACACAGAAAGATGGATAGAATATCACAGTACATGTAAGTACGAGGATAATTTGACAAACAGATAATAGATTATAAGCAAAGGATGGAACAACTAAGACAGATTCAAGAGTGAGGGTGTTAGATAACTCAATAGACCCTTCTTCGCTAACCGGAGTTAGAGTACCATCAGTAGTAGAAACAGTGGTCTGAGGTGAATGTTTAAGACTTTTCACAAGGTTAGGGTCATTTGTCATATGGTCAGATGCACCTGAATCAATTATTCATGTATTATTCGAAATAACCTTACCATTCATACCTGATTGTGCGACACTAGCTGAAGCATTCTCTCCATTCACAATATTAGCAATGGCAGCCTTGCTTAAATTCTTTCGTGGCCTTTTCGAGAAGTCCCACCAATCAGGATAACCAATCACTTCATAACATCTCTCCTTGCTATGACCCAAGTCTTCGCAAACACCGCATTTTTTATCTGCCCAAGGATTTGATTTACCTTTAGGATGGCGTGGAGGGCCATAAAAAATTGGAGGAGTTGTCTTGCTATGAACGGCCAAGACAGAGAATTCAGTTGATACAGAGCGCCCCATAGTCTGTTTCTCAGATTATACCTTACGAATGTAATCATAGCTTTGTTCCAAGGAAAATTTAGGTTCTTTCTGGAGGATCTCTCCACGCACCTATCATACTCCTGATCTAGGCCACGTAAAAACATATGAACACGCATTCTAGACATCGTGGACGTTTCATGGACTACAACATAGTCACCAATTCATTGTAATAGGAAGGAATAAGTCTCCCATTCTGCTTCGCTTCAAAACACTTCGTATTCAATTAAAAAATTCGAGTTTCATCAGAGTCATCATAGAAGGTCTTCTCCACAGCCTCCCAAATATCTTTTGCAGTAGGAAGACGAATATAACGGTTTATAAGAGAAATTTCCATAGAATCAATAAGTCAGCTTTTTACTTATTCATTATTTGTTGCCCAAACTTCATATTTGGACGAATTCATAAGCGGTTCAACCTTTGCACCAGTCAAATAGCCAAGCTTTCCCCTTGCTCTAATCCGCATCCGCATGAGAGGAGCCCAGATTATAACACCCCGTGTTTTTAATTAATATTTTCCTAGTACAATAAATAATAAAAAGAGATAAAATAAAATAAAATGATAAATATTATAAATAGATAAGGTAAAGAGGATAAACTCCATTCCCTATTTTTAAGGGGTTTTTGAAAAAACACAGAGAGTTTTTACACAGAGAGTAGAAAAAGGAGAGAAAGGAGAAGATTATTGGGATTGCTTCCTGAGGATTGTTGCGTGACATTTTTCGTTCTCAAGTTTATATTCATTCACGCCACTCGTAAACACAACAGAAGTGAGTAGCCTGAACATGTTATTTAAAATTTTAGTTGACTGCTAATCATATCTGTTAGTGATTTCCTTATTTGATATATTGGAACATTGTTATAAAAATTTTGATTTGATAAAAAGGATTTAATTGCCATTAAGGCATAGATATGATTCCTCGCATGTTCTCTATAGTCAATGGTGGCCGGCGGTTATAGAAAATTTGAAGTACTGCATCTACGTCAGATTATATTTTTCTTTATTGTTGTGTTGTGATGATGATGAGTATGTGGTATTATTAGATACCAAATCATTGTTTAATTTGTCTCGAATAGAATTTCTATTACGAGGGTTTGGTTTCATTGCTCCTGATGTCTTAAGGATTTTATTGGTGGTTAGAAGTGTTTTGTGGTAATGAGATTATTTATATGGGTTTTGTGGATTAATGGTTTGGGTGTTGTTGAAGCTTGTATGGGTTGTTAATAGAGGTCGAGATTTATGGTTGAGGAGGATTTTTTTGAACTAATGAATTAGAGTTTTTGATTAATTAAAGTTATTGGGTTTTTAACCCTAATCAATTTCGAATGATTTTTGGGCCGATTGGTGGTGGCGGTCGGTGGGTTAGTGCTTAGGGTTTGCTGGTTCGGTGGTGGAAGAAGACGATGAGAGGGCGATCCGGTGCTCCCAATCGGGTTTTAATTTTATTAGATCTGTTGGTTAGTTGGGCTTGGGTCAGAATACAATCTTTTGTTTCCTTGGGCTAGTTTTAATTTTTATGTGGGTTGGTTGGTCCTTATGTTTCCAAGTGGGCCTCCAATCATCATTCCTCATTCTCCTCAGGTTTCTATCTTTTTATGCATGTGAGTGTTCCTATTATACTTGAGTTCATTTCCGACATGAAATTACTCTGTGGATAAAAGTGATTATTGCCAACAGGGAACGTTATTATATTAGCTCATATATATGAGCTCTCTGGCTTTGATGTTGAGCTGCACATTCTTGATTGTCTGAACGTTAACCTACTATTACTAACACTAGTTTTTGCACTCTGTCAATTCAAATTATGGGCAAGCATGGTGCCCGACAAAAGTATGCACAGTAAGAACTTGGATTGCCTACCCAAGAAAACAAAAAAGAAAGTAACATAAGAAGAAAAAATTATAAGGAACTAAAGTGGACTTTTACCATGTTGCTGCCTTTGATGTGGCACCTGCTGTAATCTAGCATAGTAGTTATATAGGGAAAATCATCCAAAAAGGAGAAAATAGAAAGACAGAGGAACAGGAGTGAAGGATCATTACCAGTTTTAAAAATAGCTGTCTTGTATGTTGTATGCACATTACTGATGCTGACCAATCCAATTAGAATATCACACCCACTGTAAAGAAATTGACATTTGTTGTTGTGAATATATAGATAACTTTCTATAGCTCTTGATTAGTTAGGATAAATTGGTTTAGATTTTTGGGCTTGGACCATGCTGTGCTTTGGTTTTGTTTTGGTTAGTTGGCTTAGGACCATGGGTTGAACTGTTTTAAGCATGGGTTTGGATTAGAACCTATTTGGATGACCACCGATTTAGGACTGTTGACTGTTGGGTTTGACTGGTTGACAAAGTTTGACTTTTGGCATATTGAACTTTGTGGGCAAAATCCAATAATAGGATGTTGTTGAAACTTGTATAAACATGTTTGTAATTATCTAATAAAAAATTTGGATAAGAACTACGAAGGCTTGATTCCAATCTTGAAAGATTTGGATACGTAGACAGCTTTGAGCAAAAGTATAGTCACTATATCTATAATATATATATATTAGTTTGTGTGATAACTATGAGATTGTGTTAGAAAGTATTGTTGTTTTGAGACTACATAAATATATATGTGTGAGATAGAAGTTGTATATGAATATAGACTTTAGTATATGTAGATTTGTTTTGGACATTAGTGTGTGTGGACTTGAATTTGGGCTAATGAACTATTTGCTTACAATATTGTATATATGAGTGTAGCTATGTAAATTGTATTTGTTTGATTATAAGTCTGTTTACATTCAATGATGCTTAAGTGCTTGATTTGTCTTGACACGCCAAAATGACTCTCTACATGTGTGGTATGTTTTGACATGAGTAATGCTAGTATAATTATAAGTGATAATAATGTTTTAATGTGTCGCCCACATCTTTAGAACTCTCCACGCCTCAGGATTTGGTAATGAGATATTATGACTTGTGATGTCATGTGATAGATGGGTATTCATTGAATGTGCTATGAATGACCAGGGTATTCATTGAATGTGCCATGAATGACCCAATAATTTGGACTGCCTTAGAGAGGAACTAAGGTATTAAGCCTTGGGGTTGGTCGTATTCCTTGAATGTACGGAATGTAGGTTTGGGTATTCCTTGAATGTGGGGAAATGACTCGGGGCATTTATTGAATGTGCCATGAATGGCCCGTTAGTGTTATGATGGGTATTCCTTGAATGTGGCGGGAATGACCCAAGGTATTCATTGAATGTGCCATGAATGACCTGATATTTTTGTTATGCCCAAAGAGGCTTTGTGAATATGTGTATGGAAAGCCCAGAGATGGCTGTGACTCACAAGTTACGAGTTTACAAGATGAAAGTATGTTTCCTGAAGGCGGTATCCCGCTTGGGACATATGTCTTGTAGTGGTACTCGGTGTGAGTGAGGCACACGGATATGTGTGATTTGGCAAATGTGTGTAGTGCAAATCGTGGAATAGGATCTAAAGGTTGGGCTATGTCTTTGAATAAATGAGTCAACAAGATAATTAATAAGCAAAGTAAAAATATTGATTTTACGTGTGATGGAGTTATTGCATATGATGTATATGATTTTTTATGAGAAATATTTATGTGATTTGAGTGAGTTGATACTCACAAGGGATGAATGTACTATTTGGTTGTGATATTTTTCCGTTCTCATAAGTAGACGAGTGGTTTTTAAGTAAAAATATATGAATTGTGTGAAGTTATGGATGTGAAGTGTGATTGTGAATAGTATTAGTAAACGATTGTGATTTCTATGTGACTGCGAAATGACTATAACTTGATATGTTATTACGAAAATATTAATGACTTGTGATAGTCTGGGATCTATGGTTATGCACACAGAAACTTTATAACGTAATGATGTCATATGAATGACTACCCTTGATATAGGTATTATGATAAGTGGTATTCCCCGAATATGCGGGAAAAACCAAGTTATATCAATTAGACTTAAATGTCTTGAATGAGGTTTGGTTATGAATGGAAATTTGACTGGCTGAGATAAATCATTTTATTGTGATGTCTAACTCTGTTTTGCAGGAGGGTAGGATCTATTAATATTTTCTGCATGGATGTAAATATCCTACCCTAAGACGACGTGTTGGCTTAAATGTAAGGTATACCAAACTCATATCTAATTAGGTTATCCTATGTGCATTTAATAAATGGAATGTAAGTGGTATTTATGTTGTGAGTTATTTTGGAAAGTGGGAATGACGAGTATTGTTATATGAGATTTATGGAATTTGTATATTGGGGATGAAATCTTACTTGGGAAGAAACTACACGCCGTTTTGAAAAACAGAACTATATTGTCTTCCAAGTTGAAATGGTTGGAAATGTTATATTTATTAATTTGAAAGATTGTTATATATATTTTGTTGTTAGTCTACTCATACCAGCAAATTCAATTTGCTGACCCATGTTTGCTTTGTTTTGCAACGTGGGTATGTTATTTGGAACATAGATGGTGGAGTGTAGTGGATAAGGACACGTGATTTGGAGTTTCTCTTGGAGTCTTCTGGTTTAAGATTTTCTGAAGGGTACGGTTTTGTTTTGAGACAGATGTAATAGAGTTGGTTAGTTTCTTTGTAGTTTAATAATGTGATTTAAAGATTGTTCCTTTTAGGTTTCTTTTGATTTCAGTTTTGTATATATCGGGTTTGATAACAGGGTTTTGGGTTTTGTTTCACCCCGGGTTTCCAGATAATTGAATATAATTGTTTTAAATATTGTCTGGAAATTTGGGGTGTGACACAGATGGTATAGTTGGACTCATCTAATGGAACAGTTTTTGGGAACGCTGAGTTGTCTTGTGGGGTGTAGTGGTGATGAATGATGCTTGAAGAATTGTTGTCATAGTCAGCCATTGCAGGAGAAAAAAACAAACAATTTAGGTTTTTGAAGAAAATAAAAAATAAAAACTTTGTGAGAGGGGTTTAAGATTCAAGAATTCAATAATGGGTTTAAGATTCAAGGATTCAATGCAGCGGATTTCATTGGTTTGGCTCTAATACCATGTAGAACCAGAAGATTCAATTCAATTCAATGTATATTTACTTAATTGAATTCTAAAGAGATTACAATTATTTATATAGAGTTTACAAAATAGGAAACAACAAAATTATGTGGCTTGAGAAACACGAGGCGTCGGTCGCTACCGCTTAAACTAGAGAAGGCTGGTCACGCCAATTCAATCGACATCCTCGACGTCGGAGCTGGTCGGTCGCTATCCATCCACTATATTTTGGTAGCAGGTTATTTATATACATAGAAAGCAGAATACAACTTTCTACAGAAGTGGCATGGAAGAAAGTTTCCATTTGCTTAATAGAGAGCTACTTGATCTATTTTTGGCATTTTCTTTTTAACAAAAGCTCAACGCATGGGTTAGGAACCTTTCCAATATTAGGAGAGACCATCCAATCTTAAGAGAGACCAAAGCAGTTAAAATAGCATGGAGAATGGATGACCAGTCAACCATCCAATTGTTATGAATATCCTTTATATAGATGGGAGGATTTGGGAGCTAATAGCCGCATGTGACTGATTAGTTTTGATGGATCGAAAGAATGCAACTAATCATAAATCTTCTCTTGTAATTAGAATTCTCCTAGTTGATTATATAAGAAGTTTGAGCGTTTGTGGTGAAATGTATACATCATCATGTAAATGCGCACAAAATATGCATTTTTAGGTGGTTCGGTCTTGATCACTTAAACCACGAACCCTGCATTTAAAATGGGCTACTCAGTTATAAAAGCGGGAGCCCATTGACCTTTGGTCTTATTCTGGTCCTTAATTGAGCTTGGACACATCAAAGGTAGAAAAATATGAGTCCTGGATTGGGCGCCACTAAAATTAGATTGGGT
This sequence comes from Coptis chinensis, assembly GCF_015680905.1. Lineage (NCBI taxonomy): Eukaryota > Viridiplantae > Streptophyta > Magnoliopsida > Ranunculales > Ranunculaceae > Coptis > Coptis chinensis. The sequence goes on from NC_141461.1 coordinate 70,531,902, forward strand.
AGCCTCTAGCCCAAGCCCAAACAACAAAGCCCAGTACCCCCCCCCACCAAATCGCGAAACCGAAAAAACCTATTCTAACCGGTCATCTCTCTCGCGAAAAACCCTTTGAAACCTAATAAAAAATACTCAAAACCAAACCTTTTAAACCCTAACCAATTCGAGTTTTTCTTTCCTGAATTGAGATTCTTCTGTGTAAAAGTGTACTAGATAGTTAGAAATATCTTGCATTCATTTTCAATTTGAAGGTAAGAACTTTTGCTTGCTTTGTCCCTTTTGATTTTTTATCTTTGTTGCATTTTACCTTTCGTTGTTGTAATATGAAATCTTTGTTGCATTTTTTTTTTTATCTTTGTTGCATTTTACATTTCGTTGCCTGAACAAACAATACTACTTTACAAGAATATGTTGCGAAATGGCGAAATAAAGCCAGATAATTACACATTCCCTTTTGTACTCAAAGCTTGTGCTTAATTAGCTTTTGTTCAACTGGGTTTTGAGATTCTTGGTCATGTACTGAAGTTGGGGTTTGATTCAAATATTTATATTTATAATGCAGTGCTTCATATGTTAGTTTCTTGTGGGGAAGTGGAGTTTGTGGGTAATTTGTTTGATGAAAGTTGTTTAAGAGACTTGGTTTCTTGGAATACAGTGATAAATGGTTATGTTCGGAGTGGGAGAGGAAATGAAGCTTTGAGGGTTTTTGGAGAAATGTAGGAAGCTAATGTTATGCCAGATGAAGTAACCATGATTGGGGTTTAGAATTTGGTGGGGTGTTTTAGAATACAGTCGATGTAAAGGCGAAGAAATCGTTGAAATCGTTTACTTATTCGTTGAAATCGTTACTGATTTCTCTTATTCGTTGAAATCGTTATTGATTTCAAAAGGGGTTGAGTATCGCGAACTGCATAAGATGGAACTATCGCGACCCGCGCACTGATTTCCAACTTTATTCTAAAACAATCTGTAAGGAATAAGAGTAGCCTTTTCTAAAATAATCAGCCATGTATATAGATTCGAAGTATTATTTTCTATAGATTTTAAAATAATCAGCCATGTATATATGTACAATCCATGGAAATGAAGAGGAAGCTGCATCCGCAAAATGGATAGGGTTGTTAAATTTTATTCCATGGCTGATTTCTCTTATTCGTTGAAATCAGTCTCTTTTGAAATCAGCCGCTCGCGATAGTTTGAAAAACATTACCTATTGTGTGGATATGATTACCTACCACTCGCGACAGTTTGAAAAGCATTACCTATATGTGATGCATTGTTTAGATATAATTTGGAATAATGTTCATATTGTGGTTTATATGAGGTGAGTTTTTGTATAATTAGCTATAGTTTTTAAGCATTACCTATTGTGTGGATAGGAATGTTGTGTTTTTGGTCTGAATGGAAGAAATGAACATATGCAGAGATTGGCTTCTGTGTTTGTTTTAGCTGAAGTGATTAATTTTTTTATCACAATTTTGACATGTACTTAGATTCCTCAGAGGATATTTACGCAGTCAAATTCTAGTTGGCAAAATTGTAGTCCATTGTAATTGATGAGCATTGTCTATGAGTGTTGTTAAAAACACAGCTTGACTTATAGGTTTACCATTACTCAGCTTCACTTTGGAGGTGTCCAGTGATATTAGAACGAATGAATGATGAATAGAAAAAAATTGATAGTCTTTTTAGTGCTAGTTTAGTAGTTCCTAATATGATTAGTGCTAGTTTAGTAGTTCCTTCATTTTCTTGTTTGTAAGGATGATTTACCTACAGTTGATAACCTTGGCAACCATGTTTCCTTAGCAACCCCTTTTTAGCTTGAAGTTCTTTATTAATTGTTTATAGTTGTAGTGCAAGGGAGCTGTAGCCCCTTTTTAGCTTGAAGTTCTTTATTAATTGTTTATTAGTTGTAGTGCAAGGGAATTGTTTATTATAGTTACTAACACTTATTTTATTTTTCTTTGTAGCAATGCCTCGATCAAAGAATGTCAAGAATGTAGCGAAAACTACATTCAATGGTGTAAAGAAGTTGTTTAGTGGTAGCAGTTCCTTCCTCTTCCGCGTCACGATGGGCGCTGAGCAGAAGAGAGAGAAAAGGGTCGAAAACAACAACTTTCGGTCCGTAGAGGCGATAGAAAAGCAGATGATGATCCTACGAATGTAGGTGATGTAGAAGGAGAGAAGAAGAGAAAAAGGAGTGCGGGCACCTCGACCTCAGTGCGTAGAGGGGACCACAATGAGATTGTTCCGAGTAATGTAGAGAGTGAGAGTGAGAGTGAGACTGAGAGTGAAACTGAGATAAATGTAGATAAAGATTTAGATGTAGATATAAATGTAGCAATGGATCGTGGGAAGAGTATAGTTAATGATGATGGGGATGATGATGGTGAAGATGGAGATGATGGGGATGATGATGGTGAGGATGGAGATGAAGAGGAGGAGGATGATGATTTGGAAGAAGAAAAATTGATGGAAGTTGAAGCACCGGTCGAAGTCCAAGTACCTCCAGTGGTAGACTATGTGAGAAAATCCAAGTATGATTTGGAGTACACACAAGGTGTATATGGTGGTGGCCCTACTGAGTCAGAGCTTCTGTATGACTATTCGGTGCATATGGATCGTGATATTTGGGAACATAAGGTATTATCATAGACTTAGTATCTTAATTTTCCTTTGTCTTTACAAAACCTTTTGCTTCTCCTCATTGAGTCTTTATTGTTTCAGGCGGAGCGTGGAGTGTTGAAGTGTGTTCCGCATCTAGCCAAGTTAAGCCAGTGGGCTCTCAAGAAGGAGTTCAAAAGATTTCCCAGATTTGAAAATCAGCTTAAGAGGACTGGGTTTTATGATCTGGTATTTGGGTGTTACAAACATCATGATCCGGTGTTAATCTCTGTGTTTGTGGAGAGGTGGCATCCAAAGACCAACACCTTCCTTATGCCGTTTGGGGAGATGACTGTGACTTTGGATGATGTCTCCCAAATCCTAGGCGTTGCAATTAGAGGCAGATCAGTGAGAGGGAACACGGAGTTGACCCGTGAACAATCGGAGAGTCTCCTACACCGTGCTTTGGGTGTCTCGGAGCCTGTGATTAAAGCGAAGATGGACGCTAGCCGGTTCATTTCAAAGGTAAGGCTGGAATTCCTGCGGAGCCAGTTTGCTGGGAAGGTCCGCGATAAAGGGGAAGGTGTAACGGGGAAGGTGTCGACTTTGACGGAGGTATAGAGGGCTGTAAGAGCTTATCTACTATTTTTCTTTGGATGTACCATCTTTCCCGACAAGTCTGGGACTAGAGTGCCTATTTATTATTTGACCAAGTTGCTGAAATTCAAAGAGATCGGCAAGTATGCTTGGGGTGCAACAATTTTGGCCTTTTTGTATAGAGCACTTGGGACTGCCACATGTGCGAAAGTGAAAGGTGTTTTAGGCTTCCTGACTCTTCTACAGGCAAAACTTAAATATTTTGCAGATTCTTTTTAATGTTAATTATATTATTTTATTAGTATGTTAACTGTGTGTGTATATATCTAGGCGTGGATTTATGAGTACTTCCCGCTATTCAAGCCAATCCCAAACTTTGAGTATCAGTTGGCTGGGTCGCGTGTTCTTAGACACGCAGTTAGCGCCACACACTATGAGAACCCAACACATGCATTGCAGTATTACCGAGCTATAATTGATGATATAGCAGTGTGGACTGTAATTATTTCAATTTGTTTTTTTTTTAGTAATTGATTATTTGAGTATGTGATTAATGACACATTTTATTTTGTTTAAGGTTGATTGGTGTCCATACAAGAATGTTAGAGATGAACACCCAGTCGATGAAATTACCTTTTTTGAGGGAGTGATCTGCTTTTTTGACGTTGTTGAGATTTACTGCGTTGCAAGGGTCATGCGTCAGTTGGGTCATGTGCAGTTTATACCTGCAACTCCTCCAATACCAAATTACTCATTGAGGACTGCAGCCGGACGCGGGTATGAAGTGAAATGGACATGGACAACTGTTGGGCCTGTATATTGGGAGTCGTGGCAGAATCACGTGATCCAATCCAACAATCGAGGACCCATCTGTACTTATCCATGTGAGTGTTATTCAGAGTACATGGAGTGGTATGTGAGACATTCTCACATTTGATTGATAAATCGCGAGCAGTTTCCTATCCATTTCTCCATGGAGACACTTCCATCTTATACACCGATTGTGAGTATTCTTATTGTTTTGTATTCTTATTCTTATTCTCACATTCTTATTTTAAAATGGTAATTAATAATTGTTTTGTATTCTTATTTCGACAAAACAACGTCATCGATGAAACGAGTCAATTGCTAGAGAGAGGTCTGCAATTGGGTGGGAATAATATTCTCGAAGAAGCAAGGTCTTCGTTCGAGGAGGCGTATAACTTGACTAGGTGCAAGTATAGTGGTAAGCGGTATAGACATAACTGATTTTTAAGTGCGGCTTTGATAAGAGCCCAAAACTGTAGTTTTAACCCCTTAATAATCATACTGTTAGACCAATTATGTGAATAATAAGTAAGAGTTAACACTGATTACGCGTTTTTATGCATTTCGGGCTTCAAAGTCCATTATGTGCGAGAAATGTACCACTTTAGCGAGATCTGAGGGGAGCAAAGTCGTGAGAACTTCCGAAAGCCGTATCTTTGGACTCGGACCTCGAATTGGGCATACCTTATGTCAAAACGACCGGCTCGGAAAGAGCTTTGCAATGGTCCAAGCCTTGACCCAATCAGAGGAGCAGAAGTGGACGAAAAGTCTGTGGAAGCAAACTGCAGCTGAAGAGGCCTTTTGAATTTGAAAGAATTGGGTTTTGGGCACGATTCTCTATTTCAAAACATGGCTCCAAGCCCATGCACGAATTTTGGATCTGAATGTATAAGAACAAAAGCTTAAGTCTTTGTTAATGGTAGCATATGGTAGATAGTTAGGTTAGAAAATAAATTAGATTAGTTAGCCTCCATTAAACCTTAGTTCTAGATCTAGTTTTTATATTAAAGTAATTAGTTTTATTCTTGTTTTAAATTTAGTATTGAATGATTGTTCTCCCTTGAATTAGATAATAAATTAGTTGTTCTTGATTCAATTTCGATTTGTCAATTCAATTTTAGATCTCATTTCAATTCATGTCCTTAGTTCAATTTAGTCATTAAATTAGATTTCATTATTGTTTAATTAAATAAATTTCAATGCTTTATATTATGTTTAGTTTTAATATAAATGGAAATGATTTTGGAATGATTCAAGGCTAAACCTCCATTAGGGGGTTGTGAAGCCTTGATGAAAGCTTGATTCGATTATCGTTAGAATAAAATCGTATTTTCTATTCCACTCTAGAAATGATTAGTTCACCATGAGAATGGGTTTAATTGTTCACATGCTAGTTATAATTGGTAGAAATGCCATGTATGATTAGGGATTAGGAATAACCAATTGTTCTGCGAAGCGATTCAATTCGGATTCTGACGATTAAATTAGTTAGTGGATTAAGTTGAGTTAAGGTGGAATCAATCCCCTCTAACTCCTTATCATAGAATCAACGTAGCATTCCCTTAGTTGGTGATAAGCGACTAGTTGCATCTTGTGGGTAGTTGCATCGTGAGTATAATTCCACTTCGTAAAACTCTCATAGACTTAAAAGCGACTAGTTAGATTAGAAAACATCCATGCTAGAGCACTAGGAGCGGGAGCGAACTCTATCTACTCCCTATATCTCAATTGGTTGAGAGTAGAAAAACTTCTGATAAACAAGAGAGAATCGATTAGAAAGTTTAGTTTACTTACGTTTTGGATTCATCGTTCATTTCGTAGGTAGACTATTCATTTTACGTTTATCAAATGGCGCCGCTGCCATCTTAGTTGCACTTTAGCATTGTTTTCATAATAGAATTAGTAATTTTTAAGTCCCATTTCACCCACCCACCCTTGTTTGATTCATCTTTGGTTTGCCGTTTCAGTTTTGGAAAAATTCGCGAGAAAAACGGCCAGCCCGAAAGAGAGCGCGACCATCTTCTTCTTGGACTTCGTTTCTACATTGGCGCGCCGCGAAAGCGCGACCAGCGCTATCTTATCTTACTGGACTTCGTTTTTTTGCGCCGCATATGACCAGCGTATCTTCTCGAGCTTCGGCTTTGCCTTGGAAGCGCCGCCAGAAGATAAGATAAGCGCCAGCGCCAGCGCTTCTCTGAAATTCCGGGATTTCCACGGTTTGATTTAAACTTGAATTGTCAAGTTTTCAGTGTTCTATTCTCTTATAAACAACAACACGGACACAAAGACGCTATTCATAAAGCGAAAGCAAGGGCCTTGTCGGGTATTCCTTTCTTCCACACCTCGCGTCTCTGTTAGAGGTTTATACTAGTATATCGAATTGTTTGGAGTGTTGCATGTGTAGTTAAGCTCGACTTAGTCTTGCATGAGATTAAAGTGCAGTGGTACAAAAAACACCGAGCGTAAATACCAAACAACATCAACAATCAAGTCTATCTAGTATACCACACACTACACCTCTAACTACTATCACACACACCATACGATATAATGGGGAAGAAAGAGAGACTCCTCTCGGACTTCTACAAAGCCTTGGCGATAGCCCCAAATCTTGCATCGTTCTAGCACCCACCGGGGATTTGAGAATCCTCCAAATATTTTTAATTTGTTACCCGTGTTTCATGGTTTAGACCATGAAAAACCTTACCGGCATCGCGTAGGATTGAACAAGTCCTAACAACATTCCACCATCCTACGGTTGGTTGAACAAATTAAATTAAGGGTATTCCCTTTCACCTTAGCCCGATAAAGGCGTCTTGGTTAAGCGCCCAAAGCTAATTACGTGGACTCGTGGGCTAAACTTGTTCGGTTTGTTTATGGAACATTTTTACCCCTAAAGACGGATGAGATGCTTTCCAAGATTCATTTCTTTTCGACAAAATCCTCATGAAACATTTTCGAGGCTTGGAATCGTTTCACCGATCTGCTTATAGAGTGTCCACATCATAACTTAGCGAAAGACCGTTAGTTAGTTGCCTTTTCAAAAGGACTTCAACATCACCATAAAGAAGTCCTTGACATAATGAACGGGGTAGTTTCTTAAACAAAGGAGCCTCGGAGGGCTTATAAATTTTTAGAGGACCAAACTAAAGCGTAATAATAATTGGGGGTAGTGGCGATTACTCCGCTCAAAGCTAGTTCTTCTTCCACGATTAAAGGCTACCGGTATGTTTGAGGTTAAATCAGATCCCGAGCTTAAAACTCTAATTGAATCCCTCACAAAAAGGTAGATGCCATTTACGTACAACAAAAGCCAATCCCGTTATGAATGTAAATTCAAATCCATGTAGTTTACGTTGGAGCCACGAGCATCCCTAATCCCATCCCTATTGCCTATGAGCGGGCTTGTTCCATTAATAGTGAACCTAACGCCTTGGAGACAAAATCCCAACCGGTTGGAGAAATAACCAAAACGCGTCACCTCAAGGGTACAATCATCAATATGTTAGGCCATAGAAAGCTTTAACCAAGCCCCACTCGACAAGGGCGGGTCGGGGTAATTTTAATAATTATAACAACCAAGTGCAACCTCGACAAGGTCAAGCACAAGGTCAAGGTAATTATAATAATTATAATGCTAATAGAGGTATCGTTCGGTAAATAATAACTATCAAAATCCACCAATAAATAATTCACGGAAATAGTTCGGTAACACCACCCGTGACCACTACACCCACACAGGGATCGTCTTGACACCTTTATACAAGTGAGCCAAAACTTTTCAAACCATGGCTCGATCCAACCAATTCCTACAATCCGTAACTAATTTAACCCAACAAATGGCTCAAGATAAAGCCCAAACCAAAGGTGTGTTTCGAGGTAACATGATACCTAATCCTAAAACAACAAACACGGCCTTTGAGGTAGCGGATAATACTAGTAATGAATATGAAAATTTAGGTGAGATAAATGCAATCACCACTCTCCGTTTTAAGAGTGGTTGATAACAAAATAACTATGCCTATAGTTACCCCACCGATAACCCTACACACTTTATATTACTAGATCTTGAAATAGAAATGAAGAGCCTACCACTTTAGTAGAGGTACCGATTCAACAACAACCAAAGAAACGAAACTACGGTAAAACATCCGGGTGATACAATTGCTAAATATAGACCGAAACCACCGTTTCCACAAAAATTAGCCATGTTAACTAAGGATACAAATTATGAGGAGATTAGGGATGTTTTAAGAATCTAACTATAAACCTTCCGCTTCCTCGAAGCTATTAAAAGCTACCACATCATGCTAAGTTTCTTAAGGAATTGTGTACTACTAGGCGTAAGACCAATATACCAAAAGGCGCCTTTTTAGCGAACAATTCCCAACCTTATCGAACATAATGGAATTGTTAAGTACAAGGACCACGGTTAGATCCCTCTTTGTCTGATGCACCTTAGGAGATTCTATCTGACGACCGGCGTTATTAGACACGGGGGCTAGTGTTAACTTACTCCCATTTTATTTGTATAGACAAATAGGTCTAGACAAAATGCAACCCACTAAAATGGCGTTGCAATTAGGTGATCGGTCTATTAAGTATCCTAAGGTGTAGTCGAAAATGTGTTGGTAAAAGTTCGGGATTTCTACTATCCGGCTGATTTTGTAGTCCTCGATCTGAGGAAAAGCTAACGACTCTGTCCCATCATTTTAGAGGCGTCCGCCTTCTTGGCAACCGCCAATCGCTCATTAATTGCCGTGATGGTTCAATGTCCATGTCTTTTGGCCATCTTGTCTTTGTTGAAGTCAATGTTTTTAAAACAAGGACCGCGATTACCCGATTAGATATGGATGGAGAGGTTAGCATGATCGAGTTTTGCTTTCGAGATTATTTCAACAACACGTTCCACGATAGTCATATGCCCAAAATTCTTTCCTTTGGAAAGTCGGACTCAATATTTTCTTTCCTACACTAGTCGATACACATGTTATTGGCGAGGGATGGGATAGATGACTTTCTCAAAGGCGTAGAGGACTACCATAGTAATGTGGATATGACCAATCTAGATGAGGAATTTGATGAGTTTCTTGAGTAGGTGACAATTCACCCTATCAAGAACTAACTAGCACAACATCCACCTCGATTCCCCTCCTTCCACCCTTTCAAAGGAACCCGAGTTTGCACTTTCGATCCTGTTGTTTCTTACATTGCTCTATAACTTTTTAAATCCTCCTAACAAACGGATACTTGAGAAGGACAAACTTGGTGACACCTTCATTTTCAAAATTGAGGCAGTCCACTACACACCTGATGAATGAGTTCGATGCTAAAACCACATCCTCATTGTGTACAAGCCGTCTTTCTAGAACTTATCCATACCTACCATATTCTCCACAACCATTCACTTTTCCACACTTATTTACTAGAACACCCACTCATTCAAAAATGAAAAAGAAGGTGCATGATAGGTTACCTGATAGGGTTACCCAACCGTTTGGATTCCACTAAAATTTGAGTCGTAGGAAATCTTGGTGTTTCATTGAATTTGGATATGTTTCTTTGTGATATTTATTTATGGAATGATCCACAACTATTTAGGTTGTTGATATATGATCAACTGCATGTTCATACATATGTCTTAGATAAAGTCTTGAGTACGACTATAAGCGACTCAATTTTACGTGTTGGTGCATTTCCTTTCATTCCAATATATTGGTGAGTGCACCATTAAGGTAACAGGGCCCTCCCTATGGAGTGTGTGGCTGTAAGTACGGGATCCTAAGTCCACGGTTCACATAGTTCCGTTTTCCACTCTTGCATGTTTTTCTCGGATTTTTGAGTCATGTTTCTCTATGGTGTGAATTATGTCTTTATTGCTTATTGTTTTTCCTTCTAAAAAAAAAAAAAAAAAAAAAAAAAAAAAAAAAAAAAAAAAAATAAATAAATAAACATAGTAATCTATGAAGTCTCGGAATCGACTTTAAAAGACCCATTTTCTAAAAACAAATTTTCTAAAATTCTTGTAAAAATTTGTTTGGGGGTAAGGTGTTAAATGTTCCGTTACTAAATGTTTTATGTCCCACTAGAGTTGCTTATGCCGTTTTATTGTATTACGATTAGGATTGACATGATCTATTAATTTAGAGTTCATTCGTTAAGCATAACTTACGTCATGCACGCGCCGAGGCGTTTTCCACTATCCCGTATGTCATCCGAAGTCGAATAGAGTGTTTTATAGATCATTGGATAGGAAATTCTCTCCTGATCATTTCCATATCTCATTATAAAAAATCGGACCGAATAGCAAGGCGGGAATTTTGATTTGAAATTAGCGAAAAAAAAAATCGAAAAATCGAAAATATCGATTTTGGGCTTGGAAACCCAACTTCAACCCACCAGCCCCATGGAAGCGGCCTTTCGGCTCTTACATTCTCCGACCAGTTCATCGTTTCATCTTCCATTAACGCCATTACCAAGCTCCAAACCTAAAGAAAATCAAAATAAAAAGAAAATACAAACAACCCACGCCAAAAATCAAATCCAAACCTCAAATCGACTTCAAAACACCAACCATCACTACCACCACCGTTTCTATTATCAAAACCACCGAAATTTAAAAATTTTTTGGTGCTGCCGCCACCACGCCACCACCACCATTGTTCTTAAAATTCGGTCAAGCTAAACCACCACCACCACATCCTATATAAACCCCGATCGACATTTCAAAACTAGATGGCTCAACGCCGATTATATTATCTGGGAGCAGATTTTCACCACCGACCATTTCGGCGCCGTTTCTGGTGTGAAATGGCTAGTAAAAGAGACCGGAATAGTCTCGGTACTTTCGACCGAGGACTTCTATCATGAAGACTTGGTCGGGCGGTTCTGACAACACCGGAGTTGGAGGGAGTAAGATTTTTGTGTTGGTGAGGAAGAAGAGGAGGAGTTGACTCTGGGTCTGTTGGGTGAGATTCTAGGCATTCCGCCTAGAATCAATCTGGATCTTAGTATACTGGGGATCCCCGGTTTGATGGGGTTGAGCCGATGATGGTTCATCATCAATGGGAGCTACAATCCAAACTCCCATTGTAATGCGCCCGGGAACTTCTCGAGGACCAACCAACTGGCTCTGACCCGATGGATTGGTCGGAATATCCTAGGCAAGGACAAAGGTCGGTGACATCGGTGCGACCTGCCTCCGTCTATGGATACTCGAGGGGAATGCGATTTCTGTATCACGGAGTTTTCTTCGAACATAATCGGGAGGATCGGAAGGTCGTTGGCACCTCTTCACGTGCTTATCACTAAGATCATGTTGAAGATGAAGGCAACTCCGAACTACGAGAGGATTTACATTACCACGCGGGGAACCCGCGTATCTATAGGGAGTGTGTCCAACAAGTCTGGAAATTGCCCGGAGGATAGGGAACGAGGAGGAGGAGGGTAGATGAGGATGAGTCGGAGGAGGATGAGGAGGATGGCACCTGCTTTGATCTGGATGCCTTCGGAGGTGTTGAGTCGATCTTTGGCGCATGACTATGCTACATAGGGGCATCGCGTTCACTCGACACTCTTCGGACTTCGACGAGGCCACCATTCACCTGACTTCGAGCTCCGCGCGGAGGGAGGGAGGATGAGAGATGGGAGCGGCGAGGCTGAGATGGAAGCCAGTGTCGGTTTAAGTAGAGATGCTAGCGCTTCCCACCTCACGGACTTCGAGGACACAGGCTACTACTAGGCATGGCGTCGTCGGCGAAGGGCGGCTACTTCTTTGGACCATCTGGAGCCCGGGAGCCACCACTGAAGTCAGGTGCCCTCCGCCACCGATGGCGAGGTGTTTAGAAGGATGAGGAGTGATAGTCACATTATTTATGTTTTAGTAGTTGTTGTTTTATTTACTTTTGTTGTCTTTATTGTAATGTAACTTTTATTTCAGTAATTTGAATTTTGTAGTGGTACTCCGAGTAAAAATTTAATATAAGGGTTTATTTGCATTATGTGTGCTTATTTCATATTGACCCCACCTTCCCAACTTGTTTGGGGGTGGTTTTATAAGTTCAAACTGTATTTTCTATAAAAACCCCTAGTGTTAGAATTTACTGCGGAGTAAGGTGAAAATATGGTAGTTTAGGCATATCTGTGATTGAGAATCATTGTAGGATGAAATCTAGATTAAATATGTACATTCAGTCATAAAATCCAAATAAGAGATACTGGGTTTGAATTAGAATCCAGGAGATGAGTTGTTTCCGTTTTCGAGTTTGGAGATTTTAGGATTTCCGGAAACTGCCGAAATTAGTTTTGGCAACTTTCTGATCCATTCTAGCAACTTTAAGCCTATATAAACTTGATACAATCTATCCTCACAACTCACATTACACCTAAACTCCATCACTCACCCTTCAAACCCGCGATTCCCGTTTTAGACTTCATTTTCGCAATTCGCAGCTTCGGGCCTTTCGGCGCTCTAGTTGGCGCTCAGCGCCCTACAATCTGTCGAGAAAAATTTTTTCGAGGGCCAGCGCTTAAGTCGTTCTTGGAAATCAAAAACAAAAAAGCCGCGCGCCAAGTCGAAGCGACCAGCTAAATTCTTGAAATCAAAAATACAAAGCGCGCCCGCGCCTTAAGTTAAAGGCGCCAGCATCTGACTTCTGGACTAGAAATTTTCCGGTTTTTGGCGTGTAGTATCTGAATCATTCGCGGCTATTCCAAAGCGTAATTTTGAGATGACATCTCCAATATTGATACCGGACAGTCTTTCAAGATTTGTTCCAAAACACTTTACGGTGCTTGGTTTTGAGCGAGGTGATCACATATGTTGGTACAGGAACCTCTTATGGTAAGACCGGTTGAACTTTATTCTCCGGCACTTGCATATTATTTTTATAATAACTGCATTTTCTTTGAGAGACCGGATGGAGAACAAGTGTTCTCCATCAACATTAACGATGAACCAATGGAGATTACGAGTTCTTGCTAGCCTTTGTTCTTGGACTTGCTATGCCGGTTTGAGATACAAGACCCATGGTGCTATTAGATTCGATAATATGCATGTCTACACCTATGAGTCTTTGCACGAGGCTTATGGGGCGGGCATTTTCCAGTATTGAGGACCAAAGGGGACTATAACGTTGCCACTTGGTAGCTTTGTCCATGAACATAGGAACTGTTATGTTTTGGATAATGCTAAACATTTTAGGGGAATGGCGTTTTCTTACGTGAATGGCGCCACTTGCGGCGTTTTCCCTTGCTTTAGCCAATGGGCGCCCGGTTCTATGACCTTCCCGGACTTTGATGTCTAGTTTAGCACGAGCCTATATACTATGAGGCATAAGTACCTTCTTATGCCCGTTCTAATTTCCGCGTATTATGCTATGTTTCTTTCCTGTTTTTGTACACGTTTCCGCGGATTGGATTAAAAGGTAGACGGTCGCGACCCACCAATAGTATTATCCGATCTTTCCGTGCAATGACTTGGCATGGGTGGCGGATACAACCTCACCGGGTTGCACCCTACACCCCATCGGACCAAGTGGCACTTAATAGGTTAGCAACCATAGATGATAAATGGCGTGAAGCCCGGCAAATTATCATAGCATGGCGGGGCCTGCGAAGGAACCTCACTTCTTTATAGAAGTAGAGGATGGCGAAGATGACCCGAATAACAACGGGAGTGGAGGTAAGTTTTAGTTTACGTTTGTTGTGCCGCTTATGTCCCAAGCAATTTAATTATGTTAACCCCATAATGGGTGGAACTCTTATAGAGTTGTGTCGGTTTTATTTCCTATATTAGTGCGTTCTAACATTGTTTTGCGATGTTTACGAATTTCCGCAGCTTTCAATGGTATTTTTCCTACCCTCTTTATTTACAATGCTTTGAGGACAAAGCATGCTTCTTGTTTGGGGGCATAGAATCCGCGTGTAATTAAGACATCTCTGCTAGGATATAAATATATAATATGCATTTGTTTCTAGTTAAAATTTTCAAAATTTAAAAATAAAATAAATAAGTTATCTTTATACACTTAGGAATATTGGTATTGTTCTTTCTCCATGCTCTTAACAATCTAGAAGTCTCACATAGGCATTTGCATCGGAATAATTGTTAGAAACTTAGGTTAATCGTAGGTAATAATCTTTGCATCTATCTATAAATATATTACATGAGTATCTATGATTGTTTGGCGATAAGTTTAAAATCTAGGCTAGAGTACTTATTCTACAAATCCTGTGAGAATATAGCCTAAAGCCTTATATATGAGTAAACATTTGAGAAATGACACAAGGGAAAGTAAAATCCGGATAGAAAATCACACGTCCACTTGCTTGATCACTAAACCATATCCTAAGTGAGAATTTAGGCCGCTCTTTGGATCGATATAGCCGCGAAATTCAAACCTATGAATTATTTTCCGCTAGTCACACCACTCGAAGCCTTTCTTTAGCCTTCCATACACCACAATTCCTTTACCCTACAAAAACAAAAACAAAATAAAAAAAAAAAAAAGAATAAATCAACCTACCCAATTTAGAATAAGTCTGAGAATAGAATGAGTGAAGAAAGAAGAAGAAAAAAACACGTAAACAAAAAATTGTTACTTGCTTGAGGAAAATAAAGAAAAAAAAAAAAAAAAAAAGTTTCCATCCAAAGAAAAAAAAATAAAATAAAATAAAAAAAAACTCCAAAAAAAAAAGAATAAAAAGGAGTCAAAAGCCAAAAGAAAAGAAAAAAAAAATATGGGCTAAGGATGGAAACAAAGTATAGAAGCAAAAAGAAAATAACAAGGTTTTCTCTAAGTTACATAATCTGAAGACTCTATTATCTCGGACTTGTCCTTTTGAATATCCATTTCCTTCCTTCTTAAACCATCTCCTAATCCCCTGTAACACCTAATAAAGACCTCTAGCTCGATTAGGAATAGGTTAGTGTGATAGTAAGTGGCGGATGTGTTTGATTGACCCGGCTTCCTTGTTGTCATTGAGATTGTAAGGTAAAGTGTGCCCACCGCATTAATTTGGAGTAAGCGAAACTTGAGTGCAAAAATCAGTGTTGTTTCTTGACTATTATTGTGAGAACCTACTTAAGGACGCTTATTCCGAAGTTCTCGAAACAAAACCTGCTAAACATTTGATAGTACTACTCATTGTATATATGTTTATTGTAGATGATTGATTATTATGCATATATTAACTTAGGGTTTTGATTTGGTTATTTTTATGTAATTGCTAGAGATGTATAGATAGTTGAGCATGAATAAGGAAACAATAGTTTTATTTTCTTAGTCGTTGTAGTATAGATGAAGTTTGTGAGTACCTTCACGGAAAACTCTCCGCGAGGCTATAACTTCGTCCACTAGGGAATTCCTAGTGGTTTAAGGCCTTGTTGCATATGGTCAATGCAATCGCACTCAAAGCTTGAGATTAGGTAGAACTCCATTTTGGTCACTTATTCAATTTCTCATCTTTGCTTGAGGACAAGCAAAATCTTTGTTTAAGGAGTGGTTTGATAAGAGCCCAAAACTGTAGTTTTAACCCTTAATAATCATACTGTTAGACCAATTATGTGAATAATAAGTAAGAGTTAACACCGATTCACGCGTTTTATGCATTTCGGGCTTCAAAGTCCATTATGTGCAGAAATGTACCACTTTAGCGAGATCTGAGGAGCAAAAGTCAGTGAGAACTTCCGAAGCCGTATCTTTGGACTCGGACCTCCGAATTGGGCATACCTTATGTCAAAACGACCGGCTCGGAAAGAGCTTTGCAATGGTCCAAGCCTTGACCCAATCAGAGGAGCAGAAGTGGACGAAAAGTCTGTGGAAGCAAACTGCAGCTGAAGAGGCCTTTTTGGACTGAAAGAATTGGGTTTTGGGCCTGATTCTCTGGCCCAAAACATGGCTCCAAGCCCATGCACGAATTTTGGATCTGAATGTATAAGAACAAAAGCTTAAGTCTTTGTTAATGGTAGCATATGGTAGATAGTTAGGTTAGAAAATAAATTAGATTAGTTAGCCTCCATTAAACCTTAGTTCTAGATCTAGTTTTTATATTAAAGTAATTAGTTTTATTCTTGTTTTAAATTTAGTATTGAATGATTGTTCTCCCTTGAATTAGATAATAAATTAGTTGTTCTTGATTCAATTTCGATTTGTCAATTCCAATTTTAGATCTCATTTCAATTCATGTCCTTAGTTCAATTTAGTCATTAAATTAGATTTCATTATTGTTTAATTAAATAAATTTCAATGCTTTATATTATGTTTAGTTTTAATATAAATGGAAATGATTGCGGAATGATTCAAGGCTAAACCTCCATTAGAGGGGGTTGTGAAGCCTTGATGAAAGCTTGATTCCGATTATCGTAGAATCGTCGTATTTTCTATTCCACTCTAGAAATGATTAGTTCACCATGAGAATGGGTTTAATTGTTCACATGCTAGTTATAATTGGTAGAAATGCCATGTATGATTAGGGATTAGGAATAACCAATTGTTAGCGGAAGGCCCGATTCATTCGGATTGACGATTATCGTTAGTGGATTAAGTTGAGTTAAGGTGGAATCAATCCCCCTCTAACTCCTTATCATAGAATCAACGTAGCATTCCCTTAGTTGACTGATAAGCGACTAGTTGCATCTTGTGGGTAGTTGCATCGTAGTATAATTCCCTTCGTAAAACTCTCATAGACTTAAAAACGACTAGTTAGATTAGAAAACATCCATGCTAGAGCACTAGGAGTGGAACGAACTCTATCTACTCCCCTATATCTCAATTGGTTGAGAGTAGAAAAACTTCTTTGATAAACAAGAGAGAATCAGTAGAAAGTTTAGTTTACTTACGTTTTGGATTCATCGTTCATTTCGTAGGTAGACTATTCATTTTACGTTTATCAGGCTTCCTCCGATGTTGATGTAATTTATGTATTTTTGAATTTGATGTATTTTGTATTAACTGTGTGCCATTACTTGTAATATGGTGTTTGAGATTGTTGTTTGTAATGACTTCTTTATAAGCAGGTTGTTTGATGAGTTTTGGATATGAATATGTCAATAAAACAAAGGAGATTATGGCAAAAAAATTTCAGGAATTATAAGTTAGGTTTTGAATAGAGTTTATGTATTTGAATTTGATTGCGTATTCGAATTAAATTTGAAGTGGAATTTGATGTTTTGAAATGAATTTGAAAGTGTATATGAATTTGATGTTTTGAAAGTGGAATTTGTTTGTTTTTTTGGAAATGAAAATGTTGTAAAAACAAAATGAAAATCGATTTTTTTTGTCCAAATGACCCAGCCATGTCGTTTGGTATAAAGGCCAAACGACCCAGCCACATCGTTTGGCATAAAGGCCAAACGACCAGCTCAGACTGTTTGGATAAAAAACAGACAACTCTGTCTTAAACGACCAGCTCAGATCATTTGGTATAAAGGCCAAACGACCCAGCCACATCATTTGGCATAAAGGCCAAACGACCAGCTTAGATCGTTTGGATAAAAAACAGACAACTATGTCTCAAACGACCAACTCAGACCGTTTGGTATAAAGGCCAAACGACCCAGCCACATGTTTGGTATAAAGGCCAAACGACTTGACCATGTCGTTTGGGGTAAAATCAAATCAAATTACATCAAAATATCATATCGACAACATATGAACATTATTTCCAAATCACTCGATTGCCGTCCGAATCAACTTAGTCGATCACTCGATTTCCAAATCAAATCAAATAAAAGCCCAAACTCCAACTTTTTCCAAATAACATAAAACTCAAATCAAATTACACTTGTTCCAAATTACATCAAAATAACATGTCAAAATGAATTTACAAATTACATCAAAATATCATATCGACAACATATAAACAACTTAGTCGATAACATGTACTGTTGGGTCTTCAACGAGCACGTTTTTCCATATTAGATTGGGAATGTTCAATGCCATAAATTGCAATTGCCTTGCTATCAAGGCCAAATTCCAGCTTTCAGTAATATCATATCGAGCTCTAAGCCATTGGCACATTACTGGAGGAACCGAACAATCTTCAACAAGTTCAACATTGACAAAATGATTTCCACAACCATGTGCACTACCCAACACCTTTTTCACTCTCTCAGGATTTGCTTGGGTTCTCAGCGGCATGATAAGGAAGCACTGACGAGCTCCTAAATGTAGGAGGACAACATTAAATCTTGAAGCAAATAGGTATCCAGTAAAGGGCATGCTCATCCACTTATTTAAGGGTGTGTAACCTTCTTTATGTAGGATTTCCTTCATCGCATAAAAAACTTCACTTTGATTGTACAAAGTACAATAAAGGGGGATGTTGTCAGTAAGCTCTTCATACAAGTCTTTTCTCATCTGTGGCCATTCTTCTTGACTTCTTCCTAATGTAATGCAGAAAGCTCTATAACCGCAGTTGCCATCACCAACAGGGTCATGGACTCTAAGAATGTATTTGTGCATTTCTTCAGGAATATCCAACTCATAATCCTTAGGACCCCTCGTCTTTCCAAAGTCTAACCCATCTCTCACATTTCGTGGTGTGACTGTTTTTGGAGAAGGCTTATTTCTTGATGTGATTGTTTTTGGTGTTTATAGAGAAGGCTTATTTCTTGGTGTGTTTGTTTTTGGTGTTTTTGGAAAAACCTTATTTGTTGGTGTGGTGTGGGTGTTTTGGGTTGGTATTTTTGGAGAAGGCTTCTTTCTTGGTGTGGTGTGGGTTTTTTGGGTGGGCGTAGTGTTTGGTTGTGACGAGACCCACTCCTCATGGTCACGTTGAGAATGTTCAAAATGAGATGGATCTTGCTTTGAAGAGTTCTCATCTCCAGTTGGAAGCTTTCTGTTGCAGCTACCTTTGGTGTTTTCTTCCTCACGAGGCGGTACTAGCCATGTACTTTCTGGTATGACAATCTCCATAAGCTTCCTAATCATAACCCTCTGCTCTTCTTCAGAAACCATTGCAAATCTATTCATGAACAAGTCCATCGAAGGTGCAACATAGGGACCAACACCCACTGACATATTGGGATAAGCAGACAATGTTTTCCAAAAGGGGTCGATAGAAGTCAAAGGGATGGACCGCTCATGCTCTTTAAACTCAATTAATTCATGAGCACATGGCAGTCCATGGCTCGTGCGCAAATAACACCAACACCTAATCTCTCCATCTTTAACAATCTCTACGCGGGTATCTATTTCTTCAAATAGCAAGTCCAAACACTTGCATGAGGCAAGGCCTCTGAGTTCATGAAACAAAGGAATCCGGTGGTGGTGCTGAGTTACAATCATAATTCTCTCGAAGGTAGCTCTAATCTCGGACATCTGGATCTCTAGAATTGGGTGGATTAAGCTAAACATACTCAAAAAATCATGACAGTTTGCATTTCCTAGTACATGCTTCACCTGAGCATGGGACCCTTCAACTCTATTGGTCATTATACTCCCAAAGTGAATGTGTTGCTCGGTCTAACAACATACGAATCGATCCCTGTGAGAAAACCAAGTCTCTCGCAAATAACTAACAAAATTGGAGTACTTAACCTTGTAATATTTTTCCAAAGCATCCCATCTATGCTGGAAAATAACCTCTATTTTCGATTTGACTACAGTGTTCCACGAGAACTGGGCCTTCTCTACAAGTTCTGTAGTTGGAAAAATATCGTAACATTTTGAAAGGACGCACATAGCGATATGCCATCTACATAGATGCTTGTGTGAGTTAGGGAAAACTTTGTCAGCGGCATTCATCAGGGTTAAGTCCCTGTCAGACATGATCACGGATGAGCTTATGTCACCAAGCAAAGCATTAAACTGATGCAGGGCCCATTCATAGTCGACTGTTGTTTCAGACTGAAGCAACATCTGACACACGGTGAAAGACTTCCACGTTGAACTCACCCCAACAAACTATACGAAAGGCCACCGATACCTGTTAGTTTTGTAGGTAGTGTCTAACATGGAAACTGTTGGAAAAGTCCAAGACAACTTAACACCTTCTGGATGGGCCCATAACAACCCCGTTATCTCATCGGTATTCTCATCCTGTCTCAACTCCTTAAAATAATGTTCTTTTACTAACAACTCACGTAATCTTTGCGATTATGTGAGACCGTTCATATCCAATTTCCTCACCTTCTGCCTTGCAGTGCAGACTTGGGATATACTAGATATGTTTTCATGATACCTATTCTTGATGGAATCCAAAATTTGTTTAGGCTTTATTCCACACTTACTCATCTCTGACAAGTACTCGAACTCTGGAACGGTCAGACGAGTAGCAAATGCATGTCCTTCAAGGGTCTTCGCCAATACATGGTTGTGAATACCATTTCTAATTTCTATTTTCCAACTATCGATAGTGTCGCGTTGGAAAACACCTTTTAACTTAAATGGACATCCCGATTTCTTGGATCCTGACCTTATCTTATTAGCCCTCCCTTCGCCTTCCTTCTTGTGTGACCGATACACACTTGAGCACTCGCAAGCCAAATTCAATCTTGCTACTCGGTTTCCCTTGGCACACTCTGACTTTTCAATGACCACAACAACATTAACTTGTTTTCCTCTAGCGGTTGCCTAACCGATTGCCTCGCTATGTGTATAAAAGACCTAAACACATAAAAAACAACAACTATTATTAATACACTAATAAAATTACATTTAGAAAAAAAAAATGAAATCAATGCCTACTCAATCGTACCTCTTCTGTAGTAAAAATTTCTGTTGTATCACTTAAAATCGGTTGACAATCCACGTCATTCGAGTTTGCAGAGGATCGGTTTCCGGATAGCGGCAAAGAATCCTACATATAGAAAAATAAAACAAGAGTCTCAAACAATTTGCATTTAGGTAATGAGGGATTTCAAAGTCACAAAAAAAAAAAAAAAAACTTCTAACTAAATTTAGTCTAAACGACCCAGGAAAGTAGTTCTATAGTGTCCCCAAACGACCTAGCCATGTCGTTCCATAGTGTCCCAAAATGACCCAACCATGTCGTTTGGCCTAGGGTTTTACATTCATTTAAGTGTTTTGCATTAATTAATTCATTCATTCAATCAAGTGTTTTGTATTCATTCTAATCAAGTGTTACCTCATTATTTAGGTTTGCACTTTGTCGTTGACGATTTCTCGGCATCTCATTTGCTCGACTAGTCGCATCTTCAAATTCCTTACCTTCACCTTCAACATTTTGTGCCACTTCTTCACTTTCAACATTTCTTCTATTTTCTCCTTCTCTAATTTGTTGTTGCACCTCAAACATTACCTCAAATGCTTCTTCTTCATCTTCATGTTCCATTTAGAGAAACTTGAATATTCTAATATGTAGAGAAACTTGAGTATTCTATGTAAGGAGTAAGGATTTTGATGAAAAAAGGAGTAAGGAGGAGTAAATGAGAAACTTGAGTATTCTATGTAAGGAGTAAAGATTTTGATGAAAAAAAAGAGTAAGGAGTAAATGATAAACTTGAGTATTCTATGTAGAGATATTTGAAATTTTGATATATTTCAAATTATTGAGTGAAATATGTTTGTAAACCCTAAACCCTAAACCCTAAACCCCAAAATATTTTATTATTCACAATTGAAAAAAATAGAAAGTAACAAGTTTAGATATAAAACAAATTATTATTTTAGATTTGGATAATTTAGTGAAATATGTTTGAAATTAATTTTTTTTTTATGTTGGTACGAAATTTGTAAACCCTAAACCTTAAACCAAATCCCCAAACTAGTTTATGATTCACAATTTGAAAAAGAAAAAAAAAAAAAACAAGTTTAGATATAAAACAAATTATTATTTCGAATAATTAAGTGAAATATGTTGGTACGAAATTTGTAAACCTTGAACCCTAAACCTCAAACCCCAAACTAGTTTATGATTCACAATTGGAAAAAAAAAATGAAAAATAACAAGTTTAGATATAAAACAAAATATTATTATAGATTTTGGTATGTTTGATTACATTATTTTAGATTTTGGCATGTTTGATTACATGTTTTAACTTGGTTATATATATACTATGTCATAACAGATAAATAGTGCAGAGTGCATGTAATTGTGTTGGAGTAACTAATTGTGTTGTTCCTAACCCAATTTTTTAAATTGGATTTCAATTTTCCTAATTCAATTGGGATGTGTTGATAATTGATCATTACTAATTCAATTTTACAGATAATTGTTTAAATAAATTATTGTACAATTATGATCGATTAATGATTTGTATTATAAGAAAAGTGTTCGGTGTTTATGTATGTATAAAAAAAAGTGTAATTGGTGCTTATGTAATCAATTTTTATTGGTTAATCGGGCTAATCATTGGTTAATCAGAAATTTCCTTGGTTTTTATAACTTCTCAATTACTTTTGTCTAAATGATTTCACCACATCGGCCCATAGAAGCCCTAAACGATATCTTCAAGTCGTTTACAGTTTTTATAACTTCTCAATTATTTTTGTCCAAATGACTTCACCACATCGGCCCATAGATGCCCTAAACGATATCTTCAAGTCGTTTACATGCACACTCAAACGAAGTGGTCAAGATGTTTGCGGCATGCTCAGACTGTTCCATGGAATTCCAGAGAGCCAAGTTTTAAACGGCAGGCTCAGACCAAGTTCGTGTACTCTTAAACGATGTGGTGAAGTCATTTGCATGCACACTCAAACGATTTGGTCAAGACGTTTAAGTGTATACTCAAACGACATGGCGGGATCGTTTGAGTGTACACTCAAACCACATGGAGGGATTGTTTGAGTGCACACCCAAACGGCCCGAGGGGTTCGTTTTGGGGAGACCGGTTGAATTGGTTGCTGCGCCTGAGCTTTGATAGCAAATTTGTAATATGGCAAACTTGTAAAATTTCTTTTTTTTTTTAGAGGTTGCCCAATCCAATTTGATGAGTGCCCAATGGAATCACCAAAAATATATATCTCTCTCGCTCATTCATTTGTTAATGATGACTGCCCAATCACAAAACATCTCAGACATATTAGACTCATCATTAAATTTAGAAGACACCCATTTCGAAAACTCTCAGGAAAAGAAGAAGGAAAACAAGTAGGACTAAAACACGGTTTTGAAGTTGGACAAGACTTGGGATTTTATAAAGGTTGTATTAGTATATGGAACCAAGTTATTAAAATTGACTCATCTTGTTTTTCAAATAGAGTACAAAAAACTATTAAACAGATGGAAGAGATGGAAGAATAAGTTGACAAATATCCAATCATGGAACTTGAAGATGAGTCTGTTCAAAATGTTTTGGATTCTTTAAGGTTGAAATTTAAAACTGTTTCTGCTACTCTAGGGCGTTAAATTGGATTATCTCGACTATCCAAAATCTTCGTCATTGTCTTCAGAGTTTTGAGGAGATACCATTTGTGTTGTTTCTTTAATGAATTAGTAGAATTGATAATTTGTTACTTAGTTCTTGCATAAGTAGGCCGTCATTCTCTTAGATGTTTTTTTTTTTTTGAAATTTAGATGGAAATTCTGTTTGGAGGAAAGAA
Source organism: Coptis chinensis (assembly GCF_015680905.1). Classification (NCBI taxonomy): domain Eukaryota; kingdom Viridiplantae; phylum Streptophyta; class Magnoliopsida; order Ranunculales; family Ranunculaceae; genus Coptis; species Coptis chinensis. The sequence continues at coordinate 70,555,415 of NC_141461.1, forward strand.
AGTTTTATCTTGTTATTGGTTGGCACCCGTGTCACTTTGGTACCATCTTAATTTTGTAGGTTGTTACTTTGATGTAGATTAGTTCTTACTTACTATTAATTGCGGTGAATGTGTAAGGAAATGTATACTGTCCTCCTAAGAATACCTGTGACGCATAGTCTGCTTGCGTAATTGTATTTTGCAGAATAGCAATTACCTGGGTTTGGATATAAAATCTGTTTGTTCAAACTCATAATGCAGTTCAGGAACTGTGTATAAATCATATGTCGTGTAATCATGTATGTATTTACATGGATACTTTATATGGTAGCCATCAAAGTCCGTGTTGTACCCAATGTATCAGAGCTCAAACTTCCTCTACTCAAGTTGTCGATATGAAACCCTTTCACTTGGTTTGTGATCATGTCCTTACACTGTTACACAGCTTGAATTTTGAGTATAGAAGATATCTGTGAGTCTGATATATATATATATATATATATATATATATATATATATATATATATATATATAAACCCTTTTATGAGAGTATCATAGGCTTGATTTAACTGTCAACTTGTCAAGTATCTTTCATTCTTTTTGATTGATGTATGTGAAGCAAATCTTATCTTCAATAATCATATGTGTATTTCAAAGTGGACATGTGGTCCAAGAGAAATTGTGGCTACCATCCACCAAGCTCTTATCAGTATTTGCTATCATTTTTGTTACCTACTGTTGATATCTTTGTGCAGATTGTGAAAGAGGAAAAGGAGAAATGTTAAAAGGTATGCTTGCTTGTTTTATAGTCTACTTATCATAAAGTCGGAATAAATTAGCATTGAATTCGATTGAACAAGCTGCTAAGCCATACAATAGGGTAGCTGTTTTAAACAAGTTTCAAGATGAAGCTTACAACCGAGTTGGTTTCACCCTTGTCTCTGATTATTCATTCTCCTACCCAAATACAAGATTCTAGCTCCTTGAGAGGCGCAATGGTATTGTAAAGACTAGATTTCGTAATTAGTCTTACAAATTAGGATAACGAGATTGCGTTGTGGATTTGACTGAGCTTGCGATAGATACGATAGCTACCTACGTATCCAGGTGAACTGGAATCAAGTCTGACGTAGTTCTTCTTGATTGGTCCTTTGAATAGAAAAATGGATTGGTCGTGGAGAAGAAGTCATGCTCTTCGAGAATGGAGCCGGGCCTCTCTAGATGATGTCTCATCTTGATTTTATAGCCCGTCCACTTAATGTGGTCTTGAATGAGCCTTAACACGGATGCAATAAAGTGCATGATTGTTGTTACATAATTGTTGTAACGTCTGCCTTTCCATTTTTGAGCGTTACAAGACTTGGTTGTGGTCTTGGTATAAGCGACCTGGTAGCAGTCATGATATGAGCGACCTGGTAGGTCTTGATATGAGCAACCTGGCCGGTCTTGATATAGTGACAAGTTGCGCTGGACACATGTATAATATACGTTGGTTGTTTATATTAGTCCCTAGCTCACATAGCCCCCTCTCATTAGGTCATTCCTATTTCGTAGGATGTTCTGATGAGAGATTAACTCTACACGTGGGAAACACACGGGTTACGTAATGATTGAATATGAGAATGATGCTGCTTTGACAAGTACTAGATTAATCCTAGAAGTGTAGGCCCTCAATTAGTGAAAAGATTGTAGCTCAAGAGAGGGTTTTTATTTTTGCACTGAATTGATCCTATAAGTCATTAATTAGTGAGAAGATTGTAGCTCAAGAGAGCATTGGAGCTCAAGTGAGTGTTCTGCTCTAGGGCGTGTTGGAGTTTGTGTGAGCATGCTACTCTAGTAAGCATAGGTCTAGGACCCTTCGTGCTTAAGTAAGCGTTCTGCTCAAGTGAGCGTAGGTCGAGGGACCCTTAGTGCTTAAGTAAGCATTCTGCTCGAGTGAGCATAGGTCAAGAGACCTTTTAGTACTTAAGTAAGCGTTCTGCTCAAGTAGGTCAATGGACCTTTTAGCGTTTATGTAAGCGTTCTGCTAGAGTGAGCGTAGGTCAAGGGACCGCTTAATGCTTAAGTAAGCGTACTCCAGTAGGTCGAGGGACCTTTTAGCACTTACGTAAGTATTCTGCTCGAGTGAGCGTAGGTCAAGAGACCTTTTAGTGTTTAAGTAAGCGTTCTGCTCTAGTAGGTCAAGGGACCTTTTAGCGCTTATGTAAGCATTCTGCTCAAGTGAGCGTATGTCAAGGGACCGCTTAATGCTTAAGTAAGCATACTGCTCCAGTAGGTCAAGGGACCTTTTAGCACTTATGTAAGTATTCTGCTCGAGTGAGCGTAGGTCAAGGGACCACTTAATGCTTAAGTAAGCGTACTGCTCTAGTAGGTTGAGGGACCTTTTAGCACTTATATAAGCATTCTGCTCGAGTGAGCGTAGGTCAAGGGACCACTTAATGCTTAAGTAAGCGTATTTCTCCAGTAGGTTGAGGGACCTTTTAGCACTTATGTAAGCCGCTTACGCTTTCGAGTGGCGTGGAGGTCAAGGGACCGGGGAGCCGCTCGCGACCGAAGTCGGTCCTAGAAGTATAGGTCCCCAACTAGTGAGAAGTGGTGACGCTATGTAGCGTTTGAGCTCGAGTGAGTGTTGTATCCAGGTGGGCGTTGTGACCCGAGTGAGTCTGTCTGCTCTAGTGATTATCCTTATTTGGATATCGCAGTTGATAGCTTGCCTTGAATTGGCATGACTGTAGTGGTGAGCCCCAATTTTGAAGCTTGATTGACCTGTAAAAAATGCGAGCTAGCACCAAAGAGTTAGTATGAACTAACAGTAGTAATTTTGGAGATGCATAGAGCTTAATAACAGAATTGAACATGTTTAGATGACAATAATGAGCCCCAGTCCGGAGATGATTGTGGCTAGCCCCCAGTTTGCATTGGATCTTGATTGACTTGCACTAGATCGAACTAATATCCAAAAAGAATGAAAACAAAAGAAATGGTAATCTGGAGATAAATTGAGCATTGAGCTCAAATCGTAGCTGGATTGTACTTGCACATATGGCTGTTGTGATCCCCAATTCAGAGTGTAGTTAGCCCCTAGTTCGTGCTGTAAAACGACTCGAACTTGTTTGCTTCTTCTTGTGTATAAAAGGATATAGAGATTTTAAGCAAACTCATATTCATCTTTGGACGACCTGTTTGGATGTAATAAATTATGCAAGAAGTCGATCATTTGCAACTATGAAAGCGACCTGCAATGGGTACAGAACTGACGGACTTGTGACAGATTCATCTACACCACATAAAGCAACAATAGATGTCATTCGCAGTGTGTAAGGATTAAACTCATTAATTCCTTTCTTGATTGCTTGTAAACTGCAAGGTATTTGGTATTTGAAACTGTTACACGACTACAAGAGTCAGTAATCAAACTTCATCTGGAGCATAAGTCGGACAAGATAATAGTTTGTACTTGAGTAATATAAGCAGTAAACACTAATTGAATTCTCATAGGACAATTCATTGTCCTCGTCCCCGATTCTTTAGGCCAAGTCTCAAACACTTTTTGAACTTGTCAAAGATAGAGTTAGATGCCGATCGAATACTTATCTGTGCTTGCTATAATATAGCTCCTCATTAACGAGCTGAATATAGTTGTGATCGAGCATTCGGTTGTCCTACCCACTGGATTATTTGCTTCGGGATCGACTTGGTATAATAACTAAGGTGGATGTCCATGAACTGACAATCCCGCCCAAGCTGAGCTTGCTCCAAAGCAGCTCATTCCTTTTGCGACCTGCTTGGTCGTTGCTTGTCCACCTTGCTGATTTTTTGCTTGAAGTCCTGAACGATGCTTTCGCTCTCGACTTTTTGACATTGCAGAGATTCAATAAATGAGAAGTCGGTGCACGTGTGGCTGTAGTCTTCAGTTGATAGTGTAAGCGACCCGCCAAGGAGGAAATTTTGGCAGCCCTTGCATTACATTTAAGCTTGCGTCGAGTCGCCATCTTGAAAAGAGAATAGAGATCGCTGCTGCATTGATATAGTCCTACGTGCTTGCTAGTCAAGTCGGAGTAGATATGCGAACTGGAACTATCAATTGAATTGCATTTAGGTTGGTGATGTTGGCCTCATGTCACTGATCTGTTTTCAAACTTGTGCTGGATATCTAGAATTGGAAATACTGAGCTAGTCTAACGCTCATAGGGTGTGTGTGTAATTGATGGAATTGAATTTATATCTATTTAAGCTAAATAAATACAAAACAAAGTGTAACGCTTATACCAAAGCAAATCTAATAAACAATGAAACGGTTGAAATAAAGTGACTTCTCCATCCTGTTCAAGATCATTAGATGGAATGCGAGCTATGACTAGTTTTGATAGAACGTCCTGATTTGTAAAATGTTATAATATAAGTGGTAAAAAAAAACTAGCAGCACTCATCCAAATTGTGTGTGGCCTGTGATCTAATAGATTAGATGCCGACAACAAATGTATGAAGTGTCTTAGGTGACTTCCGACCAAGAGGAATTGATGCCACCAGACTCTATATTTAATTAATGTAAAGGTAAGTAATCTAATATGCAAATGACACTTAAACTGTTGGTCATGTGACTGGTAATATTGAATAAGCGGCAATTGTACCGACTCATGTGTCATGACTAAACTGGAGATTGTATATTTGATCATATCGAAACAAGAAAATTCAAAATAGAACTGAACTTTCGGTTGTACGATCTTATAGCCAAACAAAACACAAAGTTTGTATAGTGAGAGAAACTTACCTTTCATGTATTGATTAACTCCATAGATAAGCAAGCTGCTTTTTGATTGATCTTTTCGGAACAACCATCACCCTGTGTTGCGACCATAATCGCGACCTATAGCTTTATTAGTACTCCGGCTCTCATTTTGGATCGGCTGCACCAATTTGGTTGCCTACGTACCCATTTCGGGATCAAGCCGCCGTAGTTCACCTCTCTCCTCACCCCTCTCTGCCTCTCTTCTTCGCCTCCCCTTCTACTCTCCTCTCTCTTCCTTTTTATATCCCTCTCTTAGGTTTACCTCATGGGGCCTAGTCTAGTCTTGGGCCTTTCTCTTGGCTCAACACATACTGTGGTCTGGGCCTTATCTCTTGGCCCAGTACCTATGTGATACATCCCTGAATATGGCTACTACATTTGCCCCCTCTCGGGTTCAGCGGCGATGACGACGATGGACCCGAGAAGTCCTCAAACTTTCTTGTCTTTCTCTTTGAACTCTAGATATCCACGATATCTTGTGATCAGCGTAGTCTTCTCCTCCTTAGGACATTTCAGTATCTATGTACTCAAGCATCTTTGGACCGTATGTGCGTGAAGTACTCAATCCATCGGTTCTTGTTCATATACCCCATTAACGTATCCCCAAAGGATCTCATCCCTTCCGCTTTCTCCCTTCAACTCGATCTGATGCCCACAATGTGTCTCAACCCGACCATAAGCTCTCCTTCATCAGGAACTTCACTACTATGTCCACGAGTGTCTCATTACTGTCATAATCTCTCCTTCACATAACTCACTTCTATATCCATGAGTGTCTCACCCTTTCATTTCCCTTTCGTGGGACTCAACTATCTCATCCCTTTCACTCTCTCTCTTCAACTCAATACAATGCCCACGCTGTGTCTTAACCCAACCATCACCTCTCACATAGAACTCCCTACCATATCAGCGGTATGCCTCCCCCAGCCACCTGCTCTCTTTCTCGGAACTCATCGCCTGTCTGCGAAGTGTATCACCTCGGCCATCTCTCCTTTCCGAGAACTCACCACTATGTCCGGAGTGTCTCCATCATCATAAGCTCTCTTTCACATAACTTCACTACTATATCTGCAGAGTGTCTCACCCTTTCATTTCCCTTTCGTTAGAACTCCACTGTCTCATCCCCCCCGGCTTTCTCTCTTCAACTCAATACCATGCCCACAATGTGTCTCCAACCCACCAACACCTCTCACATAGAACTCACTACCATATCATCGGTGATGCGCCTCCCCGACCACTGCTCTCTTCCGGAACTCATCGCCTCATGTCCTCATGGAGTGTATCACCTCGACCATCTCTCTCCTCGCGAGAAACTCACCACTATGTCCAGCGGAGTGTCTCGTCCCCCTATTTCTCCTTCTCATAACTCACTACAATGTCGCATGAGGATCTCCCCGACCATAATCTCCCTTCATAGAAATCTCTATCATGTCCGCGGAGGGCTCATCCCCCCGTTGTCTGCTTTCTGGAGTGGAGAGTCGGATGAGGGGCAACTCCACTTGCTCCCAGGTTTGACTCCGGATCTCATGTCCGCAGAGGGTCTCATCCCCCGCTATCTCTGCTTTCGGGGGGGAGTCGATGAGGGGTAACTCTGCTTGCCCCCAGGTTTGACTCGGATCTCATGTTCGCGGAGGGCTCATCCCCCCCGTTGTTCAGATCTCATGTCCGCATATCTCTTGCATCTCCGACCTGCGGCTCAACCAGGCTTTGGGGCTACTCTCTTTGACCAGCCTGTCTCTTGCCTTTCTGTCCTGCGAAGGGCTCATCCCACCCCGCGGGCTCGCTCGAGCTCTCGCCTGTTGGGGCTCTCTCATTGCCTCATGTATCTCTAGCATCTTTGGTCCGCGGAGGGCTCATCCCACTCCACGGGCTTGACCGAGTTGTCGCCGGTTGGGGCTTTCTCATTGCCCCATGTATCTCTAGCATCTCTGATCCGCGGAGGCTTATCACACTCCGCGGGCTCGCTTGGGCTCTCGCCTGTTGGGGCTCTCTCATTGCCCCATGTATCTCTAGCATCTCTGATCTGCGGAGGACTCATCCCACTCCGCGGGCTCGCTCGGGCTCTCGCCGGTTGGGGCTCTCTCATTGCCCCATGTATCTCTAGCATCTCTAATCCGCGGAGGGCTCATCCCACCCCGCTCTCATTCGGATAGCCCCACGACATATCCGCGAAGGGTCTTCTCGAACCCCTCCGCTCTCCTTCGGAATGCACATCCGGGAACATCTCAGCCTGCCCCATGTTTGATTCGGACACGAGGGTCCACGAAGGGCTCGTCCCCTCCGCTCTCTAGCTTAGAAGCAGCTCCTCTCTATCTCTTCCCACACAAGAGTAGACCCAACATCCTCACTACATAGAGATACCAGCAGATTCCGAGGTTCCCCGTATAGCTAGTATGGGGCTAGACCCCAGTCTTGCTTAATGTTATATCCTATAATAAACCCGCTCAATCTCAAATCTGTTTCGCGGATCTTTCTCTTCCTCTGTACCCTGCCGCGGTGTATGCCCCTCTATGTTTTGTCACTTTTGTGCTATCATCTTACCATCCGTATTCAGACGCTTCCACGCCGTTGACCTCAGTCCCAATCTATTGGTCCCATTGTTCCCTTGTCTCCAACTTCCTCGCTGCCGATGTTGTTACATTGAATACTCTACTAAAAACTAAAACCACCAAGAACACTCTCAGCTTGTTAAGTGTCACCAACAACTTGCCCAAACCTTTCACCAGTATGATGTGAAAAGTCATTCCCAAAAATTACACAAGCTTCGGCAAAATGAGGAAACATCCTCCCTCTTGGAGTGCTGCTTATCTTTGGGATGTGCCCTAAAATCGCATCCCACTTTGACGATCAACCCCAATACACTTGGTTTCTTGGTTGTAAGAAAAATCAAACTCAGTAGTTTTGATAAGTTCATTGACAGTGTTGTAATCCTTCTTCATAGTTTTAATCCTTTCCCATAACCTGTGGATGAAACTACTTGATTTCTGTGAAATATTCCTGTGCTATGACCATCAGTCAGATAGACCTCCTTCATCTCCTGCATACTATGACAATTTCATAGTAAAGCCTTTGATACTCTGGAAAAATGAATGTCTAACTTATAACCTGCAGACTCCATTCTAGCTACAATGTCAACCATGTCCTTAAACTTGTCTTGAGAAATAAAGAGAATTAATAAGTCGGTTGCACACTGGCGTCATCAATCTAACACCCATCTCTAATGTGTAGAGAAAAACATTTAAAGCTAGATCAACCTTCTTCTCATGGCAGAGGCAATTAACCAAGTAAACACAACTTGGAGGTGTGACGCTAACTTTACATTCTTCAAGCACGTTAAAGATCTTGAGAGCTTGATCTAGCATTCCTGCCTGACACAACCCAGTGAGAAAGATATTGTAAAGTGAAGACTCAACAACTTTGCACTTCATATCCATTTCTAGTACTCCACGAACTGCAACTTCGATATTTCCTAGATCCACATTTTTCTCCATTAATTTGAGTCTCTCGTTGTTGTGATCAGGAAGACCTCTCATATACTTCATCCACAGACTAAAAGCTAGTATCCACTTCCGCTTACGACAATAACACTTCATCAGTATTGTGTAAACAGCCAAATTCGGAGAAACACTATTTCTTTCCATCTGATGGAAGACATGAAGGGCATCCTCTTCTCTATTGACCCGTTGAAGCCCATCAATTAGTGTCCCGTACGTAATGGCATCAGGGGAGTACCCTTTAAGTTGAAGATCCTTAAAAAGTTTGAAAGCACTATTTATATCACCTGATTTGCAAAAACCATTCATCAGTATGTTGTACGTAAAGAGGCTAGGCACAACCCCACTATTAGCAAGCTGTCTGAGAAGCTTGTAAGCCTTGAGTATTTTCCCAGATTCACACAAGCGCTCTACCATTGTTTGCAAGCTCGCACTATCAAGGACCTGATCTGCACCTTGAGAGAGTCGAAGAAATAGAGATGGGTTTCTCCCAATCTCCATCTTGAAAAATAAAATCTTAGCTTCCTCTAACTTCTGAACCTTACAAAGACCACGTATAAGAGCATTAAAAGTCATTACAGTTGGAAAACATTTCTTCTTCTCCATCTCTTCAAAAATCTGTTGTGCCTCCCCTTCTAGACCTTGGTTACCACGGACCACAAATAAGAATAGTGTAAGTTCGCGTCGGGAAAACTTTCATGCTTTGATATCTCTAGTTTAAGAGACCGAGCCTTATCCATAAGCCCCACATCACAAAACCCTTGATCAAAGTATTATAGCAATACATTATTAGGAACCAAACCCTCTCTCCTCATCTCGGGTTAAAAGCGTTAATGCCTCCTCAACTTTACCCGCTTCCGAATAACCTTTAATCATAACAGTATAAAACACAACATCAGGAACAATATTTTCCTTCAAAACCGTCCTATACCATTCACACGCCTCATCAAATCTCCCAACTCTAAACAACCCATTGATCAAAGAACTGTATGCATTCAACCCAATAACAAACCCCTCCTTCAACAAACCAATAAGACTAAGAGACTCATCAACTTTACCAACTTTACATAACCCATCAATCAAAGCATTGTAAGTAACAATATTAGGACAAACACCATTCAACTTCAAACTATCCAACAAACTCTTCGCCTCGTCAGTTCTATTAACATGACATAAACCCGAAATAACAACAGTATAAACCATAGTATCAGGACTAACTCCTTTTTCCACCATTTCATCAAACAACTGTATCGCATCTTTCGTTTTCCCAGCTTTACAGAAACCATGAATCAGTATAACAAAAGTAGACCGATTCGGAAAACACCCAGATTTCAACATTTGATTATAAACAGCCAATGCTAATAAAAACACTTCTTTCTCAACTAACAAATGTAATACAATATTAAAAGTAAATGTATTAGGAACTGAATTAAACTCTTTCATCTTACCAAAACACTCCACAGCTCTCTCCGCAAATCCCGCTTTCTCATAAGCTGTAATTAAAATCTACATTACTTTGGTTTTGGAGCCAAAGACGGGATTTGAGATTTGAAACTTGAAACCACACCCATTTGTTTTGGGTTGGTTCGATCCTTGATCATGTGTTCTCTCTGTCTTCATCAGCAAAGTCAGCCGGACCCACTGCTTTCGTAGACAAAGTCAGGTGGATTCCTCATCCTCAACGCATGAATGTTTAAGTCATGAGTATTTGACTTTGAAAATAGTTAATCAGTTCAGCCGAAGTCCTGACGTCCCCACAGACGGCGCCATTTGTTGCGACCATAATCGCGACCTATAGCTTTATTAGTACTCCAGCTCTCATTTTGGATCGGCTGCACCAATTTGGTTGCCTACGTACCCATTTCGGGATCAAGCCGCCGTAGTTCACCTCTCTCCTCACCCCTCTCTGCCTCTCTTCTTCGCCTCCCCTTCTACTCTCCTCTCTCTTCCTTTTTATATCCCTCTCTTAGGTTTACCTCATGGGGCCTAGTCTAGTCTTGGGCCTTTCTCTTGGCTCAACACATACTGTGGTCTGGGCCTTATCTCTTGGCCCAGTACCTATGTGATACATCCCTGAATATGGCTACTACACCCTGCTTCATGGGCTTGAGAATAACAAGTGAAAAGTGTAGTTTTTTCAAGAATTTTGACCCGCAGACGCGCCAATGTAAAGACTAGATTTCGTAATTAGTCTTACAACTTAGGATAACGAGATTGTGTTTGTGGATTTGACTGAGCTCGCGATAGATGCGAGCTAACTACGTATCTAGTTCTCTGGTGAACTGGAATCAAGTCTGACGTAGTTCTTCTTGATTGGTCTTTTGAATAGGAAAATGGATTGATCGTGGAGAAGAAGTCATGCTCTTCGAGAGTGGAGCTGGGCCTCTCTAGATGATGTTTCCTCCTGATTTTATAGCCCGTCCACTTAATGTGGTATTGAATGAGCCTTAATGCGGATGCAATAAAATGCATGGTTGTTGTTACATAATTATTGTAACGTTTGTCTTTCCATCTATGAGCGTTACAAGACCTGGTTGTGGTCTTGGTATAAGCGACTTGGTAGCGGTCATGATATGAGTGACCTGGTAGGTCTTGATATGAGCAACCTGGCCGGTCTTGATATAGTGACGAGTTGTGCTGGACAGGTGTATAATATATGTTGGTTGTGTATGTTAGTCCCTCACAGGTATCAACGGTTAGAGCAGCTTTAGAACCATTGACTTTGAATCACATTATGGTACTCATCCTCGTCTTGGGATCGTTGACCACATCTGCTTTCACCCTTTTAGCTCAAAGTTCTCTTGACTAAGCAACATGGCATGCCGGATCCGTAGCAGCTGACATTGGCTCCAATCTTCAAGGTTTGTACTCTTTTTCATCAAAATCTTGTAAATTGGGTTTTTAATAGTAGCAATGTAACCTATTATCTGAAGAAATGGTGGAAATTTTAATGAAGTAGTTTTTTTACTGCCAATATAGACTTCACACCAATCTCAATCGTCATATAAAGTACAGCCATTTAGTCTGTAAACTCTGACCTTTTTATTGTGCCAGTCTAGATAGTTTGTTCAGTGCACAATAAGAAATAGCTGATTACTTAATGTTGTGAGGTTGCTGGCGGTTTAACTTCTTGCCATAAGACAACAGTGGTCAGTATAATCTGGCATGAGTTATGCTTGCCTAATAGAAAGGTTATCCCACATATGGAAGCTAAAGAACAACTAAGTTGAAGTAAGGTCTTGATGTCCTTAGTTGCATTGCAAGGTGGAAATTTGTTTAGTACTTATGGTTTTAAAACGTTACCTTGTGTTGGTTTCTTTTGTACTTTCTATTATTCCTTTGTAATAAGATAGGATATGTTGCAGTTCCCACATTTCTATATGGAGCAGACGATCTGGAAGGGAAAGCGCTTGCCTCAATTAGAAGAGAATTAGGTTTCTTCAAGCCTGATTCTGAAGGAAACCAATGGTGCTGGAGGACCTCAGTCTGAGACCTTGCCACTGAAGCCAGATGAGGGTCCACATCAAGCAACTCGGACCAAAGGTGTTGTAATAGCGGGCACAACTAGATGGGTTGATAACTACACCGTGCCTATCTTCTCTACTGATGTTTCTGCTGTTTGTAGAAGAAGCTAAATGCCTAAGTGAACGAGGAGGTGGGCTTCCATCAGTACAAGCTATGCACTAGCCCATGGTGAAGACATAACAATTACAAAAAGAGTAGTGGGTTCTAAAAAAAAGAGTCTTGTATTGGGTGCCACACAAATTGGATTGGGTAGCCTCCAGCCCAAGCCCAAACAGCAAAGCCCAAAAGAAAGCCCAATACACCCCCACCTAATTGCGAAAACTGGGAAAGCCTTTTCAACAGGTATCATTTCTCTCGCGCACTCACTCACAAAAAAACCAAATCACAAAAAAATCAAAGAAGAAAAACCAAAAACCTAACCTTTTCTCACCAATTCGAGTTTGGGCAACCACCATTCGAGTGAGTTTGGGCAATTCAGTTTGAGTTTGGGCAACTCGTTTTCTCTCTTGGGCAACACTCGTCTACCACAGGTATCTTTACCTTGATTTGTGGTGTTGATTATGGTGATTTAATTATACAAAATGAACTATTGTTTGAGAAAACTTGAAACAACCCGGTGAGGTCGTTTTGAAGAAGCACCAAATGACTCAGTGAGGTCGTTTTGGAAATGGCCCAAACGACCCAGTGAGGTCGTTTGAATGTTTTTTTTTAATATTCTTAAATATGCTTTGTATTCTTGATTGTGGATATTCTTTATATTCTTTGTTTTCTTGATTGTGGAAATGGCCCAAACGACCCAGTGAGGTCGTTTGATTGTAATGCTGGAGAGATTGTTATTGGTCTTGGAAAATTTGTTATAATTTAGTTCGAGAAATCTCAATGAGCTAAACTTGGAACAGTTTAATCCCATGTAGGCTCTTAAGTTAGCGCCATAACATTACATTTGTCTCCATCAAATTTCAAATGGATAAAAGAGAAACATAGTTACATTTGCTAGCTTGGTTTGTAGGAATTACTTTTAATTGCTTGTTGAAACCACTGACGCATCAAGACTCTTGTTGAAATAAAAGACAATTAGTAAGACTAACCTTGGAAGGATACTTGTGTTTTTCAGTTCTTCCAACTGCCAGATGATGCAAAATTTACTCCATTTTATTTCAGTGTAAAAAAGTTATGTTGGTACAGTATTGAGATGTGAGTTTTTCTCAGTTCTAGGTGATTAGACTCAACCTGAAGCTACTTAGGTCAAGTTAGGACTAGAATTCAGTAGCTTGGTTTTAAGCAGTGTGACTTTGCAAACCAAGTGTGCTAGCCCATATATAGTGGAAGAGTATAAACCTAAAAAATTAAAGTTCCCAATGTTTGGGCACTTTGATTTACTTTTTTTATGCTAAGCAATTTATCATATGCATATGAACTTTTTTTTTGCTAGAATATGTATTTGAACTTGATTTTGTGATTACGTTATGAGCTCTACGTGTGTGGGTCATAGTAGTTTGATTATTTCACTAATAGAAAGCTCTGGTAAAGAATATTAACTCACTTGATTAGTTGACTTTTGTCTCACTAATTTTTGGCCTCTAAAGTGTAAGAATGATATAAGGTTGTGGAACCTAAAAGGCTTACTTATACAGTGTGTGTAGGTATGATGTATATTAATTATACGTTATACCCCATGCATCATTTATATTAACTAGATAGCTCACGTTAGCTCTCATAATTAACTATCTCTATATAATGTTTGTATCCATCTAGTTTAAGTAGATGTCTCTAATTAACAATATATTATTGTCATTGTCTCAAATACACAAAGATATGTGGCGACAAGTGTCAAACTCTAATGCAGATCTGCTAGCTTCCAAGACGTATAATAATATATTGGATACCGTTAACCACATAACTTCTAAATAGTGTATTATTATAAATTGCAAAATGTCTTTGTATAGAGAGTGATGAGTTGATGAAAGGTTTAGAAAGTACCGAGTATAGAGTTTAGTTATTAGAATTGTTTGTGTGTTACTAATGAAAACACTATAATTTGGTCGTTGTTATTAGCATTAAAAAAGGAGAAATGACTATAAATTTGGTTTGGACTGTTTAAACAAATTTGTTTTTGATATGATCAACATTATTTTTTCAATCTTATTTGATACTATCTAATTTGCAATTTCAAACTAAAGTTTAGTCGAGTTTTGAGTCAATTATATATCTCTGAGTCCAAAATTCTACTAAATGTTCTAACCAAGACCCCAACTCAAATCTATCTATTATGTTAGTTGGGTTTATTTATGGGCTGTACATCTATCTATTATGTATTACTTGTTGTTTCTATCTATTATGTGAAAAGCAATTTAGTTCACTCCTTTTGGTTTAGTAAATGGGTGTTGAACAAAAGTTTCTAACATAGGTGTATATTTGATTAAACTTATTATAGTTACTAATACTTGTTTTATTTATCTTTGTAGCAATGGGTCATCGATCAAAGAATGTGAAGAATGTAGCGAAAACTACATTCAAGGGTGTAAAGAAATTGTTTGGCAGTGGTTCCTCTAGTGGTGACACAGTTGGAAGAAAGAGACAAATGGCAGAGGGCTTAACGACATCAACACGTAGAGGAGACCACAAAAAACAAGAGGTTCCTGAGGTTCCTGAAGTTCATTAATCGAGTGAAGATAGTGTAGATAGTGATAACAATGTAGGTTTAGATATAAATATGGACAAAGGGATGAGTATAGTGGAAGAGGAGAGTGAGGAGGGTAAGGAGGGGGAAGAGGAGGGTGATGAGGAGGGTGAGGAGGGGGAAGAGGAGGGTGACGAAGAGGATGCCAATGGGGATGAGGAGGAGGAGCAGGATGATGATGTGGAAGGAAATGTGGTAGAAGTCGTACCACCAGTGGAAGAAGCACCTATGGTATTGGATTTTGTAAGAAAATCCAATGATGATTTGGAGTTTAAAAGAGGTGAGTATGAGTTAGAGCAGTTGTATGACTATGCGGTGCATGTCGCTCACGATGTTTTGGAGAGAAGGGTAATATTTTGATTTTTTGTAGTACTTTGATTTTCTTTTACAAAATCTTTTGTTTCTGCTCATATATATCTAATGCGTGCTTGGTTGTTTCAGGAAGATTGCAGAGCGTTGAAGTGTGTTTCGCACTTAGCGAAGTTCTGCCAATGGGATTTCATGAATGAGTTTAGAAGGTCTTCGAGATTTGCCCACGAGTTGAGAAGGATTGGGTTGCATGATCTCGTGTTAAGTTATCACGAGCATATGGATCCACCATTGGTCTCTGCGTTTGTAGATAGATGGCATCCGGAGACCAACACCTTCCATATGCCATTTGGGGAGATGACTGTGACTTTAGACGATGTTATGTAAATATGTGGAGTCACAGTTAGAGGAAGAGTGGTGCAAGGGGACAGTGAGTTGAACTTACAACAATCGATAAATCTCCTACATCGTGCTCTGGGTCTCTCCATTGATTTGATTAAGGAGAAGATGGAAACTAGCAAGTTCACTTCAAAAGTAAGGCTAGAATTCCTCCGGAAGCATTTTGCTAACAATGTTCATGATAGCCCTATATGTGACGCTGCTGGGAAGGTGGTGGAGAAGGATTCGAGTTTGCAGGAAGTCTAATGGGCTGTCAGAGCTTTTATCCTATTTTTCTTTGGATGTGCTATTTTTACTGACAAGTCTGGGACTGGAGTGTCTCTATATTATCTGAGGTCGTTGTTGAAATTTAGTGAGATAGGAGAGTATACATGGGGTGCAGCAATTTTGGCATTTTTGTACAGAGGTCTTAGGGGTGCCACATGTGCGAAGGTGAAAAGGGTTACAGGCTATATGACTCTTCTACAGGTAAAATTTTAGTATTTTAGAGATTAAATTTTTTAATGTTAATTTTATTACTCTATCAATATGTTAACTATTTGTGTATATATATATCTAGGCGTAGATCTATGAGTACTTCCCGATATTCAGACCAATCCCAAACATATACTATAGCTTGTCTCAGGCGCGTGCTCATAGACACACACTAGTCACTCTACACTATGACGATACAACACATACATTGCAGTATTATCGAGCTATACTTGAAGATATGAATTGTTTCAATGTAAGTATTTAAGTTTGTTTATATAATTTTTTTTTAGTAATTGATCATTGGAGTTGTTAATGACACATTTGATTTTGTTTCAGGTTGATTGACATCCCTACAATAATGTCAGAGCTACAAGCCCGATCGATGACATTGCATTTTTTGAGGGATTGCTATGTTTTTTCAACATTATCGAGCTTTATGCTGTCGCAAGGGTTGTGCGACAGTTGGGTCATGTGCAGCTTATACCTGTAAATCTTCTAACACCAAATTGGAGAACAAAAACTGTAGCAGGATGCAGGTATGAGGTGAAATGGACCAATATTGGGCCAACTTATTAGGAGTCATGGCATAATCACGTGATCCAACCCACAATCGAGGACTTATCTCGTCTTATCCATGGGAATGTCATCCAAACTACATGACTTGGTATGCGAGGAATTCTCACATTTGATTGGTGAACCCTGAGCATCTTCCTATTCATTTCTCTCTGGAGACACTTCCTAACTATTCACCAATTGTGAGTATTGTGATTTTTAATTAATTGAGTTTCTCTAATTGTGATTTTTTGCATTCGATTGGTAACTTATCTTGATTTTCTTTTTTTTGACAGAACGACGTCAACGATGAAACTAGTTACATGCTAGAGAGAGGCCTGCAATTGGCTGGGAATAATATTCCAGAGGAAGCAAGGTCCTCCTTCGAACAGGCGTACAACTTGACTAGGTGTAAGTACAGTGGTGGGCATTATAATGAATGAATTTGTAATTTGTAAGGAATGGATGGATGTTTGATTTTGAATGATGTTTGATTTTGGAATTAATGACGTTTGGAATTTGTTGTTACTTGATTTTGAATGAATGATGGATGTTTGGAATTTGTTGTTATTTGATTTTGAATGAATGATGGATGTTTGTGTTTGTTGTTAAGTGGAATTTGTTGTTATTTGATGTTAAGTAGAATTTGATGTTTGTGTGGTTGTATGGATCAAATCACATCAAATTACTTGATTTCCAAATCAAATCAAATAAAAGCCCTAACATTAAAATAAAATAAAATTACGCTTGTTCCAAATTACATCAAAATATCATATTGACAACATACAAACAACTTAGTCAATAACATGTACTGTTGGGTCTTCAATTGGCTCGTCTTCCCATATTAGATTGGGAAAGTTAAATGACATAAATTGCAATTGCCTTGTTGTGAATGCCAAATTCCAACTTTCATCAATATTATATCGAGCTCTAAGCCATTGGCGCATTACTGGGGGAACTGGACAATCTTCAACAAGTTCAACATTGACAAAATGATTTCCACCAACATGTGCGCTGCCCAACACTTTTTTCACTCTCTCAGGATTTGTTTGGGTTCTCAGCGACATGATAAGGAAGCACTGACGAGCTCCTAAATATAGGAGGACAACATTAAATCTTAAAGCAAATATGTATCCAACAAAGAGCATGCTCATCCACTTATTTAAGGGTGCATAACCTTCTTCATGTAGGATTGTTTTCATCACATAAACAACCTCATTTTGAGTGTACAAAGTACAATAAAGGGGGAGGTGGTCAATAAGCTCTTGGTACAAGTCCTTTCTCATCTGTGGCCAATCTTTTTGACTTCTTCCAAATGCAATGCACAAAGCTCTATAACCGCAGTTGCCATTGCCAACAGGGTCATCGACTCTAACAATGTATTTGTGCATTTTTTTCAGGAATATCCAACTCGTAATCCTTAGGACCCCTCATTTTTCCAAAGTCTAGCCCATCTTTCACGTTTCGTGGTGTGGCTATTTTTGGAGAAACCTTATTTCTTGGTGTGGTTGTTTTTGGTGTTTTTGGAGAAGACTTCTTTCTTGGTGTGGTTGTTTTTGGTGTTTTTAGAGAAGCCTTATTTCTTGGTGTGGTGTGGGTGTTTTGGGTTGGTGTTTTTGGAGATGGCTTCTTTCTTGGTGTGGTGTGGGTGTTTTGGGTGGGCGTAGTGTTTGGTTGTGACGAGACCCACTCCTCATGGTCACGTTGAGAATGTTCAAAATGAGATGGATCTCGCTTTGAAGATTTCTCATCTCCAGTTGGAAGCTTTCTCATGCAGCTACCTTTCAGCCGACCTTTGGATTTTGCTTCCTCACGAGACGGTACTAGCCATGTACTTTATGGTATGACAATCTCCATAAGCTTCCTAATCATAACCCTCTGCTCTTTTTTAGAAACCATTACAAACCTTTTCATGAACAAGTCGATCGAAGGTGTAACATCGGGACCAACACCCACTGACACATTAGGAGAAGTAGACAATGTTTTCCAAAAGGGGTTGATAGCAGTCAAAAGGATGGACCGCTCTTGCTCTTCAAACTCAATTAATTCATGAGCACATGACAGTCCATGGCTCATGCGCAAATAGCACCAACACCTGATCTCTCCATCTTTAACACGTTTTACGCGAGTATCTATTTCTTCAAATAGCAAGTCCAAACACTTGCATGAGACAAGGCCTCTGAGTTCATGAAACAAAGAAATCTGGTGGTGGTGCTGAGTTACAATCATACTCCTCTCGAAGGTAGCTATAATCTCGGACATCTAGATCTCTAGAATCGGGTGGATTAAGCTAAACATACTCAAAAAATCATGACAGTTTGGATTTCCTAGTACATGCTTCACCTGAGCATGAGACCCTTCAACTCTATTGGTCATTGTACTCCCAAAGTGAATGTGTTGGTCAGTCCAACAACATACGAATCGATCCTTGTGAGGAAACCAAGTCTTTCGCAAATAACTAACAAAATTAGAGTACTCAACCCTGTAACATTTTTCCAAAGCATCCCATCTACGCTAGAAAATAACCTTTGTCTTCAATTTGACTACATTGTTCCACGAGAATTGGGCCTTCTCTACAAGTTCTGTGGTTGGAAAAATATTGTAATATTTTGAAAGGACGCACGTAGCGATATGCCATCTACATAGATGCTTGTGTGCGTTAGGGAAAACTTTGTCAGCGACACTCATCATGGCCAAGTCCCCGTCAGACACGATCATGGATGGGCTTATGTCACCAAGCAAAGCATTAAACTGATGCTGGGCCCATTCATAGTCGACTGTTGTTTCAGACTGAAGCAACATCTGACACACGGTGAAAGACTTCCACGTTGAACTCACCCCAACAAACTATACGAAAGGCCACCGATACCTGTTAGTTTTGTAGGTAGTGTCTAACATGGAAACTGTTGGAAAAGTCCAAGACAACTTAACACCTTCTGGATGGGCCCATAACAACCCCATTATCTTCTCGGTATTCTCATCCTCTCTCAATTCCTCAAAATAATGTTCTTTTACTAACAACTCACGTAATCTCTACAATTGTGTGAGACCGTTCATATCCAATCTCCTAACCTTCTGCCTTGCAGTGTAGACTTGGGATATACTAGATATGTTTTCATGATACTTATTCTTGATGGAATCCAAAATTTGTTTAGGCTTTATTCCACACTTACTCATCTCTAACAAGTACTCAAACTCTGCAACGGTCAGACGAGTAGCAAATGTCCTTCAAGGGTCTTCTCCAAAATACATGGTTGTGAATACCATTTCTAACTTTTATTTTCCAGCTATCAACAGTGCCACGTTGGAAAACACCTTTTAACTTAAATAGACATCCCAATTTCTTGGTTCCCGACCTTCTCTTATTAGCCCTCCCTTCGCCTTCCTTCTTGTGTGACTGATACACACCTGAGCATTCGCAAGCCAAATTCAGTCTTGCTACTCAGTTTCCCTTAGCATACTCTGACTTTTCAATGACCACAAACACATTAACTTGTTTTCCTCTAGCGGTTGCCCAACCAATTGCCTCGCTACGTGCATGAAAGACATAAACACATAAAAAACAACAACTATTATTAATACACTAATAAAACTACATTTAGAAAATAAAATAAAAAATGAAATCAATGCCTATTCCATCATACCTCTTCTATAGTAAAAAATTCTGTTGTATCACTTAAAATCGATTGACAATCCACGTCATTCGAGTTTGCAGAGGATCGGTTCTTGGATAGTGGCAAAGGATCATATATATAGAATAAAACAAGAGTCTAAAACAATTTGTGTAATGAGGGATTTCAAAGTCACCAAAAAAATAGACTTTTCACTAAATTTAGTCCAAACGGCCCAATCATGTAGTTACATAGATGGTCCAAACGACCCAGCCATATAGTTCCATAGAGGGTACAAACGACCCAGCCATGTAGTTCTATAGAGGGTACAAACGACCTAGCCATGTAGTTCCATAGTGGGTCCAAACGACCCAGCCATGTAGTTCTATAAGGTCCGCAAACGACCCACCCATGTAGTTACATAGAGTCCTCAAACGACCCAGTGGTGTCGTTTGGGCTCGGGTTCTATAATCATTCATTCAAGTGTTTTGCATTCATTCATTCAATCAAGTGTTTTGCATTCATTCTAATTAATGCTCTCTTATAGATTCATTCATTAATTAATTCAATCAATCAAATGTTTTGTATTCATTCTAATAAAGTGTTACCTCACTATTTAGGTTTGGTTGTCTTTGTCGTCGACGATTTCTCAGCATCTCATTTGCTCGACTAGTCGCATCTTCTATTTCTTCAACTTCTTCACCTTCACTTTCAACATTTTGTGCCACTTCTTCACTTTCAATATTTTTTCTATTTTCTCCCTCTCTAATTTGTTGTTGCACCTCAAACATTACCTCAAATGCTTCTTTCTCATCTTCGTGTTCCATTTAGGATTTTGATTGGGTATTCTATGTAGAGAAACTTGAGTATTCTATGTAAGGAGTAAGGATTTTGATGAAAAAAAGAGTAAGGAGTAAATGATAAACTTGAGTATTCTATGTAGAGATATTTGAAATTTTGATATATTTCGAATAATTGAGTGAAATATGTTTGTAAACCTTAAACCTTAAACCCTAAACCCCAAACTTGTTTATTATTCACAATTGCAAAAAAAAAAAAATGGAAAATAACAAGTTTAGATATTAAACAAATTATTATTTTAGATTTGGATAATTGAGTGAAATATGTTTGAAATTAAATTTTTTTTATGTCGGTACGAAATTTGTAAACCTTGAATCCTAAACCATAAACCCCAAACTAGTTTATGATTCATAATTTGAAAAACAAAATGGAAAATAACAAGTTTAGATATAAAACAAATTATTATTTCGAATAATTAAGTGAAATATATTGGTACAAAATTTATAAACCCTGAACCCTAAACCCGTTTATGATTCACAATTTGAAAAAGAAAATAAAAAAGAAAAAGTTTAGATATAAAATAAATTATTATTTTGAATAATTAAGTGAAATATGTTGGTACGAAAATTGTAAACCCTGAACCTTAAACCCTAAACCCTAAACCTTAAACCCCAAACTAGTTTTTGATTCACAATTGAAAAAAAAAATGAAAAATAACAAGTTTAGATATAAAACAAATTATTATTTTAGATTTTGGCATGTTTGATTACATTATTTTAGATTTTAGCATATTTAATTACATGTTTTAACTTGGTTATATAGATACTATGTCATAACAGATAAAGAATGCTAAGTGCATGTAATTGCGTTGGTGCAACTAATTGTGTTGTTCCTAACCCATTTTTTTAAATTGGATCTCAATTTTGCTAATTTAGTTGGGATGTGTTGATAATTGATCATTACTAATTCAATTGTGCAGATCATTGTTTAAATAAATTATTGTACAATTATGATCAATGTCTATGGAACAAGCCGCCAGAAAATGTAGTGAAATTGAACGCTGATGGTTCAATGACAGACGAAAGATGTAGTGCAGCAGTGGTTATAAGAGTTAGCGAAGGGGAGGTTCTACTTGCCTACACCAGTGAAGGAGGGATGAGGTCGGTACTTTACCAAGAACTAAAGGGCATTCTGCTTGGGCTGCAAGGGTGCCTAAAGATAAACAAGTCTGAGATTATACTGACTCTCTCAGAGTTGTAAGAATACTCACAGATAAGGAACCACCACCATGGTACTGCCTAAACATGGTACTTGCTATTAAGAGCATCATGAACGGCCCTTGCACTGTGTCTGTTGTTCATGTTTATAGAGAATCGAACAAGGCTGCTGACTATTTAGCTAGCATATCTAGTCATCAATCTTGTAACTTTTTCATATAACCTCTTGATGAGAAGCTCAACGTATATGTAAAAGAGGATAGAGATGCAAAGATTTATGTGAGGTTTTAATACAAGTCAGGGTCAGCCATAACCCTTAATCTAGTTAAAAAAAAAAAAGATTTTGTATTATAAGAAAAGTGTTCGGTGTTTATGTATAAGAAAAATGTAATTGGTGTTTATGTAATCAATTTTTATTGGTTAATTAGGCTAATCATTGGTTAATCAGAAATTTCCTTGGTTAATCGGGCTAATCAATTATTTTAATTCAAATGACTCACACAAGTTGCCCCATAGTAGCCCCAAACGACCCAGCCGTACTGCTTTCATGTGATACCAAATGATATGGTTAAGCCGTTTGAGTGTATACTCTAACGACATGGTGGTATCATTTGAGTGTAAACCCAAACGACATGGTGGCATCGTTTGAGTGTATACTCAAACGACATGACGGTATCGTTTGAGTGTAAACTCAAACGACCCGGAGGTTTTGTTATGGCGAGACTGGTTGAATTGGTTGTTGGGCCTGGGCTTTGATGGCAAACTTGTAATATGGAAAACTTGTAAAATTTCTTTTTTTTTGGGGGTTGCTCAATCCAATTTGATGAGTGCCCAATTAAACTACCAAAAAAAATAACTAAAATTCATCCAAATTATTCAACGAACCATATCAAGTTATTATGCACTTGCAAGTTTAGTCTTAATTTCAGAAGTGCACTTGCATATTGATTCAAGTTCTAATAATGCTTATGGGAACACTTAAAAGTACACGTATGATAATGGTTGTTGTCCTTATTTTAGTTTATGTCAATCTATTATTATAGAACAATGAAAGACTAGCCATGCAGCCCGACCTGTGGTCTGGCCTACTATTTCAAAACCTATTATGTCTGGCCTGCTAATTTTCAGAGTTTTAATTTTGGTTGATGTGCTTAATGCATAAGCCCATTTGTAAGCTTTTACCCAAGTATTATGTTCCCTAGTGGTACACTGTGGGGCCTCTCTCCAACTCTCGGGCTTTTCGAGTGAAGTCATTCTCAATGGAGGTTGTAAAATAATGTGATACATCTCAAAACTCAAAGACAAAGGAACTGAAAGTTTTTAGCTTACACAAACACATTTTTTTCTTCAAAAGTTTAGAGGTTTTGGCTGACCTCAACCTGTACAAGAAGAAATTCTCAAGTACATAGTTCCTTTTCTATCCTCTTCCACTATGTTATGCAACATAAAATCAAGCGGAGGATAAAAAGAAATGTCAAGATCAACTTGTGATTTGTACAACTTGGAGAGGTAATTATCTGCCTGATTTCCTTCCCTATATACATGATTAAAACTACATATGACAAACTGGTTTCTAAGAGCTTCAATATGGGCCACTAAATTGGAACAGTGCCATGGGCTTTTACTTGGTCCCCGAATGATGTTTATGGCCACTGATGAGTCTGAGTTGATCTCCAGTTCGGTGATTCCTATCTCCTTCGTATACTGCATACCCTTCGCGATAGCTAGAAGCTCCTGATAGAGGACCAAAGGCTTGGCCGAACTTCCTGCATATGCGAGTGTAACATTCCCCATAGCATCTCTAATGATCCCTCCAAAGCCATTTCCTGTATCTTGGACAGAACCATCTGTATTTAACATGTAAGTTCCCTCAGCTGTCGTTGCCCATTTGATCCAGTTGGGCGTTGGTTCTTTGAATTTTAGCTTAAGCCCCAATCTCGCTGTCAAAATTCTCAGGGATACCGATTCTTTGACATCTGATAGATTCCTTTGGAGGTATAACTGCATATCGGACAAAATCTTGTTACTTAGCTACTGCGCTGGGACCTTTTGGTTCTCCTTCTTCCTTCGGTTCCTTAGCTTTCACACCAGATTTCGTGAACTGTAACACCAATGCATGCCTTATAGATATCAACATTGGAAGAGTTGATTCTACATAGTTTGAATATCTTATACCATTCTTCTGTAGAGCCCTACACATTCCCACCTATCCCAAGTTTTCTCTTGACTTGCTCCCACACTTTCTTTGAATATTGACAGTCAAAAAATAAGTGTTTAGAGTGTTCTGTCGAGACATTGCAGAGATTGCATACAGAGTGCTGCAGAACATTCTTTTGAATCAATCTGTCTTGAGTAGGAAGGCAATTTGAGAGTAACTGCCATAAAGTGAAAGAATGCTTAGGGACAGAGAGCTTCCCCCATACTACTCTATACCATTTCACCTTTGAGCACACTTTCCCTAGAACAGCATATGCGGATTTCACTGTAAATTCACCTCTGGTACTAGGAGCCTATACCACCTCATCCTTATCAAGATATCTATTTACTTCAGTCCCCAAAATGGAATTCTTGATATTTCCATTTGGGAGGGAAGTGATAGCTGAAGACCATTCACCTTGTTCCAATACTTCACTAACTTTAGCAGCCTCATTAAGATTGATAAGATTCCTTGCTTCAGGTATCTCCCACAAAGGTTTGCTTGTGCACCATAGGTCATGCCAGAACCAAGTATTCTTGCTGTCTGCAATGATACTTAATATGATTCCGAGCTATATCTCTGTGCTGTAAAATTCCTCTCCATACCCAGGAACAGCTGGAAGGAATTTTCATAGTCCAAAAAAACTGCTTTTTGATATGCTGGCTCCAGGTCCAGTTAGCCCACAAAAGGGCCTCTTTCACTACAATTCTATATACTAACCCACAATATGCAGCCTTATTCCATGTTCGTGCATCAGTCATGCCCAAACCACCCTGCTCCTTTGAGTATCTGAGAACCTTATGACTTGCATGGTGCATCTTGTTTATCATGCTAGGTCCAGACCAAAGAAAACGATTGCAAATCTTGGAGACCTTGTCAAGAACTTTCTTAGGAAGCACAAAAGTTTTGGACCAATAAACTTGAAAAGAAGACAGCACTGACTGTATGAGTTCAAGTCTACCTGCTCTGGACAAAGATATATTCTTCCAGTTAGAGTTTCTCGAAGTTAATCTTTCCACCAATGGGAGACAATCTTTGATGCCAAGCCTTGTAGTAGTCAAGGGAAGGCCAAGATAAGAGATATGAGGTGATATGAGAGAGATGCCCATTGCAGAAGCTAAATCCTCCCCAGCTGCATGAGACATACAACCAACTAGAAGAGTGGATTTGGCCGAGTTTATATTCAGTCCTGTTGCTAGTGAAAATTTCAAGAGTATCTCCTTCACAACTAGCATGGAGGCCATGTCACCTTTGCAGAATAATAAGGCATCGTCCGCAAAAAATAGATGAGAAATACTTAATTCTTTGCACTTAAAGTAAGGATGAATCTGCCCAGAGAGGAGTGCTTGCCGTAGAAGCCCAGATAGAATCTCCATAACAAGGACAAACATATATGGCGAGATAGGGTCACCTTTTCGCAATCCTTTTCATCCTTCAAAGAATCCTTCCGAAGTGCCATTAATAATAATGAAGTATGTAGGAGAGCCATAACACATAGTAAGCCAGTTAATGAAGAGAGGGGGAAACCCAAAACTGTGCAGAATCATTTCCATAGCATTCCAGTCGATAGAATCAAATGCTTTCCTGATATCAATCTTGATAGCACAATTTTTTGTTCCATGTTTCCTTGAGTATCCTCGAATAAGTCCATGGGCCAGAATGAGATTATCTTGGATGTTTCTGCCCGAGAAAAAAGCAGACCGAGCTCCAGAGATTAAGAAAGTGATATGATACACTCCTTCATCCTGCTTGTAAGAATCTTAGTAACACATTTATATATAGTATTACAACAAGCAATGGGTCGGAATTCATCAACCTTTGAAGGTGCAAGAGTTTTAGGAACTAAGCATAAAAGAGTAGAGTTTGTACCTCTCTTGATAGATTTATGTGAAAACATATACTTAATAGCAAGAATGAAATCCTTACCCACAATATCCCAAGACTTCTTGAAAAAGAAAGAGTTAAACCCATCTGGTCCCGGGGTTTTATTATCATCCATAGAGAAAATGGCTTCTTTGATTTCCAAATCTGAAATCTCTTTCACCAGATTATTGGCCATATCTGCTGTTAACACTTTGAGAACTAGCTGCTCGAGGAACTGGGGGGAGCAAGTCGATAGTGAGGCTTCTCCCAAGAGCTCTGTATAATAAGAGATGAATGCTTGGGCCACATTATCCTGTCCCTCCTGCATAACTCCTTGTGAATCAATAATAGACCAAATGTTATTCCTGGTCTTTTTTTCATTTACAGAGTTGTGAAAGAAAGAATTGCCTCTGTCCCCAAAGGATAGCCAATCAGTATGAGTTCATTACAAAATATCATATTCCTCCATGACCATGAGAGAACATAGCTCCAACCTCTTTACTCTTTCAAGATTGAATAGATGAATGTCTAGAGGCTTCACATGCAGCTGCTTTTGTATCTCTTCAAGATTTGTTTTTGCCGTGTTCACCAAATCCTGAAGATCAATGGAGCTGAGTCTAGGCCATCCTTTGAGATTAGCATTTAGAAGTTTAAGCTTCTTGGAGAGCATATAGGAAGGATTTCCTTGATTTGGTATAGACCAACATTTGCATAGAGCATCCTTGAATAAAGGATTGACCAGCCAGTAGTTACAAAACCTGAAAGGAGGTTTGCAAGTTACCATATTAGAAAGGGTTAACACTATCGGAGTATGATCAGAGAGACCCTGGGACAAGAACTCAACTCTAGAAGAGGGAAACATGTTTACCCACATAGGGTTGATCAGGCACCTGTCAATCTTGGACCACTTTCGAAAAAAGCCATCACCATTGTTAGTCCAGGTAAAGAAACATCCACTAGAGCTGTGATCATAAAGACTTACAGAGTTGAGACAAAGAGCAAAGGGAGTAGTTTCCCTTGGGTGAACCAATTCTGAGCTGATCCTTTCATGAGAGTAAAGGACATTATTGAAGTCACCCATCACACACCAAGGCCTAGTAACTGTGCCATGCAGGTTGATGATATCTTGCCAGAGTAACAGTCTTTCAGATCTTTTATTGCTTGCATAGATACTCGTAAGGTGAAAAACCTGTGAAGTAGCTAAGACAATGACCTGAGCATGGATGAATTGAGCACTTTCCAGGATTTTGGTGATATATAGCTTAGAAGGATCCCAAGAGAGCCATAT
This sequence comes from Coptis chinensis, assembly GCF_015680905.1. Classification (NCBI taxonomy): domain Eukaryota; kingdom Viridiplantae; phylum Streptophyta; class Magnoliopsida; order Ranunculales; family Ranunculaceae; genus Coptis; species Coptis chinensis. Next base: position 70,582,593 of record NC_141461.1, read on the forward strand.
ACGACCAGAAAAATCATTAGAGTAATTGTTCTTGAAAGTCCAAGAAGGACATCATACATTACTAATACCTTGAAATTTTTCTTTTTTGACTTTCGTTTCAAGGAAGCAAAGACAAGATAGTTTATTCCGAACTCTAAAACTATTGAGGTCTCTTGCTTTTTTCAGATAATTTATTCCTATAATATTATACATACATATCTTCATAAAAATAACTATCTTTTTTGTTTGTTTTTGTTGCCGGAGCCCTTGGCCCTTCCTTTACCTCTTTTGCCCGAAAGTTGCTACTGATGCAGTTGGGCTCTAGTGGTAACCAATGATGGCATTCTCAGAGGTAGAGCTGGATTCACATTATGGTCATCAAAAGGTTCATCATGCTGCTCTGAGATATCATCATCAGCTATTCCTTCTTCCTCAAGGACAAGAGCTGCATAAGTGTTATTCCCTACATTAAAGTTAAACATCTCTTCCTCAGTTAGGATGCTGTCATCAATCCTTGTTGTCTCATTTTGCTCTTGAGCTGAAGAATAGATCACTACCTCTTTTCCTCGAGGACAAGAATCCCTATGCCTGTCTCTAGATACTGCAGAGTTTGAAGATGTTCACAGAGCAAAAGGGGCGTTTCCATGGCGAGAGCTGAACAACGATCCTCTCAAAGGAGATGAGTTCCTAACAAGAAGTGGCAGAGTAGCTAATAGCAGTCCTCTGCTACTGGGGGCTGGATCTGCTTGACCATATGCATCACCATGCCCAGCCTTAGTGAACTCTGAGGGTGCCAACTGAGAAGCGGGGCTAATGCTTGCAGAAGCTTCATTGCCATATGTAGAAGCTACATTGACATTTGCTTGTGTTAGGGTGCGATGTGAGGACAATTCGAATCTGTAGCGCTTTGAAATTTTCGAAGTTCGAGCGAGCGGACAGCGGTTCAAGGAAATGATCGCGGTTGTAGTTGGAACTGTCCTTTCTTGTGCTCTAGCAGTTCATCCGCTAGGAACCCAGACTTGAGGTGGCGAGGCTGGACATTTGTTTGCAGCATGCCCAAACCTACAGTAGATGGTACAAGATGGAGGCTTCCAAGGATACTCCACATCCAGAAAAATATGTTTACCCCTAAGCTTAAGCTTTACTGATGCGGGGAAGTCGAAGTCCAGGGGAATAGTAACGCATACATTTGCAAAGTCCAGCCTCTTTTTCTCCGATGTAGCTCCATCCATACAGAGTGGCTCACCAATCAAGCTGGCCAAATATGAGAGGCCATTCTTTGTCCAGAGTTCTTTTGGAACTTTGAAGATTTTTGCAAAGATAGGAATAGTGCTAATATTGCTTCTTTGTCCTTCAACCTCAGGTGACCAAGGCCGAATTACAAATATCTTACCTGCAATGAAGAGAGGACCACCTTCCAACACCATTTGTTTGTCCTCAATCATAGCAAACCTGATAAAAAATAGTTCCCTGTCCATAGTTATCTCCATAATACCTTTGAGTTTCCAAGTTCTTTCCAATGTACTCTTCACAAAAGGGAAGCCCAACCTCTTATCCAAGAAATACCCTACCACCGAGTCCTTCCATTCACTTATACCTTCATTGATGATATCTTGTGGAACTACAACAGCCCCATCTTCAAAGATGGGTGCGCAACTATTTAACTCAGTGGTTGCTGAAGAGTTTGAGTTATGGTTATGAAACAGAGAGCTCCAAAGAAAAGGAGGAGGTGGGGAGAGAGAGAGGGGTGGGATGAGGAGGTTGAAGCCATAACGAAATGGTTGCCAGGATAAAGATCGAATCTTTACTCAGGTGGTCTGAAGCTACCTAAAAAGGAAAAAAGCGGAAAGGAGAAGATAGGATCTAATAACCTAATACTACACCAAAACCAAAAATGAATAGCACTTTCATTTTGGACATTAATGCCCCTATTTTATGCAACTGTTGCTAAATTAGAACAAAAAATAGTTAAAATAAGAAAGTCACTACAGCTTAATCATCATTATCTTGGACTCTGTATGATTGTATATCTGATGAAGAAACAAAGTAGTCAAATACACTCATGCTTAAGGAAAGAGCATACCATTGCATTTTGAGATACATTAGCACCTTCACAAACTACTTTGGGAACATTGAAATCCTCCAACTTCTGGGTTGTAGTTGATAATCTAGGAAGTTTGGATTCTGAGTCAGTTGTTTCCCTGACAGGTGGTTCACTATTTCTTCAAGTAGTCGCATTCCTCGGATTTAAGAAAAAAATCTAGATCACTGAACTCTGACATAGATTTGAATAAGTTAGGAGCCATCTCCACCTTTCTCTTTCCAATTGATTTTCCAAATCCACAATTTTTTCCTTCATCTTTTATCAACTTATTTGGTGAAACATCAGTGACACGCTCATCCAATAGATAAGAGAATAAACAGATACGCACTTACGCTATATCACCTTCGTATGCAAAGGGTAAAGATTATGAAGGGAATGCGTAAAAATGTAAATAATTAAAATTGCAATACTCTTTCTTTCAAAAAATAATATTCTTGTTGGGAAGTTGAAAGGTAGTACTTCTATATCAAAATGACTTCGTTGATATTAAAATTATAAAATATACCTAATTCTTCTACTTCATTCACCTACCACAAAAAAATGATTTACATACGACACCAATGAGATTTTATACCCAAAGCAGGGTCAATTTTACTTGTTCAGAACACGTGGATTAGTGGATATATCACTGAGTGTAACAAATTAACTTTTTGATGATGGTTATTTGATAATCTCTTTGCCAACTATTGATATGAAAAACATATCAGAAAATGTACATACTACCCTCACCAATAACCTTATGCTGCTAGATAATCTAACAAACGGATCCAGATAATAGGAAATACAATTAAATTAAATATTTACTTCAATAGTAGTATATGTATAGCATTCCATCAAGAACAACAGAGACAGACCATATCTCGTGTCATCGAGAGAACAACGGTATAGGCAATGAATCTGAACGCGTGTCGCCCCTTTAGCAAGACATTCTGCTACAGGTTTCGGGTTCTTTTGCTGCATGTGAGCCAACAAATTCTTCAAAGGATAGACAGGAATCCACATCAAGAATATGGAGCTCCTCAACATGAATTGGGCTTGTCACTGTAAAAGTCAAATCTAATGTCTCGGGATGATTAGCCGACCCCCCCCTCAAGATTTGCAGTCTCGTTTAGGCATACAAAGTCCACTTCTAGCATCAAGTTAATGCATGCTGGTTCAGGATCAAGATGCTTTATTGGAGAATTTTCTAATAAACATTCTAAGATGTCAATGTCAGTAGATTCGTCATTTGCCATCGCCAGTTAGGTTATTATTTTGGGTCTAGTGTTGACCCTCGATCTTTTCTATAAGTAGATTAAACTCTTCTACTATGGATGGACCTTTGAAGCATTCCAAACCAGTCTCATTCACTTCCAGAAGTGGATATCTAATAGGAGAAAGACAATTTCTTTCCTGAACAGAACTATCATCTTCAACAGAATAAGCATTGGTTTGCTCCATATTGTACTCATTAGCTATTTGTTGAACTGAATAAATTGATTCAGAAACTTTGCAAGGATATGGGATCGTTTCCTCCAGATTTTCATTGTGCATATCCTGTTAAAAAGATCCAAGTCCAGGATCAATGTATCTTATCCATAACTTCAAGTGGATATTATATTCAGAAAACAGGAAAGGAATAGCAGGCACTACAACCTGCAGACCCGGCTCTATGATGTATGATTGTATACAAAATGCTTCTAATGGTGCTTAAAGAGATACGTTATTCAACGTATATTTGACCAATATACCATACAGACATGAAACACTACAAAATTGGGATAGGAGTTTGACTCCTAAAAAGTGTTCCAGTAGCGCTAAATTACTTATTTCTTATTTCTACCGTTAACCTTTTCAAGTTCCAACTCCATGCTCAAGTGAAAAATGTTTTTTTTTTTATAAGTGAAAAATGTTCTAACAGGAAAAAAAAAAAGAGGTTAAGGTCTACACTGCCACAAAGTCTTAACACATCGGAAAATTTGGCTCGTTTGATATAGAATCGTAATTCTTGGTTTCCCATCCAAATTGAACAACCGAGAGAGTTGCTCCCTTCAAAAATAAACACAACTGGCGTCTTCTATCGATAGGGGTAGAACAAACCGATATAAGAAATTCAAAACACTAAGCAGAAGTTCAAATGAATGGAAAACTGAGCGTAAGGGAGATAACTCATTCAACAGAATATCACATGCAAATAAAAATGCAAAAATATCCAGAGAGTGAGACTCAGAACCTTCTCACAACACTCATGCTCTAACTTCAACTGCTTGTCATTGCTCCTTTTCATGTTCTTTTCGAGATCCTCCACCTTCCTCTCCATAAATTCAATATCCTACAACATAGAAAGAAGACTGCCAGTTATCATTTGAGCAATTTTTGATCACCAAGTAATTTGAAGCATGTTTCACAACACAATAAATCGAGTTAAACTAAAAGAGCGTCCCAAATACCTTCAGCCGCAGCTCTTTAGTAATAACATCTAAATCCCTCACGGGATCCATAGAATCATCAACATGAATGATATCTAGATCTTCAAATGCACCTAAAGAACAGAATAAAACATAAGTTTCTTGTTTGCAATAGAGACTAACATAAGGATAAGGAAGACTTGAGAGAAAGAATTGAATGATAGAGACTAACATAAGGATAAGGAAGACTTGAGAGAAAGAATTGAATGAAAGGAAGCTTACGTAGGACATGGAAGATTCCATCCACCGCACGAATATGAAGCCCCTGCCCTTCATGAGCACCAAACAAACACCGAAAAAGAAAGAAAGAAACCAAACGAAGATGCAACAACAACATGGTAATCATAAATCAATCAGAAATCTAAGTTTAAAATTGAAAATCCTTACTTCTTCGATCCAAAAACTTTTCAATGTTATAATCGATTGTTATCAAACTCATTTGCTGTGGAAATGAATCTCCAATTTCAGTTCAATCCTCCAAATTTTTTAATCCCCAGAAGTTTGGGTTTCGAATCTCGGCTATTTGGTGCAGAGAAAAACTCATCAACCAAGAGACCTTTTTTTTTTTTTTTTTTTTTTTTTTCCTATTGAAGTCACGAAGAGGGGTTTTGTTTATGTTGAAGAAGAAGAAGAATGCGGTTAGGTTAAGCTTAATGAAGGGTTGGGTTCTTTTTTTTTAATTTTTTTTTATAATTACTAAAATAGCCATGCGGCAAAATTGAAATAACGGGCACA